>NC_057949.1:17946026-18546026 GCF_018555375.3 Anguilla rostrata | reverse complement strand
TTACCACACTCAAATCTAAATGTATTACTTCTTTAAAAATGAAAAAAAAAAACAGTAAAATTCCAGGTGCAGAGGAAGAGGACTGAAGGCTAGGCCGGCATGGGCCAGACAACAGCTTCCTGCAGCTGGGGTGAGTCCACCTGTGGTTTGGTTTTTCTCACATACTCCGCACCTTCACTTTTCACTTTGGCACCTGTTTGAGGCCTGAAGAGAGGGATATTGCACAGAAGTAAAACAATTCAAAATAATTATTAGTCACATACATGTGTACTGTGGTCTCCATTCTCGTACAGCACAATAAAATAACACATGCTGATTAATTCAAAGGATATTTCTGAGAAAAATCCCATGCTTACATTGTATTTTATGGCAAAATATAGATGCAACTGAGGTGCAAATGAGGAAAGCAAATAATTTATATGTATTATATTTTTCTGCCATGCTAGCAATTCACGCCACAAGTTGTAAACTCTTTTGTGAATACATGTTGTGCAGTTGTTGCAAGAGATGTGGATATACCGTTTAAAGTATAAGATAAAAAATCCAAGAGGATACAAAATACACGATACCCCCAACAAAGATGGAAATGAAGCATTGGAAACTTTACGGTCCATCGAAGATTTAGTAATCAAGTAAATGTGGAGCAGTGGTGGTACAACAAATCTCACTATACCAACAAGAAATTCTCTGACCATTATCAGAGAGTTCTTTTTACAAGCAATTGAGTCAAGATTCCACAACTCTTTTGAAAAAAAGACATCTACACAAATCTTAAAACATTTCTTTATTCGGAGAAATTGGCCAAAGATGAATTTGATTTAATTTACAAATCAATTCCAATTAGGCCAGTTTTCTATACTGTCTAACATCCAGAGAGACTGGGCTCATCGCCCTGGTGCCTCATAGTGGCAGGAATTGGAAGTATCACAGAGAATAAGTAATAGTATGTGGAGTACCATATTGCCCCATTGGTTACAACTCTTCAATCATAACTGGAGGGTACATCAGATTTCTAACAAAAAATAAGGACTCCAGTTAATGCAACAGACCTACTAGTGACACTTGATGTATCTACGCTTTATACTAATATTCCCATGACCTAGGCTTATCTGCATTTTATAAATACTCTGACACGAGATGTCCATTCCCCTATCTACCAAGATGCTATTGTCCTAATCTAGTTTTGACAAGGAATTATTTCCTTTTGTAATCTAATTATTTTCTGCAAATACAGGGCTCTGCCAGAGGGTCAGCAATGGCCCCTAACTATGCCAATGTATTTATGGGCAATTTTGAAGAGAAGTATATTTAGAAAAAAGGTAAATCACTGGTGTTATCTTGATATGTTCAGGTCCAGAAGAACAACTACAGGAGTTTGTCATATTATTTGAAAAGCTGTGTACCATCAATCATATTTAGATGATTCTTCCAGCAAGGAGCAGATCTCTTTTCTGATTAAACTTTTTTTTAAGAACGGAAACAAACTCAGCACAACTCTAGATAGAAAACCAATAGTTAAAAATAATCTCCTCCTAGCAAACAGCTTTCAAGTCTTTCAAAAAAAGGTCATGTCCATCGAGTGAACAGAATCTGTGAAGAGATGAAGACTGTGAAAAACACTGTGGTGAAATGGAGCATTTTACTGTAAGTCAAGGGGCTGCCTAGAGTAAATGAACTGTCCAAAACAAAAGGTCGACTGCAAGATTAAAAATACAAGAAAAACCAAAGAAAAGGGAATTCTCAGTGATTTTTCCTGGGACATATGGGATTGAAAACAACCAGCATCTCTCTCCGCCTTCAGCGATGTGTGGTCAGTGTCCAGGTGCAAAATGGCTGCTGTGCATAACCCAGGTGGGTAGCCAAACAGTTTATTTAAGCAAATCACAATATTCAAGCGCTGAAATGTATAGGCTTTGAATCAGTTCATCTTGGACATTAATGCCAAGAATAAAGTATATAATAAACAGACAGATATGGCAGTGTAACTTGTTTCTGAATAATCAAAATAGTACTTTTGTAACTGTATAGGCTTCACTTTCTTTTGCTAAATGAAATGCGGAATGTAAATAATTTATATGTACCAAGTTTATTTTGACATCATGTTTATAGTATCAACCAAGCAGAACCCACAATTAGTTATCCCATCTTTCCCTACCTATTCATGACGTCTCTATTATCTCTTAGTATTTGCCTTATTATTGGCAGCAGTCTGAAGCCCTGAGCTGCATTACCTCAGTCAGCCACAGGAGCGGGCACAATATCCATTCATTCCAAATACATTCCACCATAATGCGCATTTGATTGCCCATAAATTACCTTTAAATAGTTTAAATAAAAAGATGTAAATTAACACTGATTAATTAAAATAAAACATAATATTAAATGTATGTACTAATTTTGCCTTTATCTATACACATTAACATAAATGCTTTTTATTTTTATTTATTTTATTTGAGTATTGTCACATTATACATTTAATGCTTTTAAATAAATGTTTGAGTAAATACGTCTTGTACAAATACATACAGCCTTTGTGTTCTATATATGCAGTAAATATTATTTTTCATAATAATATGGTGTTGTGGTTGATGTAATAAGGTCAAGATCATATTTTACAACTGGAGCTTCATGAACAAATGTTTATGCAGTTATTTGTCTTGGATTTGTAAGGAGTTACATTCTTAGGAAGCTAAAGTAATGCATTTGTCTTCTGATTTCCTATCTTTAAATATTCCAAAGCAACAACCTGATAGTTCTATACCTGCTGCTGTTTTAATAAATACATTTTTAAATTACAAAACAGGGACCAGTTAGAGCTTTTCTGACAGTGTTGAATAAAACTAATGTAATGCCATACAGCAAGTTAGGCAGGTTTGTTTGCTTATTGTTTTCTAACACTATGTCCTGGTTTGACAACTCATAATTAAACAAATTTGTCGTAGTGCAGTTAGTCATGGTGTCTGTCTGTGTGACTCAAACTCAGAGTGGTGAGAGTTGAGTGGGGCATGAACCTCAAGGATGGAAAAGAAAGCTTAAAAAACCTTATTTGCAGCTGGGATTTCTGCATGGGACAAACTGAACTGTGTAAAAAGAACTTTGCTCTACTCCTGGAATTCACAGAAACCCAGAAGACAGAACACGGAATTAAAATCAGACGGTAAGTAGATTTGAAAACTACAACTGAATGCCCCCCCTCATTCCCCCCCCCCCCCAAGGGTGTCTTGTCGATAATTCAGACAACAGCCAAAGCTACAGTACAATGTTCTTGTATTTTGATGTGTATATGCAGTTTATACACTTGTGTCTTCTGCTCTCAAGCAAAGAGTGTTGTCAGTGATACATTTTCATATTTGAACACAAAGCAAAGCGATTGATTTAAAAATAATTGTATCCATTTTGTTATAGTGCTTTACAATGTATGAAAAAAATAATGAACGAGTGTGAGAATTTCAAATACTTATTTGTATATTGAAATTAATTCTGAAGTTCTTCAGCTCTCTGGAGTAATTTTTAAAAATCGGTTTAATGATAAAGTGATCAATCATATCAGCTATAATAGAGAAGAATCAAGTTTGTATTTTCTCACTTAAGTCTGAAAGCAGCAACATTTCATTATTGAAAAACATTTTTAAAAGGATTGTTGTAATATAGGTCATCAGTGAATACCAAAGCATTTCAGTGCCTAATTGATTATTATTTTTACCAACAGGAACATATTTTTTATTTGATTCTTCTTTTATTATTAAAATGAACCTGGAAATAAATTGTAAACTTCTATGTAAGGTGTAGGTGCCTCAGAGGGAGTGGTTCTAATGCCATTAAATTTCATGTTTTGAATTCTTCAGACTGAGTCACACTCATGCAATCAGGAAATAGATTTCCTTTATTTTCTCTTCCAGTAAAGAAATAAGTGAAATGGAAAGTAAACACGTCTACAATTGCTGCAGCCTTACACCACTATTAAACATTTACTTGCTATCTCTGGATATAGTGGGGAATTAACTGAGATACCATGAAGATCTAATCATCAAAGAGTATGCTGAATGTAGAAAAAGGAGAGGACAATTGGGTTGGGTATGTTATTTTGGTGCCTACATTATTTATATCAATGTGAAATTAATTGCAGGCAAGTTTTTGGCATTAACTGCATGTTGACAAATACAAATTTTTAAGCAGATTCATATGGTTTAACATCAACTGCAACATTTAATTCACTGACCACTCTCCAGTCACACCTATTGGCAGTCCCAGGAAACTCAGGCCAACACTATCACCCCTGGTGGAACAAGACCCAACCTGAATGTATTGTTTTACTTTTGATTGCTGGTCTGCTTTATTAACCTGAATGCGTTATTTTACACTTGAAGTTAATAAGTGTATATTTGTGATTTATTAATAAACAAGTACACAACTATTTGGAAAAATGTGATAAAGTACAGGACAGACCACATTCTAATATGACAAAATATAGACCTGATGGTCACATGACACAGCAGCTAAAAAAATATGAGCTTACTGTGGATATATTATTCAAACATAGAACTTTTCTGTTTGCCAGGTGATTATACAGAATTCTTACAAGGTGAGATTTGAAGGTGGAGGATTGTCTTTGAAATATGTAAATTGCACTTTTCATTCCCGCAGCACCATTTTGAGTACTATCTGTTGAGAACAAATTCTTCTGAAATGGCAGCAGCAAAGGATCCTTGTGAGTAGCTACACAAATGTGTATTAGCATTGTCTGTCACCTGTACACAAAAAAGCAGTTCCAAAAGGCTCCTCTTTCGCCATATGAAGGTCACGGATTCTGTTGGGCAAAATGGTTATTTCTGGGAAGAACCATTTTTTCCTTTGAGGGAGCATTGAATACAAGAAATGAAAATGAGTGTATTCACCATTGATATACAAAAGATAATAATGATTATCTGTTTTTTAACAGAACAAAAAAAATATGTCAGGCTTTAACTTTTATTTGAACTTTAAATAAATTACATTTTTTATATTTTCAAGGGGAGATAATCTTATATTTGCTGTTTTATATAATGTGTGCATTCCACATTTCCTATTGTGTTTATTACGCATTAAATATTGATTCACTGTGTTAGTAACAGGAGATGTGAACACAGAGAAGGATCAACGTAGACGATCCAGTGCTGAATTTGTCCGTCCCAACAGTAAGTTAATACCACTCATCTTTAAAAAAATAAAATAAAAAATAAATCAATTATTATTATTAATAATAATAATAATAATAATAATTAACCTTCACTTATTTAACCAGGGAGTATCTTGAGTTTAAAACTTTCTTTCCGAGGGAGACGTGGCCAAGAAAACTATGTTGATTGGGATGACCTACACATAGTGCAGTTAAAATGCTGACTTCATATTTCAGCTAAATAAAAGCGAGAATTGTATAAAGTGAATAAAAAAAATAAAATAACAATAATCGCCATCATAAAATGGCCCTGGGTACAGGTGCATAGTTTTATTTATTTTGACAGAGAAAATTTTGTATTTCAGGTTTTACATATATGTATTACATTTTTTTCTGTTGTGTTTGTTGTGCATTAAATAGTGACTCTGTGTTAACAGTGGATGTGTACAGAGAGAGGGATCCATGTGGAAGAAGCAGCCCTGACTGGAATCGCCCAATGAGTAAGTTAATACCACTCATCTGTTCTGTACTGGGTCACATTGGCTATAAAACATAATCATCTTAAAAGACGACAGTTTTTTTCTGAAACATCTTGATTTGGGTTTCAATGGTGTAAATAGCTGGTAGGTTGTAAACATTCCTTCTTTGTGGGTCTTTAAAAAATCTTACATTGTCTTGTTTAAATTTTATTTAAAATCTTATATTGGTCTTTCAAAATCTTATATTATTCTTTGAAATGGCTCAAGGAATATTTATGAAATGACTAAAAAACCCGCTTATCCCTGTGACCCTGCCCAGCATAAGTGGGTATAGATAATGGATGGATGGATGGATAATTGTTATTATTTCCCAGGAATTAATAAAGCATTAACCAAGCATCAATTGGAGTGGTTTTAACACCATCAAATTTCATGATTAGAATTCCAGTCTGAAATCAATCCAGGAAATCAATCTCCTGCATTTTATCCTACCTGTAAACAGGCTTCACTGGAAAGAAGTGAAACATGGTGTCCATCCTTCTGCAACTGATGTAGCTTTACACCAGTATTTAAACATTTACCCATAATTGAGGATAGTGGTGGGATTGAGTGAGATACCATGAAAACTTTCTGATCTCATTGTCAAACTTAGTATAGTATACTGAATTAAAAATAAGGTTAGGGCAATTGGGTTGGTTCTGGTATTTTGGTGTCTACTTTATTCAAGTTGAATTCAATAGCAAGAAATCAGATGTTTCAGCATTCAAGTGCTCATCGAGAAAATAATCATAAACAAGAATCCCACATGTGACCTGGGGCCAGTCGATTGTTCAAGTGTCATAAGATTTAATTTTTAAAAAGCAGATGAGTTGAAGCAAGTTGACAGAATTTCCATTTTTTTGTTAGCTATATTCATCTGGTTTAACCAAAACCATGTTCAGCACTTCATTTGCTGATCACTCCCCAGTGATGTCTCCTGGCACTCCCAGTAAACTCAATCCCACATTACTAGCTATAAACAAAACTGAAGCATCTGTCAAAATAACATGAACGCTGCTTTCATTAGTGTGGCACTGTGTCGGAGCGTTGTTGTTTTAGGCCTATTCTTCTGTGTAAATAGTGTGATTCCTTTATACATCACCAGATGATCCCACTAGAAACAAGAGGGAGAGGGCAAACAAACCCCACTTTTTGCTCACGCCAGCTATTTCTAACAGCTCCTCTTATAAAGAGAAACTTCCCCAAAAAATGTATTCCAAATGTAATAATAAGATCATGCATCCATTAATTGGACGAATATGTTGATGGTACTTCTGTCATTGGATTGTTATGTTGATGGCAGTGTACACATGGCATACGATGGGAATAATGGTAAATTACCTATATTAGTGCAAAGATTTAGATTTGGTGGTAACGATGAATAGAAGTTAATCTGATTCCATTGACTTCAAAACCTGCAACACTGGTATGAATACAAGTTCGCATATACATGCATTGACTGGGGTGTGCTAATACAACAGGCAGTAAGACTCTGAACTTCACAGAGCAAAACTATCTACAGCTGCATTCATCTTATTGTTCTCTGACACTAAGACATTCTACCCCAGCAGGTAAAGGTGGTACTCACCCAGGAATCTTGCAAATAATGTTTCCACACCATGAAGTGACTTGTGACCTGAAAAAATGTTTGTCTGAATACCGGAACTAACCCACAGAGCCCTAACTAAGGTTCCTCCATCTGATTAGTGAGGCTAAATATCTAAATATCTCAGACCATGGCCCAATCACTATTTATATTAAATAAACCAGAATCCATCTAGACACTGAAACGAACATCCATCTCGGAGCAGCTACACAACCAGCTAGTGTAACTGTCATTATGCCCAGTGAGTAACCTATTTATGATGTTACCCCTTAAATGAGACCAATACACTGATTGTTTCTCACAGAGATGCACACTCTGGTCAATGTATATGTGAACCACATACTTTAGATGCACTAAAAGAGGGAAACATTTTATAATGACACAATATTACAGTTGGCAATACCCAAGGATGGATGGATGGATGGATGGATAGATAGCTACTTTATTAATCCCAAGGGAAATTCAGGTGTCAAATAGTTCACATTACAAAGCATAGTGCAACAATTCACCAAGAAGTAAAAAGTAAGTAAGTAACAGGGTTGGGTAGTAACAGATTAACAGATGTAATCGGGATTACATAATCAGATTACAAAAAATAAGTAACTATAATCAGCCCAGATTACATGCAATCCTGAGCAAGCCTTTCACATTGCACACTTTCCTTTGTTTGCCCAAAGAAGGTATGGACAGGAATAGACCTGTAACCACCTGCCCCACCGCCAAGAGACCCCCCCTTACTCCTCCAGGAAGAGAGAAACTCCCTCATAATCTAGAGATAGTAATAAGATGCTTTGTACCACAGTGTGTGATTTTATGATTGTACCTATCACTTGTCTAGATACCTTTCTATGGAAGTCCCTCTACAATCCAGATACTTGCGTAGGCACATGCACCTACATATAAATGTACATATGTGTGATCATTACAGCTCAGTGTGCCTGTCTGTGTATAACATAGAGTATCTCCTGCTTTTCAGTTGGTATAATTCACAGTTCACCACATTCATCCACATCTCTTCAATCAACTCTTCTCCCCAGATTCATTATATTATCCTAGATCCATTTCATTACAGTTGACGTTATGTCCCTGGGTCATCCGTCTTGAGGGGTCCTGACCCAGGGATGCCATGTGGAGATGCTGTGGCACTCTATAGCCGCTTTTCCACCGCATGGTACCGGCTCAACTCGACTCGACTCTACTCACTTTTGGAACCAGGTACTTCATTTTCCACTGCAGATAGTACCCCCGTCAATGTAGCTGGGCATCATAGCAACGCCGCATGAAACCGTCATGACGTCATCTTCAACACAACACATACAGGAACAATGTAGGCTATCGAAGGGATGTTGTTCTTGATTCTCGGTATGTGGCTGTTTGTCACAGCAAGGATACAAATTTTGTTTCAGAAGAGGCTGAAGGCAGCAAGACAAAAGAATGCTTAAAAAAACAGGAGAGTTTGGGAAATCCTACATCAAAGCTCAGACGACAAGATGACTCTGGTTGCTCGTTAGCATAAAAGGCAACACAAGAGGGTAAGCTAACTAGTGACGATTCTCTCTGACCAATCAGTGGTCTGCAGTGTTTTCACGTCACCTTTTGGTATCGCCTCAGCTCGCTTGGAACATCGATGGAGGTGATACCAACAAAAAGTACCAGGTACCAGGTACTATCCACAACTTTTGCCCAATGGAAAACCAAAAAAGTCGAGTTGAGTTGAGCTACCATGGTGAAGTGCATTAATGCGGTGCTGTATTCCCTCACTGTACCAGGTGGATCCAAGGGGTATCTGTTGAATATTTTTCATCCTATCACAGGGTGGTGCTTTATACCCATCCACGCTTTGACCCCCCCCCCCCCCACCTTGTCTCGTGGTATTGCCTTTCCAGCCATAGTTTACAACCTGTGGCAATTTGTGGGTCTACTCGTCTACAAAGTGGAATTTGGGTGGAATTCCAGAGAAAAAGAGAAAAAAGGTGCAATTTGGTTAGAACAGTCTCCATGTCATGGAGAAAATGCATGAAAGAATATATGGCAATAGAGGTATAGATTGAGCTTGCATACAGTAGGCCTTGGCATTTTTCAGGAATATGGGTGGAAATTTCTGCCAGCAAAAACTGAATTTAATTGCATAACTTGAATATGTATTGCAATAATTTTCATTTGTAATGTTTAAACTGAATTATTGTATTCCATAAATGTAACAGGGTGTCAGCTGTGGTCAGAATTCTCCTCTATCAAGAACTTTCATTTTGTTAGAAAATGTTTGCAAATACAAACCGGTATTTTTTGCAGGTAAGCGAAGGGAATAAATTGCATAGCACCCCTTTTCTTTATCCCTGGTGGGATGGGGCCTGTATGATCTGCTGTATTAACTTGAATGTGTTGTTTTACAGTGACTAAAATGAGGCAGGTGAGGATTATGCTGATGGGTTCGACTGCAGAAGGACAAAAGTCAGCTGGAAACATCATTTTGGGGAGAAAGGCTTTCCCAGTTTCAGAAACACTGAAGAGTGAGAGGCATGATGGGTTTGTGGCTGGGAGGAGCCTGGCAGTGATCACCACAGCAGATCTGTTTAACCCAAATCTCACTGAAAACGAACGCTCACTGCAGGTTGGGAAGTGTTTGAGCCTGTCTGACCCAGGACCCCATGTGTTCCTGTGGGTGCAGCAGGAGAGGAACATCACACAGGAGGACCGAAACACTCTGAGGAGGTTCAAGAAGTCTTTCGGTGAAGGAGCTTCAAGGTTCTCAATGGTGCTGTTCATGCATGAAGACCACAGGGAATATGCCAGTGTTGGTGATTCAGCTAGACCAGGTGATGATGCTCTGCTGGACTTTATTCAAGACTGTGGGGGCAGGTTTCACTTCCACAGCAAGAGAAAGCATACACAAGTAACTGAGCTTCTGGAGAAGATCCAGGAGATTGTGGATGAAAATGAAGGCAGTTACTTCACTGGAGAGATCTTTAATTGGTCAGATATCACTTGGAAAGGATTGGAGAGCAAAAAGAAAGAGGTGGGAGGTAAGGGGAATAAACTCTGAAGCAAATCATGATAAAACAAGAAACATTTCAAAATAGCCACTTACTTGAAATGTATTTTAAGTAAACCCCCCTTAGAAAATACGATATTTTTAAAGCGGCTCTTCTTCACATACACACGTATTCTAGCCTTTTTCCATTAACCATCATCAGGCCCACCATTGTCTCTATGCACCCCCCTAGGGGTGGAGTATTTGCAGCCATTTTGTATTTACAGATATTCATGCTTGAGCCCCGCTGCTTCATATATTCTTCAAATGTATTTGTTTGTTTAAACTATCACAAAGTAATTACTGAGCAAAAGGAGGATCCCATTTTGCCTATGGGGTGCTCGTAGGCTTCCAGTCAGGCAGCTGGTAAATTATGGGGACCTGGCAGGTGTTTTGGGAGGAATGAATCAGTGGTAACTCTGGGAGCCCTGGTCACCTTAAACCTGAGCTTCCTGGTGAGATGTGATCAGTGTTGGATGGGTCCCTCTAGTGCAAATTATCAGTCAGAATCGAAACTTATGGTGAAGTTCTTCACGGATTGAACCACTTCAGATTCAGTATTTAATATTCTCTCATGAATCTGCATCCATGTAATAGAAACTATATATGATGTAAATTATGTATAGAATCAAAAAAATGCATTGGACAAAAAAAAACAAAAAAACAATTGTAGAGATGACTTCAGGATGTACACAATTACAAACTTTTATTTATCATAATCCTGGTGATAAATAACTGCTTCCCTTCTTTTTTTCTCTGTGCTTTCAGCTGATGTTAAAAGGATGGTGAGCATGAGACATGCAGAACGTAAGTGTTAAATTGAGCTGCCAAATTAGCAACGCTGTTATCAAACCAAAAATCTTGGCCTGAGGTCTCCAAAGTGGTAAAATGGGGATTCTTGTGATTCTGGGGGGGGTGGGAGGAGCAGAGAGGGCTTCTCTTCTTTGGCTGCTGTCATTTAGTCTTCAAGAGGGCCTTAGGACCCGCCCCCCCCCCCCCCCCCCACCTCAGCAACTGTAATATAACTTCTACTGCCCTTTGAGTTTCAATCATTTTAATTTAGTAAACAGACTATGGGCGCCTGATTGGTCAGTAGGGGTCACTGGTGAGAAATGAAGCGCAATGATCCCTGCCAAGAGAAAAAGTGAGAATGTACTTAATCAGTTTAGTAAAGTAAAAGACTGCTACACACAACATGTAGACTGTTACACACAACAATAAAAAAGAATAAAAATAATGTACTAATTTTTATGTTTTTAATACTAAACAGGTCCCCCAATGAACGTAAGCAGACCCAAATTTATCCGTGGAAGAAGTAAGCATGATCCACAAATATACCATAACTATACTGTACAAATGCAAAAATATTATTTGAGGAACATTGATTTGCACTGTTTTTAACAGTTTCAAAAAAATCTTATCAAAATATACAGTGGGGTGCAAAATTTGGGTACCCTTGGTCAAAATGCCTTTTACAATTAATATCTAAGTGAAGAGAAGCTAACCTGATCTCTAAATGGTACAAAGTTAAACATGACACATTTCTTCTTTCTTTTAAAGAAAGATTACTATTTATTTTAATTTTTTACAGTTTCAAAAGTTTACTGTGCAAAAGTTTGGGAACACTGTTAGTTAGTACTTTGTAACTTTTCCTCGGGAAACTATAACAGCTTGCAAATGCTTCCTGTAGCCAGCTGAGAGTCCTTTGATTCTTGCTTTTGGAATTTCTCTCCTCCTGCCAGAACACTTCTAGCTCAGAAATATTCTTTGGCCTTCTTGCATGTATGGCATGTTTTAGATCTCTCCACAGATTTTCAATAATATTTAAGGGGATAATATTGGGGGCTGTGGTGGCTATTCCGAAATCTTCATCCGTCTTTCCTAGAGGTATTTCATTGTTGATTTTGAGGTATGCTTTGGATATTTGTCTTGCTGGAATACCCAACCTCTCTTCAGCGTCAATGTCTGGACTAACTTTCAAACATTAGCCTTTAGAATTTCTTGATATTTGGTGGAATCCATTCTTCCTTCCACCTGCACAATATTTCCTGTGCCCACAGCTGCCACACAACCCCGAACCTTTTGCAGAAAGGTCTTGTGTTTAGTGTTGTACCATTTAGAGTTCAGGTTTACTTTTGATCACTTAGAGTTTAATTGTAACAAACAGTTAAACCAGGGGTGCCCAAATTGTTTGCACCCCACTGTATGTATGTTGAATTGTTTTCTTGTAGAAATATCTTGGACAACAAATTAATCATAATTCTTTATTTATTTAACTACACACAACAATGTGTATTATTATTATTATTATTTTCTTGTTTACTGCATAAACCTGAACATAAGGTCAACATTTATTATATTGTAAGTAATTCTTCCTGAGAATGCATTTAAAACAGCCTGAAAAATGATGATGCAAAACTTTTCAGGTGTGAATGCCAAACGGGACAACAGAGAGTGTGTGAGGATGGTGCTGTTGGGGAGGACTGGTGTAGGGAAGAGTGCCACAGGAAACACCATACTGGGGAGAGAGGTGTTTACCTCCAGGGCTAAAATGACCTCAAATGTTACAAAAAAATGCCTGAAAGAGACAGGTACTGTACTGGGAAGACGGGTAGCTGTGATTGACACTCCAGGCTTCTATGATACCACCCTGTCTACTGAAGACACCCAGCAGGAGATCATTAAATGCATGGGGTTGGCATCTCCTGGACCTCACGTGTTCCTCTTGGTGATATCAGTAGGACACTTCACACAAGAGGAGAAAGAGATACTCAGGTTTATCAAATTGAGCTTTGGTGACAAAGCTGAAAATTACACAATGATCCTGTTCACCAGAGGTGAAGACCTCGGCGAACAGTCCATTGAAGAATACATTGAAGAAGGTCATTCTGAAGTGAAGGAACTAATTCAGATCTGTGGACGCAGGTACCATGTCTTCAATAACAAAGAAAAGAACAGACGCCAAGTCATTGAGCTGTTTAAAAAGATAGAAAAGATGAACTGGGATAATGGAGGAAGCTGCTACACTCATGAGATGTTCTTGGAGGCAGAAAAGGCAATGATGCGAATACAGATGAAGAAAGAGAAAGAGGAGGAGGTGAAGAGAGAACGGGAGATGTTACAGGCTAAGTACAAATCAGACATTGAATATATGAAAAGAAGTATGGCCGAGGAGAGAGAACTGCAGAAAAGAGAGAGGAAGGAGCGGGACAAAGAGCACTGGAGGACAGAAAGAGGGGAACAACACAAAATAAGTAATAACCAAGATGAAGTGCAGGGGGAATTACTGGGACACATGACACTTCTGGAGCGGAAAGCAGGAAATGAGGAAGGGAGAGAAGGGGCCAGTGGAACATGGAGGCCAGAGCAACATGTTATAGAGAGCCAGGAGGATGGAGAGGAGGAAGAAAAATGCAAACAAGAGGAAGAAAAGGAACAAGACAGAGAAGAAAATGAGAAACTGATGGGAATTATGGAGGCTAAAGAGAAAAAAGGAATCACATTTTTACATAAAAAAAAAACAAAGCAATCACCCCAAAAGATTAAAGAAACTAAAAAACGAGAAGAGTTGTATGATATCAAGGGTCAGAGGGGTGAAGATAGGCCTATAAGGGAGAAACGAGATTCAGGGAAAAGGCAAGAAGAGAAGGAAGACCAAGTGGTTAAAGATTCAGCAAGAGAAAAAAATGTGAGATTGACAGAAGAAGAGTACACAAGACTCTTAAATGAAATGAAGGAGAAACGTGAGGAACTTGCAAGGCAGCAAGCAGAAGAGTTAAAATCCTTCATGATAAAACACTCAGATCATTTTGAGGCCTTACCAAGAAAAAAGAACAAAAGATGTGTGATACAGTGAGCTGATAAAAGTTCAAAAGTTCTCACATCCTGCTGATACACAGCACATGCACTGCCCCATGTCAGGAAGGGATGTTCTTGGCTGTTGAGGAAATTTACTAGTAGAAGGCGTGGATTTTTTGGTATTTGAATATTTTATGGAAAGATATCTAGGGGCTATTTCTTATGAGTAACATGAAAATCATTGATTGTAAAACTGCAGATGCTTCAACTGACTTGGCACTTACTACTTATTACTACTCTTGAGCACTGAAATTAAATGGATAATTTATAATTCATTTGTATTTAAGCAACTGTACTCATTTTAAGGGCACACTATAGGCTTGCTGCGGTCCTGTGATTACAATCAAACAAGTCTACTACTCCATCTTCAACCCAGCCCACTCATCGCAAGAACCCCATTTCATGTAGCTAGGTAGATAGATAGAGGCAACATTAGTACTGTTAAATGAAGGACCATGTGCGACAGTAAGAAGGCAGATTTGATTATAGCTTAATTCATTCCATTATGTTGAACGTAAAAGTGGTTTTATTGTTGGAACTTTTATTTTGAAAATTTTAGAAGCCAAATCCACGCTGCTTTTCCTTTCCTTTTGTGAACTTCACCTGATCCCACTGAGGAAAAGCAGTTTCCTGTTTAACTCTTCTTAAATTAGCCCTGCTGAATTGTCTTTTTGCTTCGCTGTGTCTGTACTTCTTCACTAGCTAGCAATAAACTCTTTGCCACATCCACCCACCCCTTTGGTGCTGAGCAGTTTAAGGTTTTTGGCATGCAGCACCTTTTTCCATGAAACTTTTTGTTCGCGTCATGTTTACGTGCAACAACAGCCAAGCAACAGTGCTACAACCAAGCTCATATTCACAACAGGGGTCTACTACAGTGCATGCTTAGTGTATGGAAGAGTTGCTTTCAGTGTCTTTGGAAAAGACTGTGTGTTGAGCAAAGAAGATACTGCATTGTCATCACGTAACTGCTCAAACGGAAGAAGGGACCATAAATTGATGGCAGGTTCCTCCTCAACCATCCAGATGTACCTAATACTGAAACAGAGAATGACAGAGAAGGACTTGAATAGATAGATGTCTTTGCCTGGCACCACTTTTCTGACTACTAGATCCTTTTGGCATCAAAAAAGCAGGCTTGAGTTTTCATAAGAGTATTTATTTTATAGATTGAATAATCTTTTGTGGACTGAAGCCGATACTAATATAATGACATCTGAAGCATTTTCAGACATCCTTATTGCACCTCTCACTCCTTTAAATTTGTGTCCAATTCAACCTATTGTATTTCTGTTTTCAAATTTCATATAAAGATGTAAAACCTGTTTGCAAAACAATGTGTGTCAGAAATACAAGATTCTCTTCAAAAATATCTATTAATTTCTGCAACACAGCGAGGGTAACCCAGATTTATGCTTCTTATAAACAGCTCCAGGACCCTGGATGTGGATGGGCTTCCACTGTGCAGTTTGTTAGTACTATGTGTGCAGCAGAGGGCTCTGTGTCAGTTTTGTTTGAGATCAGTTGCAGTGCCAGAAATGTCCAGTATGAGGGGATGCCCCGCAGATATGAGCCCCAAAGTTGTTTGTTTTTGCTGTGAGGGTTCAAAACACTAACAAAACAAACAAAATACAGCTTTACTGCTAGGTCATTTGATAATCTTAAAATTGTATAAATGTGACATTGATAAAGTGCATTGTCGCCTATGAAATTCACCTCTGCATGGACCAATTTTTAAAAATGCAGACATTTAAGTAATTTTGCCTTTGAGTATAGTTGGTTTGAGCATGTGTTTTGAATAAAAATATTAAATGGATAAAAATGTGAATGTGTTATTTGCAATTCAAAAAAATGTGAACTGCCCAATAGTCTGATTACTTTCCAAGAGAATATTTATGTGTGTGTGTGCGCGTGCATGCGTGCTAGGTTATATTCATTATCTATGAAGTGCAATACACTGTAGACCTTTGTTGGATCTGTGTGTATGATTTGTTTGTGTGTTCGTTTGTTCAGGTCTCTCACATCCCTCTCAACTTGCTGCTCACTAGTGACCCCTCTGGTCATTCAGGAGTCTGCAGTCAGTCTGCCTGGTCTCAGGAGTGAGAAGCAGCATATAGCCACACTGACCGTGGATTCAAATCTTAGCTGGTAGCATGCAGAGATGTGACAGGACTACAGAAATCATTGGCTATTACAAATTGTATGAATAGGGCTCTAACACAAACAGACAAACGGATACACAAACATTTACATTACATTACAGGCATTTAGCAGACGCTCTTATCCAGAGCGACTTACACAACTTTTTACTTAGCATTTACATTGCATCCAGTTCTGCAGCTGGATATATTTTGAAGCAATGCAGGTTAAGTACGCTTTTGGAGAGGCAGAATAGAGTGTTACAGTGATGATGTTAGAGTAGGCCAATCCAGATGTTTCTTCTGCTATGGGTTCCCTCGGCAGTTTTCCAATGCTTTTTCCCCATAGGGATTTCGTTTTCTGCCGAAAAAAAGGTCTGCGGTTAACATTTGCTTTAAAGTTTCACGGTTGAAACAACGGTTGTCGCATGCAGGCAGGCTAGTATGGAAACTGGAGTGGCGGTTGCCAGTATGCAACTATTGTTATAGGTTCAATTTAGCAACTTGTTAGCAACTTACGTTTTAAAATCTTGTAACAGCTTCAAAATCCACCGCTGAGATATTAATGGGTGTCATTTATCTTGAGGAACAAAACGTGAAACTCTTAAGCTTACGTTCACCACAGGCCTTTTTTTTCAGCAGAAAGAAATCCCTATGGGAAAAATGCATTGGAAATTTTCTGAGGGAACGCATGGCTCAAAAATTTCATGGCAATGGAAGGATAGATCACCCAGGAGGCAGGAGCTTGGATAGCACAACATTTATGATCGTCTGCCATGCAAAGGCATGAGCTGCATTACCAAGGAGATGACCGTTCTCCTTTTCCTTTGTTTCCAAACCCCATGTTAAGTGTCCACATACTTTTTGGTTATATTTTTCCCTTTCAAAAACCAAAATGTACTGCTCTGTTAAAATGGAAAAAAACAGGAAAATTCCAGGTGCAGAGGAAGAGGACTGAGGACAGTTTTCTGTAGCTGGGGTGAGTCCACCTGTGGTTTTGTTTTTCTCACTTACACCACACTTTCACTTTTGATAGGAGACCATTTTGTCCCATCATTGGGGCTGGAAGAAAGGCATATAATGCAGAAGTGGAACAGTTAATAAATAATAATCAAATTGTCATATACATACTGTGGTATCCATTCTCCTACAGTACAATAAAATGACACAGACTAATAAATTCAAGGGAAATGCAAAGTGAGGATTAAGTAGAATATGTTTAATATTCTGAATCCCGCAGTTTTAACAGCTAACACCCTCATTTAATGTCAAGCTATCTGAAGACCGAACACAAGTGCATAAGAAGTCAAAACATCTCACTTATTCAAAATATATTTTTACATTACATTACATTACAGGCATTTAGCAGACGCTCTTATCCAGAGCGACGTACAACAAGTGCATCAGTTCAAAGTGCAGAGGTGCAGAAAAACACACTAGAGTGAAGTAAAGATCGTAGTGCCAGAGGTGACCACAGATCAGGACTCCAACCCTGTAGGGTAACCTGTTCAGCAAATAAACAACAATCCTGCCAAGTACAAAACTAGCACTGAAATCACATTTGCCTAATCAGAATCAACAAAACAATCCTGCCAAATACAAAACTAACGAGATCGCATTAGCCTAACTAGGTACATTGAGCCAAACTAGAGGCTAGGGAGGGGTGGGGAGAGGTGCAGCCTGAAGAGAAGAGTCTTTAGTCTGCGCTTGAAGATAGTCAGATTCTCTGCTGTTCTGACCGCCACGGGAAGGTCATTCCACCAGCGAGGGGCCAGGACAGACAGCAGACGCGAACGGGAAGTACAGACACGAAGAGCGGGAGGTGCCAAGCGTCCAGAGGTGGCATCGGCATAACAGTGATAAGACAAACCATGGGCAGAGATTACAGGACCAAGAGATTGGGTGTACAGGGAGAACAGGAGGGGACCAAGGACTGAGCCCTGGGGAACTCCTGTGGCAAGGGGGCGAGGTACCGATTCTGCACCGGCCCAGGCGACTTGGAAGGAGCGACCGGAGAGGTAGGACTCGATCCAGTCTAGTGCTGTGCCACAGATCCCCATAGCTGCCAGGGAGGACAGGATGGGGTGGTCGACTGTGTCAACGGCAGCAGAAAGGTCTAGGAGGATCAGGATGGACAAACGGGAGGCTGCTTGTGTGGTGTGAAGCGACTCACTGACCGAGAGAAGTGCGGTCTCTGTCGAGTGGCCAGGTCTGAAGCCGGACTGGTGGGGGTCTAGGAGGTTGTTCTGCAAGAGAAAAGAGGAGAGTTGGTTAGAAGCAGCTCGTTCAATTGTTTTGGATAAAAAAGGGAGAAGAGAAACAGGACGGTAGTTCTGGATGACGGAGGGATCCAGAGTGGGCTTCTTCAGTGGGCCAGCTTGAAGGAAGAGGGGAAACATCCAGAAGACAAGGGAGGTGACAAACGGGAGGATGTCAGGTGTGATAGTCTGGAGGAGAGAGGAAGGGATAGGGTCAAGAGCACAGGTGGTAGGGCGGTGGGAGAGTAGGAGCTGGGAAACATCAGAGTCAGTGAGGGGAGAGAAAGTAGAGAAACAAGGGGAGGGAACAGAGAGGGGGGAGTGGGGAAGGGTGGCGGTGGACGTGAAGGAGCTGCGGATGTCTGCAATCTTTTCATTGAAGAAAACCGCGAAGTCATCTGCAGCAAGGGAGGACTGAGGTTGGGGAGGAGGAGTGCTGAGGAGAGAAGAGAAAATAGAGAACAGTTGATGAGGGTTAGAGGCAGATTTATGAATTTTTGTTTGATAATAATTAATTTTAGCAGAGGTTACAGCAGTAGAAAATGCAGCTAGCAGAGACTGGTAGGCAGACAGGTCAGATGGAGCCATGGATTTCCTCCACTTCCTCTCCGCTGCACGTAGGCTGGCCTGGTTGGTTCGGAGGGGGTCAGACATCCACGGACTGGAAGGGGACGAGCGTGCCGGCCTGGAGATTAGAGGACAGAGAGAGTTAAGTGCTGAGGAGAGCGAGGAAGACAGAGCGGACGATGCAGTCAGTGGGAAGGTTGGAGAAGGATTCAAGAGGGGGAGTGAAACAGTGACACTAGAAGCGAGAGAGGAGGGAGAGAGGGAGCGGAGGTTACAGCGGACCATGACAGTAGGAGTGGATGGAGGGGAGGGAGGGAGGGGAACAAGAGGGAGGGAGAAGGAAATGAAGTGGTGGTCAGACTGGTGCAGAGGGGTCACCGTGGGATCGGAGGAGGAGCAATTCCTCAGGATGACCAGGTCTAGGAGGTTGCCAGCCTTGTGTGTTGGTGGGGAGTGCATCAGGGAGAGGTCGAATGAGTGGAGTAGGGGCAGGAAGGCTGCAGAGTGGGAGGCATCTAGGTGGATGTTGAAGTCTCCCAGGAGGATCAGTGGGGTGCCATCCTCTGGGAAGGAGCTGAGCAATATTTATTTGATTTAATTTGGTAATTATTATCAAAGACATGAATTATCAATTAAATCGGCAAATTTATACACAGAGTAAACTGTTGGATCATTCTTTATAAAATTGTACAACTAGATTAAACCAGATTAAAATTAAGGTTTTTATTAAGTTACAACAAATATAGATAGATAGATAATTTGTCCTCAAGGAGGAAATTCTTTTCCACAGTAGGTGCATACATAACACAAACAGGTAAGACATACAGAATTATACAAAATACAGGATTTACAGGAACACTTAATTACAGGGGGTCACACAAGGCATGGATTGACACCACACGCCACAGGCTGGATTTCTTGTAACTTAAGAGGAGGTTACTTATTTAAAGCTTGTACGGCTGTGGGAACAAAGCTCCTGCCAAAACGAGCCTTTCTGCACATGGGTAGTCTATACCTACGGCCATAAGGAAGGGGGGTAAAGTGCTGGTGGAGTGGGTGGTCTTGGTCATGTGTGATTGTGAGTGCTTTGCAGATCAGGGATGAGGTGACACAGTCGGATAAGCTGGGGGTGGGAATACCAATGAGTTTGCTGGCTAAATGAGTTATCTTTAATGGTTTATTCTTATTGGTGACTGTAAGCATATGGAAAAAACAGGTGGCACCATACAGAAGAACTGGCTCAATAATGCTACAGTACAGGAGGTTTCATGTCTAATCTAAAGACAAGGTTTAACTTCCTCTGCTCTGCTCTTATCTGTGTAGCCCCGCTCACCCCGCATGCTCTGGCAGTGCTGTGGACATGCAACATGATTGACAGGCAGGCAGGACAAAGAACATTCCTGACTGGTTCTTACATGTAAGATTCAGTCACGGTGAAATTTGGGGAGAATGATTTCAGAGCCTTATTGATATCTGTCAGGATGTGAAGGAAATTTTACCAAATAGGAACAAAAGAGTTCTACAACAAATTTACACAATGCACCTTTAACATAACTATGATGTTCATTTAGTTCCAAAAACATTGCACAAGTCGAGCTCTGAAGCTAGCAAGCAGAGAAGCATCCACACAATGGGAGCATTTCTATAGAGGTATTTTTCCAGCAAAAGCCACAGATCTGTAGAATGGATTCACAGATCTATAAATGGTTTCCCAAATCTGTAGAATGGATTTCGAATCTGTAAATTAATATGAGAATGCACACAAAAAGTTATAAACTTGTACAAAGATGACTCAGTAATTATCACCTGTCAAATCAACTAGAGGAAAGACAACTCAGTAATTACAACCTTTAAAATCAACCTCTTACAACCTCTCAATGTGCTAATGATAATGCTCTGGTGAGGAGGGTTTATGTCAAGCAGACAAGCTGTTTGGATATGATGCTGTACTATTACTTTTGCATTTTAATAAATATTTTCCCCAAACTTCGGGACCAAAAGAACCATTGTTTCACACACTGCTACCCATAATGCAATTTACAATCACAATAAATTTGGCTTATGAGGTACTCTTTGATTGTTAAGTCACCTTGGTTTTCTATATTTGAGTCAGTGGGTAGCAAGGTCTCTTTCCCTCAATATGCGCAGTAGAGGCTGTTTCCCATTACTTCCTAGGCTTCACCCCCTAGCCCCTCCTACCCTCTCCTGTTTATATGTAGGCTCTATGCTCATCAGTGAGGACAGGCATCATGGCGATAGGGAGCATAAAAAGCAGCAGGTGTGTGGGACGCAGTTATGGTCTGCTCCAATTAATCAGAATTTAGGAAAGATTTGAATTAATTGAATTTTCAATTAATTAATTATTAGCAATAATAAATCATCACCACTTAATATCACTTAACAGTTCAGTTGAACCCGGGTTCAATCCCCGGCAGCGGCACTTCCGGCTTGGTCAGACGTTCCTATGAACACAACTGATAGTGTTCGCGGGTGGGAAGCCGGTTGCATTAGCGATTCCTCATCGTAGCGACTCCTACTGGTCGGTCAGGGCGCCTGTTCAGCAGGGAGGGGATCTGGGGGAGATAGCGTGAACCTCCACGCGCGTTATGCTCTACCAGTGAAACTCCTCGCTGTCAGGTGAAAAGAAGCGGCTGGCGTCTCCACATGTATCGGAGGAGCCATGTGGTAGTCTACACCCTCCCCATCGACCAGGACTGTGTGATACACACGGGGAATTGTTATAACGACTAAATTGGGGAGAAAATGGCAACAACAAAAAAAACGTTGGGCACAGTGAGAAACTTTGAACTGCCACATTTGCATTACAAATAATTATTACTGTAATATTGGTGTTATCAGTGAACTTTAATCAACTACTTTATGATGCCAATGTTTTAGCCACAATGGTTCCTTATTTTGTAATGTGGTTCGGCAAAACAAGACTGGGGGGGCCTCTCCTTCTTGGTGTTTTGGAAATCCACAGACAATATGAATCAGTATGCTTATCATGGAAAGAATCCAGCAAACAAAACCCAGAGTAATTTTTAGTCCCAAGAACATGCTAACGTGGAGAAACATAGATAGAATTCCTGTTGTTTACTTAGCAATCCTCCGGAGGAATCATTA
Source organism: Anguilla rostrata (assembly GCF_018555375.3). Taxonomy (NCBI): domain Eukaryota; kingdom Metazoa; phylum Chordata; class Actinopteri; order Anguilliformes; family Anguillidae; genus Anguilla; species Anguilla rostrata. Next base: position 18,523,769 of record NC_057949.1, on the reverse strand, counting down.
TTGTCCATTGCGCATAAACACTCAAAGTATTGTGTGCAAATGAATGTTATTGTCTCTGGTTTGTATGGACTCTCTGGAACAAAATGAACCCACCTATAAGCTTCTGTGACCAGTACTGGCCAAGCATCCTCTCACTATAGCCAATTGTGGATTTTTGAGACAATCCTCACAGCAGGGAATGCAAATTAATCCGCTGTTAGGTTATTTTTTCCATTGCGTCTACTCCAGCCAATCAGATTTTAAGACATGATTTCGGCAAGTATAGAACTATCAGGTTGTTCCTTTGGAATATTTATACAAATGCATCGCATTAGACAAATGCAAATGCATCGACAAATGCACCGCATTAGACAAATGCAAATGCATCGACAAATGCATCGCTTTGACTTCCTGAGAATGTAACTCTTTACAATTCCAAGATAAATATGCTCTTGACCTTATTACATCAACAACAACACCACATTATGAAAAATAATATTTACTGTATATAGAGAACACAAAAGTTTATTTATTGTATTTATTTATGTACAGGATTATTTAATCTAACATTTATTAAACTGCATTGAATTTATTTGATAATATTCAAATACAAAAATATGAAATAACATTTTATTGCTTTTTTATATTATTAATTTTATAAAAAGCACAATTAGCTGGATGAATTCAACATTATTATTATTTTAATTATTTACTGTTAATTTACACCTTTTTATTTATTTATTTATTTATTTAAAATAACTATTTAGAGATAATTTATATGCAATAAAAGGCTCGGTACCAATTCCCCTCCTCATCACTCCATCTACACAATAACACTAATTTTACACGGTCACAAGATTCGCCATCTGGTACAAGAGTTCTCCCAGAACTGAGTGAGCCTAAATTTAGCAAGGGGAAGTCGCTGTTTGGGCCTCCAACGCTCACTCGACAATGAGTAAATTAAAGATCTGGGCTGCGTTTCCGAGTTTCGATGTACCTTAACGTTCTACGAAGGTTTCTAAGGTATACATTTAAAAGGGAAACCGCTTTTTTACGAGTGTTTCTTAGACTATACCTTAACAGTTCCCTAAAGGGACACTTCCAAAGGTACGTCGTAAGTTGGAGCTGGCCTTCACTGTGGTGCAGAAAGGTTTATCAATCGATGCCAAGCGAATCAATTGTCTCACTTGTAAAGGCTTATGAATGACGTTTTAATATAACAAGTGTTGTCATAATCATTTTACATCAATCTAATATTGCAGAAGAGGAATCTATACCTACTAAAGATCATAAGCTAATCTCTTTAAGAGTCAAGACGAGACCTTGTGATAGTTTCAATAAAGACGTGCATATAGGCTACAAAAGATAAAATAAAGAGCATCACTCGGGACATATAAGCCATAGTCTGGGACTTCTTGGAAGCCCAGTAAAAAGGACATAGGCTACATATGGGTGAATTATTTTGTTCTTATTGAAACAAAGGTCTATAATGGTCATTTGTTTTTGTCACACAATATATAATCAACTGTAGCAGCATATCCAGTGATTCCCGCGGATTTTTCTCTGCAGTGCAAAAATGATCGTAGATGAAAGACAAAAGCACGTCTGTGGAAATTGATCATGATTAATTCTATACCGGGTATGCCTTATGAATAGGCCTACCTGTTAAAGTGATTGGGTTGTTCACCGAAAATCGGAAAACAACATGGTAAGAAAGAAATGTTCGGTAATGTTGATATTTACCCAGTGCTATTTTGTTCCAATCAGATTGGTTACCGCGACGCGGCGAGGGGGTCAAAGTTGAATTTTTGCCATCTCCCCCGCGGCCTCGCCGCGCCGCCGGCAATCCCAACATGCCTTGCGGGGTCTGGCCGCCACCTCTCATTCGCTTCTGTTCTATTTTTCTGCTTGTCCCGCGTCGTGATGACCTGTTTATACACATAAATATGCTCTAAAATGCTAAGTATACATGCTCTGATTTATATTTCATCCCTCTATTTCATAGTTCCCTCCCAGATATTTTATGAGCAGCTAAAACAAATACAAGCCTTTTCGTTTTTGTATTGTCCTCGCAGAAAAAAAAACAAAAAAACTGGAACCTGGGGAAAAGGCAAACTTAGTTTCGCTATGTTATTTTGCGGAGGGGGTGGGGTAAATTTGAAAATACGCCACAGAAAGATGTAGCCTATTGAATGGTGTAGAAGTGAATGCACCGAGCAGCGATTTGTTAGCTCGAGTGTTGGACGGTAGTTTTTAACCAACCTTGGTCCTAGCATACCAGGCAGTCAAGGGATCAGCCCCAGCATACCTTCACAAGATATTCAAACCCTACATGCCAGCCAGATCCCTCCGTTCTGCTACCTCAGGACGCCTAGCACCTCCCCCTCTTCGCACCTGCACTTCCAGAACACGTCTCCTGTCTGTTCTGGCCCCACGATGGTGGAATGACCTCCCTGTGGAGGTCAGAACAGCTGAGACTGTGACTCATTTCAAACGACGACTGAAGACCCACCTCTTCAGGCTGCACCTCTCCCCATCCCTCCCTTCCCCCCTGTAAATGACTAAACTTAGGGTTGTAACTAGGCAGCTGTTTCATAGGTGACTTAGGTGCATCAACTGTCTTAACGACTACTTGTATTTTTATTTATTTTTATTTTTCCATAGATTGCGTTGTTGCCGTTCTCGTTGTTAGTGTTAATCAGTCTAACCATCAGGGTCCAAGTTGTTACCGGTTGTTCCCTGTACTTGGACCGGTACTTCTCTCTAGGCCCTAGGGTCTAGGGGTTTCGTCATACTTGTTCCTGGTTATGGTTATACACTTTGTTGTACGTCGCTCTGGATAAGAGCGTCTGCCAAATGCCTGTAATGTAATGTAATGTAATGTAACCTCAGCCTATTTGACTTCACCGATGTCTTCGTTCGCCGTGCTTTCAAAAAGGGCTTGTTAATAAAAATCAGATAATCCACAGATCTTTAAAGAATCAGATTATTTAGTGGTCTTGCCGATGAAAATGCACCTATTTTATAAATGAAGTTGTAAGCAAGCCTTTATTGCACTTGTACTTCAAAGCCTCCGGTGTCCATGGCGTTGTGGTGTTCATATCCCTTCAAGATTAAACTGTTACGCTATATTTTTGATGATCAGCTGATTTTACTAAATCTGATCCTATAAATGTTTTGACGTGAATGACAAGACGACACGGGAATTCCCAATGGTTGATTACGGATTATTTATTATTATTATTATTATGATCATTACATATTCTTCATGAAATTGGCACGCTTGTTAACCAAGCAAATAAATTAATACAGTTTGAGATTGATTATTATGCAGGCTACGTTGCGATTTAACCTTATGGTAATTCTTTAAAGCGTTTACTTTCTCACGTATTTACATGAGTTAACGAAATATTACCAAATTAACAAACTGAAAAAGGTCTCTCACCAAGTATTCACTTAACCCATAATCAACAGTCGTGAACAAACGTGAAATACACGATGTAGTCCCACTGCAGACTGCGAGAACTACTAGGAATATAGAGCTTTAAGCAAGCCTTTGCGCGACACAAACGGGACCAGTGTAGACTCGCTACGCGCCGTGCCCTGCTGCTTCGCCGTGCTGCTTACGCTACGCGTGCGATGGGTGCCTGGTGTAACACCTTTCCTGAATGTATTTCCAGTAAACAGACCTGTATGCCAGATCTGTATGTTGTTATTTCCGGAATGAGTTATGTCGGTGTATCTGCATGAACGCCCATTCTTCTTTGTACGAGGGTGACGCAGCTTGAAATATTTGACGTTCACTTTTAATTTCCACAGCATTCTCACACCATAAAATGGCCACAATAAGTTCGACTGATCTCTGTGAGTAGCTACACAATTGTGTACTTGTTTTGTTAGGTGTAGGATTTAATCAAGACAATTTGAAATACTGAAAATTCGTAAACGAAACATTCATAATCAAACAAAAGATACATTTCAAAAACGATTATTTGCTCTCCGGATATTTAGTAGCCTATATGCTAGTCTATTCTTTTTTGACAGTTCCGGGTTTAGACGGCGACTTCGGGCTTATTTTAACTTCTTATTTTAACCTTCGTGCTATTACAGTTTCTCTTGGAAATTTTTAGAATTTTTAATAGTTAATTTATTGCGTGATGCTGTAGTTTGACATTCGATGAATGGAGGAGAGGATATTTTATATTTATGAATTCTCATAAGTGAAGAGAGTTCGGGGGAAAAGTGTTGAATTCACGATTAACATTAATTAAAGAGAGATAATAATAATAATAATAATAATAACAACAACAACAACAATAATAATCAAATAGTGTTGAGTGTAAGTGCATATTCTGAAATACTTGTTTTTGGTGACCAAGTACATCTATGTTATGGAAGTTTAATCCTATTCTGATAAATAATATCAGTATCCCCTATAATTTGCTCATTTTGAAGGATATTATATTTGCAGTTTTATATGCTATGTGTATTCCATTTTTCTGTTATTGTTCTTATAATAAATAATGGCTCACTTAGTAACAGGGGATGTTAAGAGAGAGGAGGGTCCATGTGGAAGACACAGCCCTGAAAAAGAGCGTCCAAACAGTAAGTTAATACCACTGATCTGTATTGCACTGTGTCATGTTGGCCGTAAAACATAATAAGTCTCTTGAGTGACATTTTTTTTCTAACTCATCCTGAATTGTCTTTTGAGATATAAAATAGCTGATAGACAGTAAATGTAATTTATGAAAAATTATTATAATCATATTTCAAATAGTTCAGGGAATATTCTAACAATTTAAAGATTAATTATGACATTCAAAACAATCTATTTTTGCACCACACTTAAAGTTAATTCACCAGAAGTGACAGTTTTTAATTGTAAAACCAGAATGTGGATTTTTAAATCACTTTTTACCTCTTTGTATTTTTTTTTTTTTTTTTGTATTTCATATGATTCCCCTACTCAGTGAATAGTTGAGTTTGTTGTGGAACCCAAAGTGCTTCCTGTGCTGTATCTCATTCGTTTATTTATGAAAGTATTTACATCAGGTGATACCCAATCTTTGCCCATTTAAGTGAAAAATATTTATTTTTATGAACTGGCAAAAATGTATTCAAAGTAAGTTTGCAGTTAAATTAAAATATAAGGCTTTGATGTTGTCTTATAGCAAAGATTGTGTCTTACTTTGCAGTGTCTGATCTGAGGATAATGCTGCTGGGGAGGTCTGGAGAACTGAAGAGCAAAGTGGGAAATATCATCCTGGGGAGAGAGGCTTTTGAAACTGAGCCCTCCTTCTTTTCAGTAAAACAGCAATGTGAGATAGCCAGGGGACTGGTGTACGGGAAACATGTGACTGTGATCAACACTCCTGACTTACTGCATCCCCAGATCTCTCAGCTTGAAATAAACAAGGAGATTGAGTTGTGTGTCTGTCTGTCTAACCCTGGGCCCCATGTGATTCTGCTGGTGCTGCAGCCTGAGAGATTTACAGAAACAGACAGTGACAGAATGAGGAAGATTCTGACCACTTTGGGTGATCAGGCCTTTAACTACACAATGGTACTGATCACCCACGAAGGCAAAAAAACAAATGATTGTACTGATGAACAAAGGGATCCCATTGAGTTGTTTATCAAAGAATGCAGAGTAAGGTTTCACTGGTTCGGCAATATAGACAAGACCGACCATGCTCAGATTAGTACATTTATGGAAAGTGTTAACAGAGTAGTGAAGGAGGACGAAGGAAGATACCTCATCTGTGAGACATATAAGGAGGCAGAATCAGGTACACATTCAACACCAGTGACTGGAAGTGAGCAAGATATGGAGAGAGCAAATAGCAAGAGAGAAGACCAGAAAACCCAGGAAGAAAAAATGGACATTTCCCGTGAGTATATGTAATAAACAGTTTAGGTAAAACCTAAAAAACAATTTGATTTCTGTAATATTCGGTCGATCGCAGCCAGGGTCTTTCTGTATTGAGTTCTCATGTTCTTCCGTGTCTGTGTGGGTTTCCTCTGGGTACTCCTGTTCCCACCCACAGTCGAGAGATATTCAGGTTTGGCTAATTGGAGGCTCTAAGTTGCCTGTAGGTATGAGTGTGAGTGAATGGTGCGTGTGCCCTCAGATGGATTGGCGGCCAGTTTAGAATTTATTCCTGTCTCTCGCCCAGTGCATGCTGGGACAGGCTGTAGATCCCCCCCATTAATGGATCATGGATGGATGAATACTAGGTCTTGCTGCATTTCAGCTTGTGTAATCCGCTATTAAATCATGTTTTGCTTGGTATTTTTTCCACTAATTTCAATTCAATTCAGTTCATTCGAATGACCACACAGGCACAACTGGTGGAATTTCCTCTTGGTACAGCATCAAAATCAAATCAGTTTCTAACAATAGACTAACACAATCTCATGACCTATATTAAACACCAAGTTTGGCTGTATTTCTTTCTATACGGTGTGTATTCCATATTTTGTATGATATTTCTTGCGTATTACAACCTTTGAGTTACAAGCCCAGTTCCTTACAGTGCTGCCTACCTCACCAGAGCAGGACATGTTTAGGCCAGGCAGGGCTCCTCAGGGTAACACTGCAGTAGTTCCTCTCCTATCAGTTTCTGGTTATCAGTGAGTGATGCGCCTCTCCTCCTGTTGTAGTCATTTGTGACCTGTAGTGCATCAGACGTGGACATGCTTTGGCTGCAGTGAGGCATGTGTGTGGTGCATTTGTGAGTCAGAAACCTAATCTGAGGATTCTAGAGTGGGGAGAAAAAAATGTGGGAGATGGGTGGGAGGGCTCCGAACAATACAAAATAAACCAATATCTCACATATTGTACCAACTCTGATGTATTTTTTCTTTAACAGATATACCCCAGCAGAGGAAAATTAGTATTGATGAACCCCCAATGAGTGAGTAAAGTTAGCAGAGCTACATGGCATACACACGGGTCTGTGCAGAGAACAGTCAGACTTCTTCCATAGTATCATAAATTGAAGAGACAATGACAAATTGCTTTGGATGATTTATTGAGCAAAATTGTCTACAGCTGGCAAAGGTTACATTATATGTATACCACTTACTGAAACAGCATTCAAGTCATTAATGGAACTATGAAATTCTATGAAATGAGGAAGACCCATTTCAATAGCTGCCACTGTAGGTGGAATTCATGAAAGTATGGCCACTGATGCTGGTAATGGGGCCTAATGTTATATAAGGTGCCATGGTAACAGCTTGGAGAATAAAATCCTTGCACATCATCGCAGAGCAAAAATGAACTTAAACTCAACTAGCGGGCATTCTTAGTTGACAGAGGAATAGTTCCATGTGTATCAAACTGTCTGTGCCTAACACATGCTGAGTTAACATGCTTTCTCTCACAGTAACCCTGGTGTCCTACTTTGCAGTGTCTGAGCTGAGGATTGTGCTGCTGGGGAGGTCTGGAGAAGTAAAGAGTAAAGTGGGAAATATCATCCTGGGCAGAGAGGTTCTTTCAGTAGGACATCAGTGTGAGAGGGCACGAGGTCTGGTGAATGGGAGGTCTGTGGCTCTAATCAACACTCCAGATTTACTGGACCCTAAGCTCCCTGACAGGAAATTATACTATCAGATAGAGAGGTGTGTTACCCTGTCTGCCCCAGGTCCTCATGCATTTCTGCTGGTGCTGGAGAAGGTGGGGTTTACAGATGGTGATAGAAAAAGACTAGAGAGAATCCTGAACATTTTAAGTGATGAGGCCTTTAAGTACTCAGTGGTACTGCTCATACATGGGAGTAAAAAAAAAAAAAAACTTGTTAATTCTGTTAGTGGAGTTGTCCAAAAGTGTGGTGGAAGGAGTCACAAATTAATCAACACAGAAGAGATTAATTACACCCAGGTTTCTACATTAATGGAGCAAATAGAGCAGATGGTGGAGAAGAATGGAGGAGGTTTCCTCCGCTGTGAGATGTTCAAGGAGCCAGAATCAGCTGCGCTAGGAGCGATAGAGGGCTCACTGATGGGGACTGAACAGAAGATGGAGAGGAAGCAGAAACCACAGGCACGGCCTAGAGAACAACAGCAAATGGGAAAAGGAGAAAAAGGTAAAAATAAAAATAAAAATGTCATTATGAAATTAGTTTGTGTGACTAACGGTGAGACTTGATTAATAGTCACGTTAACCCTTCATGCTTTGAAACAAGATGAATTAAGATTAATGAAACCTGAAAGAAAATCTGGCCTTTTATTGGCTACAGCAAATGTATGCACATCACTCAGAACTGACTTTAATAAAATAAGATAATGGTCACAAGATAACAGACTGTTCCTCTTTATTCCAGTGGCTGAGGGTGACAGACTGAACTTGGTGTTGTTTGGGAGCAGTGGAGCTGGGAAGACTTCTGCAGGAAACGCCATTCTGGGACAGAGGGGGTCCAGTGTGGATCCCAGCCCCTCTTCAGTGTGTGAGAGGAGAGAGGGAGAAGTGTGCGGTCGCCTGGTTACCTTGGTGGAAATGCCAGCTCTGTGTGAATCACAGCTCTCTGCATCCACTGTGTCTCGCCTCTGTGCCTCTCTCTGTGGCCCTGGAGTTCATGCCTTCCTCCTGGTCTCACCATCTGCTCCCCTCACTGGTGAAGACAAGGCAGAAGTAACTAGGATTCAGGAGATATTTGGCTCAAGAGTGACTGATTACATGATGGTCCTTTTTACCCATGAACATCCAGATGCTCAACCTGTTCTTGACATTCTGCAGCAGAATGAAGATACTCGGGAGCTTCTGGAGATCTGCAGCAACAGGTTCTGTGTTTTCAACAGCCAGGACATTGCGAATAACCCAATAGTTCCAAAGCTTCTAAAGGCTGTAGAGGAGATGAAAGGAAGAACAGAAAGCTGCTTTTCCTTGGATATGTACTTGGAGGCACAGCTAGAGAAGGTCCGAGAGCTGGAGGCCATGTACAAGACTGAGCTAGAGGAGAAGGACAGAAAGATCAGAGAATTAGAACAAAATATTAAGGGGACATCACTGGGTAAGTGTGAAGGTGTTCATTATTTGTTTATAATCTTAAGTATGATAATTACATCAGAATAATGTAATACCCTTAGCAAAGTAATGACAATGCATTTCAGAGTGCATTACAGACAATGGCTGATAATTTCTCACTGAGATAGTACTGGAATAGAATGAAAAGTTGCAGCTATTGCTATAAGGTATTTCTGGGAAAAATAGCCCCTTTTGAATCTTGACATTTGACACTCATAATGTAACCTTGGAGTAATGACCATTGGCCTACTTTTGAAAAAAAAAATTACAGAAAAACTATTTTCACTCCACTTTCATATATACAAAAACTGATTTACTTATAGATTAGACCACAATAAAGCATTACAAGAATAAGAACAATGAGAACAATCATCAGCTGCTGTTCATGTCACGAAATGTAAATAAAATGTCAGATTGTGTAAATTCATCCATCCATCCATTATCTATACCTGCTTATCCTGAGCAGGGTCACGGGGGGTGCTGGAGCCTATCCCAGCGTGCGTTGGGTGAGAGGCAGGAACACACCCTGTACAGGCCACCAATCTATCACAGGGCACACATACCATTCACTCACACACTCATACCTATGGGCAATTTAGAGTCTCCAATCAGCCTACCTGCATGGAAAACATGCAAACTCTACACAGAAAGGCCCCAAGATTCAAACCTGCGGCCTTCTTGCTGTGAGGCAACAGCGCTACACACTGCACCATCTGAAATCCTCCTCCAGGGCCTGGGTTTAACCAACCCCCCCCCCCAATTGTCTCAAAACAGCTTTGTAATTTTTTACAATTTCTTTTTTTATTATTTAAAAAATGTTTACCTACGTTGTTCTGATGTGCACTGCCAAACTACACAGTGGGGTCTCTTGTACTTTTTGTTCAACAGTACTATTAATAGGGGGTGACTGACTGATTAAAGCAAGGGGGGCAAACCCTTGTCCTGGAGTGCTGGTCAGTGTGTTGGTTTTTGTTTCAACCAATGACCTTAGTTTTTTCAGATGCAGACATGACATATTCTGCACAAGAAACTACATCTTATGTATCAAACAGGCACACAGGGCTGGAAACAAAGTATGCATGTTATCTACGTGAGTCATTGCCAGGTGCGCTTTTCTCTTTAATGCATATGCATTTAATGGAGGATCGCGCAAATAATGGATGGAGATATCATGTGTGGATGCTTATGTATTCCGCTGAATTTACAAAAGTTCACTTAATTAGGGTCAATTTTTTGTGTGAAACTTCTCTGTCTCGATAGGGCTGGTATAAATCACAGCAAATCAGGGACACAGGTATAGGCCTGAAAGATGCACTAAGGGAATCTTTGCAACAAGAATCACTTCTGAATCACTTGACTTCTGAATGTGTAAGATAGGCTTCACAAATGACACACTGACATAGGTCCCTCCTGACAATGCAGCAGTAAACTCCAAGAGAGAATGGAGAGCCTTTTTAATGGACATTCATTTGAGTGCATTTGAGTAAACTATCTATTTGACAGTCAAACATACAATAATAATTTGTGCTTTGAGAATGAATCTGCCTAATAGATCTACAGTACCAATTTTAACATTCTTTTTCATAAAAAGTTCATTGTTCAAGTACTGTTACTTTTCAGAACCTCCACAACAGAAGTTTAGTTACTGTCATATGGTCACCTTAAGGCCAGTTTGAGGTCCATCGACTGAGTGTCCTGAGCCTACAGGGCTTGAGTTTGAAACCCGTGAGACATACAGTCTGAAAATATTCATAGTTTTTTATAATGCTCTTAATTCTCTGAAATTCCTCTCTGAATTATGCTGTTTCTTCATTTTGCAGGTGTTGAGTGTAAAGATCAGAACTCGGACTGTGTAAGGATAGTGCTCGTGGGGAAGACAGGAAGTGGGAAAAGTGCCACAGGAAACACCATACTGCAGAGGGAGGAATTCAAGTCTGAGCTCGGTTCATCATCAGTGACAACCTGCTGTAAGAAAGGCATAGGAGAAGTAGCAGGCAGGCATGTTGCTGTAGTTGACACACCAGGTCTCTTTGACACAGAAATGACTAATGAGAAGGTCCAGCAGAAAATAGCCGAATGCATCTCCTTTTTGGCCCCAGGACCTCATGTGTTTCTCGTGGTTGTAGAGGTTGGAAGATTCACAAAGGAGGAGAAGGACACATTGCAGCTCATTCAGAGTACCTTTGGTAAAAACGCTGAAATGTTCACCATGGTCTTGTTCACAAAAGGGGATGCTCTTAAAAATGAATCAATTCAAAGTTACGTTGACAGGAGCAATGCTACTGTCCAGAATCTGATTCAAGACTGTGGAAACAGGTTTCATGTCTTCAATAATGAAGACAAGAGCAATCGCTCCCAAGTGTCTGAGCTGCTGGATAAGATAGACATGATGGTGAAGAAGAACGGAGGTGGCTACTACACCAATGAGATGTTCCAGGAGGCAGAACTAACCATTAAGAAAGAGTGTGAAAGAATATTGAGAGAGAAGGAGGAAGAGATGCAGAGAGAGAAAGAACTGTTGAGGGCAAAACATGAAGAGGAGATGAAAAAAATGCAGAACAGAATGGAAGAGCAGAGACTTCAAGAAGAGAATGAAAGAAACCGTCGGGAAAAAGAGCTGAAAGACAAAGAAGAACATTTAAGGAAAGAGCGTGAAGAGTGGAAAAAAAGAGAGCAGGAGGAAAAAGAAAGAAGAGATGAGGAAGAGAAAAAGAAAAAGGAAAAACAAGAATTAGAGTGGAAGGGGGAAATGGATAAGATAGAGAAAGAGAGAACTAGAATGGAAGAGGAGTGGAAACGTAGGGAAGATGAGGAAAAAAAGAGGGTAGAAAGAGAGGAGAAACAGAGACAAGAGATGATAGAAAAACAAAGCAGAGAAAGGAAAGAATTTGAGGAAAAGCAAGCAGAAGAAAAGGAAAAGAGAGATAGAGAGCAGAAGGAGATGAAAAACCGTGAGAAGAAAGAAAGAAGGGAGTGGGCACAGAAAATGAAAGAGGCAGAAAAAGAGAAAAAAGAGATACAAGAAGACATGAAGAAAAGAGCTGAGGAATGGGAACAGGAAAGAAAAATGGAACAGATAAAGAAAGAGGAAGAAGAGAAGAAAAGGAAACAGAAAGAAGAGCAAGAGAGAAGAGAGTGGGATGAGAAACAAAAGAAAATGAGGGATGAGTTTGAGAAAGAAAGGGAACAAGAAAGACAAAAGAGAGAAAAGGAAAGGAGAGGTAAAGAGGAAATCGAGAGGGATCTTGAAGAAAAGAAAAGGCAGTTGAAAAAACAAGAAGAGGAATGGGACAAGGAAAGAAATGCAGAGAGAGAGAAAAGATATAAAGAGGATGAGCAGAGAAGAGAGGATGAGAGGAAAAAGATAGCACAGCTGCAGGAGGAATTTGAGAGGGAACGAGAAGCAGAGAACCGGAAGAGAAAGAAGGATGATCAGGCCAGGAGAGAAAGAGAAGAAAAAGAACGTAAAGAAATGGAGGAAGACTACAAAAGCAAAATGAAAGAAATGGAGAGGAATTATGAAGAAAAAGCAAGAAAACAAGCAGAGGAATCTAATGATTTTAAAAAGAAATTTAATGACCTGGAAGAGACTTTGAAGAAGTTGAAGGAGAAACACCAAAAAGAAATTGATGACTTGAAAGCGAGTGGCAATTGTGTAATACTGTAAAGCTGCAACAGGCATGCTTTCCTGTGAAGGGCACTGAAACATAACATTACCCAAATTGTGCATTTCACTAATGTGAAATGTACCAATTGGACAAAAAGCAGGATTTTGAAACCATGAATATCAGGACATTTTTTTAATTCATGCTTTTTCCCCTAAATAGCTAATCATACCCACACTGCAATGCTCATCATAACCTCATCATATCGATTTGAGAGAACTCAGACAGAACTCAGAACAGACACTTTCTGAAGCATGTGATGCTGTCTTTCAGATGAGATGTTAAACCGAGGTTCTGACTCACTGTGGTCATTAAAGATCCCATGACACGTATCGCTAAGAGTAGGGGGTTCCCCGGTGTCCTGGCTAAATCCCAGGTCTGGCTGTCACAAATTGCCACCAAAATCATCCCCAGATTTAATTGGCTAAAATATGTTCTCTCCCTCTCCACCTTCGCTAATGTGTGGTGAGCTTTCTGGTGCAAAATGGCTTCCATGCATCACCCAGGTGGGTGCTATGCAATGGTGGTGGGTGAGGTGAGTTCCCCCGAGTGTAAAGCACTTTGAGCATTCGAAAGGTGCTATATAAATGCTATAAGGATATTATTATTATATATCAAGCCACTTCTTCTTAAACCACAGTTTGCAAGTTGGGCTCGCTCAAACATGAGCAAGAGGAAAACAGGGTGGCAAACTTCAGTCTTATAGTGATGACAGTATAGTATAGTATGGGTGGAGATTGTTGTCACGGACTGAGGTGGAGCGGATGGGGGATGGTGTAAGCATGTGATCTCAGTCATTTGAGTGTGGCTCAAGTCAAATAGTTTTTAGTTTTTTAGTTTAGTTTTATTATTTTTGCACAATTTAAAAAATACACAAAAATGACGAAGATAACAAATAATATACAGTGCAGGGAGAGGCAGAAAACCCAGTGGGCTTATTTGAAGCCTCCACCTAAATAATGTTAAATATTATAAAGAACATAAACTTCACATACAGAAAATAATATAACTACATAAAAGTGGTGGCAAACTAATAGTAACAAAATATAAATAGCAACAATAACCTTGCATTCGACATTTGGGGGGCAAATATGCCCAGGGTTGGGGTGGAGAGTGAGAGGGTATTTATAACAAAACAAAAAAATCAGATGAACAAACACCTTCACCCTTCCCCCTCACAGGATCTGGGCTAAAAGAACAAACTAAAACAAAAACAAATGACAGCAAAAACACCTATAAGCACCTGGGCTGATTAGTTAATGCAGCCCAGGTGCATGTGCGCTCTCCACCACTCGGCGTTCTCAAGACCAGCTTCTCCGGTAAACCAGATGCTACACATATGCACTAGAGTCATATAGTGAATGATCTGAGCATTATTTTTGGTGTGACAACCGAACCAGCTCCACTGTGTCTCCTGCTAGACCTCCTGGATGTTCAAATCGGACATGACAAATACGAAAAGCAAGAGACTGTTTAACATCCTGATTTTTTATTTCTTTTTTATATACATCCTTTGTGTTCTTGATCATGGACTCAGTCTCAACAAAGAAGTCATGGTATAAGCACATGATTATACTATATTTCATATAAGGACATTATACCAAATGACCTGTGTTCTGCATTCATCCTCGGATGTTTTCTACAGTGTATGGGATCCCTACGTGAATTTTGTTGGCCCTGTTGTTGCCACTTCACTTCTTTTAAGATTCCCCAACTCAGCCTAGCTTCTTAAACCATAGTGCATTGCTTGTATATTATTATTCAAGTAACCTGTATGTATTCCTGATTAATTAAGGCTGTCTATTCTGTTCTGTGCTACTGCATCTACTTTTTTATTTTAATGTGTGAGGGGGACTATATATAAAAAGTTCAGTAACATCTATATGGTGAGACCTGTAGAGTAGCAATGCTTTAAAAATAAAATAAAAAATTATTATTTTACATTTTAATCTCATGAACTGCGCTGATTCAAGTAGTGGCGTGTCTTATTAGCTGCATCAAATGGTTAGAAAATACGATTAGTCTATAATTGCCCTTTTCAGACAGCAGTTATTCAACGGTCAGAAATGTGTGTTGTTCACATCCCTACTTTAAATATTGTTTATTTCAGCTTGCAAGTTTTGAACAAAATGTGTACAAAATTCAACAAAATGTGAACTGATTTATTTCCAAGGAAATGGTTATGTCTTTGTGTGTGTGTGTGTGTGTGTGTGTGTGTGGATGGGTGGTTGGGTGTGTGTTAAGTTGCATTCATCATCTGTGCATTGCATATACAGTAGACCATGGTGTAGTAACCTTTGTAAGATCTGGGTTTATGATTTGTTTGTATGCATTGGTTGTTTGTTCGGGTCCCGATGTAAAACCCTGTCATGACAGAGAAGGCTCCCCTGTGTGGGTGGGGATGGCAGATTTAAGCTGTGCGCAGTGATTACCTCATTACGCACAGGTGCAGCCACTCCTGTTCCTGGGTCCAATTAGCCTGGCCAATTATCTAATTATTAACCAATTATCCAATTGGCCAGGTCTAATTAGCTTGACCCAGGGCAGGTGTGGCTGCTTAAACCAGCCATCCCCACACCACAGAAGCATTGGAAACTTTACGGTCCATCGAAGATTTAGTAATCAAGTAAATGTGGAGCAGTGGTGGTACAACAAATCTCACTATATCGACAAGAAATTCTCTGACCGTTATCAGAGAGTTCTTTATACAGGCAATTGAGTCAAGATTCCGGAACACTTTTGAAAAAAATACATCAACACAAATCTTAAAACATTTTTTGATTCGGGGATCTTGGCCGAACATGAATTTAATTTAATTTATAAAGCAATTCCAATTAGGCCAGTTTTCTATACTGTCTAACATCCAGAGAGACTGGGCTTGCCGCCCTGGCGCCTCTTAGTGGCAGGAATAGGAAGTCTCACAGAGAATAAGTAATAGTATGTGGATTACCATATTGCGCCATTGGTTATGACTCTTCAATCATAACTGGAGGGTACGTCAGATTTCTAACAAAAAATAAAGCAATTGACTCCAGTTAATGCAACAGACCTACTAGTGACACTTGATGTATCTACGCTTTATACTAATATTCCCATGACCTAGGCTTATCTGCATTATAGAAATACTTTCACACGAGATGTCCATTCCCCATCTACCCAGCTGCTATTGTCCTAATCTAGTCTTGACCAAGTATTATATCCTTTTTTAATCTAATTATTTTCTGCAACTACAGAGCTCTGCCAGGGGTTCAGCAATGGCCCCGATCTATGCCATTTATGGGCAATTTTGAAGAAAAGTATGTTTACAAAGACCTCCCCTTCAAACAATACATTAGTTATTGGAGAAGATATATCAATGGTGTTCTCTTGATATGTTCAGTTCCAGAAGAACCACTACAGGAGTTTGTCATCTTATTTTAAAAGCTGTGTACCATCAATCATATTTACAGTAGATATTCCTCCAGGAAGGCGCAGATCTCTTTTTTTGATGACACTTTTTTTCAAGAACAGAAACAAACTCAGCACAACTCTAGATAGAAAACCAGTAGTTAATCTCCTCCTAGCAAACAGCTTTTAAGTCTTTCAAAAAAGGTCATGTCCATCGAGTGAACAGAATCTGTGACAGAGATGAAGACTGTGAAAAACACTGTGGTGAAATGGAGCATTTTACTGTAAGACAAGGGCCTGCCTCTGCCTAGAGTCATGAATGAACTGTGCAAAACAAAAGGTTGACTGCAAGATTAAAAATACAAGAAAAACCAAAGAAAATTGAATTCTCAGTGATTTGTCCTCTAACATATGGTCTTGAAAAGAACCAGCATCTCTCTCCACCTTCACTGATGTGTGTGCGAGTGTTCTGGTACAAAATGGCTGCCGTGCATAACCCAGGTGGGTAGCCAAACATTTTATTCTAGCAAATCACAATATACATGCACTGAAATATATAGGCTTTGAAGCAGTTCATCTTGGACATTAATACAAAGAATAAAGTATATAATAAACAGACAAATATGGCAGTGTAACCTGTTTCTGAATAATCAAAATAGTACTTTAGCCACAGGAGGGGGCACTATCCATTAATTCCAAATATGTTCCGCCTTGATGAGAATTTGATTGCCAATAAATGACCTTTAAATATTTTAAATAAAAAGTTGTAAATTAACATTGATTAATTAAAATAAGAATAATATTGAATGTATCTACTAATTTTGCCTTTATCTGTATACATTAACAAAAATAATGCTTTTAAAATTTATTTTATCTGAATATTGTCATGTTATAAATTTAATACTGTTGAATAGATGTTAGAGTAAATGCATCTTATACGAATACATACAACCTTTGTGTTCTATATATGCAGTAAATATTATTTTTCATAATAATATGGTGTTGTGGTTGATGTAATAAAGTCAAGATCATATTTTACAACTGGAGCCTCATGAACAAATGGTTATGTAGTTATTTGTCTTGGATTTGTAAGGAGTTACATCCTTAGGAAGTTAAAGTAATGCATTTGTCTTCTGATTTCCTATCTTTAAATATTCCAAAGCAACAACCTGGTAGTTCTATACCTGCTGCTCTTTTAATGAATGCATTTTTAAATTCCAAAACAGGGAGCAGTTAGAGCTTTTCTGACAGTGTTGAATAAAACTATTGTAATGCCATACAGCAAGTTAGGCAGGTCTGTTTGCTTATTGTTTTCTAACACTATATCCTGGTTTGACAACTCATCATTAAACAAATTTGCCGTAGCGCAGTTAGTCATGGTGTCTGTCTGTGTGACTAAAACTCAGAGTGGTGAGTGAGAGGAGGGTGGGGCATGAGACTGAAGGATGGGGAAGAAAGCTTGAAAAGCCTTAACTGCAGCTGGGATTTCTGCATGGGACAAACTGAAATGACTAAAATGTGTGTTTTTTATAATTTTTGTGTAAAGAACCCCCCCCCCCCCCAAAGGATGTTTACAGTTCACAGCTGAAGCAACAGCGTTCCTGTATTTTCATGTGTATATGCGGTTTATACTGACTGATTTTAAATAATTGTATCCCTTTTTGTTATAGTGCTTTACAATGTATGAAAATATGAATGAGAGTGAGAATTTTAAATACTAATGTGTATACAGTATTCCCTCAGGTGAATATAATTGTTTAAGTTCTTCAGCTCTCTGCAGTAATTTTAAAAAATCGGATCAATGATAGAGTGATCAATCATATCTGCTATAATTGAGAAGAATCAAGTTTGTATTTAATTCGTTTCTCACTTGATATCTGTTCTGTGTGGCTTCTGAAAGCAGAAAAATTTCATTACTGAAAAACATTTTTAAGAGCTTTGTTGTATGTATTGTCATCAGTGACAAAGCATTTCAGTGCATAATTGATCATTATTTATACCAACAGAAACATATTTTTATTTGATTTCTGCCTTTAATATTAACATGGACCTGGAACTAAAATGTATATTACAGTATGTAAAGTGTAGGTGCCTCAGAGGGAGTGGTTCAAATGGCATTAAATTTCATGTTTTGAATTCTTCAGACTGAGTCACACTCATGCAATCAGGAAATAGATTTCCTGTATTTTCTCTTCCAGTAAAGAAATAAGTGAAATGAAAAGTAAAAACTTTTGCAATTGATGCAGCCTTACACCAGTATTACACATTTACTTTCCATCTCTGGAGATACTGGAGAATTAACTGAGATACCGTTTTGTCATTCTAATATGACAAAATAAAGACCTGATGGTCACATGACACCGCAGCTAAAAAAAGAGCTTACTGTGAATATATTATTCAAACATAGACCTTTTCTGCTTGCCAGGTGAATTTTTATAGATTGTGTAACCTTTTCTGGACTGAAGCTGATACTGATATAATGGCATCTGAAGCATTTTCAGATATCCTTTGTTGCACCTCTCTCTCCTTCATATTTGTGTCCAATTCAACATGTTGTATTTCTGTTTTAATTTCATGCTCTTCAAGATAAATAAGATATTTCAAGACATTTAACTTGTGCTCCTGAAATTCAATGGCCAGCCTTTTGTGGCTAGCCCGTCTATTTTTCCTCATGACAAGTAGAGGCACAAACCTTCCCCCTTGCTTCTGCAGCTGGGGAAGGTAGACCATCTTACTCTTTCAATCTGTATAGATTACTAACCTCTAGTAACAACAAGGATGTTCTTTCAATGCACAGTCTAATATAGTTGGAATGAGGGAAGGAATTCTCAAAGGATGGAAGTGAATTTGGAAGGCAGTCACGTTTCACCAGAACAATACAGGAAGTATCACAGGGGAGAAAGATACAGGCAAAGTGAAATATATTCATGCACCCCACGTAGGTGTGCTTGGTCTCTCACCTGAACCATCCAAAAGGGTCATCATCTGCAACATTCTCCCAATCTGGCTGGCTCTTCATTATTCTTAACAGCAAATAATTTAACTGGTCAGTCTGTTGATTAAGAGATCCTCCACCAGTCTTTAGGCCACTGCTTTTGTCTTTTTAAGGTTGATTTTCATGTCCTTCCACAAGACCTGCATATATTTAATAAGGGTGATTTCATAAAACAGATCTTGTTTAAGTTAATGAAGATGTAACACCCATGTTAAAAAGAGTGTTAAAAGCGTATTATTGTGTGGAATTGAAGGAGGAAAATCAGACAAAACAATGGAAGCATGGGGAACAATGCTTTCCAACAACTTTGTTTGTGCATGTGTTTGTGTATCTGTCCACAGCGAATCTCGCATACTACTGGGTCGATCAGCCTAATACTTGTTGTGCATGCTGGTAGCAGGCCATGGACCCGAATTCTCAAATATTTTGCAAATCGGTCAAAGACAAGTATTTTATTTGAATTCATTTCCATCATTGTTGTTGTCCATTGAAATACATTGAGTTCTAACTCCTCACTCCTCTTAACTGACCGGTAGGGGCCGCAACTGATCAACAACTGCTTCCGTTTGGAATGAAAGACCAGTGATGTAAAATGTCTATTTCAGCGTTATAATGCCTACAAAATAATTTGCCAACTAAGGGAGTACTTTAATGTTTGAATCTGTAGCAGTTATTTTGTTGCCATTTTCACATTGAAATTGATATTTTACCCTGTTGGTCTTTTGGAATTGTTCCCGTCCAGATTTGAAATGGAAGTGCCAGACTATAATGTCAATGTTAGCTCTGTCTAACACATCGTGGCTGATATGAATGAAATTAGCTAACATGTCACCACCTTTAGCGTTACTTCACTGAATCGGCATTTTTGAGATGTTCAAATGGTAAATGGTAAATGGACTGCATTTATATAGCGCTTTTATCCAAAGCGCTTTACAATTGATGCCTCTCATTCACCAGAGCAGTTAGGGGTTAGGTGTCTTGCTCAGGGACACTTCGACACGCCCAGGGCGGGCATCGAACCGTCAATCCTCCGACTGCCAGACAACCGCTCTTACCTCCTGAGCTATGTCGCCCCTGGCACATGGTAAAAACTTGTAATATTATATTTGTCTGGTTGCATTGACTGTGTAGCCACTATTGTTGCATCAGCAAAACTAACATACGTGGTGGAGATCTGCACTCTACTGAGTGCACTCTTCTAGTTATTGAATGAGTTGTTCAGGTGTTCAAGGCGCAAGACTCATTCTTCTATGGGGTAATCTGCCCATGAAAGCACACCTGTAATGACAGGAAGATGACAGACAATCTCCTCTCAGCTCTGTGATATTAATGGTGAATAGTACAAAATAATAATCATTGCCACAATTAAATTCTCCTAGGAATTTTTCCAGGCTCTCAGACTATCCTGTTACATCCCTGCTTCAGTTGATATTGTCTTTTCAATGTTAAATCACATAGGAGTGAAATAGTATTACTCTGTGGAACATACCATATAATATATTGCTATTTTCTGACAAACATATCACAAACATTATAATAGAATGAGTGTTAATAATTTGGCCCGAATGAAAAGCACTCTCCTGTGGTTTAATATAATATATAGTTGTGATAACTGAGAGCTTCTCAGGACTGCAGGAGAGCAACAGCCAGCACTCCAAATCCTGGTATACAGACTTTTGCAATCATGGAGCACATCTTATTCAATGTGTGTGTGTGTGTGTGTGTGTGTGTTGGTAGTGTGAGGTAGAGTCAGGTAGAAGTCAGCTGTGGAGGGCAAAGATTTTACTTGAGCTCTGAGAGAGCTTTTCCCATATCCCGGAAGAGGTTGGGGACATGGAGGCTGAATGGACCCTGTTCAAAACCTCGATTTTGGAAGCAGCTGCAAGGGGTTGTGGTCCAAAGCTGTTTTGTGCATGTCCTGGTGGCAACCCAAGGACCTGCTGGTGGACTACAGCAATGTGGGAGGCTGTCAAGCTGAAGAAAGAAGAATTCTGGGCCTGGTTGGCACAGAGAGCCTCTGATTGAGCAGACAGGTACCAGCAAGTGAAAAGGCTGCAGCTGCTGCAGTTCCAGTAGCAAAGCCGGGGCATGGGAGGAGTTTGGAGAGGCCTCGGAGAAGGACATTCAGTCGGGGCCCAAAGTCATTCTAGAAAACCATTCTGCAGTTCAGGAGGAGAAAGAGGGACACTATCCTGGCTGTTCTCAGCAGTTAATTCAGTTAATTCTCCAGTATCTCCAGAGATGGAAAGTAAATGTGTAATACTGGTATAAGGCTGCATCAATTGCAAAGGTTTTTACTTTCCATTTCACTTATTTCTTTACTGGAAGAGAAAATACAGGAAATCTATTTCCTGATTGCATGAGTGTGACTCAGTCTGAAGAATTCAAAACATGAAATTTAATGCCATTCAAACCACTCCCTCTGAGGCACCTACATTTTATATAGAAATGTACATTTTAGTTCCAGGTCCATGTTAATAATAAAGGCAGAAATCAAATAAAAATATGTTTCTGTTGGTATAAATAATAATCAATTATGCACTGAAATGCTGTGGTATTCACTGATGACCTACATACAACAATGCTCTTAAAAATGTTTTTCAGTAATGAAATTTTGCTGCTTTCAGAAGCCACACAGAGCAGATATCAAGTGAGAAACTAATTAAATACAAACCTGATTCTTCTACAAACAAAATTCTTCTCAATTATAGCAGATATGATTGATCACTCTATCATTGATCCACATTTTTTAAAATTACTGCAGAGAGCTGAAGAACCTAAACAATTATGTTCACCAGAGGGAATGCTGTATACAAATCAGTATTTCAAATTCTCACTCTCATTAATTTTTTCATACATTGTAAAGCACTATAAGTCAGTATAAACCGTATATACACATGAAAAGACGTGGTTGCTTCAGCTGTAGACTGTAAACATAAAAAAGCATCTGGGCTGCTCTCTTTCCAAGGCAACCCTGATCTGGATCAAGCGGTTAGAAAATGGTATGGATGGACTTGATTTTAAGTCTTAAAAACATTTTCTGTCTTATTTATTAAAGATTACATTACATATCTTTGTGCTTATTTTTAACATAGAAATGTATCAATGAAATCAATTACAATGTACCTCCTACCTTTAGGTCTGCTCGTGTATCTGCCTGAATAATTTCATTTATACTTTTTTTCGAACATTTAAATCACAGTCACAGTGAAAAATAAGGTATTGACTGATGTGCATTGCTTCTAATGGTAAATGAATTATAAGTTGTAGTAGACTGTGACGCAGTAATTTATAACTCGTATGCATGTAAAGTGACCTTATCTGACGACCTTATCGGAAAGATGGATGGAAGGATAGTTCTTTTAGTAATGTAATTGTACAAGATAGATTGCATTCCAGTATATTACAAAAGGAAGACCTGATGGTCACATAACATAGCAACTAAAAAAAACAAGTGCTTAGTGTAAATACATACTACTTTGTAAGATACAAAAAATATTTTTCAATCTCATTTTATTTGTGTAAGGTTCATATTATTTATTCGATGATTTATGAGACAATAATATCCCCAATTTTTTGAAGCTGGAAGCTTGTTTTTGAAGTATATCATTTAACTTTTCATTCCCACAGCACCATCTAGAGTATCGTGTTCATTCAACTGGCATAATCCAACCCAGTGATTACTCTCGCTGTCACCATTATTTATGAGAAATGTGACTGCCAACCAATCCATGAATGTTTTGTAATGCTTATTGCTAATGTTAATACCTGCAAGAACCTGTGCAATCAAAATCTGTATAGCTCCATATGAGTACAGTTGGTTTTATTATCCAATTAGAAAATGTGTTGGCCTTAGCAATATTCCAATTGGCTAAGCAGATATTGGTAAATGTGGGGGAGGGGAAAATGTAAAGTGTGAAATTACATAAAGAGGGTTGTTGGTAGTCAGAGCTATAATCTGTCCAGAAAAGCAGAAGGAAATGAGATAAGACACTGACTGAATATCTCCTATAATATGTAAGTATTAATCCATAGATTTAAATTGTGAGAGGAGTTATGTTTACATTTGTATAGAACATGATTGGAAACAGCATTCCACATACTGTCTGGATTCCTGAGATGTATTCTGATCCAATTTATTTAAAATTTGGTTGAAAATGTGAAAGTTTAATGAATTAAGACATGCCACTGATAAGGAATTTGCTGGACCTTTTTCTAATCTTTGTGGGGTTGGTTTTTCCATAAAATATTGTCTAGAACCTTGTCTAGTTGGGAGCTTACATATTTTGGGAATTGTAATGAGGAGAGCTCTATCTAGACTTTTAGCTTTACTAAGAAGCACTCTCCCATAAATAGATATTTCTCTTGTGAACCAGCTATTGAATTTCTTGTTGATTGCAGCAATTACTTTAATACTGGGTTTTAATTATTTCCCTGATACTTTCATAGTTTTGGATATTTTGATCCAAAGGTAGGATAACATTTCCTTTAGAAGAATTTCCCAAATTTCATTAGCTTCTGTATGTTTCGAGAATAATATTTGCCATTTTTTTGTATTGAGTTTTAACCTGATGCTTCAAGGAACTGAGAATGCAGTGTTGATGTTGATGTAATAAAAGAAGAATATATTTTACAACTGGAGAACATATTTTACAACTGGAGCTTCATGAACAAATATATATTTATCTTGGAAATTTGAGGATTTGCATTCTCAGGAAGTGAAAACAAAGAATTTCTTTGCTGTTTTTCAAATATTCCAAAGCTATACCCTGATAGTTATTGTATATACATGCACTTCTTTCAGTACATGTTTTTAAATACCAGAACAGGGAGGAGTTTGTGCTTTCTGGACAGTCTTGCAAAAACATCAGTGATATACCAAATAACAAGTTAGGCCGGTTTTTTAATGCTGCTTGTTTTCTACCATTATATCCTGATTTGACAACTCAAGAGTTCCTTATAGTACAGATAGTCTACTTGGGTAAAGAAGGACCATGATTTTCTGGAATATTTTTTATTTTTACACCTTAAAGAGGTTGAGTGTGTAACTCACGTAAACTCAACACATTCTATTGTATGCTTCTAAATAGTCCTAATTAAGAAGCATATAAATAACCCAAGGCTTTCTTCATTACTTGAAGAATCATGGGCACATGAACTCACTAGAACTCACAGGAACTCTGAAGATGGAACACTGGATTTAAACCAGACAGTAAGTAGACTTGCAAACTTCAACTAAAAAGCCCCCAGTTATAGTCACAGCTAAGTTTTCTTGTCTTTTGATGTGTATGTGTGGCTTATACACTTTTTTGTTCTGTCTCAAGGAAAGTGTGTCATCAGTGATATATTTATAAATATATAGTATAAAAAGTCAAATATTGTGTTTATGATTGTTTATGATAATTAGAGGGAGTTTCTTTGCCGGGAGATCTGAAAGGAATGGAGAGCACGAAGAAAGAAATGGCTTCTGAAGAAGAATTGGGAGGTAGGAGGAATGATGTGATGGGATGCTGAGACGCAGCGTCTATTCGCACTGCAGTCCACAATCTGAGCTACCACAGACGGGATTGTGAGAGACACTTCATGTGCAGCTTTAGTAAGCAGACTGTGGGTATCTGATTGGTCAGCTGGTGAGCAATGAGAAATAATAATCCTGCCAAACTTAACAAAGTTTAGTAAACTAAATAACTTCAGGACACAACAGAGAGAAGTATTGTGGTCTGTCCAGATATTTATATGGGGTGGAGGATGCACCACACCCATTGAATGGACTGCTCTGAAATTTAATGTCTTAAACTCATCCTGGCCCCAAGGGGAAAGATACCCCATTAGTATGTGACTATCATAGTCCGTATGAGAAAAAATACATACAAAATACATTTTATATTTGTTCATTAGTTCTCAAGTGAGTAGGTGGTTTGAACTAAATGCTCAATGAATACAATTTAAAGCTAAATTTAAAGAGAGAAAAAAAGTAAATCATTTCAACTTTTAAGGGAAAGTTAGGATATCAAGCAATGTAATATACAATAGCCATTGCGTGACTCAACTGGAATCATTATTTTGCGTTTATTTATTGGGTAAATTTTTCAGATTAGATTATTGCTTCGTTTTAAGGAAACATTTTAAGACATTAAATTTGCCCATTGCAAATTCCCTTTCTTTTTTTAAAAAAAGTGTATGGAACCTGGACAATTAGTTAACATATGGACTAAATAATAAACATAATAAACATGAGTTGATCTTAGGAAGAGAGTGGAAAAAATAAAACTAATTCCTGCTGAACCAGCTGTGGAAATGCCAGGTGCTGTAGCATTTCCTATACAGCTCTGTATTATAATTTTTTAAAATAAATAAATAAATAATAATAATAATAAAATTAAATTCATTTCTGTGACATTTTTGTATGGGTGTGACACAGAAAACCACTGTCCTAACTAACAAAATTTACATGTTAATGTCTGGAAAGTGATTAAATACAACTGAAGTGCATAAATATACCGTAAATCCATAAGCATGTATACTCTGGGTTTTGCCAGCAGACAGAAACAACCAACTGAAAAATTCTGTTGTATTCCTAATTATGATAAACCTTCCAGAACTGAACCTGGTTTTGTTTTTGTTTATGTTTTTATCGCACTCGGTAAAACACCAGCCCCCGTATACCATTAGAAAACACAGCACAATAAAATAATAACAATAACCACCAAATGGTCTTGAGTGGAGAGGTATTTTCTGAAGTGCTTGTTCTTGTTAAGTGACCAAAGACCCTATTTAGCATAATGGGGCAGTTTAAACATCAATATAATTTTGATTTACAAATTATAGGGGATCCTGATTTTTTATTTATGAAGGAGAAATAATATTATATTTACAGTATTGCATTATATGTGTGTTCCATATTTTCTATTGTGTTTGTTGTGAATTAAATAATGAATCACTGTTAGTTACAGGGGATCTAAACACAGAGTGTTCAGATTCATGTGGAAGACGCAGCCCTGAATTTGAGAATCAAAACAGTAAGTTAATACCACTGATCTGTACTGTCCTGTGTCATGTTGTCACAGTACAGCACAACATAGTAGTCTCTTGAAAAAATTACCTTTTTTGAACAGCCTGAATTAATTTTCTTCTCGTTTTTTTTTACAAATTGGGATTATGTTTGGGTTTCTCAACTGGAATGTGCAGGAGGGCGACACTGTGGTGCAATGGGTAGCACTGTCACCTCACAGCAAGAAGGTTATGGGTTTGAATCTCAGCTTGGGGCCTTTCTGTGCGGAGTTTGATTGTTCAACAACAGGACCTGATCTGGCTGCAGGCTAAGAAACAGCTTCTGTTCTCATGTAGCAAATATTCACCATGAAGGTTCTAAACAAGCCAATTGCAATGTTAGCTCAGTTGAAGTTGCAAAATAAAGATCTCTGTCTAATAGCTATGATTGCATTAGCAAGTATAATAGATCTCTTATTAAAAGGGTGTACAGATGCTATTCATCCTGTATAAACAGAACTTAGGTGCTTCTCTTATTTTCAGTGCAGTGTTCCAGTAGGACTGTGCGATACTGTTTCTGCAGAAAAACACATATCGCATGTATGCCACTGTTTCTGCCTGGTCATTGGATGAGGGAAATAATTTGCCTAATTGTGCCATGATGCATCATTCACTTGTCAGGCATGGGTCATTTTAAATGTATTAATCTGCCTGTTTAAATAACAGTTTTCAAAATCACTTTATTCCTCATTTTTGAAATCATTTTAATGTTTTGGATCTCTTATGATTCCCCTCCAAGAACACCTGTTTTGGAAACTGAAGTGATTCTTTCCTAATACATTTAATCATGAAAATGAGCTATTTGCATCAGCTGATTCCCAATCTTTGTCCGGCTAAATATATATGTTTTATGAACTGGTAAAATAATTTTTACAATATACCAAAAGTTAAATGCTTTGACCTTGTTGTAAAAACTATGTCCAACTTTGCAGTGTCTGAGCTGAGGATTGTGCTGCTGGGGAGGTCCGGAGAACTGAAGCGTAAAGTGGGAAATATCATCCTGGGGAAAGAGGAGCCCTCCTTATTTTCAGTAACACAGCAGTGTGAGGAAGTCAAGGGACAGGTGGATGGGAGATACGTGACTGTGATCAACACTCCTGACTTACTGCATCCCCAAATCTCTAAAGATGAATTAGATGAGCAGATTGAGTCGTGTGTCTGTCTGTCTGACCCTGGGCCCCATGTGCTTCTGCTGGTGCTGCCGCCTGAGGGATTTACACAGAAGGACAGAGACAGAATGAGGTGGATTCTGACCACTTTGGGTGATCAGGCCTTTAACCACACAATGGTACTGATCACCCATGAAAGCAAAAAAACAGATGATTGTATTGATGAACAAAAGGATCCAAATGAAGATCCTATTTTTGAAGAATGCAGAGGACGGCATTACATGTTCAGCAACATAGACAAGACTGACCACACCCAGAAGAATGAATTTATGGAAAAAATGTACATGGTAGTTGAGGAAAATAAAAGCAGATACCTCACCTGTGAGATATATAAGGAGGTAGAAGAAGGTACTACATCAACACCAGAGGAATCAATGACAGGACATGAGCAAGATACAGAGAGAGAGAATAAATCACAGGCCTTGTCTGTAGAAGATCAGAAAGCACAGGAAGAAAAATCAGACATTTTCAGTGAGTATATGGAATAAAAAATTATTAGATATAACCTAATAAACATTTTGTTTACTTGAATATTAGGTCTTGATGCACTTCAGGATGTGTGATACTCTATAAATCATGTTTTGCTTGGTTGATTATCTAACAAGTGACATCTATTTCCAGTTTATTTTTTCCCATTAATTTCAAACTTGGCTGTATTTTTATATATAGATATAGATATATATTTAGATATACCCCAGCGGAGGAGAATGAATATTGATCAACCCTCCATTGAGTGAGTAAAGTTTGCAGAGCTACGTGGCATACACGGGTCTGTGCAGAGAACAGTCAGACTTCTTTCATAGTATCATAAATTGAAGTGACAACAACAAATTCCT
Organism: Anguilla rostrata; assembly: GCF_018555375.3. Taxonomy (NCBI): domain Eukaryota; kingdom Metazoa; phylum Chordata; class Actinopteri; order Anguilliformes; family Anguillidae; genus Anguilla; species Anguilla rostrata. The sequence continues at coordinate 18,495,657 of NC_057949.1, read as the reverse complement.
TTGAATGATTCATTGAGCAAAATTGTCTACAGCTGGCAAAGGTCACATTATATGTATACCACTTACTGAAACAGCATTCATTTTATTAATTGAACTGTTATTCTATGAAATGAGGAAGACCCATTTCAATAGCTGTCACTGTAGGTGGAATTCAGGATAGTATGGCCACTGATGCTGGTAATGGGGCCTAATGTTATATAAGGTGCCATGGTAACAGCTTGGAGAATAAAATCCTTGCGCATCATTTCAGAGCAAAAATGAACTTAAACTCAACTAGCAGGCATCCTTAGTTGACAGAGGAATAGTTTAATGTGGATAAAACTTTCTGTGGCTAACACATGCTTGGTTAACATGCTTTCTCTCACAGTAACCCTGGTGTCCTACTTTGCAGTGTCTGAGCTGAGGATTGTGCTGCTGGGGAGGTCTGGAGAAGTGAAGAGTAAAGTGGGAAACATCATCCTGGACAGAGAAGTTCTTTCAGTAAAAGATCAGTGTGAGAGGGCACAAGGTCTGGTGAATGGGAGGCCTGTGGCTCTGATCAACACTCCAGACTTACTGGACCCTGAGCTCCCAGACAGGAAATTATTCTATCAGATAAAGAGGTGTGTTACCCTGTCTGCCCCAGGTCCTCATGCACTTCTGCTGGTGCTGGAGAGCAGTACATTTACAAAGGATGATACAAAAAGACTGAAGAGAATCCTGGGCTTTTTCAGTGATGAGTCCTTTAAATACTCAGTGGCACTGGCAGTGGATAAGAGTAAAGTTCGTATTTCTTTTAACCGTAAGAGTCCTGTTCAGAAAGTTGTTGAGAACTGTAGTCGAAGGTGTCACACGTTGAACAACACAGAAGGGATTCATTACACCCAGGTTACTAAATTAATGGAGAAAATAGAGCAGATGGTGAAGAAGAATGGAGGAGGTTTCCTCAGCTGTGAGATATTCAAGGAGGCAGAATCAGCTGCGCTAGAAGTGATAGAGGGCTCACTGATGGGGACGGAACAGAAGATGGAGAGGAAGCAGAATCCACAGGTACAGCCTAGAGAACAACAGCAAATGGGAAAAGGAGAAAAAGGTAAAAATAGAATCAGGGCAAGAAAAGCCATTATGAAATTAGTTTGTGTGACGAATGGTGAGAATTGATTGATAGTTAAGTCAACCCTTAATGCTTTGAAACAAGATAAACAAAATCTGAAAGAAAATCTGGCCTTTTATTGGCTACAGAAAATGTATGCACATCACTCATAACTGATGCACAAGACATTGAAAATGTTCACGCATGATTTAAAAACCAACAACTCAAGGGTGAAAACAAATCCCTGAAATATGAATACATTATTTCATAGTTCTTTGTAGTGAGATGTTCGCCTATATTTTATTATTGGCCTACATTTTATTATTTACCAAAATGGCTAAAACGGCTTTAAACAGAAGGGAACTCACCTGTGGAATTAGGCATGTGTACTGAAGAAAACTGAAGATGTACTGATATAGAATCAGGGGAAGTGACTCACACATTGACAATAATAAAATAAGATAATGGTCAGAAGATAACAGACTCTTCCTCTTTATTCCAGTGGCTGTGGGTGACAGACTGAACTTGGTGTTGTTTGGGAGCAGTGGAGCTGGGAAGACTTCTGCAATAAACGCCATCCTGGGACAGAGGGAGTCCAGTGTGGATTCCAGCCCTTCTTCAGTGTGTGAGAGGAGAGAGGGAGAAGTGTGCGGTCGCCTGGTTACCTTGGTGGAAATGCCAGCTCTGTGTGAATCACAGCTCTCTGCATCCACTGTGTCTCGCCTCTGTGCCTCTCTCTGTGGCCCTGGAGTTCATGCCTTCCTCCTGGTCATACCAGCTGCTCCCCTCACTGATGAAGACAAGGCAGAAATGACCAGGATTCAGGAGATATTTGGCTCAAGAGTGACTGATTACATGATGGTCCTTTTTACCCATGAACATCCAGATGCTCAACCTGTTCGTGACTTTCTGCAGCAACATAAAGATACTCGGGAGCTTCTGGAGATGTGTGGCGACAGGTTCTTTGTTTTCAGTCAGGACATTGTAAAGAACCCAGTAGTTCCAGAGCTTCTAAAGGTTATAGAGAAGATGAATAGAGCAAGAGAAAGTTGCTTTTCCTTGGATATGTACTTGGAGGCACAGCTGGAGAAGTTCAGAGAGCTGGAGGCCATGTACAAGACTAAGCTAGAGGAGCAGTACAAGAGGATCAGAGAATTAGAAGAAAACATTATGGGCACATCACTAGGTAGGTTTGGATGGGTTCATCATTTGTTCATAATTTATCTTGTGAAAAGAATTACGTGAAATATAGTGCCAGCAAAGTAATGACACAATGCATTTCAGAATATTACTGACAATAGCTGACAATTTCACAATTGCACTGGAATAGAATGAAAAGATGCAGCTATAGCTGTGTGGCATTCGGTCTGCTGGAGAGGTGGATTGGTCTTTACTGCGCCGGCTGGTAGAGAGAGCACACGCACCTGGGTTGTGTTAGGTAATCAGTCCAGGTGCTTAAAGGTATGCTGCTCTCCACAGGTCAGGTTCGAGACCGGGAGCTAACACTGAGAGCATAGTTATGATTTTCATTTCGTTTTATTTTGAGCACTAAAGAAAAAGAAAGCAATCCTCAGCTGGGATGCTGGAGGAGCTGGACTTAAGTGGAAGGCGGGCCACACAGCTACAGAGCAGAGAACTGAAAAGTTGCACCTCTGTTTTACTTTATTTTGTTTTTGTTATTTTAACTTATTGTTTTAGTTTATCGTTTTTGCCCGGAACCCATGAGGGGCAAGGGTGAAGGTGTCCGTTCGTTTTATTTCATGTTTGTGTGGGTGCGCTCACACACGACAGACAATAGTGTTCCCCAGCACTGCCGCGTTTCCCGCCCAGGGGTGTCACATTGGCGTGACAAGCTTCTTTCCATGTCACTCATTTGACTTTCAAATAAAAATTCAGAATTTGGTTTGACTTGACTTGTGCAAATTAGCAAATTGTAATTGTCCAAAAAAATACAAGGTCTGGTTGTTTTTTGTCCTGACAAAGAAGTTGTCTTACATCAACAAGCCCCATGTGCTGGTGTCAGTTGAATAACTTGACAATAATTGTGAGGACAAACCATTGTCACTCTGACTGCGGTGACTGCAGTTTTATCTCCATTATTGGAGGGCCACAGTGCCTGCGGGTTTAACTATAGTAATGGTGGGTCACAGTGTCTACAGGTTTAACTCCAGTGCTAGAGGGCTTCAGTTTCTGCAGGTCTAACTGCAATAGTAGAGGGGGGTAATGTCTGCTGGAGGGTTGGCTGTTGGTGATTTCTGTTGATTGGCAGCATTCAATGTGTTTCAGCACCAGTGATTTATTTAAGTAATTTATTGGCTCAAGAGTCCACATACTTTGTTCTCAAAGTCCTAATTGGCTGCTGATTGAAAGGAATCCACAAATAGCTACAGACACTATGGCCCACCAGGACTTGAGTTTGACACCCCTCAGTCTTCAATAATTTTTTTATGATGTTCTTAATTCTCTAAAGAATTATCTGTAAATTGTACTGTTTCTTCATTCTGCAGGTGGTGAGGTTAAAGATCAGAGCTCAGAATGTCTGAGGATAGTGCTCATGGGGAAGACAGGAAGTGGGAAAAGTGCCACAGGAAACACCATACTGCAGAGGGAGGAGTTCAAGTCTGAGCCCAGATCAACATCAGTGACGACCTGCTGTCAGAAAGGAGTAGGGGAAGTAAATGGCAGGCGTGTTGCTGTAGTTGACACACCAGGTCTCTTCGACACATCACTTACGAATGATCAAGTCCAGCAGGAAATAGCCAAATGCATCTCCTTTTTGGCCCCAGGACCTCATGTGTTTCTCCTAGTTCTACAGGTTGGAAGATTAACAAAGGAGGAGAAGGACACATTGCAGCTCATTAAGAGTACCTTTGGTAAAAACGCTGAAATGTTCACCATAGTCATATTCACAAGAGGAGATGATCTTAAAAATGATTCAATTGAAAAATACATTCACAATGGTGATCCAACAATACAAAATCTTATTCAAGACTGTGGAAACAGGTTTCATGTCTTCAATAATAAAGACAAGAGCAATCGCACCCAAGTGTTTGAGCTGCTGGATAAGATAGACATGATGGTGAAGAAGAATGGAGGAGGCTGCTACACCAATGAGATGTTCCAGGAGGCAGAAAGGACCATAAATAAAGAGTGTGAAAGAATACTGAGAAAGAAAGAGGAAGAGATGCAGAGAGAGAAAGAGGTGCTGGAGGCAAAACATGAAGAGGAGATGAAAGAGATGAGGAGGAGGATAGACGAGCAGAGAATTAAAGTTGAGGAAGAAAGAAACTGTAGGGAAAAAGAGCTAAAAGAAAAAGAAGAACATGTAAGGAAAGAGCGTGAAGAGTGGATGAAAAGAGAGCAGGAGGAAAAAGAAAGAAGAGAAGAGGAAGACAAAAAGAAAAAAGAAAGTCAAGAATTAGAATGGATGAGCAAAATGAACTACATAGAGGAAGAGAAAAAAAGAATGACAGAGGAATGGAAACGTAAGGAAGAGGAAGAGAAGGAAAGGTTTGAAAGAGTGGAGAATCAGAGGCAAGCGCTGATAGAAAAACAAAGAATAAAAAATGTAGAATTTGAAGAAAAGCAAGCAGAAGAAAAGAAAGAGAGAGATAGAGAGGAGCAGAAGAGGAAACAAGCTGAAGAGGAAGAAAGGAGGAAGTGGGAACATAAAATTAAAGAGGCAGAGAAAGAGAAAGACGAGGTACAGGAAGAGATGAAGAAAAGAGCTGAGGAATGGGAACTGCAAACAGAAAAGGAACGGAAGGAGATGGAGATGAAAAGGAAACAGAAAGAAGACCAAGAAAGGAGAGAGCGGGATGAGGAACAAAAGAAAATAAGGGATGAGTTTGAAAAAGTATTGCAGCAAGAAAGACAAAGGAGAGAAAAGGAAAGTAGAGAAAAAGAGGAAATGGAGAGGGATCTTGAAGAAAAGAAAAAGCAGTTGAGAAAACAACAAGAGGAATGGGACAATGAAAGAGAAAAGGAAAGAGAGAAAAAACATAAAGAGCATGAGCAGAGAAGAGAGGAGGAAAGAAAAAGGCTGGTAAGGCTGCAGGAGGATTTTGAGAGGGAACGAGAAGAAGAATACCAGAAGAGAAAGAAGGAAGATCAGGCCAGGAGAGAAAAAGAAAAAGAATATGAAGAAATGCTGGAAATCCTCAAAAGGGAAATTGACAATATGTATAGGAAATATGAAGAATATGCAAGACAAAACGCAGAGAGATATAATGGCTTTGGAAAAATATTTCTTGAGAACATTGCTAGCATAATAAGATCCCTTGTGACAGGAGGTAGTTGTGTAATAATGTAATGCTGCAACAAGAATGCTGTGATAGGCATTGGAGCATACCATACAAATTCTAATATGGAATATACCATTTGGGCAGAAAACTAGGTTTTAAAACATGTACATTGTGGCTTTATTTATTAAACTAATGCTTTCCCCCAGTCTTCTTCCCAATTTGGATCTCTTTGGGAACACACAGATGAGCATGTGCAATCCTTCAAAGCATGTGATGACTGCCACTGCTTCTTAAACCTGATTTATACGTTGAATCTACGTAGAGACTACGCCGTAGCCTACGGAAGTGGCCTACGCCATTGTGAGCATTTATACTTGCGCGCTGGTCTGTCTGTGTCGCTCTGCAATGCGCTGCCAAAACGCTAGTTGGAAATCCGTAGGAGGAAACGCGATGCTACCAAGCGGACCAATCACAGTTGTTGCGGTCTGCGCAACGTGTAGTTACATTTCTGGGGAGGTGCACGTCAGGCTACGGCATAGGGAACGTGGCTACACCATTCCTACGCCATACCTATGGCGTAGATTCAATGCAGAAGTATAAATCAGGCTTTATACTGCAGTGCACAAGTCAGGCACACAGACATGAGTCAGAGGAAGATCAGTGATTCTGCTAAGTGATTGTAATGCAATGTATAAGACACTTTACATGTGTGGCTCAACAGGTGAAATTGCTGATACCAAACCATGAACCCCATCCCCACACTAGAGCAGTTCCTAAACAGATACCAAACCGTGTGGCCCAAAACACTAGAACAGTGCCTTAACACAGTGATTCTCAACCTCGCTCCTGGGGGCCCACTGTGTATGCTGGTTTTCGTTCCAACCACAATTGCAATCCCGGAATTTGAACAAGCTGTTATTTTTCCTTAATTAGGTGCTTCTCATGTCAGAGGGATTATTTGCCCACTTAAGCCACCTTGTGTCAGAAATAGCTATGCATGCCATAAAGAATAAAAGTCCCATATTCACATTGTGCTATATTGTAGACGATTACGTAAAGAGGCTAAAAACCTTTTAACAAATCAAAATAAAGACTGAGGCAAATCAACAGGTTCCTAATTGGGGAAAGTGTGGACACCTGGCCACTAAATGTAATCATGTAATAGATAACAAAGAATTCAAAAACAAAGAAAATGATAATGAGTCAAACCTGTATTGTGCTAATTAGTTTAAGGGAAATATTATACACTTAAAGCACTTAAACACATGTGTTCAACAACCTAATTAGGAGCCTATTAATTCCCCTCGTTTATGTGATCTGTTAAAAATGTTACCTCTTTTTAAGTGGTTGTTTGCAATCACTTAAAAAGCAACGCAATAGCACAATGGGATTTTATTCTTCATGCCATGCATAGCAATTTCTGACATAATGTGGCTTAAGAGGGTAAATAATTCCTCTTAACATGAAAAACACCTAATTAAGAAAAATAAACAGCTTGTTAAAATTCTGAGATTGAAATTGTGGTTGGAACAAAACCAGCATACACAGTGGGTCCCCAGGACTGAAGTTGAGAACCACTGCCTTAACAGAATGAGCCACTGAACTGCCCCAAAAGATCCCATGATAAGGATGTAAAAGCTGTTTGCAAAAAAAACTTGTCAAGAATATCTACAAATTAACAAATTAATGGAAAAACCTGAGTAAATGAGCGTAGAAACATAATGAATGCAAATGCTTCCATACAGGTGTACTGCATGGTACAATTAAACAATTAACATCCCATCATACTCTGTGGCATGTATAAAAATGCTGAGCAAGCCCAGCTGACCTCAATTTTAGATCAAGATGGCAGGAGGAAAAGATCAAAGTGACTTTGAAAGAGGGTTCATCATTGGAGCATGAATGGCTGAAACTTCAGTCACAAAGACTGCTCAACTGGCTAGCGTTTCGATAAGAACAGTTACTAAAGTGAGATCTGCATTTAGATCTATGGGAAAGACATCAGTAAATAGGGTTGGGAATTGTTGCCCAAAGTGTATATTCAATGACCGTGATACTCGTGCATTAGTGCGACATGTAAGGAAAAACAGAAGAGCAACTCTACTACATAGAGAGGGATATTATAGATAGGTTGCAGTGCATAAACCCCTCATTACAAAGACAAATGCATATTTCAGAGTTCAGTGGTACATAAACCATAGGCACTGGTCTCTAGAGATCTGGGAAAAAATTGATATAGTCAGATGAGTCATCCTTCACCATATTCTTGACTAGTGGGCGAGTGCACATGTGGCGTACACCAAGAGAACAGTACTGACCTGTGTTATATGACCCCTGTCGTAAGATTTGTTTACATTTGTCTCTGTTGCTTGTGTTTCATCTTTCTGGTTTGTCATCAGATTGGCCGTTTCCGTCGCTGGTTACCCATATTGAAAAAGTCGCCGTTTTCCACTTACCAGGGAGGCTAGATCTTTGAACTCATGATTGGTGTGTTGCTTCGTTTGACTTTGCGCATTTTGATTCCTGTCTAGCCCTTCTGATTTGTTTGCTGATTAGATTCATGTATAACCACTGACTTGTTCCCTTCGACTCCAATTCTTTCCTTAGCTTGTTTGACCTGTGATTTTGTGGGTCTGACCGTTTGCTCTCGTATTTGATTCCAATTCTCGCCTAGTTCCTTTGCTTTGTTTGCTGATTGGATTTCAAGTTTGATCATTGTTTCGCTTGATTTCAACCTTGACTTTCGGTTGCCCTCTGCTTACCATACAGTGCTCCGGTTAGTTAGTGTGTTCCCAGTTGGACTGCAAATCCTTCCATCCAAACAACTTTGTTATTTTGCTTTGTTATTTTCCTTTAGAATTTTTGAAAGTACTCTGGGTTGAGCTTTAACTCTCCATTGGGGATACACTATTCAGACTTTTTGTTTCAGACTGTTGACTATCTGTCTGAAGCTCAGCGCTGAAAGCCGCCCTGCGATCAGTACCCTTCGAAGACTAGCCAGTTGTCAGTTATATTTGGATTGGCAGATAAGGACCAGAGTTACTGGTCAGTTTGCAGTACATTTCCCTTACCCATTCCCAACGCATTTCCTTTATCATTTATCCTGTTACAGTCTGACCCTAGAACAGATCGTAACACTTGAATGCTTGACCCCTACAGTGAGGAGATCCAGTGGCAGTCATGCTGTGGGGAGCATTTTGCAGGTATTGTTTGGGTCCACTCATCCCCTTAGAGGGAAGGGTCACTGCAAATAAATACAAAGTTATTCTGAGTGATCACCTTTATCCTATGATGAAGCATTTCTATCCTGATGGGAGTGGTCTCTTCCAGGATGCCCTCATCCACAGGGCACGAGGGGAGATCAGTGCCAGTTCCAGAAATGTCCAGTATGAGGGGATGCCCCACAGCCATAAGCCTCATAGTCCTGCTTCTAACGTGTAGCCTGCTGTTTGCTATGCTTGCTGTGAAGGCTCAAAATATAAACAAAGCAAACAAAATACAACTTGATTGCTTTGTCCTTTGATAATGTTAATATTAATGTTAATAATATTGATGTATAAAACAAAGTTATCATGAGAATAGAAGTGTTTTAAAGCACTGTAAACATATCTAAAGCGTTCATTCTGGCCATTGAAATTCTCCTCTGTGTAGTCCAATTTAAATTTTTAAAATATTTGCTGGCACATAACAGGTTTTGCCATTAAATATACTTATTTTCAGCATGTGAGTTTTGAATACAAATTTTAAATGGATAAAAAAAGTGAATGTATTTGCTGTTCAGCAAAATGGGAAATTTGTCCGAGGGTCTGAATGCTTTTGCAACTAAGTGTATGTAACTGACAGTATGTATATACAGTCACCTCCAAAATACTGATACCATTGATAAAGATGAGCATAACTCAGGAAATGAGCTATATTTTTTGCTCAAAATTTGGTTAAATACGTCTAAACTTTTTTTAATCAGTAACAATTTATTTCACAAAAAGATAGGTGTCAAATGTATTGCAGAAAGGAAGTGTTGGTGACAATCAAGCCAGGTATGATCCTTAATTACCAATTTTTAACAGTTTTACACTGTGATACTTACTGTGATAGTGCAGGCTTTATCTTTTGGTCTATAGGCCTGGTGCATACAGTTTATTTGTACAGGAATAAATCCTTGGCCAGTCATTGACTCATGACAGTCCTTGACTATGGACAGATAATTTATGTGCATACAACTTCCAGAATATTAAAATCACTGGATGTGGTGTGCCACTGTGCAATCCATTTTATAACTGGTGATGGGTTTCTGTCCTATCACTTTCATTTGTACTGGCTGTCTATGTCGACTAGAAGGGCCCAACATTGGTTTCTCATTACAGGATATATAACACTGTAACTTCCATTTTATTTAGCATTTCTTCTGCACCTCAAGTTTCATATGTTTAACCTGAAATAGGTCAATCAGCTTTGAGTTTCTGTGGCCCACGTTCTTGAAATGACCTTTAAATGCATTCAAATTAGGTTCCCGTGTCTTCCTTGGTCAGTTCAAGATGTTAATAAGGGACATGTATTGAGAGGTAGAAAGTCAAGGGGTCATAAAATAAAAGGTCTGCCATGTTTTTCTTCAACCTATGAAGAATTTAGCTATTTAGAAAATCCAGGTGATTAGAACAAAATACTGTGGAAGGTCTTTATTTTCTGAACCTGGATTTTCCACTTCTGTCTGAATGCTGAAGACTGGACATCTTCATATTTTAAATGCTTTTTTTATTTGTGTAATGTATTTCAGTTGGCAGTTGTAACTTGTAACTCACATAAATTTTAAAACATTTTACAATCAGGGCTTCTCTGTAAAAAAAAAAAAGAAAAGAAAAAAAGTCTGGTCTCAGTAGGAATATCCAGCATAAATAAAGGTTAATAAATAAATAAATAAATAAAAATCTGCCTCAATCTATCTGCCTTCTTTCCTTGCAGTTTTAAATTGGTACTTTTCATTCTATTTTCTTGTTGTAGTTTGAACAAGAAATATGAAAGAAAAGAGCTGAATTGCACTTTGCTTTGAGCTGAATGAACAACATCCACGTCTCCTGTGTACCTACGTACAATTTCCAATTTAGTCATTTGGCAAGCACTTTTGGCCAAAGCCAAAAAAATAAAGTTCATTTTACATGATAAATAAAGGCACACGAACAAGAGACAGGGGAAATTAGCATCATTGATACTGTCAAGATGCAAGCCACAAGACCTGTGAGTTCAAAGGGTGAGTTAAGCTTTAAAATACAATATTTTATTTGTTTGGGGGGTTAGGCTACACATTAAGTCCTGTCTGTGTAATATACTGTAGACCTGCATCAACAGTTAAAGCTTCTCACTTATCCAACATGTAAAATCTATTTTTATTTAATTTGTTAATTGTTATCAAAGATCTCAAATATAAATTAAATAATCAAATTTGTTGATAGACATTTTAAAATGAAATGAGATTAAAATCAAACAGTTTACTAAGTTACCAGAAGCGTTCAACAATGTTACAGACATAGACAAGTTAGTCACAAAAGAAATTAAGAAAAGAAGAAACCAAAACCACAGCTTGTCTCAAGTAATCCCAAGAATGCATCAAAATCAAAGTTAAAAAACCAGCGGAAAGCAGAATATTCCACAAAGACTTGGGCTTACTTCAGCAGTAAGACCTAGAAAGCAAGACCCCACCCAAGACCGAACACCAAAAATTGACAGGTACAGATACAAGATTAAGAAGCCCGTCACCAAATGCCAGCTACCAAAGTAATGACAAACCCACATTTTAAGAGGTTGGAAAAGGGGGAGGGACACCCCCTCTTCCCCTGGCTCATGCAGACTTAATGAAAAATCAGGAGAGGATGCTTGCCCTGATTGGATGAAGCCAAGTTATGGTGTGGAAGGAGGGTGGGACAAGGACTAGCTTATCCAAAATCAGAGAAATTTACTTATTAAAGTGGCCTTGTGTTGTTGCAAGCAGAGTTAAGCACATCATTTTAATTATCAAAAGATTCATGGATCTAACTTCTCTCTTACCTCCAAAAATGTCAATTCCAAACTGGTAGGTCTCAACAAATATCTACATAGACAAAAAGACTTTCAATTGTTGAGTTCGAAGAATCCATGCTCCTTATGGTATTCTGTGGCCACACTGGCCCTGACTCCATGAATAGCTTTGTATTCTGTGTCTCTTCAGAGGTAGTTAGATTCTCCAGGAAAGGAGACACAATGACACATTAGATTTGTATCCATAGATAAAGGCCTCGGCATGGCTTCTAGTTGCATAAGGACATTCATTTTTATGCCTGAGGAGGGGAGTGAGATAGAAACAGGCAGCATTCCTATGATCAATTGCATTTCGTTGCTCTGTACTTGTGACATGTGCAATGACAATAAAGTTGAATCTAAAAATCTAAATCAAGAGCTGGCCACTGAATAACAATACAATATTGCATGGACTATGAGCAAGCTTGCCATATCAAACTATGTTGTCTCTGTCTGGAATTCCATATTTTGAAAACTAGATATCAGACAACACCTTTGTTTTGTTTGCTGTGGTCCTTCACATCCCCCAGCCTCTGTTTTTATTAGAGTCATATAGAATAACCACACAACATGGATACATCAGTATGGTGATGCAGTTTATGTTCATTGTTATAATACCCACAATCTCTTCCATTAGTAAGAAGTGTTAGATTAGCAAAAGACTCCAGCAGCTTTGTCCTGCTTCATGACTACTCAGACTATTAATGCAAATAGCCTGTGGCCAGTTTATTAGGTACCCTGTTTGTTAACGCGAATAGCCTGCTCCTCTAAACCGCGAATATTGTGGCTGCAACTTAAGTTATAAAGCATGCACACATGATGAAGAGCTTTTGTTGTTGTTTGACCAAGCATTAGAATAGGCAATACATGTGACCTAAGCGACTTTGAGTGTGGTATTATTGTTGGTGCCAAATGTGGCGACTCATTATACCATGTGATACCAGGAAGGGAATTGCGGGCACCACCACCAGGGGGACAGCACTGGCCCTACAGACAGGTATGTGCACAGCAGCGGTTCATTGTAATCACATCAACTGCGGCCCATTACCTAATTTTGGGCTCTATAAGAGGCCTAGCTTCCAGGCAGAGTGAGGGGAGTATTTTGAGGGCATTTACGAGCTGGGCTATGTACAGTGTGATGAGTTGGTGCCAGTTTGTTTGGTTTTTGTTAATCCTTTGCTTTTGTGCTGTTTGGTTGCGAGATTTGCAGCCTTTTCTTGATTTATTTCTGTTGCACTGGAGTTTTGTTCCAATAAAAGGCAGTTAGCCAAACCTTTCAGTTGTTTTTCCTGTCTGTTCACTATGTGAGCAGTGGCCACATCCAGCCTGCCTCAGAGTCATCTCAGAAACAGCTGCCCTGTTATATATATATATATATATATATATATATCCTGTGGGCAGAAATACCCTTCTAGTGAGAGAGGTCTGAGGAGAATGTGAAGGCTTATTCAAGCTAGTGGAAAGGCCACAATTTTTCAAATAACAGCTGTTTACAACAGAGGCGTACAGATAGGCTTCTCTGAATGCTCTCTGAATGTGAGATGAAGTGTTACAGTTGCATTTGATGATCAAAACTGTTCTTGAAAATATGGAACTGAAACTGAAAATATGAATGAATGAAGACTGGCAAAAAAATTCCTGATCAGGCAAATCTCAATTTAAGCTGAGATGTGCATACGGTGGGCTGAGAATTTGCAATAAACAGCATAAATCCATGGATCTCTTCTGCTTTGTGTCAGCAGTACTGGTGGTGGTGTAATGGTACATTTAAATTTCTTAATACCAAAAATGCCACAGCATACCTGCTGTGTTGACCATGTGAATCACTTTACATGGCCTATATCTACCCTTTTTCAAATGGATACGTCCAGTAGAATAATGCGCCATGTCACCAAGAACGCATCATCTCAAGCTGGTTCCATGAACAAGAAAATGACTTCAGTTTGCTCCAGTGGCTTGCACTGTCCCCAGATCTCAATCCAGTAGAGCATGAATGTGGGGACGAAAATTCTGTGCGAACTGCATGATGCAATTGAGTCAACATGGACCAAAGTCCCTAAGGAATGTTTCCAGTGGGACAAACAAGTGACTTATTTTGACGCATAAAATGCTGCAAAATTACAAGAAAAACACATTTTTTTGGTTGCTTTAATCAATCAATTAATAGAGTAGAAATTATATTAATATTGTGTTTTCTAGTTTGCTTTCTGTGTGGAAAAATACAAGTTGAAGCTCTGTGACTTTTCAGAAAGCTGCAGGCAGGGAGTGCTGGTGGAGTCCTGACTGGGAACTAAACAATAACAAGACCTGAGCTGGCTGCAGGCAAAGAAACCGCTTATGTTCTCATGTAGCAAATATACCATAGAAGGATAATGTTCTGAACAAGCTAATTGCACTGTTACCTTAGTTGATGTTACAAAATAAAGAAATTATCTCAAATCACTATTTTATAATTATGGTTGCATTAATAAGTATAATCCAATAGATCACTTGTAAAAAGGTGTACAGACACTATTCATCATGTATAGAGCTTAGATGCTACTCTTTCTGCAGAAATACACATATTGAGTGTATGTCACTGAATCTGCCTGGTCATTGAATACGGAAAATAATTTACCCCCCCACTGGACAAACTTGCTTAGGGCCACCAAAATCCTAGGGCCGGCACTGAATATGAAACTGAAACTTGGAACTGAAACTTGAAATATGAAAACCAAAAAATTTCCTGACAAAAATTTAAACTGAGATGGGCATAAGGTTGGGTGAGAATGTGCTGAGCACATATTCTTGCGGTTTGTGCACTGGGTGGACGTGGCTACTACCACTTTTAATTCCTACAGCCCCATTTTGAGTATTATCTGTTGAGAACACATTCTTCTGAAATGGCCACGCCATGTTCAATTGATCCCAGTAAGTAGAAATGTGTATTGTGTAGCCCTATTGATATTGTCTGTGACCTGCAAGATTTAATTAACCAATTATATAGGCCTATTCACAATCGAATAAACGATAGGATAGGCTACATTTCAAAAACGATTAGCCTGCTTTCTTTCCAAATATTTAGTATAGGAGACTAAATAGGTGACGTACTTAAACGTTCATTATTTTAACATTATATGACGTTTATTATTATTAGTATTAACATCATTATTAACTTTAGGTATGTTTGTTCCTCTTATTTTAGTTGGCTAGTGTATTTATTATATGAAAATGTGGTTTAACATTTGGTATAGAGGAAGAACATTTTATTTTTGCTCTTTGGTTCTCAGGAGTGTGGCAATAGTTGGGACTAAATGCTGAATTCATATTTTTGCTAAATAACTTGAGGAAAAAGGTAAATCTTTTCACCATTACAATATAAAATCAAGCAAGTTGACCCAACTAGGATCGTTGTTTTTAATTTTGTTTTTGGATAAATCATGCCCAGTGTGGTGGGTTGGTGCCAGTTTGTTTGGTTTTTGTTAATCCTTTGCTTTTGCACTGTTTGATTGTCAGATTGGCCTTTTCTTGATTTATTTCTGTTGCACTGGAGTTTTGTTCCAATAAAAGGCAGTTAGCCAAACCTTTCAGTTGTTTTCCCTGTCTGTTCACCATGTGAGCAGTGGCCACCCCCAGCCTGCCTCAGAGTCATCTTAGAAACAGCTGCCCTCCTGGAATTTTCATGCACTATAGCCTCTAGAGTTTTCAGAGAATGGTGCAATTAAAAAAATATATATATATATCCAGTTCTGTGGGCAAAAATACCCTTTTAGTGAGGAAGGTCTGAGGAGAATGTGAAGGCTTATTCAAGCTAATGGAAAGGCCACATGTTTTCAAATAACAGCTGTTTACAACAGAGGCGTACAGATGGGCTTCTCTGAATGCTCTCTGAATGTGAGATTAAGTGTTACAGTTGGCATTTGATGATCAAAACTGTTTTTGAAAATATGGAACTGAAACTGAAAATATGAATGAATGAAGACTGGAAAAAAATTCCTGATCAGGCAAATCTCAATTTAAGCTGAGATGTGCATACGGTGGGCTGAGAATTTGCAATAAACAGCATAAATCCATGGATCTCTTCTGCTTTGTGTCAGCAGTACTGGTGGTGGTGTAATGGTACATTTAAATTTCTTAATACCAAAAATGCCACAGCATACCTGCTGTAAGCACTGTTGTTGACCATGTGAATCACTTTACATGGCCTATATCTACCCTTTTTCAAATGGATACGTCCAGTAGAATAATGCGCCATGTCACCAAGAACGCATCATCTCAAGCTGGTTCCATGAACAAGAAAATGACTTCAGTTTGCTCCAGTGGCTTGCACTGTCCCCAGATCTCAATCCAGTAGAGCATGAATCTGGGGACGAAAATTCTGTGCGAACTGCATGATGCAATTGAGTCAACATGGACCAAAGTCCCTAAGGAATGTTTCCAGTGGGACAAACAAGTGACTTATTTTGACGCATAAAATGCTGCAAAATTACAAGAAAACACATCATTTAGCAATTCACTTTTTTGTTAGGATATATCTTAATAAGAATATTTATATTTTATTTTTTAATTCCCTAAATTTATCTTATTTACAAAAAATGTCCCCTTGAGACTTGCCTGTAGTTGCAGAAACACCCTTAAATGGTCGCGAACAAAATGTGCAGCGTCTAACGGTTTTGCGTGCAAATTTGTGTTATAAGGGCACACTCACTGAGTGCATAGTTAACGATGTAGGGTTACCGTTATGTAGTAGTACGACAGTGGAATATGTAGTATACCTTTTCCCAAATGTATTTCAAGTAAACGGGCGGCGCGGATAGATTTGTGTATTGTTATTTTCTGAGAGGTCAGCAGTGCTGAGCACATATTCTTGCGGTTTGTGCACTGGGTGGCTACTACCACTTTTAATTCCTACAGCCCCATTTTGAGTATTATCTGTTGAGAACACATTCTTCTGAAATGGCCACGTCATGTTCAATTGATCCCAGTAAGTAGAAATGTGTATTGTGTATATCCCTATTGATATTGTTTGTGACCTGCAAGATTTAATTAACCAGTTATATTATATATTATATTATGTTCACAATCGAACAAACGATAGGCTGCATTTCAAAACGATTAGCTGATTTCTTTCCGAATATTTAGAATAGGAAACTAAATAGGTGACTTACTTGAACGTTCATTATTTTAACTTTATATGACGTTATTATTTGTAGTATTAACATCATTATTAACTTTAGGTATGTTTTGTCCTCGTCTTTTAGTAGGCCAATGCATTTATTATTTGAAAATGTGGTTTAACATTCGGTATAGAGGAAGAACATTTTATTTTTGTTCATTGGTTCTCAGGAGCGCGGCGATAGTTGGGAAGTGCTGAATTCATATTTTTGCTAAATCACTTGTGGGAAAAGGTGAATCTTTTCCGTAAACCTTTACAAATACAAAATAGAGCAAGTTTACCCAACTGGGATTGTTGTTTTTCATTGTGTTTTTGGATAAATCATTCTTAGACACATCCACTGATTTCGATTACTGCTTCGTGGAAACTGGTTTTAGGATATTAAACTGACCCTTTGCAAATCCCCTTTCTTTTCGCTTATCTGAAAAGTGCATGTACCTGGACGATTAGTTTTTAATCTACAAGCTAGGTAATAAAAATGAGTTCATTAAGGAAAAGAGAGCAAAATAAAACAGACCATAACCTGGGTTTATGGTTTCATCAGTCCTGCTAAATCATGGATTTTCTTATCTAACCAGCTGTGAAAATATCGAGTAGCAATTATCTTGCAGTTCTTATGTATTACAATATTTAAAATATTATTATTATTATTATTATTATTATTATTATTATTATTTGCATTCATTTCTGTGACACTTTGGTAAGGGTGGGACACAGTAAATGTGTTTATTTATAAAGAGGTTGTGGAAACCACTGCCCTAATTTACAACAATTTCCAGAGCACACGTTGAGGCCTGGAAAGTTATGGAATACATTTGCAGTGAAGGAAGCATTTATGCACTGAGATATGCGTGTATGTGCTGTGTATTTCTTGCAGACAAAAATTTACATTTTAAACACCCCGTTGAACACCTAATCGTGATTAATTTGGTCTCTAAATTGTTTAGTCGTGTTTTAGGTGGTAAACCACATATGCCTATATACCACTAGCACAATAAAATGAGAATAATGATCATCATCAAGTAGATCTGAGTCCAGGTGCATATTCTCAGTTGTTCTTGTTAAGTGACAGGCGATCCCGTGTAACATATTAGAGTAGTTCATGGACCCACTTTAATTTGGTTGTCAGTGATTCGGGGGGTTGGTCCCAGGCGCAAGTAAAAAAAAAAACACAGGAGACTCCAAAAGGAAAATTCAAACAAAGACGTTACTTAATGAAAAAACAGGGAACAAACAAAAGGGGCAAAACCACAAACACAAAAAGATACTTAAAAACTGAAAAGAATAGAACATGGGCAGAGCAGAACACAGGCAGGACAGAATACGGGCAGGCGGAACACACACAAGCAGGAACGCAGGCAGAAACACAAACAGAAACGCAAGGACCCAGCACCCGAGTCAGGAAACAAAGAACTTAAATAGACAGGGATAACAAGACACAAGTGAACTCAAAGAGAACAATCAAACCAGAAAAGGAGGGGATAACAAGACACAGGTGGGAAAAATGATAGAATAATTAAAACCGATAATACAATTAACGCAGGGAGGGAGAACGAACTGAAACACAAGACTGAAGTGCCGCCATCTGGCGGCCACAAGGGGAAAAACAGAAACAGAAAATACAGAACCATGACATTGGTAAGCAGATTAAACTGGATCCTGGTGTTTTGAAAGAAAAATCATTTTATACTTGCACTTTTACCTGATGTGTGTATTCCATAGATATGTTTTTGGCTGTGGCAAAGGGTGTGGAGGCATAAGTATAAAAGAGACTTGCACCATCAGAAAATCAACAGAAATGTCCACAGTGTATGTACTTGCTGATTTGACAGCCATCCAACGACATCATTGACAAAATGATCAGCAAGCTCATAGAATTTGAGCTCCCTAGGTTGCAACTTGTGTACCCTTCTGTCCTGCTCTGTTTTCTGTTATTTCATTGAGATGCACCTTCAGTGTTTCTAAGGTTTATAAGGCATTTTGATACGTTTAGCTGTACGTAGGACTCCTCTTTGCTGTTTTGCTTAGCTAGATCACTGACCTTACGTGAGAATTGGAAGCAGTAGAACAGGAAGGAACACTTGACAGTGGAGAATAGCAGCACACGCATATGTCCCAGCAATCTTTGCATATGAGAAAATAACGGTAGTACGAGATAAATGAGGACAAATGATGAAATTGACTAGTTGAAACAATGTTTTTAGCAGAATGAGCATGTAGGTGAAGTCTGACATGATCACAAACTATAGTGCAAAGAAAATAAAGTGACCATGAGCGAGATGAGTTTCCTTATTGAACGGTACATAAAACAGACAGTATTATAAGTTACTAGTTTAATTAGTTGTTAAAGCAATGTGTGAAATTGCACAGGGAAACTGTTGTATAAATGTAATGTTTTAATTACATTTAATTAAACAAACTGACTAGCTGGAGCGACTGGCAATTTTCTTGGATAAAAAGATATGTTGAATAATTTTGAGAGTTATCAGATTAAAAAGCATTAAGTGATGCAGGACACTTGCCAGGCCGTAATTTGTGAGGCTAATTCATGAAGTGTGTATTTTTATCAGTTGATTTTTGAGAGACAATACCTTTTTGTACTGTTATATTGAACAGATTATTTCAAGAAGAAGCCTCTTCTCGTGCAACACATATTTTCCACAAAAGGTTTTAAGCCAGCCAATAGTACTGTTACTTTATTACAAATAAAACATGATCACTGTCTGATTATTATGCATGCACCAATAATCCTATAGATTTCTTGTAAAAAGCCAAATAGACACTATTCACCATGCATAGAGTTTAGGTGGCTTATTTCATTACAATATTGAACATTTCTGTGGGAGTGTGCTGTACTCTTTCTGTAGAAATAAACCTATCAAGTGTATCTGACTGTGACTGTCTGGTCCTTGGATTAGGGAAATAATTATTTGCCTGACTGTCATAATGCATTGTTCACGTATCATGGTCCTTTGAAATGCTGTAATCTGCCTGTGTAAATAATAATTTTTATAGTGAAATTCACATATTTGCACCAGCTGATGCCCAATATTTGCCCAGTTAAATATATATGATTTATGATATATATGATTAACTGGTAAAATGTATACAGAGTTCTAACAATTTATACAATATACCAAAAGTTAAATGCTTTGACCTTGTTGTAAAAACTGTGTCCAACTTTGCAGTGTCTGAGCTGAGGATTGTGCTGCTGGGGAGGTCTGGAGAACTGAAGCGTAAAGTGGGAAATATCATCCTGGGGAAAGAGGAGCCCTCCTTATTTTCAGTAACACAGCAGTGTGAGGAAGTCAAGGGACAGGTGGATGGGAGATACGTGACTGTGATCAGCACTCTTGACTTACTGCATCCCCAAATCTCTCAAGATGAATTAGATAAGCAGATAGGGCAGTGTGTCTGTCTGTCTGACCCTGGGCCCCATGTGCTTCTGCTGGTGCACAAAATTATATATAACTGAATAAACATTTTGTTTAAATTTCATATTATGTCTTGATGCATTTCAGGATGTGTGATACTCTATAAAATCATGTTTTGCTTGGTTGATTGTCTAACAAGTGACCTCTATTTCCAGCTGATTTTTTCACATTAATTTCAAACGTGGCTGTATTTTCTTCCACATACTGTGTGTATTCCAAATCTAGTGTTATGTTCGTTATGTATTATAATCTCAGAGTTACAAGCCCAGTTCCCTACAGCGCTGCCTACCTCACCAGAGCAGGACCTGTTTAAGTCAGGCAGGGCTCCTCAGGGTAACACTGCAGTAGTTCCTCTTCTCTCAGTTTCTGGTTATCAGTGAGAGATGCGCCTCTCCTCCTGTTGTAGTCATTTGTGACCTGTAGTGCATCAGACGTGGATGTGCTTTGGCTGCAGTGAGGCATGTGTGTGGTGCATTAGTGAGTCAGAAACCTAATCTGAGGATTCTAGAGTGGGGAGAAAAAAACGTGGGAGATGGTTGGGAGGGCTCCGAACAATACAAAATAAGCCAACATCTCACATATTGTACAAACTCTGATGCATTTTTTCTTTAACAGATATACCCCAGCGGAGGAGAATGAGTATTTCTCAACCCCCAACGAGTGAGTAAAGTTTGCAGAGCTACATGGCATACACACGGGTCTGTGCAGAGAACAGCCAGACTTCTTTCATAGTATCATAAATTGAAGTGACAATGACAAATTGCTTTGGATGATTTATTGAGCAAAACTGTCTACAGCTGGCAAAGGTCGCATTATATGGATACCACTTACTGAAACAGCATTCAAGTTATTAATGGAACCATTATTCTATGAAATGAGGAAGACCCATTTCAACAGCTGTCACTCTAGGTGGAATTCAGTAAAGTATGGCCACTGATGCTGATAATGGGGCATGTTTTATATATATATTAATTAAGATTAATGAAACCTGAAAGAAAATCTGGCCTTTTATTGGCTACAGCAAATGTATGCACATCACTCAGAACTGATTGACAAAACATTGAGAATGTTCACGGATTATTGAAAATTGACAACTCAAGGGTAAAAACAAAAACAATTTCATAATTATTTGTAGTGAGATATTCGGCTACTTAAAAAAAAAAATGATTGGCATTTACCAAAGTGGCTAAAACGGCTAACAACAGAAGGGAACTCACCAGTGGAATTAGACCTGTGTATTGATGAAAACTGAGGATGTACTGATATGGATTCAGGGGAAGTGACTCACAAATTGACTATAATAAAATAAGATAACGGTCACAAGATAACAGACTCTTCCTCTTTATTCCAGTGGCTGAGGGTGACAGACTGAACTTGGTGTTGTTTGGGAGCAGTGGAGCTGGGAAGACTTCTGCAGGAAACACCATCCTGGGACAGAGGGAGTCCAGTGTAGATTCCAGCCCCTCTTCAGTGTGTGAGAGGAGAGAGGGAGAAGTGTGCGGTCGCCTGGTTACCGTGGTGGAAATGCCAGCTCTGTGTGAATCACAGCTCTCTGCATCCACTGTGTCTCGCCTCTTTACCTCTCTCTGTGGCCCTGGAGTTCATGCCTTCCTCCTGGTCACACCAGCTGGTCCTCTCACTGATGAAGACAAGGTGGAAATAACAAAGATTCAGGAGATATTTGGATCAAAAGTCACTGATTACATGGTGGTCCTTTTTACCCAATTAAGTCCAGCTGCTCAGCCTGTTCTTGACTTTCTGCAGCAGAATAAAGATACTCAGAAGCTTCTAAAGATGTGTGGCAACAGGTTCTGTGTTTTCAACAACGGAGACATTGTGAATGACCCAATAGTTCCAGAGCTTCTGAATGAGATAGAGGAGATTAATAGAGCATCAGAAAGCTGCTTTTCCCTGGATATGTATTGGGAGGCACAGCTGGAGAAGAAGGACAGGAAAATCAGAGAATTAGAAGAAACTATTAAGGACAAATCACTGGGTAAATTTGGAGGGGTTCCTTATTTGTTTGGTCATATTAACGTAGTACTAATTATGCAACACTGACACAAAATGCAAATTCAACCAGTGGACAGAATTGGTATGGGATGAAAAAAATGCAGCTGATAACTAGTTTCCATGTAAATTCATATGATTCATGAATGACACTTTTCAATTTGCTTTCACTTATCTTATGGAAGTATGTATTTCCATATTTTACTGAGATTTGTCCTGTTAAAGCATAGCTTTATACTGTACCCAGCAAATAAGAACCTAAGAATGTAAGGACTCTTGAAAACAGGCCAGTCAGGCAGTTCAGTCCTTCTAACTTGTCATTAATCTACTGGCTTCTATCCATAGCAGTGAATTCTAACCATGCCAGTGAATTCTAACGTGCAAGTGAATTCCAGCTATGCCAGTGAATTCTACCCATGCCAGCAAATTCCTGTCCTGACTCTGACATGCAGCCTGGCAGGAAATCACAGTTTGTTTTAGCATCACCCAGGGAGTGAGGGACACATTGAACAGTGTTATTGCAGTCTTTATGAGTAAGAGCACCTCTGCTGCCTGACTGAGGTTCTGCAGTCTGTCTGGGTCAGTAGTGTGCAATATGCACTCATCTGATACTGTGATTGTGCACCTCAACTGCTGGAGTGAGTTCCACTAAACATCAAGTATTCTTTGATGGAAATTATTCACTTATTGTTAAGGAATTTGAGAGGGAATGAGAAGCAGAGAACCTAAAGAGAAAGAAGGATGATCAGGCCAGGAGAGAAAAAGAAGAAAAAGAACATAAAGAAATGGAGGAACACTATAAAAGGAAAATGGAAGAAATGAAGAGGAAATATGAAGAAGATGCTAGAAAACAAGCTGAGGAATTTAATGACTTTAAAGAGAAATACAGAAGAGAGTTTTTGGCCTTAAGCTTAAAACATGATAATGAGTTATTCAGGCTAAAAGAAGAGCATCAGAAGCAGACTGCTCTCGAAACTGAACTTTATAAATTTAATGAGAAATCCTTGAAAGAGAAAATGGAGCAGTTACATGAGAAACAACAAAAAGAAATTGATGAGCTGAAAGCAAAATGTGAAAGTTTATGTGTAATACTGTAATTCTGTAACAGGCATGCTTTCCTTTGGTAGGCAACATACCATTTTTAGGCAGGGATAATTCTCCATTTATATTGACCATGCAAAACAAGATACATAATGTATACCTGTATAATATTTTATTTTCTGCAGAAAGAGCCCAGCACCTACACATAGCAAACTGGATATATTTGAACTGGGGGATAAGGGCCGTGCCTTCTCCTTATAATCAAAAAGCACTAATGCATGATTGGTTTACTAACAACATGAATAATTATAAATCTGATTGGTAAATGATGCATTCATAAGAATATAGTAAATTCAACAAGGTAAATGATTAGCTATGTCTAACACGTATCATGAATGCTGAATAAGCACGCAAGCACGGTATAGAATTCTCTAGGTCTACACAAACATGCTCAAAATCAGGAACCAGCATTTATTCTTTATGTAACGTGTTTTGGGGTATTGTAGGGAACATGGCCTCAGACGTGGTTCCTCCTGGTATAGCAGCGGGGGTGGGGGGGGGGGAGTGAAAGCGAGAGAGACACACACACCCATACACACACTGTATCTCCTGTCACACCAAGCAATGCCTTGTTAATCTTGGGAAGCTTGGTGCCTGGAGAGCCAGAGGCCCCAGTGGAAGTACATACATTAGTTTTAATAAAGATATTCTCCACCCTTCACCATTACTCAAGTGTAGGTAAAGATCTTGATGTGGAATGTACCATTTGGACAGAAAACTGGCTTTCAGAACATGAATATCAGAGACAATTTTAAAATGAATACTTTTCCCGCTCTTCCCACTTTTGAATGGCTAGTCATGCCCATTACGAAACGAAAACTAGAAATGAAGGGCATTTTTGCTGGAACAAAAAATTAAAAATGAAAATAAAATCAGCATTAGCTACTGTACATTAGCATAAACTTTAAGTTAAAATTTAGGTAACTGTTAATAAAGTGTCCAAGATTGCCTTCAATTAAACTAATCTTTTTGTGTTATTGTGGGTGAAATTTTTCAAAATATTTATGTTTTGTTATTCAATGAATGTGCATGTATTAACTGAATTCTTCTCTACTATTTTTTTTAAACCACAGGTGGCCTATTGCTTTTGGCCTGCACTCTATGCTTTACCATTTTAAAGAAACAGTTGTTTTTGTGTGGAGTCCCCCCATTTTCAGCTGTGCAAAATTAAGTTGATGGATGATTTTGAAAGGAAATTTAAGCAATAAAGTCTTTTATTTGTTTAAATATCCCTTTAATGCAATGTTTTTTCCCCTCTTCAATGCAATGTCTGCATAGCATCTATGACCCAGTGACATCACCTAACGTTGAGCAAGTTAGAAGCAGTTAAGCCACAGATTTCTGCAGTTGAATTTGCTCAACTAACTTTTGCTAAAAAAAAAAAAACCTATGAATACCGTAAATCAACATGTTTAGATGAATCACTGTGTAAACTATTAGAAAAATAAGTAAAACACTTATAACGTCTAACGTCTTTGTTGTTCGTAAAATTCTTCAGTTCAAAGAATGCATTTGCCTATTTGATTAGTATTCATTGCCTGCTGACAAGTAAAAGACTACCTCGTTGCTGGGCATCACGAACGCTGACATTGTAACTGTAACATTTAGGCCTAACATGCAAGTGAATGTGGTAACTTCGTCCTCCTGTATTGTAATTGCCTGAAGTATTATTTTACTAAAGAAAATTCTGTTTCACTATGTTATTATTTAACATACACACAAAACGCGACCGTTATGTCTGCATAGCATACATGTATTGATACAAATTAGATGGAAGTGGTATTGCTGTATTTTCTTAACTTTAACTTTTTATTAATTTCACAATTCGTCTGGACCCAATTGGGGTTTTTTTTTGTTTTTTTTTAAAGTTTTTTTTTAGTTAATAGACTGCGTTATCGTAAGACTGTGGAAGTTGTGATTCGTCAGCCCTGGTTTATTGCGTTGTTGCCATGGAATCCGTCTTCATTTACGCTGATATCGCATCGAATGCGTCTTTGTGGACGGAACCGGCGCCATTTTTTCACTTTAGCGATTGGCTTGGGGGAACGAACTATTGGGAATTGGCTCTGTTCGTTTCGTTTGCTAATTGCATTAATCACAGAATGACCTTACCAGAATAACCTTTTATTGCAAAGGTCTGTTTTGTACTCTGTTTTATTTAAATAAAACGCGCTAGCTAGTTGCTTGCGCTTTTGTGGCAGACACTCGTCGGTACCTAT
Source organism: Anguilla rostrata (assembly GCF_018555375.3). Classification (NCBI taxonomy): domain Eukaryota; kingdom Metazoa; phylum Chordata; class Actinopteri; order Anguilliformes; family Anguillidae; genus Anguilla; species Anguilla rostrata. Next base: position 18,470,374 of record NC_057949.1, on the reverse strand, counting down.
CTGTTTAACGTTAGCAGGCTAGCGCTAACGCCACGGTTTATACGTTGCTGTTCCGACAACATCGTGTCTAGAAAGAAAGCCAGCTGTGTAACTTTGGTTGAAAATTGACAATCTGCGTCTTTAATAAACACTTGGCTAAATATATTTCAACACTAACTGGATTTTGTTAAAGAGATTTCTGGAAAATGAGGGGAGGTTCTTCGTATGGAGACAGAGACCGGGACCGAGACCGTGGACGCGACAGGGGGTAAATTAGTTAAGTTTATTCTGGATTGCATCTATTTTCAAAGAATTTAACTCGAAATATTTCGGACAAATCACATATTGGATTAGTTAACTGGTATTTACAGCAGCGTTACCCAGTGTGCTATTAGCCGGTTTCATCGAGTAGCTTGCTAAACCACTTCTCTAGCCAGCAAGATTAGGTTAGCAATCTAACGGTGGCAGTTTACAGGACGTAAATTTAGCTATTTACTTCATGCACACAGGTATATTAACGACCACGTGCTAATTTATTGTCGTTATAGAAACCGTTTCCCAATGAATTGTACCCTTTTGGGACTTCGAAAAATAGTTTTTGGCTAACTGCCTAATGTTAGCTCAGTCAATCTAAACTAGGCCTCATCTCACGTGCTGAAAGACAAATTGTCTTTCCATTTATTCTTTTATCCAACCATGTCAGGAGTGCTGCACGTTTGCTTGAGGGCCAAAGGCTGATATCCTTATGTACGAGGATTTAAGTAAACCGCTTTATTCCTCACTGAACTCATGCCTGTCTACCGTTCAACCACATATTCGATTTAAGTTAAGTTTGATATTCACAATGAATATTGTAAACATTTTAAGCGGTAATGCTTAATACTATGTGTTAGCTTACTGACTAGTTAGCTATGTCATAACTATTAAACATTAGTGCTTCCTATTCGTTACTACATATTTTGTGAATTTGTTTTGTGGAATTTTTGTGAAGCATGTTATTTGATCTTGACAGGAAGCTGACTAGCTCCATGATTGACTGTAAAGCAACATTTACGTTAGATGCTGAAAGAAAGTACAGTACGTGTCCATGGTGTGCTACAGTTGTAATTGTGCCCTACCCTTTAGCTCTCGTTTTGGATCAAGTCGAGGTTCTCCCCCCAAAAAGTTTGGGAACCCAGGCGACCGACTGCGTAAGAAGAAGTGGGATCTGGACGAGCTTCCCAAGTTTGAGAAGAACTTCTACACAGAACACCCTGAAGTGCAGCGCATGAGTCAGGCAAGTCGTGCCCCCCTCCCCCACACACTCACACTGACTGCCTGGCTAATATTAAGTGAGTTTTGTGTGCGATAGAGAACTAGCAGCAAGCTCTCTTCTCGAGTCCTCCTAAATTTATTGACAATGTCCTTTCTAGTGAAAATGTACATGGGAACATTCTCTCCTTCCTTTTTTCCTCAGGTTTATTTGGTGCAGCTATGAAGCTTTTGGTCCTCAGATTTTTTTCTCACAAGTTCAGACTTGTTTTACATGTTGCATACAAAACGTTAGTTAATTTCAGTGTTTGGGCAGTGATGTTGGACAATATGCAATTCAGTGCAATACAATAAATACACATTGGAAACATAGGGTTTTCATTCTCAGTAGTTTCTGAATTAAAGATGTAATTCTCCTCCTTGTTTTTGGTGTATGCAGTATGAGGTGGAGGAGTTTCGCAGGAAGAAGGAGATCACCATTAGGGGGACTGGCTGCCCCAAGCCCGTCATCAGCTTCAGCCAAGCACAGTTTCCCCGTAAGTATTCTGTACATGTAGTCAAACAATGTGTAGGAGCACCAGGTGCTTTGCAGTTAAGAAACAAGACTGCCTCAGTGTTGTCTATACATTCACACTGCAAGGGTTGTAGCAGGGATGCTGACATTTGTATCTAGTTAAAAGTCCTTGTTTCTTGTTACAGTTACTAATGTTTACTTATACTTTGAATTTTTTAAAATACTTCACATTTTTCTTTCGATAGAATTCTTTTTCTCTTAGAGGTCAACAAGATGACCTGATCTTCAGAAGAGGTCTGAGAAACCATTATTAAGAAAAAAAGGAATGGTTTGCCAAACTTTTTTCTGCTCCAGGTTGATAGAATCTAAAACCTGAAACAGCCCCCTCCCCAAAGTTGGGGTCAGGATTTGGTCATAGGACTGCTCTGCACCCCCAAACTCAAATTGTGCCACACTTTGTGATGAGAAGTAACGAGACCCTGAAAATGATGCTACCGTCTGTTTGCTTCGTCATCAGAGTACGTGATTGACGTGCTGATGCAGCAAAACTTCAAGGAGCCCACGGCCATCCAGGCTCAGGGCTTCCCCCTGGCGCTGAGCGGGCGGGACATGGTGGGCATCGCCCAGACCGGCTCGGGGAAGACGCTGTCGGTGAGAGACCCATGTCTGGCTAGTCATCTGTGTTACACTGGCCACAGGACGCTTCTACTTCCTTTTAGCTGAACAGGGCCTCCATACACACAGTCGCAGAGAGGCAGCCAGGTGGTGTCAGTGCACATGCAGAAATTCACCTATCACACAGAACAGCCTTTGTGCGTGCGTGTGTTAAGATGAGTGCTAGTGCTTAATTCACCCCATTTAATGTTGGAGGGCGTGCCCTGAAGCTCGCCACTTATCTGACACAAGTTGCCTCTCATACATAGTTCTGTTTGTCTCTCAGTATCTCCTGCCTGCTATTGTGCACATCAACCACCAGCCCTACCTGGAGCGAGGCGACGGCCCCATTGTGAGTACTGTGCATCGATTATGAACCTGCAGCTTTCGCACGCTGATGTTAGTGTTTGTTCAGGAGGTTAGGATGTCAGTTCTTGCACCCTGATTGACTCTGGGTCCTTACAGCCTTCCAGGTATTAATGGAGTATAGCTGTGTCTTCCTGGTTATTAATGGAGTACAGCTGTACTTCCTGGTTATGGGGTACAGCTGTGTCTTCCTGGTAATGGGGTACAGCTGTGTCTTCCTGATTATTAATGCAGTACAGCTGTGTCTTCCCTGGTTATTAATGGAGTACAGCTGTGTCTTCCTGGCTGACTGTATTTTATACTGTGTTGTGGGCTGCCTTCATTGATTTGTTTAGGGCTTTCGAACTTGTGACAGCTGGTCTGAAATCTTGCAATGGGACTCCTGTGTGTGCTGCTCTCATTGGTCTAACTTTTGCCTCTCTCTGTCCCTCTGCTGCCAGTGCTTGGTCCTGGCCCCAACACGCGAGCTGGCCCAGCAGGTGCAGCAGGTGGCGTTTGACTACGGGAAGTCCTCTCGCATCAAGAGCACCTGCGTTTATGGTGGGGCCCCCAAAGGCCCCCAGATCAGGGACCTGGAAAGAGGTAAGGAGCAGGATGGGGACAGACTGGATATATCACACCCTCTGAAAAGGCATCTGAATTAATTTAGCCATTTCAGCCACAATCCAGCTACACATTCCGCAGAACTGTAGAATATGGTCACTGTACCGTCTGCATTTATCTCAGTGTAGTTCCTTAGGGTGTTGTATGAATGATTGAATCATTGCATTTTAGCACTTTTCCAGACGCTCAGAGTGCTTTACAGTGATGAGGGGGAACCCACCTGGGTGATGCACGGCAGCCATTTTGTGCCAGAATGCTGACCACACATTAGCTAAGGTGGAGAGGGAGAAAACAATTTTTAGACAATTAATTCAGGGAATGAATAGGTGGCAGATTGAGAGCCAGGTTGGGAATTTAGCCAGGACACTGGGGAACCCCCTACTCTTTGCAACGAGTGTCATGGGGTCTTTAGTGACCACCGTGAGTCAGGATTCGGACCTCGGTTTAACATCTCATCCGAAGGACGGCGTCTCCTACAGCACAGTGTCCCCATCATTGCACGGGGGCACTGGGGTTTATTTTACCAGAGGGAAGATTGTCTGCTTCTGGTTCACCAACACCACTTCCAGCAGCAACTTGGTTTTCTCAGGTGGTCTCCCATCCAAGTACTAACCAAGCCCACACTTTCTTAGCTTCAGCCATTCGGCAGGACCAGGGTGCATGGTTGCATGAAGGTGGATCGGTACAGGTCCCATCACGTTGAAAAATATCGATCAGGAAAAATGGAAAATCCTCAGTGGAGAGATTTGTTGTGCCTTTAGCAGTCTTGTTGTGCATCCTTTCGCAGGAGTGGAGATTTGCATTGCTACCCCGGGGCGTCTCATCGACTTTCTGGAGGCGGGCAAGACCAACCTGCGGCGCTGCACCTACCTGGTGCTGGATGAGGCCGACCGCATGCTGGACATGGGCTTTGAGCCGCAGATCCGCAAGATTGTCGACCAGATCCGGGTGAGTGACTGGAGCAGGGTCTTCGCTTAGGCTGTACCTCGCTGTACATGGGTTGGGTCAGGGCATTTCTTTGATACCGCTCACCCCCACCCCCCAGCCAGATCGGCAGACGCTGATGTGGAGCGCCACCTGGCCCAAGGAGGTGCGGCAGCTGGCGGAGGACTTCCTGCGGGACTACGTGCAGATCAACGTGGGCGCCCTGGAGCTCAGCGCCAACCACAACATCCTGCAGATCGTCGACGTCTGCATGGAGAGCGAGAAGGACAACAAGTGAGGCCAACGCCCGAGCGGTTCGGCTCAGAACGCCCGGACAGCAGTGTAATCGTGAACCCCTCCACACGATGGCGCCGTCTCACCTCTTCCCCCTCTGCCGCTCCGCAGGCTGCTGCAGCTGATGGAGGAGATCATGGCCGAGAAGGAGAACAAGACCATCATCTTCGTGGAGACGAAGAAGCGGTGTGACGACCTCACCCGCAGGATGAGGCGGGACGGGTGAGAGGGCGGGCTGTCCCAGCCACGTCCGTGCAGAATTGGGCCCATGTTCTGCACCTGGACCAGTGGAGCAGACGCACCAGTTCCACACCTAGGCCACTGTTCTGAGGGTCTTCCTCTGTGTCTCTGGCCCTGTGGAATCTTGGGCAAATGTAACTTTTAAAGTTATTTCAGTTACTGCTCATCACTATTGTCAAACAAATTATAAGCCCTGTTGCAACTGTTGGCCCCTCCCACCATTATGACATCCTCAGTCGGTTTAGAAGGACATGTGCAAGCATGCACAGCCCCACAGAGCAGATACAGCCAGCTGAGCTGTGCTGCCCAGGCAGAAGCAGGCTCCTCATTGGTCGTGGGAGGTAGGGATCGCCCTGTGCTGTAGACCTTCCAGAGTGAGGCCGCTTTGACACAGCTTCCAGTGGTACGGTCAAGAATTAATGGCTGCCCTGTGTCCTACTCCTGCTTCACTCCATTCCTTTTAATGCTGTCTTTCGGGTTGTCTTTTAGGTGGCCTGCCATGTGTATCCATGGTGACAAAAGCCAACCAGAGAGAGACTGGGTACTGACTGGTGAGAGATTTGGCATTTTAAACATCCATAATGTGTCTGTAAATGATAGTGAGCATGTAAATCATGGTTTTTGTGGAGGATAAGACTTGCCTATTGGCTTGGGAAATCCAGGTAAATAAATGCTTTCTTGCTGAACATTTCCTGTGATCTCTCTCTCTCCTTCCCTGTCTCTCTCTCTCTCTCTCTCTCTCTCTCCCTCTCCCCCTCCCCCCCTCCCTCTCTCTCCTTCTTTCCCTCCCCTCCCAGAGTTCCGCAGCGGCAAAGCTCCCATCCTCATTGCTACTGACGTGGCCTCCCGCGGTCTGGGTATGTCTCACGCAGTAACTGCAGTCCCATTGTCCTCAGTCACAGATGTGCAGGTGCAGAGGGATGCACGAGAGCTAATGCACTCAAAGGGCTGTCGCTGTGACTTCAACACGATGTTCTGATCCACAGCACCCTTCGTCAGCCGTGCTGTACCCTAAAGCGAGTTTCATACGCGATTCCCTGACTATTACGTATTTTTCCTACGTACGGGAAGTCCGATAGCCCTCATTACTGCCCAGTGATCTCCTTAAACTGATGACACGAGCTCTCTTTTTGCATTAGTGTGCACACTGAAAATGTGTATGATCACTGAAGCCTCTTGATTTCTTGTTGTGTTGGTAATCTTAAGTAGGCTACTTGTGTGTGAGAGACGTGGGCCTGAAATGGAAATGTTGTGTTCATGGTATCCCCAGTCGTGAAAGAAAAGGTCAGAGTCAATGCCCACGCTTAAAAAGTCTGTGTAGAAACTGTGTGTCTGCATTTCAGTTGAAAACTTTGTGTGCAGGTTGAGGGTTTTAAGTGTCAGTGTGACAGAAAAAAAATATATAAAGGGGAGTTAAACCTGAAGCACAGCCCCCTACATGATGAGTCGATTCTTTTAACCAATTTTTTTTTTTCTGTGTTCATTTTATTTTATTTTTCTTTTGTTTGTTTTTTTGTTTTCCAAGTCTCTCTTCCGGCACTAGAAGCACACAGGCACACGGAGCCTGCAGCCGGACCTAGGCATGACTAATCCAAGCCTGAGTGCCGGAAAGACACAGGGGAGAGAGACGGCCTGTTTTATCAATCCCAGATCACAGTCATCTCTCCGAAAACCCAAAACAGCCCTCGAATAAGCTCTTCACCCCCCCCTTTCCAGGAAAACCGGCTGCCTGGGCTGCGAGGGGGGGGGCGGGAGCAGGAGGGGTGCTACTGGGATTCCAAATTTGAACCTGGGGTGGGGCGGGGCAGTGAGCTGAGAGGGGCAAGCAGGGGCGGGGGAAGGCGCCACCTCCTCCCAGGTCTGCGGAAAGCTTGCCGCGATGGTTCCTGACGCGCAGCGAGGGTCTGCAGCGTTGCTTTAGGGAGCGTTACAGGGAAGCCAGCGCGTGCGTTATAGCGGATATCATCACTCCGTTTGAAATTCCTGCCGTGCCACTGCAGGGGAAGTGCTCGGCTCATTTGTCGACACCGCCATCCATCTCCTCATAGCCATCCTCTTGGCTGCTCCGTCTGCCTGGAGGAAAATCCCTGCTGGAACCAAATCTACCAAAGCAGTGATGATTTGACATGCGAGAGTGACTGCTATGTCTGTAGTGCCTGATGTTTAATGCCTTGTGCGGTAGTTTTTGATTTTACTTTTTGAATGGAGTTTTAAACACAGTAGGTTGTTTAGCTGAGCATCGGTGTTTGTAGTATGGATTAGTCTTACTCAATTTAGGATGTAATTGGTCTGCTTCAGTGGTGATTTTGAATTGGAAATTTACAGTGTTAAAAAGTAGTATTATGTATCTTTTCATAGAGCAATGCTTAGTGACAGTCCATGTAAGATTAGGCTTTATCAGGCAGTGTGTTGAGCATGGCTTCAGTGAGGAGTAATGAGTTCAGGGTAGCGGTGCTTAAATTTGAGGAGACGAAGCAAGCAGACAGACTGCCATATGGACAAGCGTGTGGAGGTCCCCTTCTGGACTGCCCCTGTGGTCCCCCCCAATACCAGCCTCGCTGACACCCCCCCACCCCCACGCGTATCTGTGCCGGCCTCTCCCTCTGCGGGCGTCATGTCTGGTCCTGGCTGGCAGGAGTCCTGGCCTGAAGGAGCTGCTCTTTCTCTCCCCTCTCTGTCTCTCACTTCTGCTTTCTGTCTTTCTTTCTATCTCTATCTCACTCCTGCCCTCCTGCTCTCTTCTGCATGTCCACCCCCCTTTCTCCGTTCTCATCTTTCTTTTCCTCTCCCACATTTTCTCACCCTAACACGTTAAACTGCCAGTCTCCTGATCCTTCTCTTTCTGCTTTCCTCCTCTTTTTCTGTGTGCCAAATGCTTTTTTCGTGTGCATAATGCTTAGATGAGCAAAAACAAATGGCAGGTGACCCCCCCCCCCCAAGCCACACCCCCTGCCCTGCCCCCCAGCCCAGCCGTCCCCCCCCAACATATATTTATTTAAAACCCCCCATACCCGACCCTGCCCTCTCACCAGTGTCTAAATATACAAGGTCAGTGTCACTGCCCCATTGTCTGTTTCTTGTTACTGCTGTAAGCAACAACAACCCAAGCCCCCCCAAGCAGTATTACTATAAGCACAATGTGCAGGACTTCTGGATGCACGGCGTCCAAGGGAGGAGCCAGGGGGGCACCTGCAGGACCTCTCATACTTTTCTGTGTGGCGTCAGAACCCAGACACACCTGCCATTCGGGCACTGTTAAAAAGGGAAATCCATCCCATGCTATTCCCCGTTACTTTAACTTTGCTTTCCCTCGTTTCAGTGGTATAAATAGAAGAGCTTTTTATCGTTTTCCCCATCACGTTGGGCTGTAAAGGTTGGCGTCTGCCCTGTTGTGCGATTTTCTTTGTTAGGCTTTAGAAAGGTTGTCAAAAAGACAAGTTTCCAAGAGAGAAGATCCTGCCCGTCCATTTTCCCCGATTCTGTTGGTTCTGACGCACTGTAATTAACTGGAAAAAGGCCCAAGCATCTGACACCAATGTGTGCTCTCTGCCTGAGATGCATCTCGGTGGGGCTAGTTGGGAGAGAGGGGGTATAAGCTTGGTGCCGGATCCAGACTGGTCCAGTTTGTGGGGGTCCGGCAGCTCCAGGCAAGAGGTGCAGGGGGTATGCATGGGGTTGGGGGGGGGGGCTTGTTTGTCCTCCTCCCCCTCCCTGGCCCCTACAAATGACCCAGGACGGGTCAGGGGGTTGACAGAGGGAGCTAACCTTGTAAGGCACCTCTTAAACAGGGTAAGTACCTCCCCCACCCCCGCCCCCCCTTACCTAATAAATACACACTGAAGTCCAGTACATTTTTCAGTCTGCAGCTAAGAAACTGTGAGAAAAGATTATGAAAGCTGTTGTCAAGGATCCACTCTTATCTTCTGTAATGAGAAACAAACTATTGTTTTCAAGTGATACTAGAAAATTTTTCTTTGAACAAAATACTTGCCTCGCCCCATCCCTGACCCTCAATGCCCTTTTTTTTCCCCCCCACTTCATTTTTTGCCAATGGATGCAAAAATACCCCTCAATCCACCCTTGGGCATTTAAGCAAAACCCTTAAAACACATTTTCGTGTTGTACTTTGAGAACGGGCCTCTCTGATCATACTCTGATTTGGCCATAATCTGTCCTCAGCCAGATGGGGTTCCTCCCGGGTCAACACTCGACTCCCGATACCTGTATTTCTCCTTTGTATTTGGAGGATACTGTTGGGTCTGGGGTAAGGAGGAGGGTCATGAAAGGATCGTTTGAACAGTGCCTGCCTTCTGTCATTCAGTGATTTATGGGTATGCAAAGTTCAGATTTGGTTGAGTTGTGATGCTATCACTCGTATTGCTTGAGGTCTTTAGGCTTGGGTGGAGCGTAGCAGGGTATTTAGTGGGGGCAGACCAAATGGTGTCTTTATATTGGGGTATAATCAAGTCTATTGTTTTCATGTTATTAGTAGCCTGTATAAGGTACTTCATTTTCAGGGGCATATTTTCAAGAATAGTCTGACAGGTAAGTGAAGTTGTATATTGGTTCAAAGTGTCCTATTCGTCCAAGTTCCTGGGCGTTTAAGATTCAGGCTTGTAAACTGCACAAAGGTATAATGTCCGCTCTTCCTCATCACCTGTGATGAAACGCAGCGTGAAATTTACTTGCGCGGAACAGGACCTTTGTGCAGATTAATCCGTCCCATTTACTGACTTAGTTCTTCCCTTTTTCCCTCCCCTTCAACAATAAACCCGCCGTCCCCCACCCACTTTGTCATCCAAGATGTGGAGGATGTTAAGTTTGTCATCAACTATGACTACCCCAACTCCTCGGAGGACTACATCCACCGGATCGGCCGCACGGCCCGCAGCACCAACAAGGGCACGGCCTACACCTTCTTCACCCCCGGGAACCTGCGGCAGGCCCGCGAACTCATCCGGGTCCTGGAGGAGGCCCGGCAGGCCATCAACCCCAAGCTGCTCCAGCTGGTGGACTCTGGGCGTGGCGGCGGAGGAGGTGGTGGAGGTGAGCCGGGAGCGGGCGGAGGGGGGTGTGAGTGTGAAGGTGGGGAGAGGAGTGACATCTTTTTATCATCTGTTGTAGGCCTGCCACCCTGTGTTACAGCTCTTGAGGTGCTAGCTTATTGATCTGTTGGGTAACTATGTACCTGGGCCCAGCCTAAGCTCCTTCCCCTCTCTCTCTCTGTGCTCTGCCCAGGTGGCCGTTCTCGTTTCCGTGGCAGCGGCTCCAACTCCAACAACCCCAATTTGATGTACCAGGACGAGTGTGACCGGCGCATGCGCACGGTTGGCGGGGGGAACAGGGACACCCGGGGGGGCAGCAGCGGGGCCACAGGGGGGGGCAGCAGCACCAGCAGCAGCTTCAGCCGTGATGGGAGGGGGGGAGGCGGAAGCCGTGACGGTGACCGGTCTTCCTCCTCCTCCTCTTCCTCCTACAGGGATCGGGGCAGTAGGGATAGCAGAAGCGGCGGGAGCTACAGTAATGGCTCCACCTCCAGCTCCTCCTTCGGGGGTTTGGGAGAGCAGTATCAGAGCTACAGCGGGGGGGCCGGGGGTGGGAGCAGTGGGGGCCAGTACAGCTCCAGGGGCGGGTCTCAGTCTGGGGGCACCACTTCCGGCGGAGGCAGTGGGGGGCAGGACCAGTCCGGTCAGCAGCAGGGACAGTTCGGCAACTTGAGCGGCAGGTCCAGCCAGCCCCCCCCTCCACCGTCGGGACCCCAGCCCCTGATGGCCCAGCAGTTCTCCCCACCTCAGCCCATGATGGGGTTCATGGGACAAGGTCCCTACCAGTTTGCACCCCCACCCCCACCTCCACCACCACCACCTAGAAAGTAAATGCACACCCCCCCCCCTAACATAAGGACATAGAACATCACTTTAGAACTGATACGCAGCCATGTGTGTGCAACAATATGAAGTGTAGATATAGGTATGTCAGGTGAGGGGATGTGGAAGGTAAGGTTTGTGTTTCAACAGGGAATTTGGAGTAATGGAAATCGTCCTGCAACCACCCTTTTCACCTGTAGCTCATTAGAAGTGTATATGTTTGTGTTAAAGGAGCTCATCGTCATTTTTTTCTCGCCTCCTTCTTCCCCTCATCTCAGAGGAGGTAAAGGTCACATGAGCAGGACTGGCTGAAATCAGGAATTACTGGAAGATTAGGCTAAGATTTTTTTGTATGTTGATTACGTGGGGTAATATGTTGTATTTGAGTGTTTCACTAGTGGGTGAGGGTCCTGTGCCTGGAAAACAATTTTCTAGTAGATGCTGTACAACACTGGCACTGTTGGTACTGGAAGATTGTAAGTCTTGCATGACTTGGTTTGGGTGACCTCATTGAGAAGGCGCCACTAAATCTGAAACATTTTTTCACCGTTTGGATTATTGCCCTGGAGAGGATTAGTGCAGCCAAAGAGAAGTAAAGAAAAAATATCTCATTTCAATTATTTTTTGTTCCATCCAATTGGAAATAGATCTCTAGTCTAGAAATGTATAATTTACTGACGACGCCCAACTGTGAAGATTTTTGGTTGTGCATATATTTGATTGTTTTCAGCTTTTGTCTTCAGAGACTTAGTGTAGTCCTTTAGTTTATATTTTTATTTTCTTGTACAAAACCTTTTTTTTTTTTTTGCAGTGTGGGCCTTTTGTTGGATAGATTGCTTTAGCTGATGGACAGTATGCTAATTTACCTTTTTGATCAGTGGAAGAGGTAGGTGCAAGTTTGTTTAAAAAAACTTCTTCAGCTTGCTCACTTGTGATATCTAGTGTAGTTAATGTTTTCTTTTTTTGCCATATATAGGTAATGCTGAATGGCTATTCGCTCTCGAGTGTGACAATCGCACAGTGTTAACGTAGGGGTTTCTATTTTCCAAAGGTAATTTAATTTAATTGGTTTTTAAACTAGTAGAATCTAATCCGATATTTGCTGAAAAGATTCAACTATATTATGTTTTTAGAATGGCAGCTTAGGGGAAACGTTTTGAAATGCTGAACCGAATCTGCTGTTAACATGTAGGAAATAGGGGGAAGGAAAAAAAACTTTAAACCCAAGGAATACACATTTGGTGAAGACATCTTATTTAATCTATTATGACGAATAGATATGACTTCCTTTTTGCAGTAAACGTTGGTCTTTTGGCATGAAAATTGCTGCCTTTAGAAGGAATCCACTAGGTTGTAAATATCCTGCTTGGTTTTTGATTAGTGTAAAATTTAATCTGAAGGGGCATTTGGTAGTTGTAGTCAGTGGATTTTTGTGACCAATTTGGTAACCCCTGGAAAGTCTGTGCGATGTCTCCTACTTATTCTCTGTTTAACACCTCTAAGCAGTCCCAAAAGGATGCTAGCTAATATTAGATGAGCTTTGTGCAACTAAAATGTGACTTTTTTCACTTTTTATACGGTTTGGTTGTTTCAGGCTAAATAAAGATTCTGAACATTAGCGGTCTGAGTGCTTGTGTAATTGTGAGATCCGTGTTGAAAATCGTGTTTGTACGATTGTGTAGCGTGTTCTGCTGCCACTCAAAAGCCTCTTTTTCACTGTTGGGCCGAACGGTTCCAATGGTGTTTCCACCTGGAAACGGATTGGTGTGGAACGCTTACAAACCGTGCCCAGCACAATATTCTTGGCATGGTTAGACAACCGTACTCAGTGCAGCAGAACCGTTCGGGTGGGCGGGCTTAATGACGTAGGTATTCACTGATTGGGTTCACATTTCCGTCAGTTTTGTGACTGGGTGCTGATCCACTGCGTCACTTGCTGTCACTAGTTTTTCTTAGATACATCCTAGTCCTGGTTTTAGCAGCCCGACAGATGGAAACAGAAACGGTAACCGTTCCCACGAGTACCGAGCAGCTCGGAACGGCACGGAGCGCCCCTGGTAACCGTTCGGCCCTACACGGGAAAAGAGGTTAAAAACCTGTTTTGCCCATGAAATGGATCCAGGTTTATTCCAAGCCAGCGGAACAAGTGTAGAACCTAATGGCACGTTCAGCAATCGCCGTTACTCAGTGACAAGCGCCATGGTTTAAACCCAGAGAGAAGAATAATTTTATTTCCCTTAAATACATATTTGCAGTTCATTAATTTCCCCCTCAAGATTTTTCTTTCTCAAATGTACATACTTGCAGTACCAACATTATTTACAAAGTCTGGAGCTGAAATGGGATGGGGGGAACTCTGCCAGAGAATCTGCACATACTGATCAGGTCCAGTTCAGGCGTACGGAGGACGCATATTTGTAGTGCACTGTACACGGTTTGGCTGCCATATGGTAACAATACATCAGAATGAACGGAAACATTATGATACAGGGTTTAGGTAAGTGTGAAGTGTCCTTTATGTGGTTATGTAAAACCACCAGGAATAAGAAGAAATCCCCCCCCCCCCCCCCAATTTCATTTGCATATCAGCCTCCGCGTCCAAACCCCTGAAAAGGATTGCTTAAACAGGATTTTCTACACCAAAACCCAAGACACACTAAGTATTGACTATCGCTATTTAAATACACAAGACAAACGAAACAAATAATACCGTTCAAAGTAGGCACATACGGCAGATTAAGTTAAACACGTTGATAAAGTACAGGAAGCAGAGCTTAATGGTGCAAACCCAACGGGCAGCAGAAAGGCTGGGTAGTTTGTGGTGCAAATTAAACCTTGGAGCAGGCCTTCATTTTAAGAATAATATTTCAAAGAAAATCCTAGACTGAGGGCAAAATTGGTGAAAGTTAATAATGGTCATTTGGGCCTGAGCAAAACCTAATTTGATATACCATTTCCAATATATTAAGGTGGTAGGGTTTCATTGGATAGAGAAAAATCCCAAAACTCTCACCCATAAGAACCTGTTCACAGTACTAAAGGTAAATGCAGGACTGCAACACTCGGTACTGCACTGTATTCTATCGTGCAGTACAAAGTGGCAGCCATACAGAGGATTTCCATTAAAAGTTTAGGATTGTTTCCAAGCCTGCTGTAGTTCGACTCCTATTGAGAGCATAATAATCAGACTTAAAATTCACTGTAGCGAGGTGAAAAGGGGAGTGGGGGAGGTGTATGTCACAGTCCGAGTCCAAAGGAAGTTAAATCACCCCTAAAGGTTGCCCCAGGTCTCTGGTGGGGGAAACTGTTCCACGTCTCCGGTTTCGTCGTGATCTTCCCCGTCCAGAGTGAAGGTAAGCTTGTACCGCAAACGCACCTTCTCCTGGGGGGGGGGGTAAATGAGAGTGACTATACTTGAGTCATCACTATTGACACATGGAAGAAACCATACTGTGAGTGAAGTCAGCAATGGCATCAGTTCAGTGCTAACTACCTTGTGAGGGCTGGTCAGTAGTGTGTATAAGTATGACTACCTTGTGAGGGCTGGTCAGTAGTGTGTATAAGAGTATGACTACCTTGTGAGGGCTGGTCAGTAGCATGTATAAGAGTATGACTACCTTGTGAAGGCTGGTCAGTAGTGTGTATAAGAGTATGACTCTACCTTGTGTGGGTTAGCTAGCAGCAAGACCTGAGTGATGGCTGCTGGGGGCAGGATGGGGTTGAAGGCAGGAAGCTCTGTTCCCGAGGGAGGCTGTAGCTTTACCTTCATCACCTGCAGCAGAAAACACGTTGGAAAACAAAACGATTGCAGATGTACAATAAGGGCACTGGATTTGTAATCTAAAGATGTGGATCTGGAAGATTCTCCTATTTCAGTATGTCTAGGCTGGGATCTATGCTTTCCTTCAAGGCACACACATTACCAGCCACAACCAGTTTTCACTCCATAATCTACCAGTTCAGGGAGGAGCAGCCGCGCAGTGGTTGCGGACAAAATATTCTAGCAGTGTGAGGCATCCAAGACAGTGTGTGGGCCAGACAGAATCTGCGTGCAAGCGTGAAAACCACACCGCATCACTACCTGTAATAGTGATAGAAACAGGAGAGGGGAGGAGCCGTACCTTTGGAACAGCTGACTGGAAGCGAATGTTGGTAACTGGGACAGGAGCGGAAGAGAGCATGGAGATGACCACCACCAGCACATCAGGACGGGATGGGGGAGAGTCTCTTGCGAAGTGGAACAGGACCCGCAAACTGTGCCTGTCAAAAACTGTCACAGGCAGCAAGCTGCCTGAGGAACCAGAGGAGCCTGGTCATTTTCTCTGGGGTACGTACCATATTTAATCAACCAATCAAATCACATCATCCCCATGGAAGCTGCAGCTGCTAGGAATTTGTTTGGAGCTTATTCAAATTTCATGAACGATGACTTAAAACAATAACATTAAGACTATATTGAGAACTTAAAAGTATTGTAACTACTGCTATTCTGAAATGTGCCATTCTCATTTAGAGAGATCAAAAGGCATTTTTAAGCCATATACGGGGCTAGTTCCAATAAACATTAAGTGCCACTAAAATTTATGAGTGACATACAAATATGTACGCAATAATATAAAAATAATGATGCTATGACTACCGTTCAATTCACAATGCATTTATGAATCCAGACTAGTGGAACAATTCCATGTGCAACAAGACAAAAATGACACAAAAGACTCTCACTGGGTTTGATGGACTCCAGGGGCACAGTGACATTAGCCAGGGAGATTTCAGATGGGGAAGCAGCCGCAGTGGGCTTCCCCAGCGAGGGGCCTCCAAGGCTGGGCTGGGAGCTGGGGGAAGCCCCGGAATGCTCAGCAGGGACAGCCGGGGTTAGGCTGGGGCCGGGGCTGGATCTGTGCTGGAGGTCCCGTAACGTGGGTTTAGACTGGGGCGGCTGTTTGTCCCTGTGAGGGACACCGTGTGTTATTTTCTCATTACTGCAGCAACGAAGAGCAGCAGTAACAGGTGGCTGTGGCAGCTCTGGGGCTCTGGCATTATATACTTCAGGAAGGTGCTTAACCATAATTGCTTCAGTAACTATCAAGCTGTATGAATGAACTGTACAAAAAAGAATGAAACCAGTCTAAATCGCACCGGAAAAGAACGTCTGGTAAATGCATAAAATATAGAAGTATAACGTACCTTAAAAAGATTAAATGAATTCAACTTTCATAACTTCTTTCATGCAATAGGAGAGACTGGGGTTGGCTTGGCAGACTTCCCACTATTTGCCGTATTCTCTGGCATAATTAATGGTGGAATATTCTAACCCCACAACAAATGAAAGGTTGAGGTCTCAGGTGTAAATAAATATTTTTATTTAAATATATGTCCAGAAATATTTTCTAAAATTAGGTGATTAATTATTAGAGTAATGTTGTGCACTTGTGCCAAATAGGCCCAAAGCATGAGGCAATCGATTAAATAAAAATATAAAACAGAGTTGAAACCAAACAACACTTTTAACCAGTTCATCAGTAGAAAATGCCGTGTACCTATAGGCCTACTATTCTACTCCATTCTATCTACTTCATTCTTTGTAACTATAGCATTTTAACATTGTGCCAACCAACCCCGCTCACACTGAGACCCACCTCTGGGATAATATGATGTCACCCAACTAACATCACTCATCACAGACTTTCAAATTTTGTATCAACATGTAGCTGATTCCTATCTCTGCTGACTGGAAGAAATACTTTTCCTATATTTAGATCTAAATATTTCTATCTAGTTTTATAATATATTTAGTGTGAAGACCTTTTTCTTTTTTACTTTTAACACTACAAAACAGAAATGTTTGCCTCGCAAAAAATTGAGTGACACTTCAGATGTTTTAGCATAACACGAGTGCACATCAAGAAAACAAACATTTTGATGTTACATGTTTGTGTTTGTGACCTTCAAAGAACCAGAATATACCTGTGTGCCAACCGACCCAGTCTCCCCTACATAATAGCAATTCATAAATCTGACCACTAAATAATATACTGTGTGCATTATTATTGTATTGAAAACATTATGTACTTTGAATGGGACAGTTAGCAGAAGCACTAGTCAGGTTTCTCTGTACAGTGCTGGAGTAAAGCAGCACCTTGACTAAGGCAAAGGCTAATGTGGCCCTAATATAAGACCAGTAGAGTTACCATTTGACCTGCAGTTGCTCAGGGGGCAGGGACTGCTGGAGCAGGGTCTTGCCCAGAAGGTCGAGCTCCTCGAGGGCAGTGTTCCCAGACGGGGGTGGCGTCTGTGACTGTGAGGTCACGCAAGGCTTCAGCAGCGTCCCTGGTATGGACTGGACGGCTGTGTCCAGGCTCTCGGAAGACTGGAACAAAGATTTTACGTTCCGTGTTTTAGCGGGAATACTGGGTTATTTCCCCAACCGCAAAGAGGTTCTCAAAACACATCAACCCGAAGACGCTTTGAATGGCAGACTGAACGCAGCCTCATGGTGACTAGAGCTGTGATGTGTGTGAGCAGCCCGTGGCTTCTGTGCGTTTTTCACCTGGAAGTTGTCCCAGGCACCAGAGTCTCCTGCCTGGGGCGAAGAGGTGGATTTGGGAGTGACATCATTCAGTCCTGCAAGAGAGACGAAAGCACTGCTATTACATAACATAACGATGAGAACAGGCCATTCAGCCCGCCAATGCTTGCCATTGTTGCCATCGCCGTTTCTGCCTGAACTACGTAACCTGGCAGACTATTCCACACATGGACAACTCTCCACGTGAAAAACAATTTCCTAATGTCTATACGCAATTTACCCTTTTCTCATTTCCATTAATGTCCCCTCCTTCTACTAACAGTACTCAACCTGAAGAATCTCTTAGAGGAAATTTTGCCGATCCCCTTTATGAATTTAAAAACCTCAGTTGACGCCCCCCCCCCCCCCATCATGCCTTATGCCAGAGAGCGGGAAGGTAACGGTGTGCAAAAGATTGGCTGAAGAGAACAAACGCCCTTATGGTGAAGGCGCAGTCTGCTGTTCCTTTAAGGGTCTGCATGAAGCCTCTCACCTAGCGACATGAGCTCATCGTCCAGAAGACTGATTCCTGCCTCCTGCAGAGAATCCCCCAGACCTGGGAATGCTGGGTAAGTGGGTGGTGCTGGACTGGAGGTGTCCAATCCTGTTAGGTCTAGCAGGGCAGTGCTGCTTCCTACAGGAATAAGAATAAGTACTTTTCATATAAAAAGAAAAATGTACTTGCTGTGGTTTAAAGACAGAAAAGTACAGCCGAAGGTGTTTATCATATATCTGTTATTATGGTCTTCCACAAAAAGCCACAGGTCTAATGTAGTCCAGAGGTTTTACAGAGAATTTGATCATGAGGTTGCATGTACAGGGAGAGTAGACATGCAGATGCAGGGGTTTATCAGGACAGAGTCCACATGAGGATGAGGGATTGTTCTTCAAAAACTTGTTTCGTTCCAATTTCTGCAGTCTGCTACACTTGTACAGATTTTTACAAACACAGCGTGCGTCTACCTGAAAATAAAATGCTCATCAATCCCTAGAACAGTAGTAACCAATTCCGTTCCTGGAGATCTAACGGTCCTGTATGTTTTCACTCCAACACTAACAAAGCACTCCTCATTCAACAGCCAGAGATCTTATGCTGCTAGTTTGGAGAGTCAGGTGTACCAAATTAGGGCTGAAATGAAAACCAACAGGATGGTAGATCTCCAGGAACAAGGTTGGTTACCACTGCCCTAGAAGACACAGGATCAAGTTAATATAGTGTTACCAATTTGCTAAAATAATTGCGCCTGCTTTTGCAGTTTCTTATTGTCAGTATTTCTAGTGAGAGGAGTGTGGAGGTGTATGGACAAAGTATGGGATGTGTTGTTGTTTCCTTGTGTTCTTTCAAGACAATGTTTTTTTCATGGTATTGTATGCTATTCTATTTTAGTCTACTGTCATTCTCCCTGCTCACCTGCCAGTTTGGGTGTGCCAGTGTCTTCTCCATTCACCTGCTCCCCCTTCACCTGCTGTCTGTACAGGTTGATGACCTGTGTCAGGCTGTCGTTGGCCTGCAGGATCTCCGCTGCCACAGGAAAGCAGGTACAGAAAGAAAAGCACGCAATACGTCACGATCACCATCCCTCGCGAGCCCATCCTGCACCCCACCGGCCGAGATCGTGCCAGCCTGGCGGACCCACTGCGGACTCACCCAGCGCCTCGTCGTTGTCCTCCGTGTCACTCGCCAGTCTGAACAGTGTGGGTCTGAGCTTCTCACAGCGCTGGTACAGATCCTACAACACACAGAAGGCACTGGTATTACCGTGAGAAAATGCTAATGAAAGTGCACACACGTGAACATGCACAGATCGATGTATGCGCAAACTCACACAGATTAACACGTTTTCACCACAACATATTCCACTGTGTATTTGCTGACACCCGGTCTGTAACCTGCTGCTACCACATAAAACACTCTCTCAGCTCTTTACGGTTGCATTTATTTGTGGTCAGTGTACAGATTCTATGACCAGTTCCGTGATTTGTTCAGTGTGGTGGTCCTATATTGCCAAAGTAGTGAGTCTGTTTGTGTTAGCATGGTGGCTAACACTGTGTGATTGTGTGTGTTAGCATGGTGGCTAACACTGTGTGTGTGTGTGTGTGTGCATTAGCTGGGCTCTCTCGCGCTCCCTGCATGTCCAGTGGCACACACCTTCATCAGCTCCTCATTGCTCTGGGCGCCAGCCTCTTTGTCGTAGTCATCCAGGAACTGCGTCAGCAGTCCTACGCTCTCCTTCACATCACGGATGGCATTCACTCGTTTCGACACCTTCTCCGCGCGCTTCTGATCCTGCGCCAAGGCGGAATGAGGGAGAGGAGGATGAAACTGACGGACAGGCACAGGTGAGGTGGGCTGTTTCACAGCCTAGTGCTTTCTCATTCCTGTGCTTTTTTGTGTCTTGAGAAAATGCTGCCCCTAATGGGGAAGCCTGAGAAGTTACTACAGTAACCAATTCAGTTTTAGCTAGAGAAACCTGGATGTGTAGAACATCTAACACTTTGATTAACACACACACACACACACACTTCACCTCCTGAACCATTTCTTTGATGAGTTTATTGGCTGCCCTCAGATCTTCAGGGTGAGTGCTGTTCAGCAGGCGAGACAGCATCTACAAAGACAACAGCAGGGAGGTGTGAAAGATGGAGGGATGACAAGGGAAGATTTGAGAGAATGGAGGAAATTAGCATCTTTTTAAGGGGAAGACAAACAAGGACTGAGACGGAATAACCAGGTTGAATTTACGTTATTCAGAATCTCACAGTTTTTACAGTTTTAAAACATGCCGAATCGCAAGCTGCTTATCCCTTTCGGAAACTTACTTTGGATTTTTCCTCATCCTCAAAGATGGTGCTTTTGGGTCTGGGAGGTGGCAGTAGGAGGAGTTTGTCATCGGGAAGGACAGGGTCCTGTTTCACAATACCTGAGGATGAGAAACACAGCCGAGCCACTTTCCTGAGCAGGTCCTCTCTCTGCACGTCCTCACATATCAGTCGGGTAGAGTGAAAGGCCGCTCACCTTGTTTCTTAAGCATCTGGTAGGCGTCCGATATCTTGGCCTCGTCTGGCAGCCCCAGCGTCCAGCTGTACATCAACTCCAGCACCTTCTTTTTCACCTGCTCAGGGGCTCGAGTGCCCAGATACTGAGAGACAGAGAGAAAGAAAGAGAGGGAGAGAGCAAGGGAGAGGCAGAAGCAACATGGTGTCATGTCATGCCAATAAAAGCAACACAAAGTTGAAAGAGAGGAAAAAGAAGAAAGCGAACACTGCTGGACAACTTCAGCCAAACCGCAGGACTTCAAACCTGAGGACTATACCTCTACACCACAGGAGAACACATATGGACCGGCTATTTTAGGTTGTAAGGCAGTCCTGCGGTCCAATGTTAAAGGTTTTAGCCCTATGTTTGTTGCAGTTGCACTGGCATTAAAGTGTAAGGCAATTCAGGTGGCAGAGGGGTGGTTGCACACCAACCACTGTCACTCAGATAATGAATTTGCAACCAATAAAAACACTGCATGGTGAGATCTGTGCACCTGTACTCTCCCATGCAGTTCTGGAATAACCATACAGGAAAAAAAAGACAGTAATACAACACCAGTGCAGTACCTTGGGAGACACCACCTTGATGAGCTCGTTCAGAAAGCGAAACTTCCCCACCTCACTGTGAAACCTCTTCCCACACGTCTTCATGCAAGTCTCCAGCACCTGTTTACCCAGGGTACGTTTACTGTATCAAATTCTCATTCATAATCGCACAGCATGCACTTATTGTTTTAAAATACTGGATATTCAAGTATGCATTTGTTGTCATTTGCTGTACGAAATGCTCACTCAATCACAAAGCATGCGTTTACTGTATCAAATGCTCATTCGCAATGACACTGGATGCACCCATTGCATTAAATACCTGATCACATTGCACATTTCTACAGACAAAGCCACTGGACATAAACACAGAGTGTGTCTCTACATGACCTGCGTACCACACGGTGCTGTCCGTTAACTGACACAATGCGTGTTTCTTTATGTGCATGTCTGCAAACAACAAACCCCTCTGTCCCTCTCACCATCAGCGCCTGCATGGCCTCCCATTCCTGCGGTGACTGTATCTTGTGGGCCAAAAGCCTGGTGGCCAGCTGGGGGCTTTAAACAAAAACAACACCCTGAAAAATTAGAGAGGGACTGACCTTTGTCCAGGTAAGATTATACGAGGCTTGAGCAGCGAGGAGCGATGGTAACACGTTCACTGAAGCAAGCAGACTCACCAGCCCATGCAAAACCAAACGGGCTCAGGAACATGTTTTTCATTACTCAGAAGCAGGTTGAGTCGCATTTGCATTCAAGTCTGGTATTACTTGTTTTTTCAGACATTATTTTTCAGTGTTTCTTAAGTGAAAAGAGGCTGATGGTTTTTACAGCCTCTGTGGCTATCCAAAACCCCCCAGATCCTTACTAAAGCAAACAATGTTTTTAAAAGTTTAGCATCGATGCAAAGAACAGTCTTTTACATAATCTCAGAACTCCTCCATGCTTTATATTACATAGCTACTCCTCACCCCTCCAGTTCATTGTTGAGCTGATCACAGAAAGCATGTATGCTATCCCAGTCCGTGTCTCTGTTCAATGGGTTTGTGGCTTTGTCTGCAGAGAAAAAGATTAATATGAAGACAAATTTTCAGGCGACATGTTGCACATGCATGTGCACAGCATGACAAGCTAAAGATGACGATCTTGATTGGACCCTAACCAGGGTTCAATAAAATGCTGCCGACACATCAACCTTATGGTACATTTTCATATTAATCCCCTTACGCAAATAAGTTACTGGCAAACCACGATTCCACCACACACTGAAAATAAGTAGGCTATTTAGATCTCCCATTTAAAATAGTGTCAAGCAAATGTGGACTGTATTAGCCAGGAACTTGTCATTTGAATATGCATTCTGCAGTCCAATTGTAGTGTGTTTGATTAATTAATTGTGTTAAAATCCGAACTCATTTGCGATGATAAAAGCCGATGAAATGTACACGACCGTTCAAAAGTTTTAAATCACTAAGAAACTGATACCTTTATTCACCAAGATAGCATTAAATTGATTTTTTTTTTAAATACAGCCAAGACATTGATAATGTTACAAATACTGTATGAAATAACTGTTTTTTTAATTCAGTCTTTACATATGGTTACAAAGCTCCATTTTCAACAGCCAATACTGTAGTGTAGTGACAGCACACTGTTACCTCATCCTTAAGTATTCATGCTAATGAGCTAATTTGGTACTAGAGAAAGTACTCTCATCATATTAAGCACAGCTGAATTGTGCTGTTTAAGACAAAAAAATGATGAAAATGAATTATTACCGTCATCTCATTTATTGCTTTCTCTAGTACCAAACTGGCACATTAGCATGTGTGGCAGCAATGTTGCTGTCAGTACACTGGAATAATGGCTGCTTAAAACGGGGCTTTGCAATTATATGCAAAGACTGAATTAAAACACGGTTATTTCAAACAGTAATAGTCATTTTTAACATTATTAATGTCTTGCCTGTATTTTTTGAAGTATCAGAAGTAATAAAAGTATCAGTTTCTTTCAAAAACATAAAACATTTCTCACAGATTCCAAACTTTAAAACAGTAGTATATGTAATTGTTTTTAACTAGCTACCTAAATAATTGGATATTGCATTGCGATTTCGACTGTCCCCAACTAAAATGCAGCTAGCTACCAATGCAGAGAGGCGAATTTTGCGAGTGTGAAATTACCACTAGTTTGTCAAATTGCTACTTAGCCGCCTCATCAACAAGGCCCAGGACACCCACTGACACTGTCTGTTATCCTGACCCCTACGGACACCAAATAGACATATAGTACTTGTACTTATTCTTATAACACTTTTCCCTTGCACTATGTCTATGTTTATTTTATTTTTATTGTTATGCATCATCAGACCAAAGCAAATTCCTTGTACGTGAAAACCTACTTGGCAATAAACCTGTTTCTGATTCTGATATCAAAGTAACGTTAGATTGCCCGATAGTTCAGTGACAACACTGCAAACACATCCTTACTAAGATACAGTATCATTTTACACCGTCCTTTAAAACTTAACAAGAAAGAAAACTTCATAAAATATTTTAGCAAAATGGAATTGCTTTCTGACAGCAAGCAAGCAGTCGAGCTACCAGCGAAGGTTGTTAACAGTTGACCTGTTGGCTTGCACGCTTCAGTACGGTACTGGCTGTCGATATTATGTTATTTCGCCACCACGTAGCTAATGGTCTTCTCAGATTCCCCAAGTAGGCAGAACACCAAGCAAGGCTGGATTGGCGACGGTTCATTATTGTCAGCTTCAATTTAGCTAGCTAATGCATACTGAAACTTCACCCGGCAACCGCATTTAACGCCATGCTGCTTTTATTTTATAAAACAAAAGGTGAGGTTAGTCAGTAACCAAAAAGACAACATTTCTCTTAAATTTAGGGTCAGGTTTGTTTTCTGCTGTTAACGTTAATGACATACTTTTAGCCAGCTAGCTATGTTCCTGGGATAGCACCATCACATTGAATCGCGCGACTCCTAGTCGGTACCCCTTGTGTACCCCAATTATGTCCCCTCCTCCCTCGACTTCCCCGGTCTACTGTTCCCCACTCCACCACCCT
This sequence comes from Anguilla rostrata, assembly GCF_018555375.3. Classification (NCBI taxonomy): domain Eukaryota; kingdom Metazoa; phylum Chordata; class Actinopteri; order Anguilliformes; family Anguillidae; genus Anguilla; species Anguilla rostrata. Next base: position 18,446,449 of record NC_057949.1, on the reverse strand, counting down.
TCACTGGTACCCTAGAAACTTCCACACACTCACTGATACGAGACTCCAAGCTCCCCCCCTCCAGCGGCGCCGCCATCATTCTGGAGATCCCTGCGCCTTGAGAGCGGTGTCTCGCGAGTAGTGCGCACTCAGTTCTCGCGCAATGATTCCCTGTTCCCTAACCTTCTTCCAGGGAACCTGTCATAACTGGATGTGAATATCCCTTTCCCCCCACGGAACTGTTTTTTTTAAACTTGCACAGACAGGGAAAATGATGCGCCAGGCGTTGTAAGCATGTTGTTTTGGGACGCACGAATTGAGTCGAAATAAAGCGTTCATGGGAGTATTTAAATAACCAGAATCACTGAGTTCGCTGGATAACTGCGCCGAGTAAAACACGGAGTATGATTAATCCATGTATTACAAAAAGTAACGTAAGCACTTGGACAGTCGAGTGAATATTTCCTCTCAGCAGTTATTGCTTTGAATAAGAAAAGGCAAAATGACGGGTTAATCAAGTCATATTCAATGTACCTTCCTCCCACCCCACCATCCAAGTCACTGCCCAAACAGCTCTGGAGCTCAGAAAGATTAATATAAATTATCTTAAATTATGGGGATACCCATCAATAAATGTGGTTTGACACAACATTTTGATCACAAAGATTTATAGCAGGCTCTCGGGTCTGAGGACGATCTTGGTGAACAAAATGTTCTGTACATGTCAATAATTCACATTTGTTGATAGTGTCATAGACATCTTTTTCATTTCGGCTTGCCTGTAAAAAAAAAAAAAAAAAAAACTGCACTGCCATATGTTAAGTGAAAACCATTATTTATTTAATCCTTGTTATTCAGTAGTTCTTGATATGAACATTTACATCATGGATGTTTACATCTTTATGTAAAAAGTAAATCGTTTTTCCTCAACTGACATGGCACGCTCCTCCAAACTGAAGGAAGGCTTGTGAGGTAGCATGTAGGAGCAAGGTTATCAAGAGCTTTTTAAGTTAGGAGGAGTTTGAATTCTGTCATAGAATGGGCAGCCAGTAAAGCTGGCTAAGGATGGGAGTGATGTGGGGTTAGGGAGTTGGTTCAGGTCAGTATTTGTGCAACTGAGTTTTGGATGATTTGTACTTTATTGACCAGTTTGGTAAGTAGTACCGTGAGAATGGCACTGCAGTAGTCCAAGCGGGAGATGACAAAGGCATTTATTAAGGTTTCCCAAGAGTGCAGGAGAGGTGACTGATACTGCAAAGGCTGTGTTAATTGTTTTTAGACCATGGATTGGTCTGTGTCATCAGTTGAAAAACTGTAAATGAACAAAAGATTTTCATGACTTAAAATTACTGCCACTATTATTGTACACATGTTCATGTATTATCATATATATAACAAAAACATTCCCCCATCCCCAGGAGAGGTTTGGAGATGACAGCTGCAGACTTAAAGCTTATGAAAAGCATGACAAGGACTCCAATAAGTTATGTTGCAAACCAACCCCCAGTAGAGATAGTTGAGGGAGAGAACAGCTACTTGTTAGGGAGTGGTTTGCGTTATCAGGTAAACCCTATGTAGAGTGAGAGAGATCATCTATCAAAACGTGAGACTGAAAATTTGACAGGAGGCTGACAACAAACCAGATCCGATTTATGTTCCCAAGCATTGAATTAGGTATTCTACCCGACACAATTTTGAATTTTTTTATTTTTGCAATGCATCTCTCTACGTGTACTCTGTGCTTCGCGAATGTTTTTGTCCTCTCCACATCAGATGCAGGCATCTGTGCATTGGCCTTTGCAAATGGAGGTATATTGAGATGCAGGCCAATTTTCTCAATATCTTTCCCTATGAGAAGCCCCTTGTCAGCCATAATGCCATCACCAGGCTCTAGGTAGCCATCCTGAATGAGGCGAGTGAGCTGCTTGGTAATGTAACAATGCTTGAAAATGTCTCTGTCTGATATGGAACCAGTGAAAAGTGGAGAGACAAATATTACAGATCCACGAGGATCACAGGCAATCAACCCTTTAAGACTGTTTGCAGATTTATACTCAGAGTAGCTCTGATTTTGGAGCTGCAGTGATGTTGGCCTTTCAATTTTCAGCTCTGTGCAGGCTAGTATGGCAAATGTGGTTGGGAAATCGTTCTTAAAGTTTTCAGGCATGTTGGCTGAAATGAAATCCCTGTGTGGCCATATTGAAATCTCACCCAGCCTGTGGAACATGTCATTGATGCAGGCATTGAAAATGACACTGACACTCTCCACACTGATGCCGAACTTGAATGCCAGATCTTTCATGTCATAGTTGTTGCGTAACTTCATTAAAGCCAGCAGGAATTGGCTACGTATGGGCAGGTTTATTGTATCCAAGGTTTCTTCTTTGTACGTGAGAGGGACGACTCTTTGTGGGATTGCTCTGTCACTAGGCACCCTGAGGAGAGTGCATAGATTATTAAATTGCTCAAAAGTGAACCCAGTACAATATTCAAAATAATTGGGTATTTTACTATCATTGATTGATTCGGGTGTCACTCTGGTGTGCTTCAAGTCAGACATTCTAAGCTGCTTTCTAAGGTGTTCTATGGTTTCAGCCTGGCTGCTGACCATCTTCCTCAAACGTTCCACTTCGAATTCTGAATTGTTGCACACCCCTATCACTTCTTCTGTAGGGATGACATTGTCTTCACAGGGAATATCTGAAAAAAATGTTTTAGAGGAGGATTAGTTTTTGATAACCACAGGACTGATATGCACATTTGCAGCACTGACAATTTATTATTATTTTTGTGAATTTCTTCAATCAGCGTTCCAGCTGCTCAACAAGAAGATGCCTTGGATTGTGGCGCAATAGACACCCCTACACCCCTGTTCAGTGACATCACCAGGCCCACTCTTCAGCACAAGTGGCTCTTCACACTCATTCAAAGCAAATTCAAAAGGAAACCATCGCCATAGCTCTATGTTTCATGACAAGAATACTTGTGCAAAGTGAATTATGAATGAATGTTTACTTAAAACTTGTACGGCAATTAATGGTAACATGACCACTGATGTAAAATGAAATTAAACTCCCATTTTGAAAAACAATGACCTTACTGACCCATTAGCCTGATTTTATATTTAGTTGTAGTTAGTTTGATTGCAAAGAGTAATAATGGCTAAGAAAGTTGTAGAAATAATCTATAATGGGTAGTTTACACTGTGAAACAAACTTGCCTCTGTATTTGGTTGGTATGGCCTTTGCGCTCATATTGGTGATCCCAGAGCTCTCCTTTTTGGTCTCCAAGTTGTCACATCTCTGCCTATAGACAGACACATGCACACACAGATCAGTTCAAAACCATGGTTCCAAAACTCGATCCTGGGGGACCACTGCGTATGTTGGTTTTCTTTCCAACCTCAACTGCAATCCTAGAATTTTAACAAGCAGTTAATTTTTCTTAATTTGGTCCTTTTTATGCATTGGGGTCCCCAATCCTATCCAGAAAGGGCCAGTGTGGGTGCACACACTTAGCTTCTACTAATCAAGGTGCTTAGCAAGGACTCTAGTGATTGATTAGTAGAATCAGGTGTGTGCACCCACACTGGCCCTTTCTGTATAAGACTGGGGACCCCAGCTCTAAAATACGAAAAGCACCTAATTGAGACGAATTAACAGCTTGTTAAAATACCAGGATTGCAGTTGAGGTTGGAATGAAATCCAGCATACACAGTACCCCAGGACAGAGTTTGAGAACCACTGGTTAAAAATAAGACCTCATTATGATGCAGGGTGGACACTGGTCCTCAAGGACCAGGATTGCCCACCCTGGAGACTAGCTTTCTCTCTGGTTAATAACATCCCAATATCTCTCACTTACCTTTTCTTTGGAGGTCTGAATGGTTTGGGGGTCTTGCCACCGTCGGTAGCACTCATAGGGTTTGGGAACTCCTCATTTGGGCCTCCATTCACAAAGTGCTTTGAGAATGACAACATACATTTGCACAGTGAATGAAAAAAATGACCTGCAAGAAACGCAAAGTGAACCAAGTAGGGCAACGACTCCACCCTGTTAACATTTTTGTGGTGAAACGCCGTCTTGACGTTCAGGGGGAAATACGGCTACATTTATTGAACGTTTTCTAGCCGGCTAGGACTGTAGCCAGTCGATATCCAGGTAAAACCTGAACTATATTAGGGTTAATATTGTCCGTTTAGGTTAAAACGTCTCACAACATAGTACCATTTGAAAAATAGCCTTGGCTAACTATATCGCATAGCATTATAAAGTTTCAGACGCCACATGTGAATGTTGCTGACTTGTTTTGTTTACATTACTCGGAACTCGCTCTTGTCACATGACATTAGCCCTCAGAGGGACTGTACAGAGTAAGTCTTTTGACGAGGCTGGTCTGCAATTGTAAAGGCCAACCACTTGCTAGGTTCGAGTGCCACTTCTACCAAGCCAAGGAAGTTAAACAAGTCATAGCTAGCGGCCAGCACGGGCAAATACGGCGTTAACTAGCAAACGTTCGCTAATGGTAATCATAAAACTTAGTCTAGTAACGTTAACGTTGGCTGACGCTATAGTGCAGTTATAGGATATCAAATAAGCTAACGTTGTCAAATGGCAGACATTAAGCGAGTAAAATAGTTACCTTTGAACAGACGTATGTGTGCCTGGAAATGGTGTAAAAGTTCAGCTCGTGATGAGGTTTCCCACATAGCCGAATCCACTCATGACATTTCTGAAGATCTGTCTTTGGTTTGGGAAAAGGAAAGAACGCCACGCCTTCCACCCGATCGGGGTATCTTGTGTCACTTTTGCAAGTCCCCCACGCACATCTTTTTACCATTTTTGAATGATAAATCTCTCTGATGGCAAAATCTCTAATTACTCATAATTCATTAGAATGTGATCGACGCTTAATTTCACCGAGATTTGTTTTCTGAACTTTGTTAAAAACAACCGATTGCGAACAAGAGACAAACACAAAGCGTCTGTACCGCGAACAGTTCGCAAGCAATTCGCAAACCTCCCCCTGTCTGCGATTGGTCCATCGTAACATCACGTGGTTGGTTACGTCACGGTAGACTGGCCATGGGGAAGAGTTCAACCAAAGATACTAGGGAGATGTGCCGCTCTTTATCTCTTTGAGCGCCCCCTACCACTAGTAATTACAAACAATCTTTGAACATGGTTACTCTAAACACAATTTGAAATAAATGGAAAAGGTAGTTTTTTTCATGTCTGCAGTTTCTGTGGTTTCTTGTACAAATCTGAATAAATAGTAATTCTGAAAATTCCACTCAAACTATCTAAATTGTCTTGAGTAGGTTAATTTTATCAATAAGGATAATGGATCTGGGCCGTATGTGGGCCAGATGAGCTGATCTCTTCTCAGTCAGGCTTGGGCCAGAGCAGACCTTGGTTTACACAGATTTGAAATTGGTCCTCGATCAGAACCAGGAAGTATAATTTTTTTCCCTCAACAGACATGGGCTGCATCTGAAATTGCATAGTACATACTACATAGTATACATGCATACTATAATGGTAAATGGACTGCATTTATATAGCGCTTTTATCCAAAGCGCTTTACAATTGATGCCTCTCATTCGCCAGAGCAGTTAGGGGTTAGGTGTCTTGCTCAAGGACACTTCGACACGCCCAGGGCAGGGTTTGAACCGGCAACCCTCCGACTGCCAGGCAATCGGTCTTACCTCCTGAGCTATGTCGCCCCCATATATCATTGTGAATATAATTCAGCGATACTATGAGTAAAAAGTATTTTTGGACATACTATGTTGCCATAAAAAAACGTTGCACTTTGCACGTTACAACGGTTATAGACTTGTTGACGGCACGCTTGTCCCACCTACCGGTACAACTTACCGTTATATAAGTATAAGTAAATATGATTCAGTATCCCTTTCTCATTTAACAGAGCCAGTAATGTTAATGACAGACTTCATTAATTAGCTGATGTGACTGTGTAAGAAAAACAGAAAAAGTTTTAAAAACCGTAAATATAACCAATTTTCTGCTAAGCTTAGTGAATACATTTAAATTATTCAACTCTTTAATCGTTTTGGCTTAAACCACCCTCTGCCATTAATAGTTCATCTCTGGTTGCTTGGATTGTGAACATATATTGTAGAAAAAGTGTGAATATATAGAAAAATTATGGACCAAGTCACTCTCAACAAGACCAGGACGTGAGCTTCAAAAGCCCAGTTTTGGCTAATTGGTTGTGAACTGCTGCATTGTGGGATACTCATGCCAGTATAGTGGTGAAGTATCTTTTGTAGTGTCCGGTGTTATCATACAAGATATTTCACTGGATGTATTATGACATTCGGGTATTTTCCGCAATACTATTTCATGCATACTATGGTTTAGGACATGCTAAAAACACATACTATTCTGGCGTACTAAATAATAATCTATTTCAGTTCTGTACTCTGAATTGGCTCAATAGTATATGCGTAGGTGTGCTTGTGTGTGTTTATGCAGGTTTTCTGACAGCTGTCAGTATATGTGTTTTACAGCAACTTTTGGCCTCTAAATTACTGGTACCTCACTTCAGGAAGTGGAACATGGGGCTTTGTGGAAACAATGCTTACGGGGCAGGTTATGTATAATTTATATAATATTTATATATTTGTCACACAAGACATTTGCATCAGCCACAGAAGCAGGTATTACTGGTTATGGTATTTCAGGTCCTGTCTGACTTCATGGAAATATAACAGGATCAGGTGTTTAGTACAGTGTGCATTTGAAACCTTTGTGTAGAGGAATTAGAGGACACAGTGCAGGACTGTACATGGCTTTTTCATTTTTTAAGAAGAAATTTGGAAAGGTAAGCTTAAACTGTTATACATATTTACTGGTGATATTCTACACTTCAGTTACTAGTCCAGCCTCTTGGCTATCTCAGTTAAGTCAGTAGTAGCACTTAAAAGAAGAAAGCTACTGTACTTAAATCATTTTTATAGGATTTACCTTCAGAAAAGCACTGATGCCTTAGTGTAATGTAGCTCCTAGCAGTGAAACATGCTGCAATTACATGCACTGTGGATTGTGCTATGCAGTAGTTAATGAACATTTGAATAATATTCATATATATTTACCAGCATCCCTGACATCCAGTTAACAGCTCTGGAATTCACATTATTACACATTGACTTTTTATTTTTACAAATATGCGTTTAAAATGTAGTCTTTGAAATGAGTTGAATGAGTTGATGTTTTTTTTAGGTGTTTTGTATTTTGGACCAATATTAAAGCTGTCACCATCATCTGGTCAGCTACACTGGATTGAGCTCCACTGTAACAAATGACATGGGTGGCTCAATAATACAGGAGAGATAATAGCACGCAGTAGCACACATGCACAGTAGCAGCACACTGTCTCTGCTGTGTACCTGCTGTACCTGTATCTGGTCCTCTCTATCACCTGTGTTGAACGGTTTGTCTTTCAGCATTTCAGAGAGAGAGAGGACAGAGAGTTTCATTTTGAATGCCAAGAGAGGCTTTCTTTAAAGAAACTCTTCTTAGGCTGATTCATAAAGAGTTTGATCCATACATAATTTGTACTCCCCACACATTTGTTGTGACTTATTTATGTACAGTGCTGTTCATCTGCAGATTATGCTCACTTTTCTCCGATCCACTTGGTATTGCTGGTGCAGACTTTCTTGGTTATTTGACTATTTTTCTGAACTATGACCATTTCAAACCCCATCACTGGTTAGCTTAAAATACAAACAGACATTTCTAATGGGATAACAATTACTTTGAAATTGATCTTGGAAAAGTAGATTGCCTTCTAGCCATCTCTTATTCTTATATGCTTAGAACAAACAGATACGTTTCATGAGTTGTGTTTCCTCATACTTCAAACCCAGTTCATTTCAACATGACCTTCGGTAACATGGAAAAACACAGAAGTTGGAGAAGGTGTAGGTGTGGCATGTATCATGTATACCGCTGTGTGTATGCCCCTCCGTCTTCTTTCCAGGTGTTTGAAAAGGTGGAGTCAGAGCTGGGCATTCCTGCCCTGCTGGACCCTGAGGATATGGTGTCCATGAAAGTGCCTCATCGGTTAAGCATAATCACTTATATCTCTCAGTACTACAATGTCCTTACCAACAAGTCTGTGGAAGGTGTGTGGAATTATGTACAGTATGTAAACTTGTGCAAACCTTCGCTCAGATGTGTGTGCATGTATTCCCACTGACACGCATGCTTGCATGCACACTTGACTGAAGATGGAAAAACAGAAAGCAAACAAGAAATTCACCTCATTTTGCTGGAAAAGTTGACATCTGTAAAAAAGGAATTGTGTTGCCATGTCAACAGGCTTATTTATAGCTGGCTATTCACATCTGTCTCCTGCAGTCAACCCTTCTTGCTCAGAAAGGTCAGATGGTACAGTCCAAGCCAAACTTGGCACAAAGAGACCTGAGGCTCATGTCAGTGACCAAGTGTTGGAGTCTAAGGTAAAGGTGAAAAAATTTAAGTAATTAACAAATACCACAGGCCCCATAACAGCACTTGTTTTCCACATTACTGTTTTGGTAGAATTATGTCTGCATCCTTTCATTATTAAACATGGTACTCAAAAATGCCATTTGTGATTTTAAGAAAGACACAAGGGACCAATCCAAATGGGACACTCTGAGCAATACCTGTGCGGTCTGCCAGAAGCAGGTCCACCTGGTGCAGAGGCATCTAGTCAATGAAAAACTGTATCACCGCAGCTGCTTCAGGTAACAGAATTCACCGCGCTACACTTATGTGTTCACCACGGTTCAGTTACAGCACTGTATGTGTTCACCACATTTCAGTTCAGCCATTCCGTATTCTGTATTCTGTAGCAGGCAGTGCTCAGTGTCACTGTACTGAAGCTTTTTATCACTATACCGAAGCTTAGCATCACTGTACTGAAGCTTGGTATCACTATGCTGAAGCTTAGTATTACTATACCGAAGCTTGGTATGTTGCCCTGGAAAGTGTACACAGTACAATTAACAGCTCACACACTCAGCCCTGAGATGTTGGCTTTGCTCTCTTGCTGTAACAGGACCTCAGTCACAGGGATACCCTGCTCCTTCACAACTGTGGAGCCATTTTATTTCGCCTATGTGTTTCTCTTTCTCCGGATTCTCTCTTTCTTCTGTTGTCTTTTTCTTTCTCCTCTCTCTCTCACTTTTGGTTTTGCAGGTGTCAGGAGTGCAGCAGTTATAAAGCAGGAAGTGAGGCGGGCACCCTGATATGCAATCACCACTTTTCCAATCACAGCAACTGCCCAGACCTCAGCAGGCCAGGGGAACCGATGATGACGCTAGGGGGCAAAGCCATAAAATCTGAGACTCTGTCTGCTGCAAAGAGCCAGGAGAAGACTCTTCCCCAGGGCGTGGTCCCTGTGGAACCGTTGATCAGTTCTGAATTTGCTGGAGAGGCAGAACTACCAGAGAAAAATGGACAGAGGAATGGTAGCAGAGAGGAAGAGAATGAAGAGAGAGAAGCTAATAAAAGCACAGAGATGGATGATGGAAGGAGGAATGGTGAGGGATGCAAAGAGAGGGTTAGAATCAGGGAAGAGGATGGAGAGAAAGAAATTATTGTAACCAGAAATGAAAAGGATGATGAATTGAAGGAAGGGGTTGAGAGGAGAGAGATGGAGGACAGAGAGGGGGAAAAGGAGGGGCACAGAGGGACTGATGAAAATGAGGAAGTGAAACTCAAGCCGCTCCTTACTCCCAGTCTTAGTGAACACAGCTCAGAGCGGTACCAGCAGGAGGATTTAGAGGCAAAGAAGCAAACAGGAAACTCTTCCAAGAGATGCCATTTTCCTGTACCTGTCCATCATTTAGGAAGCGGGGACCAGCCAGTGCCTGCACCACGGTGGGCCACTGACTCTCCCTCCACCCTGCACCCAGCACCCAGGACCCGCCCCTCAAAAGTAACAGACAGCACCAAAGCCAATGGTGAGTTGGATGAGCAGTGTTTCATTGACTTATATTCCTGGATTCTGTCCTTGTACCCACAAAGTGACCTGCTGATGTCATTACATAATGAACACTGTTTTGGACAAAACAAATGACCCGCTTCTGTTCTGATTTTTGTGCAGGTGTGCCAGGCAATTCAAGTGATCTGAGGAGAGTCTGTCCTGCCCTCCGAGAAAGACTTCTCCCCACAGGGAGGTGAGAATCTTCTGTATGTTTCAGCTGAAAAAAGGAAAATGGATCAGTAAAAATGCAAATGTAGTGTTTCCTTTTGGGTACAGCAGAGCATTCTGGGTATCAGTCTCGTGATGCATGTGTCACAGTCTCTCAAATCAGCTGAAATTATTTTCCTGTTAGGTAATGTATTTTGTTGCTTTTGGAAAAAAATACAAATGAAGATGGGGATAAAACGGGTATTAGATGTAAAAGACAGGAAAATACAGGTCGCATATTGCAGGGAGAAATGGAACTCACTCTTACTTGACTCATACACAATGATTTTAACATTGGTGAAAAAATGTATTCTGATGAATGGCATGTTTATGTGTTTTGGGCTTTTGACCATCTTATGGATAGACTAAAATCTACACACTGCACAGAGTGAAAAGGAGTTTCTTTCATGCCTGTGTTTATTTAAGAGTTTTTACTCTTATGAAGCTAGTGGGAGAGAGAGGGGTCATAATGCCAGATGAACTGGAGTCTGAAGTGGGTTGGAGTCCTGATCTATGTGGTCACTTCTGGCACTACGATCTTTACTCCACTCTAGTGTGTTTCTTTTGCACCTCTGCACCTTGAACTAATGCACTTATTGTACGTCGCTCTGGATAAGAGCGTCTGCTAAATGCCTGTAATGTAATGTAATGTAATGTAACTGTGTTAATATTCCTTTATCCCTTTGTCTGCCTGGCCCAGCCCAGATTTAAACTCCCATCTTCTTTTCTCCAAATATGCATTTGTGTCCTTCTGTCCCTGTCTCAGTTCTGGCCGTCCCAGTGGAACCTATAAACGCAGAGATCCTCCCTGGATGGATCTGGTGGAGCCGGGCCCATGGAGACGACTGCCCCCTGCCCCCCCAGCCTCCCTCCCCCGCTACAGCTCAGTACCCTGCCTCTGGGGCCGTGGCTCCAGGCTGGCCCTCTCTACCAATCCCTTTGAGGCTAAGAATATGGATGAAGAGTCTGTACAGGAAGTGAGCCCAGTTAGGAGTTCAGTAGGACCCAGTGTAACAACCAATCACCCCTGGTATGGGATCTCTCGAGCAGCCAGTGCAACCAGCATAGGTGGACCAGTGGCCAAAACAATTAGCCAATCCCATTTAGCCAGTGCGGGTAGTCCAGCCAATGGAGTTTCCCACCGTGATTCACCTGGCACAAGTAGTCCAGCTGCTAGTAAACTTAGCCAAACTTACAGAGCCAGATCAAGCAGCTGGAGGGCTAAGGGGAGGCCAGCATGTGGGGTTTCACAGCCCTCTCCCACAGGTCAGTGTCTCTGATTCAGAAACATCTGCTGTTCATTTCTGTGGATTGATCCTACTCTTTTCTTTAAAGGGCACATGAGCCCTTAGTAATATGACTGGTTAATTTGCTTTATACCTTCGATAAGATAACGTCCTGCATTCAAATCTGAAACCAATCTGCATTTGGAAAAAAAATAAAGATCACTTTTTTGCAGAATAGAGCACAGTCATCTTTGAACAAGCTAGGTTATAATGCCACTAAGTTGGTTTATCTCAGCTGCTCAGGCTATTCCTATCACGAAACGGCTAACTTTCAGTGAGCTCTGTGATGAATCTTGAGGAAAAACAAAAATGGAGAAGTCAAGGAGGGTCCTTTTGTATTGCCCTGGACCAAATAAAGTGTATTCATTTTCACAAGCTGCCTCTGACGAGCAGGGCTTGAAAACATACTTTTTTCCCTATCCATTCACTCCGAGCAGAAACAGAATTTTAACGTGTCTGTTCTTTTGTTCCACCCACAACATAATGTTCCTGAACTGGTTAGAACAAAAATTTTTAAAACTTAATTTTGTTCCATTTCTCCTACCTCTCAAACATTGAAACCAGCCTAGTATCCTGTTCATAAACATAGGTAAAGTGAGTTATTTTTTGGTTGTGCAGCAGTCCTTCTATGAGCTGCAAGTGGTTTTTGATGCTGTATTAACCACGACTGCCTACATGGAGCACCCTGGTCCTTGCAGCTGCAAAAAAGCAAACTTTATTTTTATAGCATAAATGGACTATTTCCAGATTTGAATCCTGAGTCATACCTTATCTAATGGAAAAAGCTAATTAACCGGAGTCATATTACCACGTGCTCATGTCCCTTAAATGTGTGGGTCTGAGTGGGTGTGTGTGTGTGTGTTCATTAGCGCCTGAAGTATGATTTCTTTTACCCTGTTAATGTAATCTTTCATGAATTTGATTGAAATGAGTATAGATGCTTGTGCATTCTTTTACTCTTGTTCTCTCCCTCCCTCTCTCTCCCTCTCTCCCCCTTCTCTTTCCTCATTACCTGTTTTGAATGTCCAGCCCTCCCTATCCCTCAGTCCTCCTCTCTCTCATCCCCAGCTGCTGTCAGTAGAGAGAGCCTCTTTACTCCCATAGACTGCAGTTCTGCTGAGCACCTCCCTGTTAGCCCGTCTCACCCGCTTCCCCGGAGTGTATCTCTGCCAGCCATCAGTGGGAGCACTTCCTCCATCCCGAGTTACAAACCAGAACTTCCCACTGGTGCCCCTCTACCACCCTCATTGACCAGCATCAGCTCAGTTCCAGAGGACTTACAGAGCATTGGAAGCAATTGGTTTAATGCCACAAATCCTCCACCTTCAGTTCCCCCATCATGTCCCAACTCTCAGATTTCCGGCAGCCTGTCAATCCCCAGTATCTCACCCATTCGCAACTCCCTATCAATCCCAAACCTCTTATCAATGGAGAGCCCTTCCTCAATCCCCAACTGCAAATCAGTATCCAGCCTTTTACCAGCTGGTAGCCCCTCATCAATCTCCAACTCCCTATCAATTTCTGGCCCCATACCAACGGTTAACCCCTCATCAATTCCCTGTGTTGTATCGACTTTTAGCTACTTGTCAAACTCTAGCTCCTTATCAGTCCCCAGCCTCTTATCGACTGCAAGCTCTCCCTCAATACCTAGTTCCCTATCAATTCCTGATTCCCTATCAGACCCCCATGCCTTACCGATCCCAAGCCCCTCATCAATCCTAAGTTCCCTATCAATTTCTGATTCCCTACCAGAATGCAGTTCCTTATCAATACCAAACCCATCATCAATCCCGGATTCCCTATCAGTTCCCAACATTTTATCAATCCCAAGCCCCTCATTAATCTACAGTTCCCTATCAATTCCTGATTCCGTTTCAAACCCCAGTACCTTAACAATCCCAAACCCCTCACCAAACCTCAATTTGCTATCAATTCCTGATTCCCTATCATTCCCCAACATTTTATCAATCCCAAGCCCCTCAATAATCCTGAGTTCCCTATCAATTCCTGATTCCCTATCAGACCCCAGTGCCTTACCAATCCCAAACCCCTCATCAATCCCCAGTTCCCTACCAATTCCTGATTCCCTATCAGACCCCAATGCCTTACCAACTCCAAGCACCTCAACAATCTTCAGTTCCCTATCGATTCCCAATTCCCTACCAGACCCCAGTACCTTACCAATGCCAAGCCCCTTGTCAATCCCTGATTCCTTATCAATTCCTGATTCCCTTTCAGACCCCAGTGGCTTACCAATCTCAAGCCCCTCATCAATTCTCAGTTCCCTATCAATTCCTGATTCCCTACCAGACCCCAGTACCTTACCAATACTAAGCCGCTCATCAATCCCTGAATCCTTATCAATTCCTAATTCCCTACCAGATCCTAGTGCCTTGCCAATCCCAAACGCCTCATCAATCCTCAGTTCAATATCAATTCCTGATTCCGTATCAGATCCCAGTGCATTACCAACTCCAAGCACCTCAACAATCTTCAGTTCCCTATCGATTCCCATTCCTACAGACACCCATACCTTATCAATGCCAAGCCCGTCATATTCCTGTTCCATATATATCCAACCTTTTTCATTCCAAGACCCTACATCAATCCAGTCCCTATCAATTCCTGATTCCCTATCAACCTAATACTTTACCAATTCCAAGCCCCTCATCAATCCTCAGTTCCCTATCAATTCCTGATTCCCTTTCAGACCCCAGTGCCTTACCAATCCCAAGCCCCTCATCAATCCTCAGTTCCCTATCAATTCCTGATTCCCTATCAGACCTTAATACTTACCAATCCAAGCCCCTCATCAATCCTCAGTTCCCTACCAATTGCTGATTCCCTACCAGACCCCAGTGCCTTACCAATCCCAAACTCCTCAACAATCCTCAGTTCCCTATCAATTCCTGATGCCCTACCAAACCCCAGTGCTTTATCAATCCCAAACCCCTCAGCAATCCTCAGTTCCCTACCAATTCCTGATTCCCTTTCAGACCCCAGTGCCTTACCAATCCCAAGCCCCTCAACAATCCTCAGTTCCCTACCAATTCCTGATTCCCTTTCAGACCCCAGTGCCTTACCAATCCTAAGCCCCTCATCAATCCTCAGTTCCCTACCAATTGCTGATTCCCTACCAGACCCCAGTGCCTTACCAATCCCAAACTCCTCAACAATCCTCAGTTCCCTATCAATTCCTGATGCCCTACCAAACCCCAGTGCTTTATCGATCCCAAACCCCTCATCAATCCTCAGTTCCCTACCAATTCCTGATTCCCTTTCAGATCCTAATGCCTTACCAATCCTAAACCCCTCATCAATCCTCAGTTCCCTATCAATTCTTGATTCCCTATCAGACACCACTACCTTACCAATCCCCAGCCCCTCGTCAATGCTCAGTTCCCTAACAATTCTTGATTCCCTTTCAGACCCATGCCTTACCAACTCCAGCACCTCAACAATCTCAGTTCCCTATCGATTCCCAATTCTACAGACCCCAGTACCTTACCAATGCCAAGCCCCTTGTCAATCCTGAGTTCCCTATCAATTCTGATTCCCTTTCAGACCCCAGTGCTTACCAATCTCAAGCCCCTCATCAATCTCAGTTCCCTATCAATTCCTGATTCCCTACCAGACCCCAGTACCTTACCAATACAAGCACTCATCAATCCCTGATCCTTATCAATTCCTAATTCCCTACCAGATCCTAGTGCCTTGCCAATCCCAAACGCCTCATCAATCCTCAGTTCAATATCAATTCCTGATTCCGTATCAGATCCCAGTGCATTACCAATCCCAAGCCCCTCAACAATCCTAAGTTCCCTATCAATTCCTGATTCCTTATCAGACACCACTACCTTACCAATCCCCAGCCCCTTTTCAGTTTTCAATTCTATATCAATTCCTGATTCTCTACCAGACCCCAGTACCTTATCAATGCCAAGCCCGTCATCAATCCCTGATTCCCTATCATTCCCCAACATTTTATCAATTCCAAGCCCCTCATCAATCCTCAGTTCCCTATCAATTCCTGATTCCCTATCAGACCTTAATACTTTACCAATCCCAAGCCCCTCATCAATCCTCAGTTCCCTATCAATTCCTGATTCCCTATCAGACCTTAATACTTTACCAATCCCAAGCCCCTCATCAATCCTCAGTTCCCTACCAATTGCTGATTCCCTACCAGACCCCAGTGCCTTACCAATCCCAAACTCCTCAACAATCCTCAGTTCCCTATCAATTCCTGATGCCCTACCAAACCCCAGTGCTTTATCAATCCCAAACCCCTCAGCAATCCTCAGTTCCCTACCAATTCCTGATTCCCTTTCAGACCCCAGTGCCTTACCAATCCCAAGCCCCTCAACAATCCTCAGTTCCCTATCAATTTCTGATTCCCTTTCAGACCCCAGTGCCTTACCAATCCCAAGCCCCTCATCAATCCTCAGTTCCCTACCAATTCCTGATTCCCTTTCAGACCCCAGTGCCTTACCAATCCCAAGCCCCTCAACAATCCTCAGTTCCCTATCAATTCCTGATTCCCTTTCAGACCCCAGTGACTTACCAATCCTAAGCCCCTCATCAATCCTCAGTTCCCGACCAATTCCTGATTCCCTTTCAGATCCTAATGCCTTACCAATCCCCAGCCCCTCATCAATGCTCAGTTCCCTAACAATTCTTGATTCCCTTTCAGACCTCAGTGCCTTACCAATCCCAAGCCCCTCATCAATCCTCAGTTCCCTACCAATTCCTGATTCCCTACCAGACCCCAGTGCCTTATCAATCCCAAGCTCCTCAACAATCCTCAGTTCCCTATCAATTCCTGATGTCCTACCAGACCCCAGTGCTTTACCAATCCCAAACCCCTCAACAATCCTCAATTCCCTATCAATTCCTGATTCCCTATCAGACCCCAGTGCCATACCAATCCCAAACTCCTCAACAATCCTCAGTTCTCTAACAATTCCTGATGCCCTACCAAACCCCAGTGCTTTACCAATCCCAAACCCCTCAACAACCCTCAATTCCCTATCAATTCCTGATTCCCTACCAGACCCCAGTGCCTTACCAATCCCAAGCCCCTCATCAATCCCTGATTCCCTATCAGTCCCCAACATTTTATCAATCCCAAACCCCTCACCAATCCTCAGTTCCCTATCAATTCCTGATTCCCTACCAAACCCCAGTGCTTTACCAATCCCAAACCCCTCATCAATCCTCAGTTCCCTATCAATTCCTGATTCTCTACCAGACCCCAATGCCTTACCAATCTCAAGCCCCTCAACAATCCCTGATTCCTTATCAATTTCTGATTCCCTACCAGACCCTAGTGCTTTACCAATCCCAAGCTCCTCATCAAGCCTCAGTTCAATATCAGTTCCTGATTCCGTATCAGACCCCAGTGCCTTATCAATCCCAAGCCCCTCAACAATCCTCAGTTCCCTACCAATTTCTGATTCCCTTTCAGACCCCAGTGCCTTATCAATCCCAAGCTCCTCAACAATCCCCAGTTCCCTATCAATTCCTGATTCCCTACCAGACCCCAGTGCCTTACCAATCCCAAACCCCTCAACAATCCTCAGTTCCCTATCAATTCCTGATCCCCTATCAGACCCCAGTACCTTACCAGTACTAAGCCCCTCATCAATCCCTGATTCCTTATCAATTTCTGATTTCCTACCAGACCCTAGTGCCTTACCAATCCCAAGCCCCTCATCAATCCTCAGTTCACTATCAATTCCTGATTCTCAACTAGACCCCAGTACCTTGCCAGTCCCAAGCCCCACATCAATCCTCAATTTCATTTCATTTCCTGATTCTCAGTCAGATCTCAGTACCCTACCAGTCCTAGGCCCTTCATCAGTACCTGATTCCCTGTCAGTCCCCAAATTTTTATCAAACCCGTCAGTCCCTGATGCCCCATCAGACACTGGAATTTCATCAAACCCAAGCCCCTCATCAATCCTCAGATCCCTGTCAATTCCTGATTCTCTATCAAACCCCAGTACCTTACAAGTCCAAAGCCCCTCATCAATTCCTGATTTCCTACCAGTCGCCAACATTTTACCAATCCTAAACCAATCATCTATCTCTGATTCCCCAT
Organism: Anguilla rostrata; assembly: GCF_018555375.3. NCBI lineage: Eukaryota > Metazoa > Chordata > Actinopteri > Anguilliformes > Anguillidae > Anguilla > Anguilla rostrata. Next base: position 18,428,868 of record NC_057949.1, on the reverse strand, counting down.
CAGTCTTTGATGCCATACCAGACCCTGGAATTTTTTCAACCCCCAGCTCCTCATCAATCCTCAACTACCAAACAATTCCTGATTCCCCAGTGGACCCAACCTTTTTATCAAACCCCAGCCCATCATCAATCCCTGGTTCCCTTTCAGTTCCTGATTCCCCGTCTGTCCCTGATGCCCCATCAGACCCTGGCATTTCATCAATACCAAATGCCTCATCAATCCCCAGTTCCTTATCAATTCCTGATTCCCTGTCAGGCCCAAGCCTCTCATCAATCCCCATTTCCCTATCTATACCCAGCTCCCCGTCTGTTCCCATTTTCCCATCAATCCCCAATGCCCTCTCCAAACCAGGTGCTTCCACTTCAGTGCTGCCCCACTCTCTATGTAAGGTAGGCATAAATGATGACTTAAATGTAAAACCTAACTGTTTTTGTTTTTGTTAACTAAAATGGTGGTGAAAAGCTCACTGTAATGTGGTATATTTGAATGTCATCATGATTATTATGGTGGAATGAATGCTGAGTCTTGTTGTATGGTAATGAATTGTGGGTATGAGTACCTGTTTTATATTCACGCTGATCTGCTTTTCCTTTTCCTGTTAGAGGGCTTGTATGGAGAAGCCTCCCCCTTCCTACACCCCCAAACCCAAGGCCCCTGGAGGCCCCCACCCCACCCAGCCTTCAGTCTCAATACACGGCTTTCCCAATATCAAGAAGAAGAAGGTGTGTGTGTGTGTGTGTGTGTGTGGAAGGGGGAGGGCAGAGTTCACCATATTGATTCATTAAATCATGATATAGCACCATGTTCCATCAGTGCCATCATTCATCAGTATTATAATTTGATCAGTGATCAATAATTTACAAGAATAGAGACTATGTTTGACAGATGCATTCAGCTCACTTGGTCCGAGTGGAGGATATCCAGGTAGAGATGAGGGAGCTGGAGCGCCATCTCAACCTGCTGGAGCTTAGAGGAGTGGAACTGGAGAGGAATTTGAGAGGCTGCCAGAGTGGTGAGTTTATTTTTCCTTTATTTTGCCAGGTGTCCCACTAGCAGCTGCTGCATCTATAGCAGGGATGTTTTACATCTATTTTAATACTACCTCAAATAGTTGCCAGTAATAGCTTTAAGAATCAATAATGGTTTTGCGTTTCTTAAAATGCCACACATTCCATTTACTCCAATTTCTTTAACGATGATGATGACGTTGCATGTGGATTACATTATAATAATCCAGAAACTGTGACTGAAATGTCTGAAGCCCAATTGTGGGTATGAGTATCTGCTATGGATCAGTACTGATCTGCTTCCTCTTCTCCAGTTAGAGGTCCTGTATGGATAAAGTGCATTTTTCTGTGTAAGACTGTGAGGAAACTGCCTGGCTTAAAACCAGAAAATCTCTACCAGTGTGTAGCTATGGTGTGGCAAAGCTGAAGAGAACAGGTGCTTCAGGTGTTTATGCTGGAAGAGTGAGCTCTTAGTAGGCTGTGTTTTTCAGGAGAGCAGGAGGAGACCCTGCTTGTGGACTGGTTCACTCTCATTCACCAGAAGCATGTGATGGTGCGCCGGGAGGCCATGCTGGTCTACACGTGAGTGACCCACCAGTGTCCTTATCGCTTACAGCTCCGTACTCAAGAACTGGCTGTAAGGATGGACTGCTAAAATGGTGTTTGCAATCTGGTGATGACACTATGAATCTGACTCAAAAGAAGATGTATCCTTCATTCTGGTTTACAGTACCTCTGCTGTTGCCTGTTTCCTCAAAAGTTGAAAATGATTCCAAAGGGGATGTGCACGTGTGTGTAATTGAATCACATGTGCAGTATTATATGCATATAAAGCTGGGTGTTTTTGCATGTGAGGGTGCATATGTGTTTGTTTATATGAACATGCAGCATTCCAGTGCATAAGAACAGGTGCATTTTTACAGGGAGAAGCAGCAGAATCTGGAGAAGAGGCAAGCAAATGTGGAGTATGACCTCAGGTGTCTTCTCAACAAACCAGGTCAGTTAGATCTACCATGACCTGCACAAAGCTCTCTGCCTCAGGGCCAAGATCATCTGTACAATGGCTGCTAGCGTTACAGTATGTAATCAGAGAGTTTCACCACTGCAGCAGTCCTACACTACTTCCTTGCTTATTAATAAGCAATAATGATGTGTTATGACCTCTGAACTCTCTCTTGCTCAGAGAGGGAGTGGATTAATGATGATTGGATCAGAGAGCAGCAGCTGATGGCAGAGTTGGTCAAAATTATTGAAGAGAGGGACCACATCGTCAACAGGATGGACCAGGACAAGCAAAGGTAATGAACCATCAATCAAGCAAAGCCATAGCTAGACCACCCGCATTTATGAGTTGTCTGTCAATAAGCTGGAATTGGTCAGATTTCATAAGGAGAGAGTAGACAAAGCTGATGATGACAGTACACATATGGAGATTCTCATTTTATCAAGTTCTTCTGCAACAGGTAATTCCGAAAATGTGGTGATTGTTCCCGTTCTTCATTGTTGTCATTGGTTCTGGACCATCGTCTTCTGTAAATGTGGATGTCAATGGAGTGTTAAGAGAGGGAAACAGAGAAATGGGAATCTGATAGTTTTTGCTAATATTGGTTTTGTGTGTCTTAGGCATGTGGCGGAAGATAAGCTGCTTGCAGCCATGATCGAGAGAAGGTAAGGAGAGACTCTTGTCCCTGTCAGTCACTCTTTCTCTCTGTCTACCTTCCTTTTTATTCTTTACCATTCTTAGGAAATGAGAGAGTCACACACTCAAGTTACTTCTTGCTGTGTTTAATTGGCCAGTATTTCAGCAAAACATGCCTAGGTGACCCTGATGAAGGCATCTTTTACCAAAACGTTGGTCAATTAATCGCAGCAAGTAGGAACTTCAGTGTTCGACTCTGGTTTCTTAATATTTACGCCCCTCTAGTCTGCACTTCTCTAACTTTTGGGTGTGCTCCATTTTGTCTATATCCTTTACCATTTTACTCATCTGTATCTCCCCCTGTAACACTCTTCCCCCTACCTACACCCCCAAACCCAAGTCCCCTGAGGTCTGCCACCCCACCTGGCTACTAGCTCCAGGCCCCGGCTTTCCTCTCATTAAGAGGAAGTGTGTGTGTGTGTGTGTATATGTGTGTACGCATATGTACGTGTGCGTCTATAATGTTCATCAGTCAGCCTACAAAAGTGAATTCCTCACAGAGGGTCTCTCTTCTTGAATTTTTCTTTAATCTTTCTTTACCTCCATACGCTGCTGTGGTCTTGACATGTTCCTCTTTCCCATCGTTAACCCCCTTGTTTCAGACCATTTCTTTGTTTCTGTACAGAGTCCCATAAGGAGTCTGGCAACACATAGAGGAAGAGGGCAGTGAACATCAAAGCACTGAAGATGTTGAGCCAAAAGGTTGAGGGTGGCAAAAGTAAGAGCCGTCATGCAAGCAAAAGCTGAGGGGACGGTGGTTAGTGTAAGAGCCTAGTTTGATCCAGAGTTTGAACTTTTGAGCTGCGGTTGAGCAATGAGGGTACCCCCTCTGACTGCACCCCCCTCGCTGTGTGACACTGGCCAATTATGCAATGTCCCTTGTGACTCCTAGCCACAGTTGGCTCTGGCCTGATCTGGAGCAGATCAGTAATGAACTGTAATGCACCAAGACTCCAATAAATGCATGTCTCCGGAAAAAAAGGGAGCTAAAGCTGAAGATCACTAACAGAAACACTCCGGTGAAACAAACACAGAACTCAGGGACGTTTCATTTACCTGCACTCAGATGCACACTTAATGGTTCAACCTCATTTTTCCTCAGGTACAAATGTTTTTTTTTTATTTTTATTTTAGCTTTACATGCAATTGTGCCTCTCTTTTACTTCGCAATTAGGACTACCATGAAGAGCTTCTAAACATAGAGTAAGACAAATGTTATTAATGTAAGTATTTAAAGCTTAGGTGCATTAACTGTCTTAACTACTGCTTGTATTTTTTCCATAGATTGCGTTGTTGCCCCTCTCGTTGTGTTAGTGTTAATCAGTTTAACCTTCAGGGTCCAAGTTGAACTATGCGGTTGTTCCCTGCACTTGGACCGGTACTTCTCTCTAGGGGTTTTGTCATACTTATACTTATACTTATACACTTTGTTGTACGTCGCTCTGGATAAGAGCATCTGCCAAATGCCTGTAATGTAATGTAATGTAATGTAAAGCACCTAAATATGCTCTAATATTGGTCATAGGCCTATACTGTGAGGTGTGAGCTGTGTTAAATCATCGTGTGAGATGTGGTGGTGGTCATAGACATGTTGGTATGAACATACTCACTCTTTAACATGGTTGTAATAATGAATACCTAGGACCAGTCAGCATCTGACCACTTGGCCTTTGTGTACATATACATGCATGTACATTTATTTGGAAATGTGAATCAATGGGCGCCGTGGTGAGAAGGACCTGGGTTCAAATCCCAGCATGGGCCTTTCTGTGTGGAGTTTGTATGTTCTCCGCTTGTCCGCATGGGTTTCCTCCGGGTACTCCGGTTTCCTCCCACAGCCCAAAGACGTGCAGGTAGGCTAATTGGAGACTCTGAATTGCCCATAGGTATGAGAGTGTGAGTGAGTGGTGAGTGAATGGTGTGTGTGCCTGGCGATAGATTGGCAACGTGTCCAGGGTGTATCCCTGCCTCTCGCCCAATGGACACCGGGATAGGCTACAGCACCCCCTGTGACCCTGACCAGGAATAAGCGGGTATAGATAATGGATGGATTGATGGATGGATGTGAATCAACGATGCAGAATCTTAACACTTTTCTTCAACGCTGGGCTTTTTAAATATTTTTGTTTGAGTGGAAACTAAGAAGAAAGAATAAGCCTTCTAGTAATTTTTTTAAAAGCACTCAGTGTTAAATACATGTAAGTTATGGAAGATCTATAGACAAATTCAAAACTCATGCTTGAAAAAAAAATTGCAGTACCACAAAGAACGATCTCCAGACCCGATTCCAGCCAAACAAACCCAAAAACATCTTTAACTGATGCATATCAGTGGGTACTCCAGTAAAAATAAAACACTAAGAATATACCACAACACTTGGAACATAGTAAGGATAACCCTATCATTTTTATATTATTTTGTATATACATCATTGTATTTTAAAATGCTGTCTATTTGCTTCACTGTACCCTGCCTGTCTTTAAAATTAAATATATTAAATGGAAAAATACAAATGTATGTTTTATTTATTTATCTTTTTAAAGATCTGTAATTATTTATGATTAGATTCTTTGATTATTTGGTTTTGTGTGCATTCTATCCATTCACCCGACAGTATATCACACACCTAGGGGTGTTCAGTTCCTTCTGCTGAAGTGATGGCTACTGCTCGCTACAAACTGGAGATAAATAAATAAATAAATATGTATTTCTTAAACATTGTATTGCGTCGCAAGTCTGCTTTTGCCATTCAGTTTCACACACTTTTAATTAACCAACTGTGGCCCGGAGTACAGAGCGACGACCGGATTAACCTCCGGTCCCGGAAGTAGATGTGTCATTGACGGAAGCAAAATAGTGGGACAGAGCGCATGGTGCAATACAGAATGTCTGCTTCAATTTAACGATATTTTTCCTTCGCTGCGAATTAGAACTATCTGGAATATCATTTACAATTTAAAAGAGAAACCAAGACAGAGGGAAAATGTCGGACAATGAGGATAAGTAAGTTATTTACCAGCCACTTAAGTCCTAATGACGCGAAGTCCGGAGCATAGTTATTAGCGGTAGGAGAGAGGTAGCTATATTTGCCTCAAACTCAAAGCCACACATTAGTTGCTCAACCGCGGCATTTACCCGACTTGACAGCTTAATTTACTCAGCCAGTACTACTAACGGATCTAGCTAGTGGTATCTGCTGGATGCAAGCTACTTTCAAGTTACTCAGTCGGTTTTACGCATTGGAGAATTCGCTAGCTCTATTTTGTTCGCTACCTAGATAACTGCTACGTTAATCTAACAACAGCTGTTTTCCTCCGTTACCATGGCGGAAATTTCAGCTTGGTCCAGCATGATTTTAAGTTGGTCCAGCTGGTTTGGAGATGGTCACACTTGCAATAAGACTGTTGAGAATAGCTACCATGTTGGCAAGACCTTGTTCAGCAGGTGAGCGAGCTTGGTGCAGAAAACGAGACCATCACAAAATTTCAGGTGGAAGCTGGTTCCAGCTATATTCCATTTTAAGCTGATTCTATCTTGAATTTCCACCAGGGTACGCGTATCACGAAAAGGTCTGTGTATTGTTGGCTAACCGCTGTCCTTCAAACAAACATCTGACTATTTTATGGCACAAGTGGACTTAGTCTACTTGCTTACAACCGATAAAAATGTATATATTCAGCTCGGGGTTGTCTCTCCCTGTTTTTGGCATGGTTACATAACGTTAGTTACGTTAAATTCGTTGTTACTCATGTTATTCTGAAGTGTGATTCGCTACATTTAACGATCACAAGTGATCAGCGACATGAAACGATATCATCGCTGGTGACGTCGGCAGTGATGTTTTCCTTGCTGTGACTCCCTCAGTTTCGATGACGGAGATTTCGACGATGTTGAAGAAGATGAAGGACTGGATGACTTGGAAAACGTGGAAGACGTGAGTTCTTTCATAAGAGTTGTTTTCTGTCTATATCCTCCCCTGCATTCTGCTCGTTTGTAGCTCTCTCGTTTCTCGATCCTGCCGCCTGTACTCTTTTACTCTTCCTTCATGTCCCCTTCTCTATTTCTCATTGCCCCCTTCTTAGGAAGACCAGGAGAATGTGCAGATCCTGCCGGCAGGGGAAGGACAGCAGCCCAACCAGAAGAGAATCACCACCCCCTACATGACCAAATACGAGAGAGCCAGGGTCCTGGGGACCCGCGCTCTGCAAATAGCGTGAGTACAGCCTCCTGTGTGTATCTAGTAGTTATGGGCACTTGTTAAGGGGTGTGTAACCAGCTTTCAGTTTTAATCAACTGCCATTAGTGCCTACTTTACCCAGATATTTTGAGTGTTCACCTGCAAGACCTGGAGACGGAGTGTAGCACAGTGGGTAAGGAACTGGGCTTGTAACTGAAAGATCGCTTGTTCAACTCCCGGGTAGGACACTGCCATTGTACCCTTGAGCAAGGTACTTAACCGGAATTGCTTCAGTATATATCCAGCTGTATAAATGGATACAATGTAAAATGCTATGTAAAAAAAGTTGTGTAAGTCGCTCTGGATAAGAGCATCTGCTAAATGCCTGTAATGTAATGCAACAGATGATTAAATATACATGTAAATTATAAGCGTTAAGAAGACTACCTTTAAATCATAGTAGTGGAGGGTTGAGTTATGACAGAGTTTTCATGAGTGGAAGCACAGTTTCTGAATAATCACTATTTGTCTTTGCTGCAGAATGTGTGCCCCAGTTATGGTGGAGTTGGAAGGAGAGACGGACCCTCTGCAAATTGCCATGAAGGAACTCAAGTTAGTAACGCATTTTTCCTTCATTTATCTGATTTACAGCGAGGGTCATGTGACTTGGACCCAGCTGTCATAACTGCTGCTGATTGATGCAGGTTTAGCATGCTCTCAGGTCCAACAGAGCTGTGCGTCCATGTCGCCATGCTGCTCCTGTGTGTGTGTGTGTGTGTGTATGTGACCGTGTCATCACTGATTTTGCAGGAGCAGAAAGATCCCCATCATCATCAGAAGGTACCTGCCAGACGGGAGTTATGAGGACTGGGGCTGTGACGAGCTCATTATCACTGACTGAACAAGTCCCTCCTGAACTGGACCGCCACAGAAACAGAAGCCTGCCACAGATGACATCAAGCTGAACCATAATCAAACCGCTGTACTGGATGTCTAACTGGAGAGACCTGGCTGTCTAACTCAAATGCTCATATCCGTGTAACAAACCACTGAAGAATAGTCCCATTTATACACATAGGCAGAGAGTTGGATGTCAGTACTGCGGTCTTCTCTAGTGCATGACACCTGTGTCAGGCAGTCCTTTTGTAGAGCATTTAGTTGTTATTACAGGAACTGTCCACAAGAGGGTCTTGTAATCCTGGGAAGAAAATATACCCTGCACCTCAATGAACTAAATTTAATGTGCACACCAGGACTGTTTAGTTTATGAGCAGGTTTGAAATACTGTGCTAGTTTGACTCTTTTGTTGTTGTGTTCATTTGATTGAGCATTTTTATAAGATACATTTTTGTTTTTATTTTAATTCAATCCTAAAATTGAGGCTGATGTTTTCTCATGAAAACATCTAAGGCCCTTTTTTATGCACATTTAAAATTTACCAGGTCTATACACTGTACATTTTTCATAACTCAGAATCACTTTTAAAATTGGTTCAAAACCATATGTGTATAAACCATAATGTGTTCGATAATGAAAAATAAACAGCTTTGGGCATTCCTAAAAATAATATTTTTGCATGGTACATCTGATCTGCCTCCCTTGTCCATTTATACATAGTTATTGTTTTCTATTGTCAGTTTTGCTCACACAACATTGGTGTTTTCTACTAATGGCACCTTCCCCCTGTCTGTGTCTCTATTAGATGACTAGGGTAAAGGGCAATAACCTGTTGGCCTGTGCAGGGGACTGTGCTTGTGTACATCTGGCAAAGAATCCCCATAATCTCTGACCCAATGAGCTTTCATCACTAAATCCTGGCCCCATTCCAGTCTAACAGGGATCCCTGCTTATTATAATAAGCTTTGTTTTAAACTGTAATTTCATCATAACAATGCCATTCCCTCAGGAATATCAGACCTTGTAGTCTATTAAATTAGTGGATGATCAGATGGTTCATTTTTGGAAATGTAGATGGGGAATTTAGCCAGAACACCGGTACATAGCTCTACCGTGCCACCCCAGTACCTTGTGATTGTTAAAGTTTCTAAAACAAGGACCTCAGATTATCATCTCACCAAAGGACATACCTTAGTGTTCAATATGTAAGTAGTGAGCTTATGAGTGCACTTATTGAACAAATATGCAAGTCCTGCCAGTGCTAATGTTCTTTTATCTCAATAACCTGAGAATTTGTGACAGTGAAGAATGTCGCCCATTGAAAATTCACCATGCATAACATGTTATTGTAATGGGAAAATTATAAGGCAACTGATTTTTTTAAATGTTGTGCCTCTTGACGATGTACAAATTGATTAAATTTTATATAATACATGGTATATACAGTATATTAACCATCAGGATAAAACACAAGTCACAAGCCTTATTTAGATGTCCCTGGCTTAGGATATATTCAGTACATTGAAACTCTTTGTAGTTTCTAATCATGCTGAAGCCAGAATTGGTATTTAATCTGCTGAGAATCGCAATGCAAACCCTGAAGAATTACAGATATGCCCTCTAGACATAAATGTAGCGTACTTTTTGTGGTATCTCTGTGTTTGCATAATTTGAATAAAACTATCTATTAAAGGTTAAAATACTGACTCACGCTGATGCATACGTCGTGATTCCAGACCGAAGGAATGTGACTGCGTTTTCCCCCGTTCTTCAGCTCCCAATATTCCATACACGCCTGTTTGCACTGGAGGCCGCCGCTAGCGGTTCGGGCTCCGCCCCTTCTGACGCGCCAATCCATTTTTTTAAGAAAAAAAAAATCATGTAATATTCTATTGTGGGCATTTTGTATGTACTTAGGTAAATATGAACAGTAATATATAGTATGAAAAGGTGTTTAAATGTTTGCAATTAAGTATTTTATATTTGGAAATTTCTAAATTTGTTCACTCTACAACGTTACAAAGCCCAAGGACCATCATTTCTTATTGAACCCAGTGGAGTACTGAATATCAAAGAATTGTTTAAGAACCATTGGACGGAAATTATATGCCGTCAATATATACACTACAGTTGCCTCTTTAACCATTAGGTGTCAGTGCTCGTTTTTCTGGTACGCCATTTTCTCTGAAGCAGATAAGACTGATTAATAGAGACATACACAACAAACCACTTTGCAGTTTTAAGTAAGCTTTATGACGCGAAAATCGATGATGGCATCTCCAGCCCCGACTCATTAGAATGGTGATCTAGCTCCAAACAATTGTTGAGCTATTGGGGCAGAACGTTTCCCAAAGGATAAGTTTGGTTTAAAAGCCTATCGAGCGGACATCACGCATCAAACATCAGTCCATGGATCCATCTCCTTGTTCTTTCATTAGGCCTAAGGTAAGTTAACAGTGTTAGATTAATATGATGTAACAATGTGATTGTCGTAATTTTAAAGATTCAATTGAAGTTGCAAGTATCTTGACAAGCAGGTCCATTATGTAAAAAGGTAGCAACTCTGGCCTGAGCGCTGAAGGCAAAATCGTGCCCCCCAGACGCCGGTCGAATGGTCAAGTTTTGAGTTTTATTTGATCTGGGTGTCTTTGACTTCTGTTGACTTGTTCAATCAAAACCAAGAACCATGTAGGCTAACTTGAAAACCAGCTCGTCAACACAACACTGCTTTGGGTGGCACTGGCTAACGTTAGATGTAGATGACCATATTTTGTCTACTTATCTAGAATAAGTCGGTGTATGTCACGTCAATTTATCAGCTGCCTAGCTGATTAGCTATAGGCCTACACCCTTAATGTTAGACTACGGTTCTCCGCAGGCTTTATAAATGTTTACGGATGGCTGTTTATTACGGAATAAAGACATACCTCAACTTGGAAAATGAATTGAACGTCTGGATCATTATAACAGAGTTTTCCATTTTTTCCCTCTGGCTTGAACAAGACTCAGTCTTGTGTCAATCCGACATCTGAAGTGTAGGCCCAATAACCCGGCAATATGATTTTTTTAAAAGTAGGCTAAATTAAGTTTTTCACAACTTCTCTAAATATATTGAGATATATCTGCTCCAATAATCGACAGCAACATATTTATGAATAATCAGGGAACGCTGTGCTCGTGTTAGTGAGCGTGAGGGCATACGCGCTAATATTGGTTCATTGTATTCATTCATAGTAGTGGATTACGTGGTTACACCGTATTTTTCAGGACGGTTGTCATACCGTAATGTTATGCAATGAGCTGAGTGACATGAAACGTGCCAGGGGGAGGGAATAATTTCCGTCAAGCTTAGGGATGTTGGGCAGAGTCAAATTGGTGCCAATGAGATGATGGTAGCCCCAGCCAGTATAAACGTCACCAGAAGTCATTGTTTCTTTTAGTTCCTTAATTTATGAAGGTCATATCAGACACCAACATTAAATGTTTTATTCCAAACTCTGTGCACTCTTCCTCTTAGACACGTTGTCAAAGTCACATGTCACATGTTGTCAAACAGTTGAAATATAATCTCACACATGCACAGCTATTACTGCTACACCGTAAAGAGCTATGATGTAGAGTCTCCTCCCTGTCTTTCCTTTCGTGAAAGGGTGATCATGCACGCTAGACCGTGTGCACTGCGTGGTATCTCTCGTAGACACATCTCGCACCTCTCATACTCGCAGGCACACTAACAAAGGCAACCCATTGTGTATTGGGAGGAAGTGGGTTCCATTCCATGACAACAGGGGAGCCCTGCCCAAAGCCATGTACAGAGAGAGAGAGAGGGAGAAAGAGCAAGCGAGGCACTTCCCTAATTAAGCAGGCTTTTGTGCAGGTGACACTGATACCCAGGCCGATGGTGTTTTCGGGCCCTGTTGCATTCCTGCCTGGGACAGAGTAAGAGGAAGGAAGACTGGTGGTGGGGTGGGGGGGTTGTGCATCATGGCCTAGTTGGCACTTGAAAAAGTGGAAATATTTCTACCTTTCATAATCTGTGGTATGCAGGTACTGCTGGCACAGCCACACTACAGGTAAGGTGATACACGCGCACACGCACAAACACACCTGTGCTCATGAAGCAGGGATACTGTAGAGGAATGCCAAAAGCACATCTATGGCTCATCAGAATAAATGGCTAAGGCCAGGACATGAAACGGAAACTAAATAACTGGATTGCAAAAATCTGTAGGTTTTTTTTTAGTAAACTGAAGGGTGTGGCCCACCTACGCGCTGTTCTACCTGCCGTTATCCCACCCACACGGAGAGGGGGAAGGACAGGCTCATTTCTGTTTCCTCCTCTTCCCCACTCTCCCAGTCTGCCCTTTGTCCTCTCTCAAAGTGAGTATGTCACACAACTCATCTGCTCCATCCATCTCCCGCCCTCTGCACATCCATATTTCCCCTTGCCCCCCCACCCCCCCCTTCTCTCTCCACAGTTTCGGAATGTCTTAATCCCATTAGAGCCTAAATCTAATGAGAGAGGGGGGGGGGACTGCAGTGTGTATGAAAGTCCCTTTGTATCCCTACAAAGCTACAGGCCAGTGCAATTTTGAGTATGGCTCTCTCTCCCTCCCTCCCTCTCTCTCTCTCTCTCTCTCTCTCTCTCTCTCTCTCTCTCTCTCTCTCTCTCTCTCTCTCTATGCCCCCATCCCTCCTCGTCATTCCAAAGCTCAATGGTGCTCTTTGTCTGACCAAGTATCACACAGCCGATTAAAGAGGGAATTAGGAGGTGGCTTAACCCACCACACGCGCGCATGCGCAAACGTACATGCACATGCACGCAAGTACATGTACATGTACAAGTACACACACACACACACACACAGAACGCATGCACATTATAACACACATGTATACCTGGGTGCTCTTGGGATTTTTAGATCGGGTGGTTTGTTGCTGTACTCGGCCTGTAACGGTCTGCTGAATTAAACTGGTCCAAGGACAGCTATGGCCTGCAGTGTCCTAACACTGGTCCTGGCTCTTTACATTGTGTATTAATGCATCATAATATGTGTTCCATATGCAATATATTTTGTGTTTAAATCGAGCAACATTGTATTTGCCTATGCACCTGTCCACAACATGTCGAAATGGTGTCGAAGTCAGAGGATATTTCTGTCCTCATCACCTCTTCACTACCTCCCAAAGGAATAGTTTGGTTAATCTTCATCACTCCCTGAAGAGGATGGTTTAATCTGTATCACTCCCAGATGAGTACCAGAACCCCCCCCCCCGAAAGCTTCCGCACTCTGTACTGTGTATTTGAGGCACACTGCAGTGTGCAGGATGTAATGCTAAAAGATGGCCCTTGTATGATGGATACAGGTCAAGATGGCCCTTGTGTGATGGATACAGTTACGAAGAGCTCAGTAGTGGGTCCACACCTCATGACTTGCCGATCACTGTGTAGCGGTACATTGAGGGGATACTGGCAGGCATAAACCCACACACCTGCCAGGATGAAGCTGATCCATCCCTGTGTTCTCCAGGTTGGTTTATGATGCATCCAGAGTGTGAAATTGTGATGTCTACAGGGCCGAGTCTGACTTTCTAAAGCACCTTCATTGACTGAGCCACCCTGGTATTTCTGTTTGAGTATGTGTTACCTGCCCATGTATGTGTTTGCACCGTACTAAATGGCAACACTTCTGCAGGTGATAAATACCAATGGGATATATATTTGCAAAAGCACGCTTCTGTGAAAACAGAAATATGTATTTATTTAGTCTGAGAGAAGTTAATCAGCCACCAGGTCACTAGGGTTTCAGTCATGCTGATATCTACAGCTTGTTTTGTTCCGCTGACAATGGTAAAACATAAAAGTAAATAAAAACAACAAGAACAACAGTCAAGTGTTTGCAACATGTCGGAGGACAGAGTGTAAGAACACAGTATCAGCAAATATAAATAATTACAGTATTTTTAATATTTAACAATACAAATTTTAACAATAGTAGCAGGTCTAACATTTTCTGTTGTAAAAATTGACTAAAATAATATAAGTTGGAAACACAACTACAATATAAAAAAAGACATCTGCAAACTACAATGCCAAAAAAAATATATGTATATCCAAAACATGACTGGACAGGAAAGCAAGCATATTTTTAACAAGGTAACATTGTTTAAATTAATATAATGATGGAAGGGTCTTATTATAAAAAGTGTACTGTGTATAAATTCGCATACATTTAAGACGATAATTAATATTTAAAGGTGTGCTTCACATTGTGGGGGGGTGGGGGCCATGGCGAGTGATGGAAGAGGAATGCACGGGGGGGGGGGGGGGTTACATTCCCAGCTTCGATTCCCAAGCTGTTGTGCGATGGTGGAAGCCTGCAGTACTTGGCTTTTCCTCTGCGAGACGGATGTACAGGCAAGTCCTTGCATGTCGCATGGAGTATATTTCCCAACAGATTACATTATAATCTCTGTCATAAGCTTTGTATTTTCTACCTACAGTAAGAAACAAAGCTTGGCAATCCCTAAAACGAGCTGTTTGTTGACATATGTAAAAATTCTAATGTGGATTTTGGCCTGTTAAATTGGTGCTTCAATGGCTGTGTAAATCTAATTTAGCCAGTCATCAAGGCCAGTGCACGCAGGACTGTAGACTATTGGCCATGCAGATCAGCGATACGATACTTATTTTAATTACCGAGAGTATTTCCTACTGGACTTGTAATGCTGAAGATGTGTATGTGAATTGTTAACACATGGTACTACACACAAAATGACCAATATCGGGCACCTATATCAGGCCTCTCTCAGCACTGAAACTGATATCTTGTCAATGTTGTCGCATTTCTCACTGTATCTGTTACAACGAGAGCCATGGCATACTTTTCAGAGATGGTCATGTCTTTGATTTGTTGTTATGATTTGGACAGTTTGTTCATCTGTCGATTGGACACAAGTGGTGGATGAGTATTTAGATATTTAGAATTTTATAGTATAAATTATAACAATATTTAATGATCTGAATCTCAGTCTCTCTCTCTCTGTGCGCCCCACACTCACACCTGCTGACTTGCAGACTCACTCGCTCGTTGACTCACTCGCTGACTAGTTTACCGATTCACTCGCTTGCTGATTCGCTCACTGATTCGCTTGTTCACTCACTCAGTCACTTGCGCACTCTGTTCATATTGTCGGACATATTGTCCCTGGCAACTGTGAGTACTACCTTTGAAATACATTTCTTTGAAGTTTGCAAGAAAGCTGCGGAAAAAGGCTAGCGAACGCATATTTTACACGAAATATGTACATTTCAGAAGTCAGTTAAAAATATTTCCAAAAGGGCAGTGGTGCAGGCTTTTCAGTGTAATAATGGCAACAACATAACACAGATGACAAGGGTGATAATGAGGATAACAGTAATAATAACATTGATGACAACAATAAAGATATATTGTTTTATGGTAACAAAAAATAGCCTTCATTTTGGTTAATAGAAAATAATTATTTATATTTAACAATTATCAAGAGTATTAATTATTTTTGTAACCTTTGCATTTCCTTCCTCAAACATTGCGTATTGCTAGGAAACCAGTACTGAACACTGAAGTCATGTTCATGCTGGGGAATATGTGTTGGTTATTTCATTTCTAACTGCCTTGTGCTAAAATAATCTCTGCAGAAAAAAATATTGTGCTATATTTACTGAAACTGAGTTTATCTGTTGGTCTTCAATTTTTTATTTTATTTTTGGCCTCAACACATTTTTGGTGGTGTTCACGACTTAAACTGTTCTGGCGATATCATATTTATAAATATCTTTTTTTAATGGCGGGGTCACTCTGTAGGTACATAACCTGTGGCACTAAGAGATAATGGGAATAATGTGGCCTCACACAGTGCATGAGATGTAGGCAGACTAAGATATGCTGCGTCTTTAAGCATCATAACCTCGCTCCTGTGATTTCCCCTTTCTTCCTGTTGGAAAATATGGTGGAGGACCATCCTGTCTTAATTATTGATAATGCTTGAGTTTTTTTTAATTTTTTTTAAAAATGTACTCCACTTAAGCCTAGAAGTTTTCATAGGATGGTAAGACTGCTCCACATGGAAAAGGGTCACAGGTGCACCATATTGACCTAACAGCCCTTCAAGCTTTGTAGTGTAAACCTCCTTTAACCCCTCTGAGTCTGTCTCCCGACACAGGAGTTTCATCCATCTTGAGGCATGATGTTCCATGACCCAAGCCTACCCCCCAAAATCTGGGACTGTAAATTGAGGCGAAACCGGCATTCCTGCACCCCTCCTCCCCCCATCCCCCTCAGGGGCGGGACAGGGTGGTGTAGACGGGCTGTTCCCAGTGGGGGGGGCTGTGGGACTGTGGCACGCTGGCGGGGTCAGTGATGGCGGTATAGAGGGGCCGCTGCGTGGGGCCCATGTAGGAGAAGGCGGAGTACAGGCCTGAGGGCTGGCCAGAGTGGCTGTAGTAAGAGCTGGAGGCCTGGTGTTCGCCGTAATCAAACTGGGCCCTGGAGGCCAGCGCTGGGAAGGCCGAGCCGTAATGGGGGAGGCTGAGGGGGGTGTAGGTGACGTGGGCCCCGCCCGAGGAGGCCTCGGAGAAATGGGCCCCTGCGCCCGCCCCGCTCTCGCTCTTGATCTGGGCCTTTGAGGAGTCGGAGGCGAGGGCGGGGGACTGGTGCGGCTGCTGTTTGGACAGCCAGGTGGCGGAGTGTCCGCTGGCCGCCGCCAAGGCAGAGGAAATGCCGTAGGCGTAGGGCGAGGCGGAGGACCCCGCCCCTCCTGCCCCCCCGGGGTGCCCGTTGGGCGGCAGGTACTGGTCGAACTCGTTCACGTCAAACGGCTCCATGTTGGCCATCACCTCGTGACTGATCTCGCCGATGTCCATGTTGCCAAAATCTATGTGGGGCTTTCCTCCTGTCCCGGACCCAGATCCCCCTTCCCCTCCACCCACCAGCCCTCCGCGGGACCCCCCTCCACCATCTCTCTTCCCCTCCACGGACTTTCCGGACTGCAGCTCGGTTTTTGGGGTCGTGGGAGGGGTCGGGGGACTGTGACTCTGCCCTGTAAAGAGACACGATTCACATTAGAAGTAATAAAGTGCAGCGTTAGCACAGGGCAGACAGGAGAAGAGCTCAATTAAAACCCTATAAAATGAGGGAGCTTCCTGTGGGATCCTGGCCCACGGGCCTCCCTGGTTGTGTGTGGCTGAAGCCCCACAGCCCACCATGTGAAGGGTGGTAGCCCTGCAGGTAACCTGGCTATCTACTATTTGCTCCTGTTGCTGGTTGCAACAGTGGCACTGGAAGAAGCTTTGGGTAGAATCACCTGGCACATTGATAAAAGGAATGGGCGTGGTCTCAGGCTCACCTGCAGGGTGCGGGTGGGGGTGGTGCCCGTCGGCCAGCGGCGACCCGGCCCCAGGTCCGTGGGCCACGTCCAGGTGGAGGCTCTTAAAGTGCGACTGGCTGTGGCTGACCTCCCCCTCAGAGTGGCCGTCGGCCTCGGACCCCGAGCCGGGCTTGCCGTTCTTGCGGCGGCGGGGCTGGTACTTGTACTCGGGGTAGTCCTTTTTGTGCTGCTTGCGCAACCGCTCGGCCTCCTCGATGAACGGCCGCTTGTCGTTCTCGTTCAGGAGCCTGTGTGTTGGGGGGGGTGGGGGTGGGGGGGTGGGGGTGGGCAGAAGTACAGCGTTTGGCGGAAGGCACCGGAAAATCGGCCGTCGCCTCAGGCGCCTGACCAATGAGAGAGAGGCAGCAGAACGCGCGGGGCTACGTGGCCTTTAAGCACAGCCTGTGTAATGGAATGCGAATGGGGGATAGTTGCATAAGATCTGAGCAGAGTGACGTGTGCAGATCCAGTTCATGGTGCCCATATAAACCGCATCTGCAGGTGAGTGAAGGGGCTGCCGATTTGAAGCACTTTTCATCCAAAGATAACTGATGAACAATGCAACACTTTAGCCACGCAGATGGACAAAACTAGTTCAGCTGTGAGAGAATAAGGTATACATCATTAACTAGACTAGATTATGTGAGAAACTAAATTATTTTTGAGAGGAATGTTTGATTACTGCTGAAAATGTATTTTTGATCCTCTGTAAGGTTTATAATCTCATTCGAAACGGCTCATTTAATCTACAATGATGACAGTGAGGGAAATATATGCATCCATACTGTAGTCTCCTTACAAATATTTATAGAAGAAAATTCTATTCTGTAATTTACAACTTGTTGCATAGACCTTTGTGTGGGGCTGTATATTAGGAAATTCCAGCTACGGGTGCTCTGTGTGAACTACCTGTGCCATAAAATTTATTTGGGAAGGGTATGTAGTATTCCCTGTGTAAATTATAATGTTTACACTGAGTCAGGCAACAAACTAACTTTAATTGCAACACAACTGAATTATAAAATGCCAGGCTGTTGAATATGTAACTGAAGATCAGAATAGTGTTGAGATGAACATGGGAAAACACTCAATTTGTATTTCTTGACCGGCTGCACAATAATATGTGAGCTCAACATTAATCCCTTCATTTGCTAGTGGTCGAAGACTTGATAATTTGCTGACTCACTATGGAGGCCGGCCGTGAAGCACACGCTGCATACTATGCGGTTACGGTTCTGTATTTCCACGCTTTATTAAAAATAAATCCATAAATCTGATGTGTATTTGGAATGTGGGTGATGCGTCTCAGTATTGAATTATATGCCAGATATCTG
The DNA here is from genome assembly GCF_018555375.3 of Anguilla rostrata. NCBI lineage: Eukaryota > Metazoa > Chordata > Actinopteri > Anguilliformes > Anguillidae > Anguilla > Anguilla rostrata. Next base: position 18,410,346 of record NC_057949.1, on the reverse strand, counting down.
CACTCACAATTTAAGTCACACACTGGTGCCAGCACTACCTTTAAAACCCGAAGCCTAAATATGTCATAATTTCTATCCTTGAAGCACATGCAGGCAATCATTTTACAAGATTTCACCCCTAACTATTTTAGGTTCTTGCTGTTCACAAGCGTACAAATAAAAAACCAACAGAACAGGGGAAGTTATATACGCAAATAATCAATTTTGCACAAAGAGCCTGAGAATGTTATTTACATATATTTTTAAGTTGCTTATGACTTTATGGTGATGAAGGCAACTTGGCACAGTGCTGAGCAAATGAGAAATAAAATGGTCATCTTGGACAAATAAGCCACAGGTTGGAGCCCATTACACATTCAAAGCCTAAAACACCAAGTGTCACTCAGTAGGAAGTTTTAATTTACAAAAATGGACGGACACTGCGCAGTACTTATTACTGATTTCACCAGTGTGCAGACTTCTTTTTATTTCTGAGATGGAACCATTTTGTAACCACGGGGAGCGATGGCTTTCTTACCTCCAGAGTTTGCCCAGGGTTTTGCTGAGCTCAGCGTTGTGCAGGTGAGGGTACTGGTCCGCCAGCTTCCTGCGAGCGGCCTGCGCCCACACCATGAAGGCGTTCATGGGCCTCTTTACGTGCGGCTTGCTCTTGTTCCCGGAGTTGACGCGCACGGGCATGGGCACCAGAGTCCAGTCGTACCCGTTCAGCACCTGGCTGACCGCCTCGCGGATGCCGATGGGGAAACGCTCGTCTTCGTCGTCCGACTTCACTGCCCTCCCGCCCGCGGCCTCGCCCGCTTCCTCGCCGATTCCAGACAGCTGCGGTCCAACGAGAGGCGAGTCCCGCCCCCCCACGGCCCCGGATGAGTGCCCCGGTGACAGCGAATGGCCGTCGTCCGAGGCTCCAGGACTCATCTCCACTTCAGATAAACTCTGCTCCTCTCCCGACATTTCTGCGATTCTCCTCTTGCTTTATTTACTTATTTTTTTAAAAAGCCCCTCCCTCCGGTGAGCGAAGAAACAAAACGATAAAAACTTATGTGCAGGTAGCTTATTCTGATAAATGGTGCATACATATGCCTATGGCTGTGTCAATCACAGCTTCGCCCTTCCCCGTCACTTCCAAAAGGGGAGCGGTAAATTATTTATTTTTATATACTTTTAATGTGACATTTTTTTTCCCACGGTCCAGCTTATATAAACTCCCACTCTGTTTCAGCTGTAGCCTTTCGCCTCAGTTCTGGAATTCTGTGAGCGGTCCACACCAAAGTTCTTTCCATTCGGGGAAGCACAGTTCCAAGGAAAGTTACTGGGACTCACTATTTATGTCTCGCTCTCTCTCACACCCCACTCTGTCTTAAATTCCAGTGAAATTTTGTCCTCTTCATCCGTTCTTGATATGACTTCGGTCACACCTTGAAAGTGAGAAAGGAACATAACGAAAAGTAAAATTAAAAACCCAGGCAACAGTTAACTGCAGCGTATGTTATTTGCAACAGCAGACCAGTCCCTAGGACCAGGGCAGGTTCTTGGCATAGGGCACCATCCTTCCAGGGAGGTGCCAGACAGGTTCGCAATCACTATCTCCAGCACACACCCCCCCAGAAAGAAAGCCTAGAGCCATCCCTGTCCAGGATTAATATATAAATCTATTGAATGCGCTTATTTTCTCCTCCATTGTAAGTCACTGTGGCTAAGAACATCTGCTAAATGAATGTAATGCAATTATTGTGGAAGAATTGGTCCATCTAATCATTTTATCGGGTTAAATCTGTTAGTATTGTGACGGATGGTAACGGCAGGACCATAGCAGCTGAATGTTTACAGAGGCCAGCTTGACAACTATTGTGTCACACCGAGAACGATTCTGTGACAGTTTTCTCCTGAATACATAAAGACGTCACACAAATTTCAGGGGCTAGGGCTGAATTAAGCTGTCTTTTTAAAAAAAGGGGGTTTAGAGCTGCTGATGAATTTGCATATTAGGCTGTGCAATATTCATATTTGGTAATGATAAGATGCACCAGTATGATCAAACCGTGATGAATGTGATAAGTGTCAATATCACACTTGGAAGAATTCTCTGAGGATAATGCTACAAGAGACGGAGTTAGTTATGTTTGAAACATAATGAGTGTTGGAATATTTTATTTCTCCATTCATAGTTCGGCCTCATTTCACCAGAGCAGTGCAGGCCTCTGTGTGTTATTGCAGCCCAGGCCTCATTCGCGCTAACAAGCTACTGTTTAAGGCTTGGCAGTTATTTCAAGCTCCCCGGAGAGCAAGTGTTGGAATGGCACGAGTCTGTGCCTACACAGGGCTTCGCTTTATACCTCAGAGTTCTTAAATAAACAGGAGCCGGCGCTGGAAATATAAACCGCATGTGGGTCTGTGGGTCTGCGGGTCTGCGCGTGTGTGAATTGGACAGTGTGTATTTGTGAGAGCGTGTATGTTGGTAAAATGTAGGGTTTTGTCCATAGTATCGTTGTGATGCACGGTGGACGTGAAACCGGCATTTTAATTAAGAGAGGGCGTGGACGCCAGTAACAAAAATATACATATTTAGACTGAACGCAGCCTGTAACTGAGTTCGAAAAACAGGAGACCACGCCCCTATTGCATTACACTACTGAGCGCGTTGGCATTTATTGTGAAAAATAATTATTTTAAACAAAAATAACTGCTGCTTTTTGTTTGCTTGCCTAAATTATCGTATAATTCCAGCCTTCTGAACTGTGAAAACGGCACAGGCCATAAAAGGTTCATCGCAGCTCTGGTTTGATTGAGTAGTATCCTATTCTCTATTTTATACGCAGTAATAAACGGTCTTGTCAATCCCCCCATCACAAGTAACTAAGGATCAACTGTACCAGGCAATTGATTTTTAGGCGGCACGTAGCCTACCTGGTCACATATACCCCAAATTGCCTCGGATGTTCTGGTTCTTTTCGCCAAGTCACGAGCCTTGGAGGGTGGTCTGTGTAATTACTACTGCCCCAGTGAATCACAACCCCCCAACACTCCACACAGAAATTGTCATACGTTACGAAAATTAGCGTTTAATTAACATCAAAGCTTTAACAGCACGCGGTGTACTGAGTGGCATGCGGGGTATCTGCTTGTGTAGGCGTATTTCCGCAACATGCCACAGCTCGAAGAGCCGTTGTGTCTATTTGGGTCGTGCGTGCACATACTCCTGTTTTGCCACAAATATGTATCTTAGTGCCTGTATTTTTTTATTTCGGTGTATGTGAGCCGACATTGTTTCAGTTGATTTTCTTAGCTAGGCTACTCATCTAATCTGACTCGTATTAAACCCTAAATCTATGCATTCCATCCGACATATTGTGTCTTCGTTAGTAGGAGACATTTGACCGTTTGATAGTTGGGTGGTAGGACGATGTAACATTAATTGCACCGACGGTCCTGATCCAGCGCGGGCACTCCGGTTCTCCGTGTTTCCAGAACAGAGCGCCTCTGTGTTTCGACCCCGACACGTTCCGTTTTGTCAATGAACACACTGCGCGTACAAAGCGCGCATTCTCCAGCCTGCGCGTCAATTAAGCATAGAACGTCAGTGACACAAATCGCTGTCTGTCTATTAATCCTAAGCAATATAACTATATTTGGAACAATTTTCTATGTATAGATCAATATAATATAGCCTACGCCTGTCCTTCATTTTCAGGGTTAATTTGTCGAATTTCACTTAATTTAATAACGTATTACCCGCTCACCCCCTTTTTTAAAAAACGAAAATCATGCAATATATTTTATATATGTCCATGGTGTTTATATTTCAGTAGATATGCCAAGAACCTAAGCACAAAAAGTTTATTGCTTGACTTCCCAAAAAAAAAAAAAATAAAAATAACCCACGAAAATTTGCAGTTTTTTAACGCCAATATTTCTGTCTACACAAACCATGATTTGCTACTGAAAAGATCCAACTTTTTCGTGTTTAATCTTATCTTAATTTTAAAACGGGGAGAGTGGAAGGGATAAATAGAATTGTTTGAATGTTAAATGCTGATTACAAGACGATTATAGTGTTTCTTAGCTCTCTGGAATGCTTTCAGAGTTGTGTCGAAATATGAAATGAAGGAACCTGTGAAAAAAAAAACGGCCCGTTCAAACCCCTCATTTTGCATTGCACATTCGAATACGTTGACTGTTTCTCAAAGTACGCCATTGGCGTACTATTCTGAGTTGTATATTCGTTAATTGCACGCAATTGTTGTACGTATTAGACATATCCGTGGCAAGACTGAATAGTTTGCGCAGTCGCTCGCATTACATTTCCGCCACACTTATATTTTCAGCTGAAAATATTCATTATTCCGAATGCTTCAAAAGTCGCGCAGCCCACTGTACAGCAGGGCGTAGAATCAGCTCTGATAGACTACTTTACACCGATACACTGAATACTTTTTCTCAAATGTGGACTCGTATAAATCGCGTTAGTGCTGAACATTTCACTGTGCATTAAATTCAGTAATTTGTGTTCAAGGCTATTCGACACTATTTGGTGACAGTGGCCTATTTTATTATTATTGTTTTTTTAATTTTGTTTATCGTTTGGGTCCATGCAAACTCAGTAAAGTAACGACATGGACAATGAATAGATTACTGGGAGCAAGGTGAGCTTAATTTATAGTTTAGTTAGCCGTTTAAAAGATTATTCAAATGAACGCGCAGATCGAGTTTGAGACTAATGTCACGATTATAAATTCTGTTTAAAATGTTCTAAGTGTTTGTATCGTAGCCTCCTTATCAGTGCGGACAAACCGGCTGCCGTTTCCTTCTGAACTTCATGTAATTAGCAAACCATAATTATCATCATTAACAAGTTATGCCTTCATATGAGCCGTACCTGTTACATTACAAATAAATATACTGAAATTGATTTAATTTGTTCAGGTAACCTTTTTTCTGAGGTTAATAATCTTTTTGCCACACCATCAGACTCAAGAATAATGATAAGATACAAATTATTATTAATAATACATAAAATAGCACAGCTATAAACTCTACGTTCATATCCTAATGGCTAGAATAATTCATCTACACATAACCATATGCAGTGCCTTCAGAAAGTAATCATTACCCACCTTGAACCATTTTTCCTCCTTCACCAAAACACATATTTATGATGCAAAAACTATTATTCAAAAATAGTTGATGGCAATAAGCTTTCCACACCCTGCTGCCGACAAGCAGCTCCATAGCCTGATGCTGCCACCACCATACTGGATGATGGTATTACCTGGGTGATGGGCTGTGCTTGGTTTGTGCCAAACATAGCACTTTGCTTTCAGGTGGAAAAAAAAAAAGAATCTTTAGTCTCATCAGACTACAAAATATTCTCCCAGAAAGTCACTGGGTCTGTCACGTGGCTTCTGGAAAATTCCAGGTGTGACTTATCGTTGGCATTTCTCAGAAGTGGCTTGCATGTAGCCAATCTTGCATAAGCCAAATATATGAAGTGCTGAAGAGATTGTTGATCTCTGGACAGCGTCTCCCATTTCAACCAATGAGCTCTGGGTTCTTCCATATTTTTCCATTCTGTTACAGTGGACTTAATGGTGCTTTTAGGAAGGTTCAGAATCTTTTTATGACTTTCTCCAGTTTTTAGCTTCTAACAACTTCATCTCAAAATTCCACAGACATTTCCTTGGTTTTGATGCCAGCATGACTAGTCTAACACGATCTACTGTCTCAAGAGACCTCACAAAGTCAGTGATTTTTATTCCGCAATAATGCAGTTTAATACAGGTGGATTCTAAATCAACATAACTTGTTAAGGTGTTTGGTGTGACCTCAAAAGAAAATGTAATGCTTTATTTCATTATGACATAGAGGTAGGCTACTTACATATAAGTAAAAACCCATTGAAACACTTTATATGTTCATTTCCCATTGCAAAACGAAAAAGAATCAGTGCAAGGTGAAAAAACAGGGTGAAAAGTGAAGGCACTATATTGATTTTGGATGGGGTTCCATTGCGTACACGCTTAAAGTGGGATTTCTACGACTCTTAATTAATTTCCTCCATCGAAGTTTGGTTTCAGAATTGTGATTTTGGCTCCAGGTCCTATAACCCGAATATTTCATGGATTTCTTTCTAGTCTGGCTTACCTGGGCAAGCACAAGACTGAAATAAGTAATTATATCACCTTTTGAAAGGTTGCTACTATAGGCGTGATAGCCACTTTCCCATACTTCCCATCGTACAACATGTGACTGCTCACTACTTTACTTGCTTGTAATTTTGTAATATTACAAATTGATTGTCTGTTTGTGGAAAGCTTATCAACTTCCGCTGGGGAAAAAAGAATAATTTGGAGCCGTACGAATTTCAGTTACTGTTTGAAATCTGTGAATAATGGCCACTTATTACATAAAGTCCAAAAATGTATTTCATTTTCCTACATGGGAATGAAGAATGAAAAACAGCCTACTGCAATTGTTTTAATTAAAATTAAATTCAATGGAAATTTTAAAAATACTATTATCAAGTATTTGGAAAGCAGTAACCGCGGGCAATAACCTACAACACAAAAGTTTCTCTTGTAAAGTCACCGTGATAGAGAACGGCGTAACGAAAGCAAACTCAGAATAAAATATACAAAACATTTGTACTTGTTCATTTTTAAACCGATAGCCTACACAGTATAGATAATAAATGATCATCATCATAGTCGTTATCGCGTCATGAAAGTCATAATAAATGACAAGACAAATTCATCATGAGTTGGGTCGAATAAAATCGTAGTTCCTGATATGCAGTAATGATGAGATGGAGGTTAAGCAGTCTATGATTTAATAACACACTCAGAGAAAGACAGTCAGAGAGAAAGGAGTGGTAAGCGTCTTACTTCTGCCGAGAAAAGGGTCGCCCGCTTAGCACGACAGTCCGTGTGTTCCCAAGTTTCCCGATGTGACGCTCGCGCTCACTCCCCAGCCCCCTCGCTCGCACTGCCCCGCTATGAATGCCTGCTCTGTGTCGCGCGCCGGGGCTTAAAGAGCTCCGTTGTGTGAGCAAAAGAAAAAAAAAGAAAATTGACGAGAAAAATCTTAAAGGAACAGAAACTTACACGGAGGCGACGCTGGTGATTGGACGGTGATTAGTTTTTTCGTTTCCTGCAGGAGGGCGGGATTTATACAGACTATAATTCCACATAAACCATCATCATTAACATTACCCGAATAATACTACAGCTTTGTATCGGAATGTTGTGTGAATTTAGACAATGTATGAATATAGAAGTATAAATAATTGTTTGTTGCCTGTCTGTTTTTTAAATTGTCCTTCAGCTATTATTCAGCATGAAGTTAGGTATTTCAAATATCCCCTATGGTTGTCCCATCTGAGAATCTGAACACAACTTCTGTACATCCCTATTTAGAACTGCTTAACCACCTTATATTTATGATAAAATTGCTGGGACGTCAGCTTTTCAGATATATGAAGAGTGTTATTATGATGCTACAGGTTGCCCTGCTGATAAATTCCAGATAAAACTAGCTGGGATTCAAAGCTTGTTTTAGCTGATATGTGGCTGGTAAAAGCTGGTTAAACCTAGTTTAACTGAGAATAAGCTTGTGGCCAAACTGGTGGACTAGCAGACTATAGACTGATCAGCTGGTGAACAGCTGGTTGACCAGCTAAAACTAGCTAGAAGTTGCGAAGACACAGCTTAAACCAGCTTGACCTGCTTAGGCTGGTTTAAGATGGAATTTTCAGCAGGGTGCTGGTGGTGATATTGATGATGCCACTAATGGAGGGGTAATTTGAGGTTTTACACTGTAGTCCAGTGTTGTTTATAGATTCCTTGTGCACAGGTTGAAAGCTGTTGTACATTTGTTGGTCTTGTCTATGGTTTGGTATGACTCAGGTCAAACAACTGCAAGTTTGGTTTGGATGTAAATACACTTAAGCTATGAGCAGAGAACAATATGATTAAACCCTTGAATTAGTTTACGTCTATGCCATTCCAAAGTTCTCAGACTCCATCTTCCTAACCCAACCCCCATTGCATGTTGCAACCAATATCTTGGTCAGATAATATTGTTCAAAATAGGTTTTACATTGCCCATATATGTTCCCTTAAATCTATTAATGCATTGCCAGTTTTGTTCATTCTCATTTGCATTATCTCTGAAACATTTAGCGTCAATGACCGGGTATCCAAACTTTCATAAGTTAGGAGCCCTCAGATTTCACCAGTCGATCTGTAATTCAGTCACTTAAAAGCAGAGCCTCTTTATAAATGACTAATTTGCCATTAGTAGAACATTATGAAAACTGATGTCATTAATGGTAGCTTAAAAGTGCTGGGATGTGAATACAAAGCCAATATAGTCTTCTTGACAGGTATAGATAGTTCTGGCATTATATTAATACAATTATTATAGGGTAAATCATCCCTCTTTTAGGGGTATGTTAAACAAAATCTCATCTGTGTCTCAGTACACTTTCACCAATTCATTTATAAGTAGTTAGTGTTGTGAATTGTTTCAGTGACTTTGGCTTTTTGTTTTTGTCCATCAATAACGGACAAGAACAGCGAGAAATGCTTGAACACGCTGGCAGATGACGACATCTGCACCGATTCCACCTCACGTCTGAGACTTCACTGCCTGTGATCATCCCCACATGAAATCTCTTTAAGGGGAAGGTCGATTTGATCTATGCAGTACATCCTGTGCCTCAAGAAAAGGCGTAAATAAACCACTGGCGCTAGGGCTCAAAATAGTGTTGTTCACATGGCCGATGTGGTTGTTTTTCATGGCATAGTACAGGCTGTATTCCAGACCGTATTGGAGCAGCAGTCTATACACACACTGCCACAGGCTTAGTCTAAAGTTTGAAGAAAAAGGTAGTGCAAGCATACATTAGAGATGTGCACCACACTGCACATTAGTCACACATTTCATTTAAAGCATACACTTAAAGGTACAGCAATAAGAGCTCGAATATATAAATTCAGTCAATTTGCAGTGCTCTGTTTCACAAATTGAAGTCACTGTTTTTCATTACTCGCATATTTAGAGTTTGATGGTCACTAGTTAGAAACTAACAAGTTTCTCAAAGTAATTTCTCAGAGCTGAGGACAAAACAAGCTCTGGATTTATATTGAATCTGGCACTCAGAAGTCTTAAATCTAATTGTTGTCAAGTGCTAAAATGAGAATAATGGTGACACCAAAAAAAAAAGAAACTTAAAAGCTCAGTTAAACTAAATTTGAAAAGAAGAGGAATGTTAATATATTTTTAAAAACGTGATACAACTGCAGATTTCATCAGATTTTAGAATGAATTGGCACTTGAATGCATGGTCATGGCTGTTCATATTCCTGGATTTAAGCCACATGTCGAAAAAAAAAAATTAATGTAATTAATCATATTCATGTATGTTGAATGTATGTCCTTTTCAGTAAAATCCTTTATTAAAATATTGTTCAGCCTTTATTTTTTTTATTTTACAGCAGTGTGGTGTAGTGGTGTGACTGGGCTTGCAAATAAGAGGGGTGTGGGTTTGATTCTCTGCCCAGACATTGCTGTTCCCTTCAGCAAGGTTCTTAGCCTGAGTGGCTTCTGCAAATAGTTGTATAAATGGATAAATAATACATAAAAAGGCTGTGTTGTGTTAGGAGACTTATAAAGTACTAAATATTTATAACTTCAACCCTCATATTTACTTAGGAAATGTTCTACCCTGTTTGCCTGTCTCTTCTTCGTCTTAAGGGAATGCTTTGCTGAAGACGTTAAATTATTATTGCAGACATTATTTTATTGTATCAGAAATCAGTGTCTGAAATCTTCTAACGTATGTGGTAAATATCTTATAAGATTATTTCAGGGTGGACAGTCTTGGATAACTGTGTGTCTCTAGGTCTCTTAAAGGAGGGGTGCATGGGGGGGGGTGGGGTTTGCGGAGGGGTTTGGGGGTGAGGGTGACTCGACCAGTCCGAAGAGGAACACAGAGCACTTTGAAGTGTCTTTTCTGTCTGTTTTTGAAGTAATGTCCCGAGCCATTGGCTGATTTTGCTGCAGTGAGAACACTGTGGCTCTGTTGCATCTGAGAACCGACCCCCTGCTACCCTCTGCACCCTGGGGGGATGAGAGGAGAGAGAGGTGTGGGGGCAGGTGGGGGTAAGGAGGGTGCCCCCTCACTTTAACCTGCTCCTCAGTACCTGATGTGTACGACTCTGGACCTCAGAGAACTGGTCTTGGATTACTGGGACAGGCTGGTATACAATTATAACCCATTACACCATTTTAATCAGGTCTAGAGGCATTAGATATTTTGCATACCAAATCTAATTTTGAGTTATGTTCCATAAGACCGAGATCCTACCATGTCTCTAACATTGAATATAAGGAAATGTTTTATTTTTTTAAGTTTGTCCCACGTATCATCTGAAATAATTAAATATATAAATAGCAAAAAGTAATTTGTTTTTAAATTTGATGCGGTGAAATAGTGCTGGTTGCTTTCTCATCTTTCTAGAGTAATAAGTTTAAGGCAGTTCAGTTTGCTCAGACAATGTGTACTGCAATACATAAACCTGTGTTCAGTTCAACTGTACTTACACAGTATAATTTCCAGAGTTAAATCAACTCTTCCAGAGTGTGTATGGTCCCAACTGGACTCATATGTACTCTTTAAGAGTTGAATTAACATTGGAGATTTTATTGTGTACCACATACAGATGAATCTATACAGAATGTGACAATAATGCACCATATTTATTATATTTCATTTGCTGGCCTCAGTTGTGCTTCACCATAGTGATACAGACCGAAGTATAGCCATAGTGCACACCATTATTATGTGCTCACATAATGTTATTGTATGGCTGCTTTTTAAATTGCATCAGGCCACTCATTTTGGTCCACAGAGCACACAAATCAAAATGGAGTTTGAGGAAAATAATAAAATGATGGCGGGGTGAATATTGCAGCTCAAATGCACATAAACACACACACTGTATTACAGCTCAAATGCACACAAACACACACACTGTTTCGCTCAACAATAACTCCTTGTTTTTCCATTTTCACTTTCTCTCCTCCCCACCCCAAAAAAAGTCACTTTTTTTCATTATCCATGAATGTTGACTGTGATAAGGGAATCCTTACCATGAGTGAATCTCTCTGTCTGTCTCTCTCTCTCTCTCGTTCCCTCTCTCACATTCCCTCTCTCCTCTCTTTGCTCCCTTTGTTTTTCCTCAGGTGAATTGTAATCATGTGATCAAACGAACACCCCCCCTTCCATTACCCCCCTTAAATGAAAAAATGAGGAACAAAAAGCAGTTTTGTGTATTTAAAAAAAGAACAGAAAAGAGAAAAAGACGTGTGTGTCTTTTTAGTGCGTCTCTTTCTCTGTCCCTCTGCAAACGCACACTTACACAAAAACTGTCCACCACTCTTCTGGACACTTATGGATCTCTGGTCTTTTTGTGTCTCGCTGTTCGTACAACTTCTGTGTCTTTTTTGGGGGGCGGGGGACGCAAAATTTGTGCCCCGTTATACTGGCCGGTACCTCAGGATTTGGCCTGGCCTCAACTTCAGAGTGAGTTTCTGTGTCCCTGTGTGCTTGCGTGTATGTGTGAGAGAATCAGACCGTATTTAGAAGAACCTAGACTGCAGTTATCTCTGTTTCTGAGCTAAGTATCTTGAGACCGAAGTTCCTTGGGGGGTGTGAGAGAGCTCGTTGCTCATTATTGTTTAATTATGCGAAACTAACTTCAGCAAGGTGGTTGTGTGTGTGAGCGCATGCTGTGCATGCTGTCCATAATAAATGGAGGCAGTTGTAGAGATTTCTCTGTGTCTCTTGCAATAACTTGGGAAGTGTCATGGTGTGCAGGCACAAAGATAGAACACAGGAGAGAGTCACTGCAATATCTGCCTTATACCAGCACCTGAGAGCAGCTGTGCGCCTGTTGGTCAAGGTGAATGTGTGCGTGTGATGTAAGAAAAAGAGGAAACATCCAATGTAACACCCAGGGCAGCAAATGATCAATATTTTTATGCTGCAAAACATTAAGCAATTAAAAGGAGACATGACTGTTTAATGTTATTGAAGTAGCAGTTGAAGGTAAAGTCCAGATACCGACAACTTAGCCTCTGCATTCAGCTGTCTGATAACACGTTAAACATATTTAGTTTTTTGGAATTACACGCAAAATGTGCTGTTCTTTCATCTTCTCACCACAATTGTGTATGGACAATTGCAATCTGCACTTATGTATTTATTTAGCTTTTCTCATCAATAATCTTAAAATATTTTGTGTTCTCTAGGATAAATTAATGCCTTAAATGCACACAAAATGTTAGATATCTGCATGGTGTACCTGAAGTGTAATTTTGGGCATTTAATACTGAGAAATGTATTTTTGCTTTTCTTTGTGATATTCTGTAGATGTATTGTTTTGTTTTTGTTTTTTCAAAATAAGAACATTATTATTATTATTATTATTATTATTATTATTATTATTAGCTTGAATAAATATTGTCCTGTGCAGTTATTCTTAATTTAAGATGTTTTCAGCGTTAGTTTTTTTTCTGTAATTCATATATATACCCAGGAAACGGAAACTTTAATTGATCAGTTGGCCAGGTAAACATAATTTACAACATTTGCATTTCCTTTTAAAGTTATGCCTTATCGCAAGGCACGTATTGATTATAAACGTGATTAATCACTTTATCAAATGAGAAATAAATAACGTGGGCTATATTTAACTTGTATTGGATATTTAATTTTCTGCTTAAATGTTATGGGATACATATCGCTCAAATAAGCTACCTTTAAAAAATGATTATAACTGTTTTACTGAATTGCATATAAAATGTAATTGCATATTATTGCGCATTGCGATTTATTTTTCATGTTATTTTGTGTTTCTGACTGACAGAAAAAATATATAAAATATACGAACCTGTTAATAAATTTGTGCTATTTTGATTTATATTTTATGATATATTTTAAGAATAAAAGGCTTTATGAGATCAAGGCAGGGAGGCACACATTAACCGACAATTATTCACACATAAAAGATTCAATTGGCCGTCAGTAAAGATTTAATTTGCCGTCGTTATCATCGCTTCCTAAAGTTACTTATTAAAAAGTAGAAACTGTGCAAAATAAATGTAAAAGAAAGAAATCGATGCAAGCAAACACAACTACACGACTAATTAAGGGAAAAGGCGACTAAAACTGGATACTCACAAAAAAAATGAATAGAAATTATCGTTCAGATTGTAGGGTTACAAAGTCGACAAATTAAGAAAGCAAGTGTGGAGTTTAAGAAGTATTCGTTTTAACAAATATACAATTTTTTACAGAAAATCTGGCTATAAATTTGACGCATATGGGTTATTTGAAATGACAATAATAATACTTTTATTCTTATAATCACAGTATTACCGGTGTTTTTATTTATGATTAAAATCTTTGTTTTTTTATTTTTATTAATTACAATCTCAAATGATAAATGATCATTATCACAAATATAAGTCAATATAAATATACTTTTTTGACTCCAGTACTTATTATATATAGGCAACAATTTAGCTTAGTATCTTTTTGTCTTATCTAATTATCTTTTATTTCCCCAATACACCGCTTTGACTTGCTGACTACATTGTCATTTACAATATTCACAATTATTAGTTATTTATACTGTTGACCTATTTGCGCACTCACAGCTTTGTTTACTTAGTTCATAGATCCCATAAGTAAAACTGTACAGAATTTACGTCTTGCTGTCAGCAGTTTTGTTCTTCAAAATCTAATTTCTTAAACTGGATCTGTTTTGTAGCCTTGGGGCAGCCGGTTTAATTTAGCATTTTCAGTGGTCAGCTCAAAATAATTAGCAAGTTAATTATTGCTTTTGTTTAAGGTGGAAGGGCACGTGATTAGATTATGGGACACATGTAACGATTTTTTGTGTGGCGAGTTTCTTGCAAGATGTTTTTATTTGTATTTTTGAGACATCTATGTATCATAATTTTTTGTCAAAGCAAATGTAGGAACAAACGATTCAAATTGGTCTGCAAAATAGAATATTGGTTGATAATTTATACTTTCTATGGTTGTAGCTGAACTCAAGGCCAAGGGGAACAAATGTCAGCATAACTATTGTGTCACTTTTTGCTTTCGGTATTTAGTAGTATGAACCTATCGTTAGTGCTGGTTTTAACATCTGAGTCAAATAAAACATTTGACATTCGAAATAGTTTCCCATACTCATGTCAAGTAACACCAAGTGATGTTACGTTCGATATGTGGATGCATTTATAGAAGAAGATATCTTAATTATATTTGTCAGCAAATGGTATCCGGGCAGTAAGGTCCAGTCGCCGTATGTAGGCTACTATTTGTTCTTTCATCTGATGGATAATTATTTTGCTGGGGTTCAATACAATGATTGACTGAGGAATTGCCAAGAAATAATTCATCTTGTGAATTAATGGGGTGGGTGTTAACGTACCATATCGATAACTTTTGTTTATTATGCCGAATATTTATTTTGTGTTTCTGTCAAAGATTGATGAAAAACAGTCCCCTGCTTCGCATGCGAGCAATTCAGGCAAATAGCGCTGGTATTATTTAATTCGATTTATCAAGAGGATTGTTTGCTGAGATTGGATTTTTAAACTAATTAAAACATTTCTTACATTGCGTCCAATGTGCACCCTCTTAATTAAACAAAACGTCATGTTTTTCATTAGTGGGGAAACGAGGCAGTCTGTCCTGCTATGGACGTGGTCTGTTGTGAGTAAAATTCACGTGGCGTTTTCTCCTGTCTGGAAATGTTCTCGCGTTGTCAGTAACCTGGCATGTGACAGCGATGATGTAGCCTTTGGTGTCACAGGAAGGGGGCCGGGTGGCTAACGGCTATGGAGAAGGCCTCGTGACCGATAGGGTCGGGGAATCACAAGCCAGGTGGAGGAGGGCAGGCCCTACTTTCCGTTTCTTTTTTATTTTGGTTCTTCTTAACGATTCGTTCCTGGCCTCGTTCGCAGTATTTTGCGGCAAATCTCTCAGGCAATTATAGAAGGCGAGGGAAGGCAAAATGGAAAGATACTAAACTGAAGGAGGGAGAGATGAAGAGACAGAGGGTGGGAGGGAATGCATTGAATATTTTTGTCGGGGATGTGGAAAGTTCTTTTGTCCGAGCTGTAGTTGGCAGAGAAAAAAATCCTCTGCAGATTCCTGAATCCTGACGAAGGAGCGAGAATAGCAGAGAAAAGCACGAGATGAAAAAAGGTCAACGGTCAGAAATTCATGCGCTGGGTCATATTTTGCATAATATGATCTTATACTTTTTGTGAGAGATGGGGAGGATTTATTCGTCAGCACGTCAAATTCCACTTTGTAAACGCATTAGATATGAATAATTATTCGTAAGTGCTTAAGGTGCTTGCACTGTGACAGCAGATGAGATGTGATGTGGCAGACTCAGGGACTGCGTTTAAAAAGCTCTTTTTTGTTGGCATTATAAACCAGGGCTCAAAACTCAAACTGGAGTTAAATATTCCTACACACTGTCTGATAGACCCAGATGTAGCTAGGTAGAATATAATGCCATTTATTAAAGGATTGATTAATTGTGGAAAAGACCAGCCTTAATCAAACTGGGCCATAATACAATCACCAGTGAATAGTGGATACAAAACATCCTCCTGTCAAGATCTAAAGTATTATATTAAGTTCAGAACCATCAATATTTCCACATTGCTATGGTGTCCATGCTGTAATTATATGGACATCTATTACAACTTTGTTATTATATTAATCTATTAATAATAATGCCATTCTGCTCATTTTTTTTGCCCTGACACCTGTTTTAAACATGGAACCCTCAATTTCAATGGCTATATTATTTAATATATGTTAAGTACAAAATGTTTACTTATCTAACCAATCTTGATATTTGTTACTGAGTGAAATATCACAATTATCACAAAAAACGTTATCGAGACTGAAAATTCCTTTCGAATTGCAATTAATAGTCATAATTAAAAACCCATTACAATGTCTTCTCAAGGGGTTAATAAAAATAATTCAGCATTCCATAACCCCTGCTGACCTGTCCTTTCTTTCTTGCTATTTTTTTAATAAATTGGTGCAGCTGCGCGATGCTTAAATAGGTCCCCCTCTCTCCTTGAGTGTCTGTGACCAGCCATGAATCCTGTCTTTGTGTTCCTACCACTGAATTTCCTATTCTTTTGTGTTTTTCTTTTTTTTTTTTTGGGGGGGGGGGAGTCTAAGTCAGTTGGGTGGTAGTGTGTGCGTGCATGGTGGGGGTGGGGGGGGGGCGGAGTGGCTGAGTGGGTGCAGGGGGTTGAAGCTGGACTGGGTTCCAATGCAGCTGGGGAGGGGGGGATGGAGAGAAGGAGAGAAAGAGATGGCTTGGGTGGGGGAGCATAGCATTGCAGGCATCATGAATGCCCTATTGTACGAGTCTGTTCATATCTACACTAACAGGCCAAAGGGAAGAATCCAGTTACTTCAATTGTGCGGGGGAAACATCTAAAGGAAATTAATAGGGGGTGGGGGGTACACACTTAATTGTGTGTGTGGGATGAGGAGGTGGGGGGGGGGGCGGTGTGCAAAAGGTAAAAGTTGGATTTCCAGTGGTATTCTACACTCACCTGTGTTCAACGCATTTGGAGAACCCTGAAAACAGTGTAACCATAGCAACACCAGATTAGTGCATCAACATCTGAGATTTACCTTTGAGCCAGAATCTTTCAAGTGCTGGTTTGCTGTCCTGTGGTTTGCTAAAGTAAAGAATATTCAGTTTACCTTTACATTACATTACATTTATTTGGCAAATGAGGACACACACAGTTGTTTTTAAAAATTATTTTTAAAGGCTTTTTTTTTTTTTTTTTAATCACCGTGTCCTCAGTTTTCATGTCACTTTTAATACAATGATAAATATGTTTTTCTTGTGGGTTGGACATTTACATATGCCGCCAGCTTTATTGGCATCCATTATAATAACATAACATAATGACGAGAACAGGCCATTCAGCCCAACAATGCTCACCATTTTCCTGACTAAATTAATGCTCTGATTACCTACAGATTAGATAGTAGCTAACACTGTGAGTCTGACTGCCTCCAGTCCTCTGTTAGTGTGTGAGTCTGTCTTACCAGTCATGGGGTCAAATGCAAGAAAATTGTAATGGCAGTTGTGTTTACATTCTGAGTGACTCAATAACAATCATGCTGAAATGATTTGGGTCATATTAACATACAATGCAGGGCCGTGGGAATGTGAATAAAGTCACTGTCATGCATCACAAAGAGCCCACAGAGAATCATGCGCTCTTTAAATGTTAAGGAATTACACCCAATGCAGGTGCAATTAGATGTGAGATAAATAAATTATTGCAATTGCAAATTACACAACTGCCACGAACCAAAGTGGGACATTGTTTTGGCTTTCTGTGCCTGCACTTTGCTATTGGTGCAACTGAAATTCATCACGCTCTGTTTAGCAGTCTCAGAAATAAGATCTGTAAATATTTTTGCGAATTATTTCTCCTATTTCCATTTTGTTGTCTCTACACTGACACACCCCACACACGCTCTCACACGTACACACACATGCACATACATATGCACACACACGCTGTCACACGTACACACATGCTCTCACACGTACACACACATGCACATACATATGCACACGCACGCTCTCACACGTACACACACACACACACACACACACACCTTTCCTCCATTACTCCGTCCATCCCCCCTCAGCCGTGTTCCTCCTGCTCTCCCCTCTCAGGTTTACTGTGTCACAGCTGCGCTCAGCCATCCCCCCCTTGCCCCCCACACCTCTCCTTCTCTGTCCTTCTCTCACTCTTTTCTCTCTCTTGGTGTCAGGCTCTGTGCTCCCCAGTACACTGCTGCAGCTGTGTGTGAGGGGAAGGGGAGAGACGGGGGATGCAGCAGGAATAAGGCGCATCAATAGAGCCTTGTGTTTCCACCGGCCTCTCTCTCCCCGTCTCTGCGTCTTCCTCTGGAGGGCAATTAATGACCCACTCCTGTCCTCATAAGTACATTTATGTATGTTATATGTATATGTATGTGTGTGTGTGTGTGTGTGTGTGTGGGTGTGTGTGTGCATGTGTATGCATGCGTGCGCATTCATTTGTGTGTAAGTGTGCGCGTGTGTGTGTGTGTGTGTGTATGCGTTTGCATTTGTGTGTGTGTGCGCGCGTGCATGTGTTGGTATGTGCATGGTATAATGTAATAAGTGTAACCTTGGATATTGGTATGTCAATGAGAGCAATTACAGAAAAGATAGAAAACAATTGGGGGAAAAACAGGGAGAATGAGAGCGATGGAGAGACTGAGTCATGAGCAGTAAAATTCAGAGAATGGTTTAAAAAAAAATTTTTTTAAAGGGACAAAAGTGGCCTTTATCTCCGTGGCTGCGGCTGGCTGCTGGCCGGGGCATAGCTACCAAATAATTTGTGCAGCCAGAAGAGAGAGCCAGCTATCGCTATCTCTCAAAAGCTACACACCAGTATTTATACGAGTTCCACATTCACTCAAGCCAACTGCAGCGCACAACATGTTAACTCCTACTGGGGGGGCAAGGAAGAAATCGGTTGAACCTGGGCTCTAGGGTGGCAGAATTACACCAAATCACTCCATTGTCCAAATATGCAAACACATTGAATCGTAGAAATATGACTTATCATACACTTATTTTTGTTTGTTAGGGTATGTGGTATTCAGGAAAATGGGCTCTGTTTGAAATGTAATTCAACTGACTAGGTTATACCTATTGCAGAGGAATGTTTTATGTAAAAGCAGTAATGGTGAAATTTATTACTGGCTTTGACACACACAAAGTGCATGTCTTGGCACTTAAAATATTTTTTAAATCCCTATTTTGTCCGCGGTCTTTTTGACAATACCATAAACAACATAAACGGAAAAGCTCAATAAGTCAATTAATCAGATGGAAGCGTCGAAGTAGCCAAACTGGCGCTTCAGTTTGACGGTGGGAGATGAAAGATCCGAATAACAGAGTGCGCAGCCTGGTGCACTATTAATCCCTGACAAGTGTGTCCCTGCGTGCGTCTCTCAGACTGACTGTGTCAGTGTGGAGTCGATGCTGACATGTCCTCTGGTAATTACCCACCCGCTATGATCCTCGCTGGCCCACGTAATTAATTCGCCTCGAGCTACCGAAGGGGCTTTGATGGCGCTGTGTAGATAAGGAGTGACCCTCGGGCGCTCTCGGGCTCTACCGCTGGTTCGTAGTCAAGGATGTCATGGAGGTATCCCCGCGCGTTTACGGCGCCAGTTTGGGTAATTTAGAACTGTTCTTCGCCAGAAGAGGCATAAAAAGACTGTTTGTAGCTAATTAGTCGAAGCAAATCTAAATAGTTTCACATAAAGGCTAAACTGCCTATCTAGAAGAGCCGTCACGTTTAACGTCATTTTTGTCTCCTAGTTTCCGTGAGGGGAAAGCATGCAAAATTAGCGAGGATTAATTTTAAAATAGTCGCTCATATTTACATTTAAGGTAGCACGCATATTAAAACTTCTATTTGGTTTAATTTAATCCAGGAAAAGTGCGTTGGTTAAATGTTTTTATTATTATTATTATTATTATTATTATTATTATTATTATTGGTTTGTCTTTTGCTTTCCCCTCCACATTATAATGGTTTGTTCTGAACGCCGAATAATTCTCATTGTTAAATCAGCTCTGACAAAGTTCATGTCCAGCAACAGTCCAGCAGTGATCGATATCTTCTATTCTATCAGAATTGATACTACACTGGGCATTCTGTTGTGTAAGTGTATTAAAAAATAATGTTAACCACACACTGCTGTGCTAAAGGATTGTGCTGGTTCCTTTAGTTTTGCTTATTTTGAATGTGCAGATCTACCACAGCATCACACACTCATATCAGATTGGCAGCTGGATGATATCTCATGCTAGCTTGATGCAGGTAGCCTATGAACCAGTACTTGTAACAATAGCATAGCCAAAGCTCTTCATTGAAAGATGGTGCATTCCCCCTCTGTCCAGGAATCCATGCTGATTATCTAAAACCTGGCCTGCTGAAATCAGCTGACCGTGGTACATCGTACACATGCTGCTTGCTCTATTTCCAGAACACCTCATTTAAACTAAATTATATTATTGAATGCCAGCAAGTTGTTCCTGCAGCGTTTAAGGCTTTACAGCAGTGATGTTCATTTCTGGTCCTGGCAGGCCACAGGGTCTGTTAGTTTATGTTGTTACTTGGCACTTAATTGATCAATTAAAGCAGTCGAATGTGCTGTAACCTTCACCTAGTTTTTTGGGTCTGCATTGGGTGATGATATTAAGGCAAAAATCAAAAACCAGTAGACCAGGAATGAAGATAACTGCCTACAACTACAGTGCCCGGTGAATTGCAGTGTACAAACTCCGGATCTAAATGAATGTATGCAACATTCATTCTTTACTGCCTTGAACCAAGTTTCTCTGCCAAGCCTTGTATGTGTTCCTCTGTGGCTCCCATAATAACTGCATGTATTTCTCCAGTGGTTTGACGGTGAAGCATCAGCTTTGCACTGGCTGTGTCCAGGAGCCGGGTTCCACTCGTGCTGGTGGACATTCCAGCTGTTAGCTTAAGATGGAATCTTGCTGGAACCACCTTGTGTTCCACCTGCATACCATCTGGAACTTGGTGATGGTCTGTGGTCTGTACCAGTCTGACCCACCGCCAGCAGGAGGTGGCCTTGACAGCATGGTTGCTATCTCAATCACCTTGTTGCCGACTTGACCATCTCCAAACCAGCTTTGAAACCAGCTGGACCAGCGTGACACCAGGCTGGAACCTAGCTGGAATCTCAGGCAGGGGAAGCAAACGGCATCCCGCTAAATGGGGCGAGCGGGCGCGAGATTAGGCAGCGGGGCGGTGAGCGGATGCGTTAAGGATTTTACGACACATCGGTCCGTTTCTGCCCTTGGCGTAGGCGGTGATTCACTGCGCTTAGCTGGTCGGCGTCTTTATCCAGGGTGACTGACAGGGCATTAGCCACATGCAGGCGTGGAGCTGAGAACAGAATGCCCAATTAAAATGGCAGAACTGCAGCTGGTGACGTATTGCGCAGTAACCGGTGCGTGTCGCATTGGCCAAAAGGCTGTAACTAACAACACCGTGCAGCCATTAGGGCCATCTAGTCCAGTCAGATCTCCTTCAAAGGAAATTAACTGATTTAGTGGTCGCATCTCAAAGTCTTGCTCCAAGCAAACAGCCCGAGACAGATCAGGGCCTGGTGGATGTATGGACGGGCAGCGACTTTGAATCGCTCCATGAGGCAAGAGCCCCTTTTTGCCGTGTGAGTTTTTATTATCTTTTTTTTTTTTAGCATAAAAATGTCTGGAGAGCAAAAACTGCGACATCTCGTGTGAGATTTCCACACGTTCCTCCGTCGGCTTCTGTGCCACTTCAGTACAAGGGGCAGATGCAGTACCATCCTTATGGGATTATTTCTAATTCAGGTCATTCATTTTTATTTCACAACCAAGTACTCTTGAGGGACATGATTTAAGGAATTTTTTCCTCACGTTTTGGAACGTTGAGCACTGGAAATTATAGTGCATTGTTTCAGCTTTGGTTATGTATGCTGTTTAGCTTTGCTTTTTGCCCCCTTTCTCTCCCTTAGTGTAGTGCCAAGGTCCATATACTGCATGGTAGATGATGACATTGCTGCATGTCTGGACTGTAAAAGTGCTGGTTGTGTGCTCACATCTGACCAAGCTCACAGGTGCCGTGATTATGAAGTTGGAACGATGAGGAAATAAGCCGTAGCCTCACTGCATGGCAGGATCCCAAAACAAATGATCAATTTCATTCAGACATATTAAATACATTTGTATTGTGATCATGTACAGTCTGCAGGTATTTCTTCCCCATCAGTTATTATGCATGCCCATCTCCAGAGTTGGTTGTATGGTTTGCATTTGACTTACTATCCTACTACTACTTCTACTACTACTATTACTACTTTTTCCAACTATTCTTCTACTACCACTACTACTATGATTACTACTACTACTACTTCTACCACCGCCACTACTACTACTACCACTACTATGACTACTACTGCTACTATTCTATTACTACTACTATTACTTCTTCTACAGCAGTTCTATGGTTAAAGATTACTCAGGGATTCTGCCGCAGTGTCAGGAATAGGATTTGAACCTGCATCCTGGTGGGATGTTTTGTTTGTTCTGGCGGTTGCGCCCGTAGGGTGATTCTCACATGTCAGCCAGTCAGCAGACCAGGCTTTCCCAGCAGCTCATAATGATGATGTCATGCATGGCTGAACGAGGTGTTTGGACACAGCTACTGTTTGGAAGCAGGAGTGCTGGTATTTGTCATTTTTAAAGATGTGTGCGGTAGATATCCTCGAGCCCAGCATGGTGTCCACACACTGTGGACCCCAAAGTGTGCTGTGGCATCCATCAAAGGATTAGTTTTTTGTGGGGTTTTTTGACAGATTTGGGTGTACTTTCTGTTTTCAAGTACATAGAAATTCACACAGCATAAAGCATAAAGAGGACAACCTTGGCACTGATCCCCCTACTCCTTGTTCTGAATGTGTGTAATTGCCCAACTAACCCATGTACGGTCATTGGTGTCTGCCACTATGAAGTGGGATCCAGTTCATTTCTTCTCAGCAAGACAGTTATCCCAAACATACTGTTAAAGCAACAAAGGCGGTTTTCAAACCAAAACTGGAAGCTTCCTGACTGGCCAAGTCAGTCACCTGATCTTAATCCAATTGAACATGCATTTCATATGCTGAAGAGGGACAACTAGCCCCTGAAACAAGCAGGAGCTGTAGATGGCTGCAGTACAGGCCTGGTAGAGCATCACCAGCAATGATACTCAGGACACACACGCACACACACAGGAACAAGTGCATTATGGGAGACTGTGGTTTCAGTAAGCTGAACAGGCAGTTGCCAATACATGTATCTCTTACATTCCTACTGCAATAACAGTGAAGGAGAACATACAACAAAGAATATGATAAATTTCAATTGATTTTAGTCATGTCCATCAACTGATATGGTCTATAGTGGCATTAACTAAGCACGTGGAACTGAGAAGGGTTGATTCAGGGTCAGCTATAAACTGGATCAGTAAGTTTGTTCCATTTAGACAGAGGTAGCAAAACCCTGGCCACAGAGAGACTGCATTGTGGAGAGACAGACAGGGTATGGTCTCACTCAATAGTCACATTGAACCATATAAGGATGAAATTCCTGTGCTGCAGTAACTGCGCAGTTTCCTTGTGGACCAGTGCTCAGTTGGAATGAACATCCATTGTGGCTCTGCAGAACAAAGACTGAGCAGACACCTGCATTAATCCCATATCACTGTCTGTACGTTTTCTGCTCCTTATCTGTGCTTGTCTATCCTCTCTCTTCATTCTATTTATGTCCATATCTACTTCTATTGGCTGACCCCCCCCCCCCCCTCCCATGCAGGTGACAACTCCTATTAGCCTATCATGTATGAGTAGTGTAGAGGGGAATATTTACTTTTAAAATATACATGGAATTTTTTCATAGAATTTGCACAGTATTGTCGTCACTCCCCAGACCTGGAATGTGATCACAGCACCATGTTCCTTGCCTTCTGCGTCGTTCCTTGGCGTGATTTCTCATTCAGGTTTCAGGTTACGGCCTATTTTTCTGGTGTTCTGACCGAGAGCAGACCGCATAGTGCAGTTGCAACCAGTTGTACGTTGAAGGTTGACCACTGTTTAATTCTCGCCTGTCTTCTCATTTGGCCAGATGTTGTTTTGATGGGTAAAAGCCAAAAGAAGAAGAACATGGAGAATGGGGTGGGGGTGGGGTGGGGGTGGATGGGGGGGGGGGCTGAAAAACAGGAAAAAAAGTCACTTTGCAATCATGAGTTTTTCTCGGAACATTGAATTAGCTAGCGTGAAAGGGAGGGGGCCTGGGGGGGTCTGAGGGCGGCCACAGAGATGCCCGAATGAAAGAGCCCGTTGTTGGTGGCAGGGAGGGAGATGAAAGGGAGTGAGAGATGGGGAGATCGTCAGCGAACGCCCCCCCCCCGTCCCCCTCCCTCTCTCTGGCCATGTGAGCCTGGGTTCAAACACAGGGTCCGCAGCTGCCCACAGGCAATCGCACGCACGCACGCACATGTGCACGCACGCACTCTCACTCATTCTCACACTCACACACACACTCACACACACACACATGCACACATGTATGCGCACACTTTCACCCATTCGACACATGCGCACACACACACACATGCACACATGTACGCACACACTTTCACTCATTCACACACATGCACACACACACACACACACACATACATGTACGCACACACTCTCACTCATTCACAGGCATGCACACGCACTTACACACAAGGGCGCATGCATATACACACCCACACTCACATGCCAGCACACACACACTCTCTGTCTTGCATTCACACACACGCACGCACACACATGCACACTATCTCTCTTTCTCTCTCTCTCCCTCCCTCTCTCTGTCTCTCTCTCACACATACACACGCCAACTCACTCCCACACACACACGCAGACAGGTGTACATGCATGCACCACCCACTGTCACACACAAGTACATATTAACGTACATACGCATACTCACCCTCACGCTCAAGTACGCATTAATACACACTCCACATACAGATCATTACTCGTTCACACCCTTCCTCATAAAGACACACACACAGGTTTAATGTAACTGCCACTCACATGGCTTGGAAAGATAATTGGGTTTGTGTGCTCTCAAATTTAGGAATCAAGGTGGCACCAACAGTGGGGGCATTAGGAGCACTGATTTATAAAATGAAGGCTCTGCACTGTGATTTGAGTCTGTGTTGTGATTTGGGTCTGTGCTGTTATTTGGGTCAGTACTGTGATTTGTGTATGTGATGTGATTTGGGTTTGTGTTGTGATTTGGGTCTGTGCTGTAATTTGAGTCTGTGCTGTGATTTGAGTCTGTGCTGTGATTTGGGTCTGTGCTGTCGTTTTGGTTTGTGCTATGATTTGGGTCTGTGCTGTAATTTGAGTCTGTGCTGTGATTTGGGTCTGTAATGTCATTTTGGTCTGCGCTGTGATTTGGGTCTGCTCTGTGAATTTGGTCTGTGCTGTGATTTCTGACAACTCTCAGTCCTACAGAATCACACAGAATGTTGGATGATATTGATCTGTAGGTGCGGCACAGGGCCATAGCCCATATCTGCTCTTGTGCATTGTTGAATTCCACTTGCGATGCTAAACTGTTTACAAATGTCATGAAGACGTGAAATGAAAAACTATGGCGTTTCGCACATTCACAGAGGCATCAGGCATATCCACATTGTCACTTTCTCCGGTACATTCTCCTGATTTCCTCATTCCCAGAGAAGTGCTAAAGCCAGCAGTTAGATAGGCAGATCCTGAGTGCCTGTCCCTCAGCCCGGGACAGTATTGACAGCCTCAAAGGTCTGTCTGTCATCTGAAATATTTTTACAGACTCCTCTCACTACTTCCTCATCATATTTGATGTATAGGCTACATCCAGGCTTACCAGCATCCCTTATACTGATCGGTCTACCTGTCACCGTTTGTCATCTGAGCTGCAGGACATTATTAAGTTGCTGAAAACAGACGTCAATATTGACTTGAGTAACTCAAGAAACAGCCATCTTGGGACCTGTCACTGCATGCGAATCGGTGGTTATGAATGCATCTTCCTTCCATTAATGAATGTTTATTTTGACCGATAGTATGCGCGTGATAATTTGCAGCCGCGGACACATTCTTGCAGGGAGATGACTGTGGTGCATATGTATTCAGACATGACAGCTCTCATTTTATTGTGGCACAGGAATAACAATGGCTTGAGTTTTCTGACAACAGAAGATGATGATCTGTCATTTTCAGACAACCTTTGAGTAAAACCACAACTAGGTAATTAGATCTGTGGATATATTTTTCTCAAAGATGGTTCCTTGCAGTATTTACACTGGCCATTTTTGTGACGGTTTCACCTAAATAAACTATGAACTCTCTGCACCCGGTGTAATGTGAAAGTTTGTGCTGCAGCATTGTATAACTGCGACCCAGTGCAACTTTGAAATGAATAGTCTGTGTATTTGCTTGTCACCTGCCTCCTGGGTGGCTGGATTCTCGGTGAGCTTCAGTGAAAATTTGTTTCTCTTGGCGTGACTCGGTCACTGAACCACCCAGGCTCTGTACATTACGAGAGGAGATCCAGCTTCTGATACGGGCCTCATGCACAGCCATGTGTCATTCACATTGCTGCTTGGTTGTGGATCCCACCATCAATTCTTATTTCATGCTATTTTGATCCATATGTTTCATTGACAATCACTGTGTGCAAGTGGCCTTCAGCTGTGCAACTATAACACGTGGTCCATGGGAGTACTGTTCACAATAAGGTCAGTTTCATTACAAATGAGCCCCAGTTCATGGTTGCACAAAATGTATTATTATATGTATGTACGTACGTATGCTGTGTAACTTGGTTTGTGTTTATGCAGTATATTTATGTTTACATAGTATAATACTCAGTGTTTTTTCGATACATTGTACCTGACAGACAAAAAAAGGGAGAGACAGATGGACAGAAAAAGAGAGGGATATTGTGGAAGAGCGAAGTATAATACTTTGTACCTGTTTTTTTTCTGTTTTTTTTGGTCTGTCTGAAAACCAGTTCCCATCAACAGAAGGTATTTACGGAATCTTGTAACTCTAGCCTTTCATTCCGGTGTCTCTTTACAGAGAGTTAGAGAGTGGAGAGAGAAAAAAAACGAGAGAGAGAGAAAGGAGAGAGGAAGGGAGGAGCAAGGGGGGACAGAGAGAGAAAGGAGCGGAGGAGAAGAGCGAAAAAGGACAGAGAGAGAGATGCTCTTGTTGCCTCACAGTTAATGATGAGATGTGGAGAAAGCAGAATGAGAAAAGATGAAGGGAATACATGGCGACTCTATGTGAGAGAACATACAGGAAGCACAACAGGGGGAATGAGGCTGGTGCAAAGGAAAAATGAGACTACATGAGTGCAGGAGGACCTGGGAAAGTCAGAGAGAAGGGCAGAGCAGGAAGAAAAGGGAGAGTGGGGAAAAATTACGAAATGATAGAACTGGTAAAAAAACAAACAGAAAAAGCAAAGGCATGAGAGAGGAAGCAGAAAGATGGATGGAGAGAGAGAGAGAAAAGGAGAGGAATAAACACAAAGGGGGACAGAGCCCAATTAGTGTTGTAGTGGGCTGCCGAAGGCACACAATGGGCCACTGTAATGAGTATGAGCGTTTCACAGCTGGACAATGCACAATAGGGCATTATGGGAGCACCAAGCACATTAATGCCCCCCCCCCGCCCCCTTACCACCCCACTGAACAGACACACTCACCAATAGACCTCATGGCCTTGGGGCTACAACCACTAAACTGTCCCCCGTTCTGGCTGAAAATGCCCCCCCCCCTTTTTAAAAGGCTAAGAGGTCTCCCGCTGCACATTTTTATTGATACTGTTGGAATGTTGTGGGACTTGGGAACGGAGGAAGGGGAGTCTGGAAAGAGAGGGGGTGGGAAAGGAGGAGGAAGAGGAGAAGGAAGAGGAGGACGGTATTAAAGGAAGCTAGAAGGGGTTTTACCTTGTTAGAGGAAAAGAAGGATGATTTTAATTAGATTAAAGTTGGGAGGGTTGAGTGATTTAATTACTGGAACGGGGACATGGAGATAAAACAGGGGGCTTTCCATTCAGACTGATGTACCCATCAACACAAATGCGCACATTTCATGTGGCAAATATGCCAGCTCACTTACATAGTGAATGACACACTGATTTACTGACTCGGGAACTTCTCATCTCACTTGTTCAAAATTTCCTGTGCATGGAAAGTTTAAAAACATAGAATTTGGCTTCGGCAAAAGGTGAATTATTGGTTTCCTTCCGAGCAAAACATGAAAGCTGAGTCACTGTGATATCACGCATCGCAAACCCCAGTAAACAGTGTTTCGACACGTCTTGATCGAGTAACCGTAGCCAGTAGGCTGACGAAACGAATTATAGCTGAACAGGGGAGATGTTTGTCAGAGCAACTGACACACTGGCTCACTGACTGGCTTTGACCGACTGACTGAGTCACTCAATGACTGCACTGTACGCCTCTCTACCGTGCACCGACTTCCTTCGCACTGTTTATTTCCTTACACTAATGCAGGAGAACTACAAGAAGTGATGCCTATTGGCTGAGTATAGGAAGTGATGCCTATTGGCTGAGTATAGGAAGTGATGCTCATTGGCCGAGTACAGGAAGTGATGCTCATTTACCATAGAGTGTACTTAGGGACATATATACAAATCGTAGAGTTCAGTGTCATTTACTGGCAGAGGCATGATGTGACTCCCAACTTGCTTGTTTACTTTCAGATCTTCTCACTTGTGTCAGGTGTCCAGGTGGAGGCCTGCAGTGGTAGGCCCAGCATTTCGCTCTGTTTTCGTAAGACAGAGCGGAAGGTGTTCGCGCACCTGCAGCTTTAGAGGCGATAGGATCCCGCTGCCCTGTCACCATGCCTGTTATTAGGCCAGGAGGTCGGCCTCCCGTTCCAACCTCAAGACTCCTCACCCTGTTGCAGTTGGAAGACAAGACAGATCCTTTTTTTTTTTTTAAACAACAGAACAAAAGTAGTGAGGCCGATACCTTCTTTATGCATTCTTTCACTTTATTCAGATGGGGAAAACAGAGATGGACACAGATGGAGATCACAGTACAGAAAGCACAACAGCTGGGAATAAAACTCCCAGCCATACGGGCAGTGTTGTGTATGGGTTTAAGCCTGATTTATACTTTGTTGCATGACTATTTTGACAAGTGTTGTGTATCAAAAATTAAAGTGTCGCACAATGTTTTGCACTTCGGCATAGGGCTGTGGAGCGGGTTCTATTGTCTATGGTAACGAAACTCCAAACTGCTGATGTTTACGTCTGTGGAAACATTGCAGTGCCCAACGAAATTACTGAGAAATAAGGGAGAAATTAATTTTATATCTACTTTTTTTTTTTTTTAAATGATGCAAACAGAAAAAGGAAGGTGGTCTGTCGCTCAGATAAACCAAAAATAATGATGTTTTCATGACGATGAATTTCAGTGTTCCATTTGGTTGTCCAGTCAACACTGTGCGACAAGTTCTGCAACATAAAATCCTAAAGGTGCGAAAATATATATAATACGTATTTTTTGTCATGTGACATTTGACAAACACTCTCCTTATGCACCCCCCATCAGATGAGCGCCGTATTTTCAGATCAGCACCAGGGGGCGCTCCTGCTGGCAGGTCACCCATGTGCCAAATGGCTCCCACCGCATTCCGGACCCCAGATGGCCTGGGCACTGCCAGAAAGAGCTGTGCAGAGGCACCACGGCCACACCCAGGCACCCGTGTTCTCTAGACCCAGGCACTCTGTACATATAACCATCCCTCCCCCCCCTCACCACCCCACATCCCCACGCCCCCAGGGGCCTAAATGGAAAGTGGGGTGTGACGGATCACTGTAATGTAGCATTTAAACAGGCCCTCTGGATGTTTCCTCCACAGAGCAGCCTGTGCGCTGGATGTCGTGTTCTGCAACGCACCTCCGGGGTCTGTTCTGAGTTGCTGGCACCGTTCTAACAGTCATGGTTGTTGGTCTTGCTGCTCTTAGGACACAGTGTACATCAGCAGTACCTCTTTCTCCCCTGCCTCTACCCTCCATCGGGGACCCCCATATGCCCACCTGGGACCCCCAATCACCCGGAACCTCATCCAACAGAGCCTTTCTTCCCTCCGCATTATCACTTAGCGATTTGAATGGATATTATTTTGGATAGTCCTGCCTAAGGGTGTCCCCTGACCTGCCGCTGACCTAACAAACAGAGAAGCAAACACATCTCAACTGTCCCATTCTGCTGGGATTTAATTGTGCTGCAGTAGCTCATGTAACCACTGGAGGGCTCTGTTTCCAACATCCTGCCTCAATGTAGGCTCTGCCAAAGTGGAAGTCTTCAGAGCCACCTAGTGACGAGGCCTGGGTTTACCAGTGAGGATGTATGTGACCATGCCTCTGCAGGTCTTGCAGCCTGCCCATCTGTCTGTCTTTGTGCCTCTGGCATATGTACACAAACACACACGTGCGCAGATTAATCTTTTTTCCTATCTCCATCGAAGGTCTGTTTTGGATATAAATGTCTGCTTACTGTATCTTAGTGTGTGAATGTGTACTCTTAAGATTACCGAATGAAGCTGCCTCCTTCTGTAGTGCTATAGATTAATGTCCATGTGTCATGTGTGCACATGTGCCTTGGTCTGTAGGTGTACACGTAGCTTCAGTCCATGCACACATGCACACACTTAAATGTGTTAGAGTGGGTTCAAATGTGAGAGCGTTCATTATTGACAGCGGTGTATTTTACAGCCAACCAGGTCAATGGCAAACTGGTGGATTACAATAATTTACCTCCCACTCTCCATCTCTTTCTGTCTTTAGAAATCTTCATTTGCATAAAAAACATGTGGAACATAAGGTTAAGGGCAACCAAAGTGTTCATAAACATGATAAATGAACTAGTGCCAATGCCAAAAACACTACTGTGTGTGTTTATGGCAAATTTACATACAGTATGTACAGCAGAATGGTCAATGCTGGACTTGAATGGTTGACTAATGCAGAACTTGGTGTTACCATGGCTGGTGGTTGTGGTAATGTTAAAATCACTAGTGAGAAATATAAGAAAAACTTTGAAAACAAACGATTTACAATATAATTATTTTATTTAATACTTTACGACAGAAAGACAATGATAGACAAGGATAAAGTGCTTATTCATTTAATTCTTTCTTCAAGTTTGTCCATTTGGGTTTTGTATACCCAGTTCAATAAAACATCTGACTTTGTGTAGTTCTTCCAAAGAGGGATTCATTTATACAGTGCATTAATATTAATATTATTCATAGTATGTTCAACAGGAAAGCATAGCAGTAGGTAAGAAAAGCATGACAGGAAATGCAAAAAGAAAATTAAAACCTGATTTTACCAGCCACACGAAACACCCATATTAGCCTCTTGCTCTGTTGTGGGGTTGTTTAATACTTCCACATGAATAAAATTTCATGTTCTTCTTCATAACTCTCATCATATAAATCATTTCTTTTTTATTATTATTTTATTTTTGTAAACTATCAATATTTTCGAAAAAACTTTATATGACCAGTAAAGTTCAACAGAAAACAAAAAGAAATAGCAGAAATCTGCTCCTGATTCAACATGCATTTTTTTCCTTAAACTATATTATTGGTTGAATTCTGTTCAAATCACTTCCGCACTTAATGCATAAATTATATAATTTTGTAAACATTTAATGTCATTTTGAGAAGTTAATGACAACATATATTGCTCAAATACTTATCTTATTTACACACACAGGTGGGGTATAAAAGACAAAAATAAATTCACATTGGAGGATTAATAAAAATGGAGAGAAGTTTGTTTCACAAAGAACAAAAAGGAACCTGGACTTCAGACAAGACGAACAACAGCAGAAGTGCTTCAAAAATATACTGTATATTATTTTGCATTTTTAAAAACTAATATACATTTTTTTCAGAAATCAAAAACCTCTAGAGACTCCTAGAGACCAGTTTTGACACTTACAGTTTGGTACCAAACAAACAAATAAACCTGATAGGCATACAGTACTTTAATGCAGTCCTATTAATTCCTATATTACACATCCCTATTAAATTTAGCTGAGCGCAAACTACATTCCATGGGCTTAGATTCCGCTCACCATGTTTTTATGGAAATTATTTTTACTGTGCAGTGGTTTGTTATTGTTTTGACTGTGGGTTTCATTATATTTAACTCAGTGTAAACTATGCATACATTAGGAAAGACATACAGTTGCAATTAGTTTAATTTGGTAATGCAGCTTGGTAAAAAAGTCACACAGATGCACAAGGTACCTTTCTATTCATAGATCATCCTCAGAAGGCCAGCTTTTGCATCTGGGAGGAAAGCAGACAGGAGTCAATGAGCAAGTGAGAATAACCATTATGGAGGTATGAAGGTATCCTCTAGCCACCACCCAGTTCTGGGTGCTGTATTTTCAAAATTGAACCAAAAACTGAAATTGTACTGCCACTGCTTTGAATAGGCAGAAAAGCTTTGAACAAAATGTCCATTTGACCTGCTCTAAAATAGGTTGTTGTGTTTAGTCTCTAAACGGTGCTGGGATCCCTTTGTCTGTCAGGTAGGTGGACTGCACTTTCAGGAAGGTGGACTGTGATGAAGTGACACAAAAAATAAAAATGGCAATCCTTAGACATACCTAACAATGTTTTGGAATTGGTGGAATTCTGGGACAACTGATCTTGGCATGTAGTGTCAAAAATACCTTTTCTATGTAATTATTTTCAGAATCTACTAGCTTAAGTAAATGTTGCTGCCATTTTTTGTTTGCTTTTAATTATCAAACAAACTGAAATTTATCCCATTTTAACTCTTATCTGTTAAAGATTTGAAGCTGAAGGTTGTCTGCAGAATGTTTGTAGTTCTTTTATTCCCTTCATGAAAGGAAAATGTTGTAAAGATTGTATTTCCTTTTGTGTTTGTGTGTATGTTTATATGCACATGTAAACATGTCTTAAAAAGGTCTGTCTTAAATCCATGTCCTGATTTACATGAAGAATAGTCCGATTTTTTCAGATTGGCTGACAATACTACAGTACATCTGTATCTGTCGTGTCTCCATGAAATCTGTGGGGTGGTTTTGGGTGCCTCGCTGCCTGGCCATCTCCCACTTATCCTAATGCAGTGATACTGCAGTTATGGGTGTCTTTCCTCTGTCTTCAGAAGGGCCATGAACATGGACCCTCCCGCCCTCCACACCAGTACATCCGCAGTCGGACTGGCCGTCTAGTGATTCTGCCAGATGGACGGGTCCAGTTTTGGGCCGCTGGGCAACTTTTGGGCAGCGATTGTAATCTCTGCCCCACCCCTACCCTGGGCCTGGTTTGTGATTAAAATCTCCAACTAATAGAAGCCTTTGTGCGTATGTCTGTTTGGGGTGAGTGAAAAATGCCAAAACTGAGTATTGCTCCCTGTGTACATCCCATAATATCACTGATACAGCGATACAGGAGGAAAGGAAGGAACCCACATGGTTACTGACTACATATTTGTGCTCAGAATCCCAGTTGCAAATCTCACTGAACTTGGAGTTCTTTCACCATGCTGCAGTTTGGTCAGTAGGGAAGGATTTAGTGCCTCTATAGTGCTTCTCTCCCTGGGGTCTGATGGTCAGCAATGACCTATTTACAGCCACAATACAGCAACTGGCACGACCTGAATGATGACCAAACCTGATGAGTGTGTTAGAGTGTCCACGCCCACCTCTCTGCTGCAGAGAGAAACAGCTGAGCTGCAGGAGCCAATCAGTAGGACAGAAGTAGGGTCAGACAGGCTGAGACTACGGGGTAGGAGAGATGATTTACATCTGTTCCCTGGAAAGAGGGTAGTGTGGGGAAAATACTGGTGAAAGCTTTGGGACACAGACATGCATAAAGTGCAAATTAAGAGCAGGAATGCCCATTTCTTGAGTGAGACCTTCAGATGGGTCTCTGTGGACAAGGGGATGGGGTTTGAGGGGACGAGTTGAGCCTCAGATCTCAGACTCCGCCCTGTAGTTCAGTGGGTCAAGAGGTATGGCGGTCTGCAGCTTGTCGAGCTCCCTCTGGCTGTCCACGTCAAAGACACACAGCATGTCGTTGGCCTCGTCCTTAAACCTCTCCTGGAAATCGACTGCAACAATTGTCCTCTTCCCCCCTTCCCTGCCATCCCTTTCCCCAACCTCATCTTCCCTGCTGCACAAGGCCACCTCATTCTCATAGCAGAAGGCGCTTGGAGAGAGAGGGGGTAAGAGGAGTTGGGAGGTTTTGGGGCTGCCAGGAGATGAGGAGTGGGAGGAGGCAAAGGGGGACCGGCTGGCCATTTCGCTGAGCTCCTTGGCGCTGCAGTGTGGCATGGACGGAACCTCATAGGTCAGGTGGAATCGGGAGTAATCCACCTGGTAGCGGTCACGGTCCTCGTAGACCACAGGCTCAAACCTGCGACCCCAGAGGATCTCCCGGGCAAGGTAGGAGCTGCGGGCCTGGGTGGTCATGGCGGTCGCCTCCACCATCCCTTCCAGGATCACCACAATCTCAAAGTCGTTGCTCTCCAGGTCATCCCGACTCATGCTGTAGAGTGGGCTCTCCTCGTCAATTTCGTGGACAATGATGAGCGGGGAAACGAGGAAGAGTCTGTCTATGCCCTGGTCGTAGCCCACATTCATGTCAGTCTGTTCCAGGGGGATGTACTCTCCCTCCGCCGTGACGTAGGGCTTGATGAACTGGGCACGGACGTGGGCCTCCACGATGTGGCTCTTCCGTAGGTTTCCCACTCGCCACATGAGGCACAGCTTGCCATCCCGCAGGGCGATGACCGCGTTGGTGGAAAACAGCAGGGTCTGGGCCCTCTTCTTGGGTCGCGCCATCTTGGCCATGATGGTGCCAATCATAAAAGATTCAATGATGCAGCCCACGATGGACTGAACCACCACTGTCACTACGGCAACTGGACACTCCTCTGTCACGCACCTCCAACCGTAACCTATGGTGGTCTGGGTCTCAATGGAGAACAGGAAGGCTCCCACAAAACCCTGCACATGAAGGAGACATGGCCTCCACTGCTTTCCGCCTGTTTCACTCGAGACCCCTCCAGGTCCACCTACGCCGCCCTCCCCCAGAATGGGACCCTGACCCGGGTGTAAGTCAAAGTCTCCATGGGCCTTGGACACCCACCAGAACACCACCCCAAAGAAAAACCAGGACACCAGGAATGTGGAGGAGAAGATAAGCATCAGGTACCTCCAGCGGATGTCCACGCATGTGGTGAAGATGTCAGCCAGGTAGCGCCGAGGCTTGTCCTCCATGTTGGTGAAGACCACGTTGCACTGCCCATTCTTCTTGACAAAGCGGTTCCTTGGTTGGCTGGGCCCCGTGGTTGAGATCTTGCCATTGTAGGTGCTCTCCATCCCTCGCAGCGGGATGGACGCCTCCCCTCCACCTTCGCCTCTACCCCCAACGCCTCCACCTCCTTCTCCTCCTGCCCTGCCCAGGGAGTGCTGGTGGCGAGTCTGGGAGCTTTGGCCGTTGTGGAGCCCAAGGGTGGAGATTTTGAGGCCTTCCTCGTCCGTGGACACAATGCTATATCTGTATGGGAGGAAAGGAGAGGAGGGTGTAATTTGAGGTTTAGGGACAAAGAAAACCGACAAATTGTAAGTGCCATAGAATAATTTCTCCTTTTTTTTCATTGTTGTACACAAGTCTTCACTAACCAAATGTACTGTCAAATCTTTGTGGCTTTGTAACTAATAAGTTTATTCAAAACACCATGCATTTAATAGTACACAAATCTAATGCAATATATTTCTTAAACTATTTATTTTGGACATATAAGGCTTTGCCAAGGACATGCAACAGCATGCATTGATTTGAATGAGATTATTTGTGTTTCCATGTTCAAACTAGCATGAAATAACACACTAATGTCACACAGACTAAGAGGAAGATTGGTTAAACCCATATCTCTTTCACTAAGGCATTCTTATGTAAATGCCGACAGACGTTTCACAGTATGGGAAAGAGAGAGATGGAGAAAAGTGATGGTGGAGGAAGAGGTATGTAAATGGGCTTTTCCCACTTTTCCCCTCTATCCTCAACCTCCTACTCGTACCTAGGACTGTGGACCAGACTCTTACTCGGTCCCCTCCACCAGAAAAGGATTACCTGGGACAGAGAGGGGTGTGGATGTGCCAAGGATTATGGTCACTGTGGATTTAAGGATTATACCTGAGCCAATGAGCCTCTCACTCATTCCCGGAACTGATTTAATATGCAGCCATTTATGTTTTTCCAGCTCTGAGGCCGAGAAGAGCAGAACAACAAAAAGTGACGTGGTCTTCCCTTCTGGTGACGTTATGGCACACTGTGTGCCGATAGCCACATCCTCACCTGGTGACTCGTACTGTTCCCATGGCGCCTGTGACCATGGGGCTCTTGCTCTGCTGAAGCAAACTCGGGGGTGGGAGGGAAGGCAACCTCTGACAGCGTAAAGCAAAGATTGGGGGTCAGCATGGAAACCAGCAGCAGGGACAACAACTCCTGAGGACACCACTACAGGCGAGAGAGGGGGAGAGGGAGAGAGAGAGAAGTAGAGAGAGAAGGGTAGAGAGTGGGTAGAAAGCAGATTCAGATCAGTTGTGAGTGCAGCTTTCAGGTGCGACTCCAAACCTCAGATATTCCAGCACAAAAACCTCTCAGCAAGAGGAACAGATCCATCCCGTTTCATTAGGTGTAATAATTAGCCAGTCCATGATTCACGATTGAAACCAGATGGATTCAAACACTGCACACAAGGTGAAGTGGTCACAAGGTAAGGGAAAAGGCAAAGCAGGGGTTGGGGGTGGGGTGGAGTGGGTGGGCAGTCAGTGCCATCTATGGACAACACTTCATTATGTTTCTGCTCACAGGCTGGAGAACTTTGGTGGAAAATTGGTGAAAACTGGCTTTCAGGGAAAGTATGTGATTTGCTGTGATGTCAGTGTTTGTGGTTAGATTAACACACATGATTCAGGCAAGCATGACTGGCACTAACACAACACATGGAGAGGCACAGGCATCCCAGGTGCAGATGTGTATGTAGAACCACAGCCACGCAAACTCCGCTGAGAGACACACACACACACACACACACACACACACACCGTCAAAGTCCCTCCTGTTACCTGTCTAATTGTGCGTCATATTTAAGTGAACAGACACATGCTTAATTAGATTACCAGGGTTTACGTAACATAAAGGCCAGTATAATAATATAGCATGGAGAACTGCAGCAGTAAAGGCTCTTATAACAAATCAGCTCAATAAGATATATTTACAGCCAAATGATTATAACACAAATCCAATGCTTCGTGAATTTCCATTCTTTTGAGGTCACATTCCATGAACAAATGTCTGCTGTACTTGGCTTATCACAGTCAACCAGTACATCTGTCCTACAGCCTGATCGTCCCACCATTTTGAGGTCATTTTTAACTCCTATCCCTCCATGTCCCAGTATAGGTTTTACTGTTGAAGAAGTCAGCATGTCTCCTGTGGACTACCTCATCCCTTCCCTGCACTCCCTAAAGGTTCTCAGTGTGGTGGATTCATTGTAGTGGCATGCGCTGGCTCCCAGGGAGCTGAGCCTGTTGAACTTACACCGCCAAGTAATGACTGTGAGTCTACTTTCCTCAGCTGTGTTTAGAGAAGATGGCTTGGCAGGGCTACAGAAGATGATATTAAAGCCTTCCTTTTTTATTGAAGACAGTTTTTTGAATCTATAACTATTTTTATTATTGTTTGCAGTTGCAGTTGTAGCTGTATTTGTGGTTGTAGTATAGGAAGTAAGGTCCTGCACAGACCTTCAGAAAAGAGGTTTGGCTTTGGCCGGATGAAGAGGCTCTGAACGCATCAACTAAATTTCAGCAGACCAACTCCGGTACCTACGCTCGTGGTCCAGAATCCCTGCATCACAAGCTCCCCTGACTCCTGTGTGATCCAGCCATTAGAGCAAGGGCTGATGGGAGTTCTGCCCTGAGGGCAGCATACTAGCATACATTTCTTTGGACCTATATCTACATTACACCAAACCGACTGCTGGAAACTCAATGGGCTGTCTGCTCTTCATGATAAATTAGTATTTCTGGACCGCTCGGGAGAGGACAGGGGATATTAAAGCTACCTGCCTTGTTCTACTGCCGCCACTGTATGTCAAAAAGATTTAAATAAACACTAGGATGGAAAAACTGACTTTTAAAAATTATTTTGTGGTTAGTTCTGTGAGGAAAGTGAAACTACCAGCAATTATCTCCGACCAAGCACTCCGCTGTGATTTTCTTCAAATACCTTTTTTGTGTGATTTTATATCCTGACAAGGTTCACAGGACCAGGTCTTCCAACTTTTCATTGATCCAAATGTGTAATGTGTAATCCAGTTGCACCTTTCAGTCGGTAATTAATTAGCACTTGGACCAATCTGAGACTAAATCCAGGTTGGCCCTGTGCTTCGGTTCTGTAGTAAATGAACACACAGGATGCACAGGTTTGCAACAGAAACAGACTTTTTTTTTGAGCTCCACAAATCTTCAACTGCCCAGCAATCTTGCATTGTAAGAAATCAGCTCAAGGTTGTTTCTATGATTATGCAACTGTCTAAAAAAATCCCCTTCATAATCCTGGCGACATAATACCTACAATTCACAGAACAGCCCTATGTAGTAAATGCAGCCTTCATCCTTCTATCTCATACTTACACTACAACTGAAATACACACACAGGCATACAGATATATGCAGCCTGTCTGCCAGAGTCAGGGTATCTCATACAGAGGACACCCCCCCCAGGGCTGTTCGTGGATGGCCAGTAATTTGTGGTTTCCATGGGAACCTGGCTCGTGGCAGGTTTGAAATTGCTGGTGGGATGGAGAGAGATGGAGAGGCTCTATAGTCTGTGTGTGTGGGGAGGAGAGAGCACTCCAGAGTGAGTCATGGAGAGGTAAATGAAGGGAGCCGTTAGAGAAACGCACTGTGACTGTGGCTGATGTCACACATCAAGTACAATAAATGGTGGGGGCGGGGGGTTTGGAACATGGCTGCAAGGATGCACTTCCATTCAGCCAGAGCATTAGTGAGGTTGGGCACTGATGTTGGGCGTAAAGCTGGGCTCGCAGTCGGAATTCCAGTTCATCCCAAAGGTGTTTGTTGGGGTAGATGTCAGGGCTCTGTGCAGGCCAGTCAAGTTCCCCACCAAACTCAGCAAATCATTTCTTTAAGGACCTTGCTTTGTGCACAGGAGAATTGTCATGCTGAAACAGGAAAGTGCCTTCTCCAAATTATTCGGGCCAGTAT
This sequence comes from Anguilla rostrata, assembly GCF_018555375.3. Lineage (NCBI taxonomy): Eukaryota > Metazoa > Chordata > Actinopteri > Anguilliformes > Anguillidae > Anguilla > Anguilla rostrata. The sequence continues at coordinate 18,371,239 of NC_057949.1, read as the reverse complement.
ACTTGGCGCTATGCATTCCTCCAAACCCAGATTGATGTGTCAGACTGCCAGATAGTGAAGCATGATTCATCACTCCAGAGAATGCTTTTCCTCTGCTCCACGCTCCAATGGCGGTGTGTTTTACACCACTCCAGCTGATGCTTGGTGATACATGGGCATTCAGGCCTCCACATCCTTTAAATTGCAGATTAATAGTCCTTCTCCTAATCTCAGCTCTCTAACAGAGATATGAAAGGTACATCCCAGTGACATCGCACAGGCCTCTTAAGACCGACCTGAAATTTCAGCAGAAATGTGGGAAAAGAAATAGGTGAACAAAGGGATGTGGATTTAGGATGGCAACCTATTACCCCCCCCCCTCCCCCACCCCACCATCTGCTGTATCCAGCTGTATTCAGCCTAAGCATTCCTAGAGAGTTTGATCGCCTCTTCTGTCATAGCCTGAAATTACCCAGGTCAGAAGAAAGAGCAATCTGCCGAATACAAGATTGACAGGTTGGCTGAATCGATAGTAGAACCTGCACCTGTTAGGGTGCACTACCTGTTCTAGCTGAGGCAGGCGGTAATGCTAGATGTGGCGTAAGAGGACGGTGATGTTGCCGTGACAGTAAATGGTTGTGTTAAGCAAAGTAGCAGTAAAATGCCTACAGCAATCTCTAATCCACTTAATCACGTGGCTTACACAAGAATACGCACCCTAGAATGAACAGAACATCGTTATGGCTCCCTTCTCCAGGGACGCAACTGAAATATTACACATTATTTATTTTTATTTTGCAGGATGTGAAACTTGTGATGTAAATGCCGAAGAACGTCAACATTCACTCTAAGGGTAAGTAGATGTCCATTTTTCTTTCTGTTGTGTTGTGATAAAAAACATTTAAAAAGCTGCAGAGATTAACATTGTGACATCACAGGATGACCTTTGCGCAGGCGTATGGCCGCTTGAGAAATCTGCAATGGCGCGGAGCACATTGCCTCTCAAAGCAAAGCACAAACTAGCCGAATCCATTCGGTGTTATTCACCGAAAGCTCTGCGTCATAATAGCAGCTCAGCCTGCTGTTATAAAACCAACCTTGTGAACTGAAGCACGTTCGCCGCTATATTAAAATGTAATCCATCGCTTGACATCACCAGTAACATCGCCGTAATCAAGATTGTGAACGCAGAGGTCTGACTTGATTCGTGTTCATCTGTATGATACATTTTGGGATTATTTACAATGCAGTGACCTGCAGGGCTCCTATAAATAGCAGGGATCATCGATGGGTGAGTGAGGTATCTTTAGTCGTGAGCTCCCGCAGCTTTAAGCCCGGACGTGTGCGGTGATTTCATATTTCCACAGGGACATAGCCAAGAGTGCTTTCCATTGCACGACCCAGAAAACGTGTGAGGTGAGGACATGTCGCACGATGCCTGTACATTTTTGTGCATTCACCTTGACACGTCAGGCCACCTACAGCGTATGTGAATATAAAGGTCTTTTTCTTTTTTTTTGTTCTGCACAGTAAAATTTGCAGTGTTTAAATTGGCTCTCTGACAGAGTGTTTTTTATGCTGACCGAGCATGGCCCCTCTTAGATTGGTATAGTTTAGTATGAAGTATAGAGCCGCGGTAACCAACCCTGTTCCTGAAAATCTGCCATCCTGTATGTTTTGACTCTATCCCTAAGAAACCACACCTCATTCAACAGCCAGAGATCTCATTGAGCTGCTAATTAGTTGAATGAAGTGAATTGAGCTAAATTAGGGTTGAAATGAAAACCTACAGGATGGTAGCTCTTCAGGAACAGGGGTAGTTGCCACTGGTATAAAGTATAGAGTTAAATGAGGAACTATACTTTTATAGGCACAATATTTCCCGCTAGTATTTCAGCTTCCATTAAATCCAGTTCACGCACTTTGTCCTTAACGGCTGATAGTGTGGGGGGAAAGGTCCACAGGGTCAAGGAATCTTAAAAACAGAAAAATCCATTGGTGTAATAGCTGCTTTCATCGAGCCTGACACAGGATTGCCGTCTTTTTTCTAAAGTTGGATAAATCCAGACTAACGGGAACACAACTGGTAACACCTTTCTAATCCAAGTGGGCTTCGGAAATGTATTATCTGGAGATAACAAGCATTGAGTGGTTCCTATGGTAACAGCTGATGATGCTGATGGCTTCTTGACCTTTCTGCATTTGTGTGTGTGTGTATGCGCGCGTGTGTGTGTGTGTTTGTCAAAGCCGTTGGGTCCATTTCCAGAAATCCTTTCACATAGCTGGTTAAATTACATTTCTAATTCAAATGCATGTTCTGCTGCCAAGACTAGACGCCAATATTAGTCATGAAAATCACCAAACACAGAAGGTAAGTATACGGTATAGAAGGTCAGTACGTAAATTTGGCATCATAGTTTAACATTAAAAAATAATGACTATGCCAGTTACTACTGCATCAAGCATTTGTTGCGCAGAAATTGGTGATTAATCTCATGGTTCTTTGTGGATGTTTATTCCTTTTCATTTTTAATTATTCTTTTTTACACACATCAACTCACCAGTTGTGTTGTTGTTAAACTGTACCTGTGCGTAAAGATAAATTCCTTAATAGATATGTGGGATTTCTTCTGCAATCTGTATGGTTATTAATTTATTTGTTACAGAGTGTTCCTATTCTCATCTGCAATACAATGAATGGATTTCTTATTGACCATCTCAATCTTTGTGTTTGTGTGCGTATAAAATGTGTGCTGTGCATTTAAATGAAATCAATCTCTCTTCAATAGGTCTATCATTATAGAAGGTGCTTTGGTTGTCTCCTGCCTGGCAAATTGGCTGTCCATCTCCTTTGGTTTGCTTATAGCCTACATAGTCTACATTTTCCTAATTCGTCAATCCCCTGCCCTCAAACAGCCCCCACCCCCACCCCCATTTTCCATGGAACATTGGAGGGACCTCTCAATTATTTGCCTATTACCTGGTTGGTCAAACAAACGGTTCGATCCTTTGTTTATCTAAAACATAACCAAATTTCCGCTGAAATTCACACTGCTTTATCCTGTAGGGCTATCATCTGAAAGGTTTACAAACTTAAAAAATAGAAATATTTGCACAAAATATAACTATAGACTTTCCATAGTCTTTCTAGGATACATTGTCTGTCTAATGACGACATCATTTTGCATGAGGCAGTTCCCGTGGAAACACTTTTAGAAATGTAGAGCATGACTCGGTCAGAAGTGGAGTTCAGGATGTGAATATCATTGGAATGGTAAACCGTTCCTGCTTTAGTTTCTAACTATAATCCTGGTCTGACAGCGGCAGACGGACGGGTGCAGATGACGGACAGATGCGGATTGACGGTTACGATGGCTCGGTCAAACAGAGGATTATCCCCCCGCTTCATTATAACATCAACTTTTCTTTCATTTTCAGCCAAGCTGTTCTCCCTGGTTTATTTACTTGTTTATTTATTTATTTGTTCATACTTTACTCCGTCCTTTCCCATGAAGTGCGTTCCTCTCACACAGGATCGTTTACTATCTCCATTTGTCACGAAGCTCTTTATCAATCACTTCATTTTCCTTCTCATTGTCTCATCTTTTCTCTACATCATGTCTTCTTAAGCCTTTCATACTCTCATTGACCCATCTCAGACTTCTTTGTCAACCATTCACCGGTGGTTCACTGCTATAATGCTTTAATGCTCTTATTTTCATATGGCTATATTGAGTCTGGTTCCGCAAGTGAATCATCAGCTAGTTTTCTTCTAAGTTGGAGAGACAAATATGGACAAATGTATGCACATATGATCAGCAGATTAAATTGTATATGTATGGTCAGAAAAGTGAATTGATATATTACAGCGCAGAATTGTACCGCCTTAGTTTTACCAACATCAGTTACATTTCTCGGTTCGTTGCTTTCAGCCTAAAACATTCCTGAGTATTCTGGCAGCAAATTGTGTTTGGAAGGCTTATTGAAGTAATATCAAACCTCATTAAATAAACGACGTCAAATACGGCTCATATTAACTGTCCATCACTGTGGTATTTTCTCGCCATAGAAATAACGACGCTGATCTGGAGACAAAAGTCCTCCTAACTCAACCTGCAGAAATGCTTTTCTCCTCTCGATTTCAGTAAAGCGCGTGAAAAAGTTTTGAGAAGTTAGCCCTTTAATATGCCTACGATAGGATTGTACTATTTCTTGCAGGTACGACATCCGTTACCCTATTTATGGCAACCTATTACTGTAGATATCACCACGATATTATCTGGTTACAGATGACAATTTAACAGCAGATAGGCCGTGACGGATTGCTATTCAAAACTATTTTACAAATAGCTTTATATTGCGAACTTTTTATAATGGCAGGTTAAAGACAATGGTGATGCTCACTGATTGGCCAAGGTAGGTAGTTACCGACAACAGAACATACGAATTATCAACACTCACCTTTCGTGTGCCAAAAGTAGGCTACTTTTCTTTTTTCAGCAAACTGCAATTCGGTTTGATAACTATATTTCCTCTGTTAAATGCCAAAGTCCTACTTCGTATCGGAAGGCAGGTACTGAAGTGCAGCTGCGGTGCGTTAGTTGCTTTATATGAATTCCTTTTTCACATCCGCCTTCTACAAAATTGTCCATGAAATTAGTTCTCTCTTCTCAGCCAGGTCCGCTGCTTATTCACTATTCTTTTTTAGGGGAGGTGTTTTTTTCTTTTTCTTTTCCTTTTCTATTTTTTTCTTTTGTCCTTTGTTGCCCTCCGCTACCTACTCACTGTCTGTCTTCCAAACTGTAATCCCCACTTTTGCGCACTCGCTCCCTTGCGGCGTCTCGCTATGCGCAATCCATCTCCGTCCCTAAGTGTGTGGGTGATGGAGAGAGAGAGGCAGAGAGCGCTCGTCAGTTTGATTATGTCTCAGTTTGGATAATGTTTGTACCTGTCCCTGTGCCTGTGCCTGTGCCTGTGCCTGACGTGTGTCGACGGCTTTTCCCATTAGTTGTGCATTCGCCCTTTCCATCAGTACGGCCCACGTATTTCGTTGTTGCATCACACCCTTCATTAGATATAATAATAATTTATGTGTGTGTAACAGACGAATTGCTGGGTTCTTTTCTCCTAAATAAATGTAGTATTAAAGTATTTATTAGTACAGGTAGATTTTTTTTCTTATAAACCTAAGATCATCCCATCAATTGACTCGAAGGAAAAAATATTTTAATTGAATCTTTTATCGTTGATGCATGTATGCGTGTTACGTTTCTTTTTAGGATGTGACACTTTAAAAAAATGTAAATAAAAAATATCTAATCAATTTATTTTTGAATAGTGCTTTTTCACAGCACACTGTCACAAAGACACTTTACAGAGAGAAGAAGGAAAATTGGCCAGAAACCAGTAGGAATTCCACAAAGCAAGAGAGGTAAAAATTCCCCATGCAGTGGAGAGAAAAAACACTCAAAAAAATGTCATAAAAAAAAAAAAAAAAAAAAAATGTATGTCTTAATAAACCATATAACCTCTGTCCACAGTTGAATTACACAATTTGAGTGTTGTGAATGTATTATGCCCTCAGCTGGCAATGGGTACTACCTGCTGGCTTCATTCATAATTGATGAAGGACAGAACAGGTGTGCACGTGTTTATTTGTAATGGCAATATTAGCATATAGTATATACTTTTTCCATGTACACCAACAGACCGCATTTATACAGGGGTGTGTGCCCAATCTGTGCACGTCCACAGCTTCTTTGCTGTGGTGCAGTTGTGCGTGTTCATGATTGCATTCACAGCAATAGGAAGATACTGGCCCGAGTGAAGATGTAATTCAGTGTAATCATTAGTGTGTGAGATAAGAGTGCATTGTGGCGAAGGGAGCTGATGAGAGACTATAGGATGTATTTGGGGGCTTCAGTGATACAACACAAAAAACTGACATGAATACATGAAAACATCGGCAGAAAAAAAAATCTGACAAATCAGCACTTATTCAACATGCTAAATGGAGGTTGGAAAAATTGAGACTTGATGATTTGCAGGGGAGGAAAGTAAGAGAGGAAGATAAAAACAGCTGGATAAGAGACAGCGGATAGAGGTATCAGGGAATGGGAGAAAGAGAAACTTGAATGACAGGCGAGAAGGGGTGGAGCTATAGTCTGAGATTTCTGGCACAAGCATTGCCTAGCTCACTTTAGGACGGGCCAATGTCAAATGTCAGACGGTGATCTAGGTCTAGACATAAAAAAAGAGTGATGAATATAAAAAAGGAAGAGAAGAGGGAGGCAGTGGTGATAAATTAAGAGGAAGAGCAAGGAGTCAGTTTTATACTGAGAGGAAGTCAGAAGAGTTCATCCTTGAGGAGTCAGAGAGTTAATGACAGGAACAAAGAGCTGAGAGTCAATTTCAAGGTTAGCTATCCTGATAAAATACTGGGCTAGGTTGTTTGCTTAAAACCCTGACTGTTCCCATGCTGTAGGGCGGAGAGAGTACGATTAGCCTTAATGTCACCAGGGTAACTGGTTTCCAGCAGAGGTAGATATGGATACCCAGTCAGAGAGAGAGAGAGAGAGAGAGATAGAGGCAGGCCAGACATTGTGGAGGGTGAGGGTCAGAGACAGGGAGAGTCAGCGTTAGACTTGTTAGCTCCCTGGGTGATGATGACCACGGGTTTCTGTGTGCGTATTAATAGCCAGTAATCTTCCTTGAGTGTCAGATTAGTTCCCACAGCCTTTTACTCATCGTCATGCTTTCATTAGGGCAGCACAGTGTGTCTCTTGCATTGTCCCCCAGTCTCTGTCTCTCTCTCTCTCTGCCACCTGCACTGTCCCTCCCTTTCTCTGATTTGGACACAGTCGACCAATGGACCAGTCAATCAATCAATTATTCATTCAAATAATAACTTATTTAGCATAGTGCCCAGAGTGGACATATAGATCTGGGCTGCGTTTCCCAGCGCCTCCTTAGCGCTACGTGCATCGTAAGGTTTACCTTACGGTCTTCCTTAAGTTGTCAAGCTGTTTCCCAGTGCCTGCTTAGCTAAGGTATACCTTCTGAAATGTATACCTTTAGAAGGGTGGTCTGAGGCACTCTCTTACAGTTTTAGCCTTATTAGGCCGGCATTTTGCTTTTCAAATTGACAGATGTACTACAGTGCGCATCTAGTAGCCTACATCTGCATGCACAAATGACATAGATAGTTTAATATTAACTTCATGAAAATTAATTATCCAAACAACATTTCTGTGCATAGCACATCATGAGAATGTTGTCGTTTCACCATCATGATGGTAATAAAGTATTGGGCCTATCCATAACTGCAGAGAAAAGTGAGCGGGAGTCAGTGCTGCTACCGTTGCCTATGTATTGTGTGACACAAACAAATTAACATTAGACCTTTGTTTCAGTAAGAACAAAATAATTCACCCATATGTAGCCTATATCCTTTTTCCTGGGCTTCCAAGAAGTCCCAGACTATGGCTTATATGTCCCGATTGATGCTCTTTATTTAATCTTTTGTAGCCTATATGTATTTATTGAAACTATCACAAGGTCATCTAGACTCTTAAAGAGATTAGCAGTTGATCTTTAGTAGGCATAGCTTCCTCTTCTGCAATATTATATTGAAGTAAAATGATTATGACAACACTTGTATTAAAACGTCATTCATAAGCCTTTACGAGTAAGACAATCGGTTCGCGTGGCATCGAATGGTACACTTTTAAGCACCACAGTGAAGGCCAGCTCCAACTTATGACGTACCTTTGAAACTATCCCTTAGACAACTGCTAAGGTATAGTCTGGGAAACACTCACAGATAAGCAAGCTCCTTTTGAAAGGTATACCTTAGAAACCTTCGTAGAACGTTAAGGTACATCGAAAACTGGGAAACGCAGCCCCGGACTATGAAAGACAAGGACAGTTAATTATATGCAGTAAAACAAATGGGTGGTAAAGTGCAGGCTACATCAATGATAAGAAAGGGGCTGAAGGAAAAGTGGCCTTTGCATAACTCCCATGTCATACTTGTACTCCTGTAATAAATTACTCCAAAACTTGGAATTTAACTCTTATCACTCAACTAGCCATGTCCCCCCCCCCCCCATTTGCTGAACCTGTTCAATGGGTTGTTCTAAATTTATAGGATTTTACTAGCAGAAGAATTTCAAAATTGGTTATTCATTATTAAGCAGAATTTGAAGGGTGGGTTGTGACCCAACTGTCCTCCTCAAGGGCTACAAAATCACTTCAGTTCCTATTAGTTTTTCAATCTATGTTTTGAATTGCCTTTCTAATAGAAATCAAATTCAATGCATTTAATTTTAAAAAGATCAAACAAGAAAAATGTATATATTGTCAGTGTTTGGAGTGTATCCATATCATACTAAAAAACCAAAAATAATCGTCGCTTTGCTCATAAGTAATCACTGAGGTTGGGCGACATCTAGTGGTTTGAAGTGAGACCTTTCGGGTAATCGACAAGCGTCTATTGCAGCAGTGACTTTGTACTAATTCCCATTCACTTAATTTGAGGGGTTGACTTTGCGAACATTTTATGGTGGACAGCTGTGTGTGTTGTCTGCGTTACATCCACGACACAATGCTTTAACATGCAAAATAGTGCGTGAGGTGGGAGCCATGTTTAAAGTTAGATAAACATCCCGTTTAATTAACATTTATTTGCAAGTTGGTTGACAGTGGGCTACTTTACACCTGTAGGCCTATGTCATTTTAGTTTTGTTAACCAAAATTCACGTGCCTCTTTTCGTATCATTCAATATTAAAATAATACATGCAAATAAATGAATAACTGTGTGCGATACATATTCAGTAGTGCGTTTTCTCTCCTTCCCTTTAAGGCCGGGCCGGTCTTGTATTTGTGTCGGTTGATTCCTCTGACGCGTAGTGTGAAGTCGGCTACCCTCGCGCAGGGGTGTAATTTGAGAGTTCGCTGAACTCACTCTCTGCAACTTTTCAGCCACGTCACCCATCTGCAAACGCTGTGCGATTTAAGTTGTGGAGTGAGAGATGCAGAAAATCTAGAATATTTTTTACGTTTACGTTTGAGTTTAAAAGCTCGGGAAACTGAGTTGGAATTGCCTTTTTTCTTTACAAATCAAACTTTCCGATTTTAAGTTGAGCAGTGTTGGATATCGAAAGGGATATTGGGTTGTGCATATTATTTGAAAAAAATCGTCGCAGTTTTGATTTTAATTTTAGGTGGAGATAGCAAAGGAAAAATATAATTTGCGCCACTGCATGGCAACATTACTTTAGCGGCACTTTGTTTTGTGTTCATTTTTGGCAGCAAGTTTCGTTTTTGCAGAGAAAACAAATCGAGCCAGAATGAACATTTTTCGTCTCTTGGGTGACATGTGTCATCTTGTTGCCATCATCATATTGTTTCTCAAAATTTGGAGGTCGAAGTCATGTGCAGGTATGTAACATGTAACTTTGTAATGTTTTTTTGTTTGTTTTGATCACAGAGTTGTTAATGTGATGTAACCGAAAGCTTTTTTTGTTTGCAACGCCAGTCGCTGTTGCTGGGTGGCTGGGACACCGGTCAGAGTCCGTCTTAATGGAAAGAACTTACTTTTGGTTTGGTGCAAATACAAAAAGGCAAACAAATGTATTTTAAAAACACCGAAACTAATATTATCGCGGTGAATAATAAACGCAGAGTATAGCCTACTACTGCTGTTGAATCTGGATAAGTGGACTACGAATTTGTTTTACGTTCATAAAAAAAAAAAAAACCGTCCATGACAGGTAAAATATCCCAATTCGAGCTTTAGGTGTGCAGTCAGGATGATACTGTGTCTGCTACAATAGGACTGCTACCTACAGCGTTTGAGGCCATAATCCGACACATACAGAACGATTCCCTCGGCGCGAAGAGGGGCTGTACGATTAATTGTGTTCTTAAAATAAGTTCTCATTAACTCATATCTACGGAAATTCGGTCACCCTCGCCCCCTGTGGAAACGTTCTTTGCGTAAGTACCAAACGTTAAAAGTTGAAACATAGATAAACCTACATGACGATCAACACAACTGATTTTTTTATACTGTATGCATGACGACTATCATATTTAATACAACTAAATTAGACCTCTCGTGTGAGCTGTTTTGTAGTGAAGCAGGGCAACATTGATTTTCGAGGAATAGTGAATCTCTTTCACACGGCAGTTCCGTATTTACGTGGCAATTTGGGCGTTTCAGAAGATGACGCGTCGTAACCCCTGCTTTTGACAGTCTGATCTTCATGTTCGGTCCTGTACTGGCAGTCTGTACTGCGAAGGAGAATGGAGTCAGTTTGCCTACCTGGTTAAAATAGAAAACAAAGCATTGGCAGTTCTTGGACTGTAAACTTCTAAGCACTGCGTAGACCATATAAAGGCTATGGTTCAGCATGGATTGTTTGCTTCATTGTGTGTTCCAGGAATTTCAGGGAAGAGCCAGGTTCTGTTTGCACTGGTTTTCACTACCCGATACTTGGACCTGTTCACCAGCTTCATCTCAGTCTACAATACAGTTATGAAGGTGAGGTGAAATATTTTTTTTGCAGAAGGCTACAGCAGCAGTGCTCCAACTGGGAATCAAATCTGCCTCGGACTCACACGTCCAGATCTCTAACCACTCCCATCCTATAGGACACTCCCATCCATGGATGCTTTCCAGAATGTTTTACTGTTATTGTATCCAACTACTTCCAAACGTAATTGTTTGGTTGGTTGTTTGGAAACTGCAGTAATCGTGCATATTTACTGCAGTGTCACAGGCTTGCATACCTGTGTCTACATTTTGAAAATCTGCTGAAAATTTTTGTAAATTCTGGATAGGCGTAGGGTACTGAGGTCTTTGATCTCTTAACGGTAAAAAAACTCAAAATCATTCAGAATGCCGGACATGGTCCAGCACACATTTTGTAAGCACTTTCGGCCATCTGGGTCCCATTGGTGGGTGGAATGGAATGTCTGGGTTGAACAATGTGATTTGGAACAGACCCTCCATAATGCTGGGTTCCAGAATAACAGCGCGAGATAAGTGGTGTAATAACCACAGCGTCTCTCACCATCTCTCTCTCTCTCTCTCTCTCTCTCTCACCCTTACTCTTTCTTATCTTTCTCTCACAGGTTGTGTTCCTGGTTCTGGCCTACGCTACCGTGTATCTGATTTACCTCAGATTCCGAAGTACGTACAACTCTGAGAGCGACTCCTTCCGGGTGGAGTTCCTCCTTGTCCCTGTGGCCGGCCTCTCGTTCCTGGAGAATTACGCCTTCGCCCCTTTGGAGGTAAAGAACTGCGCTCATATGAAATGGGTCAACGCTCCAGGTTCCCCAGAGGGACAGGACTCAGGGGTGGCCCTTTACTGAGCATGTGTTTTCATGGGTTTCCCAACATGACTTGAATTCTGCCTCCCTCACTCTCTCCCCACCCCCCATCTTCTTTGCTGGTGTGCAGATCCTGTGGACGTTCTCCATCTACCTGGAGTCGGTGGCCATCCTGCCGCAGCTATTCATGATCACTAAGACGGGGGAGGCGGAGTCTATCACCACGCACTACCTGTTCTTCCTGGGCCTGTACCGCGCCCTCTACCTGGCCAACTGGGTGTGGCGGTACCACACGGAGGGCTTCTTTGACCAGATCGCCGTGGTGTCCGGCGTGGTTCAGACCATCTTCTACTGTGACTTCTTCTACCTCTACTTCACCAAGGGTGAGTGTGGCAGGAGAGAGCAGCTCTTCTCAGTAGCTTTCTTTAAAAAAATAAATGTTTTTCTAAGGTTCATGATGACTCCCGATGTGGAACGGCCAGTCGTATTCGTAGGCCTCCCTCGGCGGCGCTGGGTTCTCCGTGAGTTCGGGAGAGCGGCGAGAAGCACACATGTACCCCCCCCCCCCCCCCGTGCTGCCGCTCGCTGCTTCCTTCCGTTGCTCAGAGCGCAGTTTCAGCCATGTTTGCGTTGTGTTTGCGGAGTTCTCCTCACGCGCAGCTGCTGGCGTGTAGTGTGGAGGGATGTCACTCGTGCGTGCTGAGGCGTGACCATCCCGCTGACTGGGACGCCCCTCCTTTGCGGACGCTGCAGTCGGTCACAAAGCGTCCCGAGGGGCTGCAGCCGCTGTTTGCCCCAGCATGGCCAGGCTACACTGAGGACAAGTGCTTTAGCAGGACATGCTGGCTGAACCGATAGACTGATAAGTTAATGTAGTATTAAATTGAATTTTTCAGTGTGCATTTTAGCGCGCACACACACACACACACACACACATATATATATATATGCACAATATGACCAAAATTATCTGGACATCCCTTGGTCTGGGGGTGTTTTTCATGGTTTTGGGCTTGGCCACGTAGTTGCAGTGAAGGCAAACCTTAATGCAATGGCCAACTTTGTGGCAACAGTTTGGGAATACCCTTTTCTGTTTCAGCATTATAATAACGGTACTATAAACTTTTTTGAGCAAATGTGTTTCTGCAATGTTGTAGCAGTACTGTATATTCCATGGTTTTCAAACAGAGTTGTTGGGTAGAATAATGACTCCAATGAAAGTTTGTTGTATTTTAATGTTTTTTTTGTTGTCCATGATGCTAACATGCTCTCTCTCTCCCTCTCTCTTCCCCCTCCCTCCCCCCCTCTGTAGTGCTGAGGGGCAGTGGTAAGATGACCCTGCCCATGCCAGTGTGAGGAGCTTTATCCCCACCCCCCCAACGCCGCCACTCTCTTATGGCTCTTCAGTCCCATCCAATCTCGGTACCACATGTTTGGACAAGCCCCACCCACCTTCACTGCAAGTACATACCCCCTCAAGACCTACCTGTCTTATGGGTGCAGTGTGTTGTTGGGTGTAAGTGTTTACCTGCTTTTTGAGTTTTTGTTTTTGAGTTTTTCTGTTTAAGTGTGCAGCTGCGTCTTTTTTTTTCTGTAATGACCAAAGAGGTTTGGCCCTATTCTCTTGTTGGCCTGTGTGAAATTAAAATTCACACCCAGTCTAGTGATGCTAGCGAGATAATTTCATAACATGTCTTTGCCTTATTAGTTTTACAGAGTTAAGTGCAGTTTCGCTGAATGCTATTAGGTTCTTTCTGCTCTGCACATTACATTTTTGCAACTTTTTAAATCACCCAAGCAGAGTGAATACATTAGTATATGTCTGCAAGACATGTATGCGTGGGTCCCCGATTCTGCCTTTTTTTTTGTTTACTTTAGGCCAGGGCTGCCCAGTCCTGTACCTGGATATCTGCCAACCCCTAGGTTTTCATTCCAACCCTAACAAAGTACACCTCATTCAACAGCCAGAGATCTCTTTGTGCTGCTAATTAGTAGAATCAGGTGTGCCAAATTAGGGTTGAAATGAAAACTGGTAGGTCTCCAGGATCAGGACTGGGCTGCCCTGCTTTAGGCTACTCGTATTGTTGCATGTCTCATGGGCACTCCACGTTAACAGACTTGTTTGTGTGTCTGTGTGTGTGTGTGTGTGTGTGTGTGCGCGTGTGTTCCTGTCTGATGGAAATCTTGCCTAAAGTTGTGTTCTGTGGTGGCAGCGCTGTACGCTGGTGCACGGTGGACCACACGTGAGTGCCACATTTATGCAGCTGTTTCTGTACATGAGGTTGCATGTATTTTCAGTTTCAGTTTATGGAGGATTTCTCCGTTAATCAATGTGTTTTTGTGAGCCTGTCAATACCTTTCAGGCTACCTTCTCTTACCGCTCCCCCCATTTTTCTTATTCTTATTATTATATTTTTTTTATTTAAGGTGGTTTGTTACATTTGTTTGTGAACACCCTGCAATTAAAAGGTTTTGCCATTGTGGCTTCCGACAATTGTGTATTGCAAAACATAGCTGACAAAATCCAGTTTTTGAAAGACTACAGTAGATATTACTAAAATGTGGTTTGAGCCTTCACACGTCAACAAAAAATGTTGATACAAAGATTTTAATATAAATATGCATTGAGTATTTTCCTGGACCATGACCCAAATCTTTATTAGCGGTGTACACTCCCAATATCAAGGTGAATTAGGTTTTCAACAATAAAATCTAATGGTATCGATGTTATTTACTACATTATTGTGTATTCAGATGACATGATCTATTGATCAGTTTGTACAAAGACAAAACTATTTTCTGAGTAACTATGATAATGTTTAAAGCACCTTGTAGCATTTGAGATCTGTCAATAAAAATTGTTTTAATACTTTCAGCGTTTGAAAGTTTATCAGATTCTGATGTGGATGCAAGTTGAAATCACCTCAAGGCAACTGGAGAGACTGGGTCTTTAATATTCAATTTATTCCAACAAATACACATTTGTGGGGTTCTCAGACACAATATTGTAATATACTTTGCCAAGTATTACTTTATTGGTGATTTCACACAATGAACACATTGTAGGATTAAAGTATATGCCTGGTTCATTTAAATACAAATCCTATGTTTTGTATACACTTCTTTATGAGGACATTGGTGCACCATTTAAAAAATGTAATCACCCCTTTCTGAAGCTGATGGACTGTTTATTCATGTGAAGAACTTGCTTTGTGGAAGACCTGTACACATTTCTTACAAAGCCCCACAAAAACTCTGACTCCCATAATTCCTACCACCTGCTTCAGATAAATTTGCTTCCTGCTTTCACTGTAACTGTACTGTAACTGCTGAGAAGTGTGCCCAGACTGCAGGGCGTATGGGGTGTGTGTTAGCCGCTGGTTCCTTATTTAATGAGGGACACCCAGTGCTTGCTTACTGGGCGGATGAAACGCCACTGCTTCTGACTGCCCAGTCTTTTTGGGTATATTATCTCAGTTTAGAGCAGGGTTGTTTGCCGTCGGCCTAGGTGTTAAAAGGCCAGCTCCAGATCAGACCAGTCCCTCTCCTAGCCGGACCCTCGGTCTGGCGGTACACGTAGAGTAGCCTACACCTATAGAAGCACTGGCCTCTGACTCCTTAACACCATCCCCACGCAACCCCCCCCCCCCCTTGGACAAACGTTAACTTGACAATCAAACAAAAACCTGCACCTTAAGTGTCCTTGCCATTGCGGACATGAATGTTACTTTTCTTTGTTTATTTTAAGTGATTTGGCAGTAGCTGATCCGGCTGAGGCAGTTCTCATTAGCCACAGGTGTGTTTTCTGCTGTGCACAGTGTAGTTACCATAGTTATCATATACATCCCCCTGCGTTGCTGCTCCCATTTATGTAAATAAATGATGGCAGAACCAGGATCTCGTCTGAATGCGTCAGCAGGTCTGAACTGATAATCTATCTCTGCATGTGCCGTGGCGTTTCGGTTATCCGCACCCTTTTTAGCTCTGCCTCTCCTTTAGAGAGTCAGCCCTTTCTTCTTCGGCAGCGAATCCCTCCCTCTTCCTCCAGCGCTCTGACCCGAGTGTGCTTTTCCCACATCTATTCATTATCACACCCTCTTACCAAGAGAGACGTGCTGATTAACGGATAGGATGAGTAGCACTGCTATAGGTGCAGAAGCCGCCTGTGGCATAATTTTAACGGTGTCACTGTGCATACGTATTAGTGCTGCAGTAAAATAACCATCATGGACTGGTACCTTAGTGATGAACTAAAACAACAGTAATAGATGTATAACAACGAAATAAGGAAAACTACTATAAATCACACCTTGCTGGTTTAAATAAACCGTATGTAGAGCCTGCAGAGGGAAGTGTGCCGGTTCAGCAAGCTAAGGTTGAGTCTGAAAAGCAGGGGCTCTGAAAGATCCCGGGTGGGGCAGTTCTAGGTAGAGTTTTTCAGTGCTGAGAAACAAGAAGAGCTGTGATGGGGATCAGGATCGCCAAAGGGCCGGAGGTTGCTGTGCAAAGAGGCCCGGCAGGGGTGCGAAAGCCTCTTTTTTTGAGAAACTGTGCTTCAGGAACATGGAGTGTGGGACTGCACCATTTTTTCCCAACAGATTATTTACTCAAACACACACCTCTGAAAATTTAAAGTGCACTCAAGGGCCTAAATTTGTGAAAAAGGTCATATTTATATATCACACAGTATGATTGTATAACTGTATGACCACATTGTAAAACATGTACGGGAGTAGGGTTGATGTGAGGGGCCGTGGGCATGTCTGGTCAAGGACGCGCTGCCGAGAACATTTAACAGTTTAGCACTTTCAGTGCGTGTCTGAATATGAGCATTTTGTGGTCTCAGTGTGGGGGCATTCAGCGCTGTCACAGTTGAGCGTTTTGTGATCTCTGTGCAGAAGTGTTTTCTGTTCTCAGTGCAGGAACGTTTAGTGGTCTCAGTGCGGAAGCGTTTAGTGTTGTTTCAGCGTGGAAGCGTTTGGGGGTGTCTGTACAGGAGCATTTAGCGGTCTCAGTGTGGGAGCGTTTAGTAGTGTTTCAGTGTGGGAGCGTTTAGTAGTGTTTCAGTGTGGGAGTATTTAGCGGTCTCAGTGTGGTAGCGTTTAGTAGTGTTTCAGTGTGGGAGTATTTAGCGGTCTCAGTGTGGGAGCGCTTAGCGTGTTTCAGTGTGGGAGCATTTAGCGATCTTTGAGAGCCTTTGTATGTTCATGGTTTCCTCCATGTTGGCAGCGTGTAGGTCAGTGGGAGAAGGGGTGTGGGAGCGTTAGCACACCTTCAGTGTGGGAGTATTTAGCGGTCTCAGTGTGGGAGCGTTTAGTAGTGTTTCAGTGTGGGAGTATTTAGCGGTCTCAGTGTGGGAGCGTTTAGTAGTGTTTCAGTGTGGGAGTATTTAGCGGTCTCAGTGTGGGAGCGTTTAGTAGTGTTTCAGTGTGGGAGTATTTAGCGGTCTCAGTGTGGTAGCGTTTAGTAGTGTTTCAGTGTGGGAGTATTTAGTGGTCTCAGTGTGGAAGCGCTTAGCGGTGTTTCAGTGTGGGAGCGTTTAGTAGTGTTTCAGTGTGGGAGTATTTAGCGGTCTCAGTGTGGGAGCGTTTAGTAGTGTTTCAGTGTGGGAGCGTTTAGTAGTGTTTCAGTGTGGGAGTATTTAGCGGTCTCAGTGTGGGAGCGTTTAGTAGTGTTTCAGTGTGGGAGTATTTAGTGGTCTCAGTGTGGAAGCGCTTAGCGGTGTTTCAGTGTGGGAGCATTTTGCGATGTTTAGAAAGCACTTTGCATCCCTCCCTCATGGCTCCTCCCACCACTTTGGCCGCGGAGGTCAGTGAGAGGGGTGTGGAGGCGACAGCCACCACCTTCTGCACTGCTTTTGTCTTTTTACCCCCTTTACCCAACACACCAGCCCCCTCTGCTGCCCCCTTCCCCATCGCCGTCACCAGCTCACACCAGAACAGCTTTTCAGCTCTCTTTCTCTCCCTCTCTTCCTCCCTTCTCCTCTCCTCCAGCTCCTGCTTCACCCTCTCCGTGTCCTCCCCCTGGCACTTCCTCAACTCCTCCCCCTTTTGGTGTAGCTCCGCCCCCCTCTCTCTCCTCATCCTCTCCTGTTCCTGCCGGATGGCTTGCTCCGCCTCCCGGTACATGACATTGGTGTAGCAGCCCCCTCCGTTCCCCTCCACCATCCTCTCC
Organism: Anguilla rostrata; assembly: GCF_018555375.3. NCBI lineage: Eukaryota > Metazoa > Chordata > Actinopteri > Anguilliformes > Anguillidae > Anguilla > Anguilla rostrata. Next base: position 18,353,748 of record NC_057949.1, on the reverse strand, counting down.
ACCTTCTGCAGCAGCTCTGTGACCTGGTTCCTCTCGCCAGGCGCACTGTTGTCAAAAACGTGATACCCGCCGCCGCAGCTGCCCACAAACTCCAGGAGCTCCTCGCTCTCCTTCAGGAAGTCCTCGATAGTTTTCCCTCTCAGCTGGTCCCCCCATGTGAACAGGGCCATGGTGTACCCCGAGGCACTCTCTCCGAAAGTGGCCCGGACCCACTGCAGGCTGTCCCTGTCCTCCTGTGTGAAGCGGCCCAGCTGCAGAACCACCAGCACGGCATGGGGTCCCGGAGCGGAGAGGACAACGCACCGGGCCATCTCCTCCAGCACCTCCTGGCTAGAGAGACGGGTGTCGAAGAATCCCGGGGTATCTATCACCGTGACGACCCTCCCGGACACATTTCCCCTCTGCCTCTCGCACTGACTGGTCACCGAACGGGGCGACATTTCGGCTCGGAACGCAGCCCGTCCCAGGATGGTGTTCCCCACCGAGCTCTTCCCCACACCGGTCTTCCCAAGCAGCACCAGCCTCAATTCAGGGAGAGAGGGATCCACAGGCACAGCACACTCTGCTGAAACACCGCCACCGTTCACTGTTAAACTTCACGCTGTTAACCTGCATGCTGTTAATCTGCACACTCATATTGTTAACTCCACCGACCAGTCAAACATGCAAAGGTTCTGATCTGTTTACCTGTACAGTTAATATTCTTACAATGTACAGCCCTAATGTTGATAAGAACGAACTGTCAATATTTAAAGGATGTATCCAAATTAATAAAGCACTACACTCATTGCGTCTGATTTGTGTAGTCCTAGTCAGCACAGACATCGAGTTATCCGGCACTATCCCTGCTATTTCTAGACCTTTCGGGGCTGTAGACAGACTCTGGAGATTTAAAAAAAATTTTTTATCTTATGTCGTGAGTCATTTTTAGTGCAAAGGGCAAACGCTGATATAGACGTACGTACTTCGTTAACCTAAGTTGTTTGAGCATGGCAATGTTCTCACTCACCCTCGCTCGGTGTTTCGCCTGCTGGTGACTCCATTATTTCTGCTGCGCCCCAGTTGATGACAACACAAAATGACCCTCCTCACGTATCTAATTCTGACATTCAACTTCTCCTGTTGCGATATATTTTAAATCCGTAAATGTGAAAATAAATAATAATGCGTGCTTTTTAACAGGTTTGACCAGCGCCAGATTGCGCACGAGCTCACAGGCAGCTGCAGACGGTGATGTCACGATGTTGTGGAATTTGCTCACTGGCAGCTACTGAGCTTGTCCCGACTGTCCAACCGTTAGTACCGGAGCGCAATGCTGCGGAGTAAAATAGGCCCAGCACAATCTCGATTAAACCTTATCTGTGAAATCGGTCGACCTGTTTTCGGGTTTAGTATTTTTATGACGGTTTCGCTTGCCGCTCATTGAATGCTTGCAGTAAAAATTATATTCTAATAATTCGAGTGAAAGGAATCTCGATTGTCTTTTTTGTTAAAAAGACATAAGCCCCATTTTAAATAATGTTTTAAAATGATAAAATATGCAGCGATATTAACAGAATATTTTTACAGTTGTACCAGAAAAATTAGCCACTGTCAAAATGGAAGCGTTCAGAGCAGCTCATCAGAAAACTCTTAAAACTCTTTTGACAGTTTATTTAGATGTCAATGCATAATGTGATTTGCATATTTATGTGGACCCAGTATTCGGCTGATATGAATGTATTTTTACAACACGAATGTAGAGAGCAGGCATTAAGTCCCTGAAGATTTTTCTTGACACTGGGAAATTTTTCCTTTTTTATTATTGTAAAGTATTCAAAACAGACCATATACCTGGAAGGGGTACAGATTTATTTATTTTTCTTTCTTTTCATTTTTTAATAAAAAGGTAATCCACTGTGCAAATTTGAAATGTGAGCATAACCACCAACCTCAAGCAATCACAACCGCAATCACACCCACATACAGTATAACAACATATTGCATGAAATGTTCCAAAACCATTTTCTCTGCCAAAAACTACAGTGTAATATGTTCCGGTCACAGATCCAGGTAATTTGACGCAAACTTCAATCCTAATCTCAGCATATTATGTTGAAAACCCTAACCTCAATATTTGTTATTTAAGAAACGTGGAGACGGCGGCCCCCCTGCTGATGAACAGAGTGAGACGCCATATCCGTGTATGCATCTCTTTTGCACCACTGCAAAAAGGGATTTTACAACTGCCCCTCCCCCCTTTCTCCTGCCTGAGCCTCTAGTTAAGGCACTTTGTCCTGAGTGCAGTGGTGCATCCTAAGGCCTGGAACTTCAGTCCGGTGGTCAGTCCTACAGAAACGTGTGTGTTGAAACTATTTGCATAAACTGTTGATGACTCAGGAACAGCTTGCACTAACTATTTGCTAAGTGAATATTTGCACAGTGATTCAAGAACAATTTACGCAGTGACTCTGTTTGCGCAGTGACTCAGGAACAGCTTGCATAGCCACTGTTTGTGCAGTGAATCTGTGCTGTAACAGTTGGTGCTGTGACTGCTTTGTGTGGTGAATAAGGAACTGTTTCCACAATGACTCAGCAACTGTGTGCAGTGACTGTTTGCGTAGTGACTCAGTAACTGCACAGGTACTCATGAGCTGATTGCACAGTGACTGACTGTGCTGTGGTTAAGTAACTGCACAGTGACTGACTGTTTGTGCTGTGGTTCAGTAACTGCACAGTGACTCAGGAACTGCAGCTGGATGACTGCAGCTAGAAAAGAGACGTGTGTCCTAGTGTGTGCCAACCCAAGCTGATGGAGGATATGGTAGCCATGGGAACCTGGGAATTCCCGGAAAAGCATATTTTTAAAAAGGTGAAAGTGACTTAGGGTGAGGAACAGGTGTGTGGTCAGGACTGCTCTGTGGTGGAGCTCACCCACTCCACCAGACTCCTCGCCGGCAGACCGTGAGTCCTGCCGCCAGTGTGAATCGCCACACGCTCTCCTAGCTCGACACCAGCAGGAGCAGTGGGAGGTGGGGGTCCCAGTATGAGCGGCGGAGTGGGCGGGCATTCAAACGGATCCCAAAATCTCGACCCTATGCAGATCCCGTCCCCTAAAACCGCGCAGCCGGCGGCTACGCCAACGTCGTCTTCGTAAGCGAAACTGAAGCAGTCCTTGGGCGCACCGTTTCCGAAGCCACTGAGAGCCTCCCGTTCCGGCTTCGCCAGAGCTAACCCGTCGAAAATGTCTGTCGTGACGCGGACTGACCCGTCCGCGTCCTCGTCCTCCTGCTCCAGCTGTTGGCAGACGTCTGCGTCGGCGCTGGACTGGCTCCCGTCGCTGCGGCTGCAGTGACTGGCGGGATTGTAGCCGCCCGCCCCTGCCTGAGCCGAGCTGTGAGCGGAGAGTTCTGGGAAATCGCAGAACGCCGCTTCCTGGGGGGCCCAGTGACCCCGCCCGGCTCCGTGCCCCTCGCTGGCCCCCTCCCCGGCGACCACATCCGGCTGAATGTCTCCAGGGGCGTCCACCTGCCCAGCGCGGTCGCTCGCGAAAAGCTGACCCACACCGCACGTCTTCACACTCTCTGAAAAGGTAAAGGACGCAGTATGAGTCTAACAGCAGCTGCCACACAGGCAAAGACATTCAGTTGCCATCTCTTGCTCTATTGTTAGTATTAATTCCAGTAATAATATTTCATATTTAATTATAACTAATAAATGTAATAATTTTAATTGTCTCGAGAAAATGCATTAGTAAAGCCTGGAAAATGTGTTACTATCAGACAGATTTTCCTCTGGCTCGGGGGGGGAAACACTGGCACACTTAGTGAGAAAGGAGGTGGATTTGGGGTAAGGCCTAAACACTGTCCCATTGAGCCAGCCAGGCTTGGGCAGGGCTTACTTCACCTGTCTGAGGGTGCAGCAGCTTGCGAGAGGGGAACTCCTTCCCTTCCTCCTCCTCAGGGATGGTTTCGGGGATGGGCGGCTCCCCTCCCATGAGGCGTCCTAGCTGAGCCATCCCGCCGATGTGTTTGAGTCGGACGTACTGCAGGACGTCCGTGATCCAGCGTGCCTCCCGCCACATGGAGTCCAGACTCTGCAGGAGCAACAGAAAGACCTGTAACAGGTATGTAACAGTCCCAGGACAGCCCCCTCACCTGTAACAGGTATGTAACAGTCCCAGGACAGCCCTCTCACCTGTAACAGGTATGTAACAGTCCCAGGACAGCCCTCTCACCTGTAACAGGTATGTAACAGTCCCAGGACAGCCCTCTCACCTGTAACAGGTATGTAACAGTCCCAGGACAGCCCTCTCACCTGTAACAGGTATGTAACAGTCCCAGGACAGCCCTCTCACCTGTAACAGGTATGTAACAGTCCCAGGACAGCCCTCTCACCTGCAACAGGTATGTTAAAGTCCCAGGACAGCCCTCTCACCTGTAACAGGTATGTAACAGTCCCAGGACAGCCCTCTCACCTGTAACAGGTATGTAACAGTCCCAGGACAGCCCTCTCACCTGTAACATCTGTGTGATGTGTTCCAGGCGTTCCTTCGCTTCCTGAACCTCTTTGCTGTCCAGTGCCTCACGCAAGGCCTGCTGAGATAGGTGGGAGTCCAGCTCCAGCCGCACCCAAGCCTGGCAATAGTGGGACAGGAAGTCCCGCTCGTACGCCCAGAAATGCACTGGAGCGAGCGATAGAGAGAGGGAGAGATAGAGGGCGAGAGAAGAAATGGGAGAGAGGGGGTCAGAGAGAGATAGAAAAAAGAGAAATGTGAGTTTTATTTAGAACACTGATTCACAGACCCAGAAACACGCACAAAAGGGTGAAGTTACCTATAAATCATTTGTACTTGTTAACAAAATGGGAAAACCATAGCATAGCACAGCATAGATGCCCTTGTTCAGTCCCACATTTTAACCACCCCCCTTCCCCACCCCCTGTCCCCTCCTTACCCAGCTCAAAGATCTGCAAGGGTAGGGAGAGGGTGGGGTCCTGCACCCAGTCCATTGGGCGGGGGCTGGGGCTGGCGCTGAAGTCTTCACTAGGGGGCAGCAGCAGCAGCATGGACAACTGGTCTCCAAACTGCAGCAGCTCCTGGGTGTACATACGGTACTGATAACCCTAAGGGGGCAGGGGTAAATTGGAAATGGGGGAAAAAATAGTTGTTCAGTAAAAGTGGAGAGGATAAATCTAGAGCAACACAGGAATTCAGTCAAAGGTTGCGTGTGAGGATACCATTTTAAATCCATAGTGAATTATCCAGAATCAGCAGTGGAGGCTAAGCCAGGGTGCCAGCTGGTGAGTTTGATTAGGCATTCCGGACCAGTGGTAAACAGGGGAAAGCATTGGCATATATGAGAGCTGGCTGGGCACAATCTTTCATAACCTTTCCAAATGGCTTGGAGCTGAAACCAGTTACTACAGGAAGGCCAGTGAGGCTGTAAGGTGGTTAACACTCATTTGCTAAGGAGAGGGAGCTCTCTTACCCTGTAGAGGGGAATACTCAGCTTCGTCAGCAGAGTTGTGACCGCCAGCCGCAACGACCTCACAAACTCCTCTGGCACCGCCTGGACCTCCGTGCTGCCAATCACAGGCTGACCAACCACAGTCAGACTCTGTAGCCACGCCCACTCTTCGCTGAAAAATAAAATACAGAACAAAGTCAATACATGATTTACAAGAAATGTTACTTAAAAGAAAGAATTAAGTTAAAAAGATTTATTCAGAAACATCCTGCAAGATTAAGATCTGCAGTATGAACACGTCAGAATATTTACTCTTTTTGGTTTAGGGGGAGAGCCATTTAAATTGTTTTTATTCTTTATTTCAGAGCAACTTAACAGCTGATAATGCTTTTTCAAATAATCCATTTATACAGCTGGGTATTCACCATAGCAATGCAGGTTGAGCACCTCGCTCAAGGGTACAGCAGCAGCCTCCCACCTGGGAATCAAACCTGCAACCTTCGGAGCAGCAAGCCCAGTTCCCAACTATAGCTTGTATAGCATCTTACCGGGAGACGTGGTGATTATGGCGGACCTTGGCGTGACACAGCAGGTTGGGCATCTTCTGGGAAACCAGAACCCTGATCTGATCCACCGAGCTGCTGAGCTTCAGAACCCCGATGTACAGGCCCGTCTGGGCCCTCTGGGTGCCTCGCCGGTGGTAGGACAGCTTGTCCTGTGGTGAGTCAGACAGTGAGGGGTTAATGTGGCCTGAGGGGGTACTGTGAAGAACTAATGTAAGGTTAATAAATAAAGAAGCTCACACACTTTTCCACATCCCTACTGTGCTGCAGGAGCTGTTCATACCTCTACATCCCTCTTCTCCCAAACATCTTCTACAACTAGATGAAAGTTCAGCTGGACACCCAGTGGAATGAGGCATCCGCAAATACTGCAGCGCCCCCCGCTGTGATTTAATTATTAATTTTACACCCACCTGTCCCAGCTGCTGCTATGGTATTCCACAGGGCCCACGTAAGCCCCTCTTATCTGCTCTCTTTCACCGGCATGCAAGCCAGACAAGCGCACCAGGGAATCTCTAACATCATGAGCACAGGCCTAGCATTCTTCTAGTTTACTAACCGGCAGTTTTAATGTAGGTTAGAACATTTAGAATCAACATTCAAGAATGGCATAAATTCAGCACAAGAGAAATGCAGCTCTGAGGGGAATAAACTGTCTGACACTAGCACTGCTCAGTTACAGTGTTCAGAGCATTACCACCTCTATCAGACACTAGCACCGCTCAGTCACAGTGCTCAGAGCATTACCACCTCTATCTGACACTAGCACCGCTCAGTCACAGTGTTCAGAGCATTACCACCTCTATCTGACACTAGCACCGCTTAGTCACAGTGCTCAGAGCATTACCTCCTCTATCAGACACTAGCACCGCTCAGTCACAGTGCTCAGAGCATTACCTCCTCTATCAGACACTAGCACCGCTCAGTCACAGTGCTCAGAGCATTACCTCCTCTATCAGACACTAGCACCGCTCAGTCACAGTGCTCAGAGCATTACCTCCTCTATCAGACACTAGCACCGCTCAGTCACAGTGCTCAGAGCATTACCTGCTCTATCTGACACTAGCACCGCTCAGTCACAGTGCTCAGAGCATTACCTCCTCTATCAGACACTAGCACCGCTCAGTCACAGTGCTCAGAGCATTACCTCCTCTATCTGACACTAGCACCGCTCAGTCACAGTGCCAGAGCATTACCTCCTCTATCAGACACTAGCACCGCTCAGTCACAGTGCTCAGAGCATTACCTCCTCTATCAGACACTAGCACCGCTCAGTCACAGTGTTCAGAGCATTACCTCCTCTATCAGACACTAGCACCGTTCAGTCACAGTGCTCAGAGCATTACCTCCTCTATCTGACACTAGCACCGCTCAGTCACAGTGCTCAGAGCATTACCTCCTCTATGAGACACTAGCACCGCTCAGTCACAGTGCTCAGAGCATTACCTCCTCTATCAGTCACTATGCACCGCTCAGTCACAGTGCTCAGAGCATTACCTCCTCTATCAGTCACTATGCACCGCTCAGTCACAGTGCTCAGAGCTATTACCTGCTCTATGAGACACAGCACCGGCTTCAGTCACAGGGCTCAGGCCTTCCTCCTCAAACCCGTGACACTTGAAGGTACACGCTTCAGTGCACAGTCCAGGCATTCCCTCTATCAACTAGCACCGCTCAGTCACAGTGCTCAGAGCATTACCTGCTCTATCTGACACTAGCACCGCTCAGTCACAGTGCTCAGAGCATTACCTCCTCTATCAGTCACTATGCACCGCTCAGTCACAGTGCTCAGAGCGTAGTCTCACCTTTAGCTGCTCGTTGAGAGTGTCCACAGCCGTGGGTTCGGGCAGCAGGGGTGTCCTGTGCCTGTTCCTGTCCATGCGGGACAGGGCAATCCAGTGCAGAGGGGGGTCTGGGGTGTGGGAAGGGGGTACACACTCCCTCAGTGTCACCAGCAGGACATTCCCATGTCTGTCCTTCAGGGGCTCGTAGTACACCTGTCCCAGATCCACCGTCCCAAGAGAGGACTGCAGAGAGTTTTAGGGGGGGGTGCAATATAGCTTCAATCCAGTACACACAGACAAGACACTACTGTATTGTAATGTATTTGCTGGGGAATCAAAGAAATAAGATTTGTGTAGACTTGAGTAAGATGTTTGCATGTAACTTAGTTAATTGTACATATAAGTGAACTGTTCTTCCACTAAAATTTCCATTATATTTTATTGTAAGTGTATATAATGTGAGGGATTTGTTGTGTTTATTTCCATTGTACTGCTTTAATTATCTCAACCTGTTTGGGGGGAGGGTGGCTTTGATAAGAAGAACAAACATGGGCTGTTAGGTGGAATGAACCAGGAATAGTGTGCATGCATGGTTAGGCTGTTATGCTGAACACTCTCACTGTTTTTGCTCTAGTACTGGTAATACACAGACAGACCCAAGGCAATGAGTTTCCCTCACCTGCAGCTGTGCCACAGCCCGCAGGATGCTGTGTCTGTTCTGAAGGAGGGATGACGAGGAAGACAGGGAGGAGGAGAGAGCCTGCTGGAGCCAGGGTACCTGCTGCCAGGCACAGGACAGCTGAGAGAGAAAGAGAGAGAGAGAAATGGAGGGCGAATGGGAGATAGGAAGACATGGAAAGAGAGCACAGGCAAACAGGAGGGGTAGAGGGACGGGGACAGTTGTTGAACATTATCGTCACGTTACATGCTATTGCGATACACACAAAGTACTGTCATAGCTAGAAGGAATGCATTCGGCAGAGCGCAAACATCTGCCAAGGCACAGCGATCTCCCCCCATGGGAATGCAACCAGCAAATGTCTTGGAAATCCAGTCATTAGTTTTTAAGATATGCTTGGTCTGACGGTGTCACCAAAATCAATAGGTTTCCTGCTAATGGCAATCCAGCCGTCACTTTTCCAGATATGTCTGTCATGGATGGACAGACAGATTGACAAACAGACAGAGATCATTGCATAACCTCCTTGGTAGAGGTAAAAAAAATAGCATTGGTTTCTCCACAGTGCTTACAATGCTGGAATGAATAACCTCAGTCTCTTGACAGCTAACCTTGGCAAACCAAAGGAAGTCCTGGGTGACAGAGGTGGAACAGCTTTGGATCTCAACCAATGGGATCTGGTCGTCCGCAGTGACAAGGATGTTGTCCTTGTGGTAGAACACAGCAGCCAGGTACACGCCTCTAAACACAGACAGAGAGGGAAATGTGATGGGAAGAAGCTGCAGTGTACAGGCTCTCCATGTGAAGGCAGAAAGAGAGAGAGAGAGAGAGAGAGTGAGGAGGCAGAGAAAGGAGGAGTGTGGATCCTCTCACCTCTGCAGCAGGCGGACGAACTTGGTGGCTGACTGGAAGAGCTGCTTCAGGCCGCGGGACACAGACAGACGCTTACTGGGGCTCTGCTGTCTGGAGCTTTCTGTGATGGGACAGAGTACAGATGTCAGCACACTCATGTGCTGACATCACAAGGGATAACAACTGACGATAAGACAGAAGACAGACAGATAAAGGGACACACACACACATACACATACACATACATATATATATATATACACACAAACACACCTCACCACACACACACACCTACACAAACACGTGCATGCACATGTGCTGATATTAAAATGGCTAGCAATTAACAGACAGATAGACAAAAAGAGGGAGATAGACAGACACACACACAGATATGTCTGCACAGGTTACCTATGCAGTATCCCCTGTAGTGTGGCTCTCTGATCTGCTCCAGCAGCCTCCGCACGCCAGCCTCTGGCTGCTTGCTCCTCACTTTGACGCCGACGCATTCCCTCCAGCCTGCAGGGGGAGACAGAGGGCAAGCATGGCCACACTGGGAGAAGAAGCCATTCGGAAGCTGTGCATCCCCTTGCCCCACAGAGCCGCAGTTCCGCCTACTCACTGGAGGGGGCAGCGCTGGCCGGGCTGGAGCTCTGGAATGGACCCCATCCCTTGACATTGTAAGCACTCACTCTCACAAAGTACTGCACCCCCTGTCAAGAAACACAGAGACGGTTCCAGAGTGTATATGCACAATTTACACATAGTTATGCTCATATATAGTGTAGTCTCTTACAGACTGGAGGTCGGTGATGTTGTAGAACAGACTCTTTGTGTCCAGGACAAGGGCAGATCCACACAGGGGCTTGAAATTGGGAGAGATGCTCCATTCCACTGTTGAAACAGAGAGGAAGAGGCACAGGTTACTTTCTCATTATCTTCATCACATTGTCAGCACTGCAGAAGAACAGAAAAACAGTTTTACAAAGTAAAATTTTTTCCAAACTAACACAAACCTATGGCTGCGTCTGCATAATTTCAGTGTTTCTCCCACTAGTGACAGGGCAATGAGCAGTTACTACGTATCTCAAGAACTTGAGTAATTATTCCACTAGAGGGCGCTATAAGGCAAATGTATGCATACATTCTGCAATGAACAGATGTTGTGAGGCAGAGACACCTGATAATGAACTAGGGTTTACCAAATGGAGAAAGGTTGCAAATCCTGCAAATGTCGTTATTCCTTCTGAAAACCACAAGCTTTTTGTTTTAAACTTTTACCGTGTGAATGAAATTACTTTATCTTTGGGAGAGTTTGGGAAGGAGCGCCATTGCTTACAGCTGTTAGGCCCTAAACAGGATCTAAAACTGGCTGAAATATTCTCTGTCTGTCACTATTGTGTTTTTACCTCAGATGAGCTTGGAAAATGAGGGTGCGTTCAGTGTGTAATTCATGAGCGGCAGTGTAATATAATGGCTAAGGTGTTGGTCGTATAACCTAAAGTTTGCAGGTTCGATTCCCTGGTAGGACCCTTGAGCAAGGTACTTAACCTGCATTGCTCCAGTATATATGTAATACAATGTGTATATATACAGAAATATATACAATGTAAGTCGCTCCGGATAAGACCGTCTGCTAAATGCCTGTAATGTAATGTAATGACGGGTGAACACATTTTCACACCTCTGTAGCGGGTAACTAGTCCGGTTCCGCTGCCCTCCGGCTCACTGAAGGACACCGACAGAGAGGTCGCACTGGTCACCAGCAGCGACACGCAGCTAGGAGGTCCAGGAAGGACTGTGAGAAAGAGGGAGCACAATACAATATAGAGACAAAAGTATGAAATTGTAGAAAAAAAAGAAAATACACTAAGCATAAAAATACTAAAATATGTGTGTCAACAACCTGACCCAGAACAGCCTGATGCATTGCGTCACTCATTGGTACGCTATGGCACGTGCTGGTATAGTTAGCCATGCCCCTTCACCTTCATAAGCCACCCCCCGGTACCACAGGCCAGGGTCCAGCCCCCTCTTCTGAGCTGCCTGTTACCTGTGAGGCGGAAGTGGTCCCTCATCTTCCAGTACAGCTGCCGCCGGAGCGTCCAGATGCGGAGCTGCCTCTGGGCGTCAGCTTGTCCCTGCGGCCCCGCCCCCACCCTCTCCAGCACATCCTCCCTGCACTCCTCCACCCTCTGCCCTGCCAGCGCCACCAGTGAGTCCAGCTTCACCAGCCAGTCTGAGGGACGGCACACTGAAAGACGTGGGGAGAGGGAGGGAGGCAGGGAAACAGAGACAGAGAGATGGAAGGAGGGAGGGAGAGACATGGGGAGAGGGAGGGAGTGAGAGAGAAGGAGATAGGGAAAGACTGTGCTCAAACATGGTATTGCCCCCCACATGTATTGTTATGCAGCCAGATGCTCGGCCCTACCCCCACCTCCCTGCTCCTATGGAACTTTGTCTCTGGATCAGGACTCTTCGAGGTTATCTCCACGGCAACGGCCGTGTCCTCGTCATCAGTATCAGACGGCAGAGACAATGTTGAGACTGTGGTGGAGATGAAGTCCATGGACTTACACACACACGCACATGAAGACAACACACACACCACCTCCTACTCAACGCCTTCTTGGCTCCCACCCCCCCTCCCTCCCCCGTTACAGTGCAGTCTGCTGAGGGTTGATGCGCTGCGCCTGAGCGGCTGCGCGCTCCCCCCAGTGTCTGTGCTGCGACACTTCCCCTCCCCGACACCCTACCCCCTACCACATGTGCAAGTCTTCGAGTTTTTTGTTGTAATGTTTGTAATGTTTGTAATGTTTTTATGATGTTGCTATGTGCTGAGGTTTTTTCTTCGTTTCAATGAAACGAGTGCCCTCTCGTTTCATTGAAAGGACTGTTTTTCTTCCTCCTCCTTCCTCCTGTCCTCTCATTTCTCATCTAATAAGTTGGCGCCGCAGATGGCTGCCTCGGTGTGTTGACCAAAGCAAATTCCTCGTATGTGTAAATGTACTTGGCAATAAATTCGATTCTGATTCTGATTCTGATTCTGATGTATCACTACATCACCCAAGAAAAGAAGCGTGAAGACATGTAGGTTCAGGGCAGCCACACTAGAGGGCGCTGTAACATGTCATACATAAGCAGCTTTATGCATCTCTCTTTGATGCATCAGATCATCTCCAACCTGCCTCACTCTTTTCAGCTAAAATTTTATTGTCCTATTTTGAATTTTATTGAATCAAAACGGAACACCACAATAATAAAATATGCACACAGCTTTGCATTTAACCTGATCAGGTGCAAACAACTCCCTGTTTTCACTGCTTTGTTATGGTGATAACGATACCAGTCACCTTGGTGCCAGCCACTTTCTGTCCAATCACAAGGCAGCTCAGGAGCACCCCAGAGGACCAGTGTAACCCTGGAACCTTGCTGAATGGGCACAGTCCATAATGCAAGCTGTGTTTATGCAGGACCAATTTAGCAAAAACAACAAGCTGCTCCGAACTCAAGAGATTAATTATGCAGATAAAGCACTGCTATTTCCCGTTTTTTTTCCCTAAATATTACTTCATTATGCAGTTTCAAGCTCCTGGGTAAATACTGGCATCATAACGAGCAATGGCCCGGGACCTAGAACCGAGACATGGTCGAGGACACCGCTAACATTATCCTGTCTGGGGCAGGGTGCTTTTCATTCAGCCAGAACAGAACTCCTCAGCGGTCCCAGTGGCAGGTCAGGGGCCGTTAAGGTACCATGAGTGCTCAATGATCCACCTTTGCTTCTGTGAGTGCTGCCTGTCTTTCAGTCAGTGCTGCCTCTGCTTCAGTCAGTGTTGCCTCTGCTTCAGTCAGTGCCGCCTCTCCTTTAGTCAGTGCTGCTGCTGCTTCAGTCAGTGTTGCCTCTGCTTCAGTCAGTGCTGCCTCTCCTTTAGTCAGTGCTGCCTCTCCTTCAGTTAGTGTTGCCTCTGCTTCAGTCAGTGTTGCCTCTGCTTCAGGCAGTGCTGCCTCTCCTTCAGTCAGTGTTGCCTCTGCTTCAGTCAGTGCTGCCTCTCCTTCAGTCAGTGTTGCCTCTGCTTCAGTCAGTGCTGCCTCTGCTTCAGTCAGTGTTGCCTCTGCTTCTGTCAGTGCTGCCGCTGCTTCAGTCAGTGTTGCCTCTGCTTCAGTCAGTGCTGCCTCTGCTTTAGTCAGTGCTGCCTCTCCTTCAGTCAGTGCTGCCTCTCCTTCAGTCAGTGCTGCCTCTGCTTCAGTCAGTGCTGCCGCTGCTTCAGTCAGTGTTGCCTCTCCTTCCTGTTGCAGCACTGAAGGCAACCCAGTCGCTGACCCAGCACACATGCAGTTATCTGCACTGCTCCCTCCATGGGGGTGAACAGCACAGCCAAGAAGGGATGGTTAAAAATTTTGGAGGAACAAAAGGCGTATATCAAATAATAATTATGGAACATTCCAAAATCAAGAATAGAAAGACCAGCTAGGGAAAATATTTAGAACCTGCTATGAATCTCCCAAAGGAGGCGTTACTAAGTACTAAACTGACGATGTCCAAACTTTTGCACATTCCATGTTCACATTATTTTATTATTTTGAATCTAATAAATGCAAATAAATCGTAATCATCCATTAGAATATGTAGAAAGTCACGTGTAACTATGTACTATGGAAAGGTCTGGTCAGCTGCTGTTTTATTAGATTCAACATACACTTTGGGACCAGGTGTATCCAAACTTCTACAAACTTCTAAGCTCTTAGAAAATACCTGCAAAAGATCACACTAATTGACTCTTTGGTGTCGCTATAATAATACATTTTGCAAAGTTGTATTAACAAATTGATAAATTTTTTTAATATTTGGAGAATGCAAAATAATGTCATCCAGTATCAACACAAGGACCTTTGGGACTGATTTGGCACATTGGCTCACTGTAGTCTCAGGGTATTCATTGGATTAATTGTCTAAGATTGTTTGGCCCTCACAATGGCTGCATGCAGCTATAGTTATGTTTGGAAACTTGCATACATTGTGTTCAGCTGCCTCGACAGACTACAGTTACGTTTACGGTTAATTTGTGCGCAGATGGGGGCTTCCCAGCCACATTTTCTGACCACACTGTGATAGTGTGCTAAAACAGAGATGGTAGACACTTTCAAGATTCTCAAATTCTAACATGCAGCACATGGAAACAGTTGAACAATGCATCAAACTGACTCTGAGCAAATCTTAATTATTAAATTTGGTGCCAAAAGTGGGGCTGAGCCTCCCGTACCCTGGACGAAGCAATCGCCAATTGCACATTGCCCAATGGAGCTACCAGCCACAGTCGGCACTGGTATGGTCTGGATTTAATTCCAGGCCATGACCCTTATCCTTGCACAATAAAGTGCCTTTCCTTTACATTTTTAATTTCATTGTGTATGGGCGGTATGTACCTGCATCTGCCTTATGATTGACAACCCCCGGTCTTTACCTTGTTCAATAATTTCTTTGTTTTTTATCCACCGACCTACCTTTGACCATTGCAGTGCACCAACGGAACGTAATTTAAAATAGAAAAGGGCCCTGAAGCAGGCTCGTCACACTCACGGTTTGGATTGTGCCTGGCCCCAGCCTTGATGAGGACATGGAGAAGAGGGGAGTTGTGGGTAAGAGCAGCCACGTCGAGGGGCACCAGGCCCTGCTCGCTCATGCTGTTCACACCTTTCTCATGCTCCCTCTCTCTCTCTCTCTTCTCCCGCTTTTCCCCTCCTCCGCCTGCTGCACGGTCCTTAGACAGCAGGCACTGCACTGCCAGCGTGTCCTCGTTCTCCACAGCCTCCCACAGGGACTTATACTGAGGGAGAGAGTGAGTGAGAGAGAGAGAGAGAAGAATATGGAGTGTGCAAAAAGAATGAGAGGGAGAGAGTGTGAGAGAGAGGGACAGTGGGAGGGAGGGAGACAGGAGAGAGAGAGAGGGGGTGCAGTGTTAAGGCATTATTTCATCAGTATGCAAACCACTTCCACTCTTTCTTTTGCTGCCGTATTATGTATTCTGCAGTTATCGAAACTTTTAGATTATTCCAGCACAATTCAAATTGTTAAATGAGCTGGAGATGCAGAGGGAGGGAGCAAGATGGGCGAAGAGAGAAAGATGAATATAAAGAGGGAGAAAAGAAGAGAAACAGAGAGGGAACAAGTGAAGGGGAACAGAAAGGTCTGAAATGTAAACACAGAGGAAGAGCCCACCCTTAAAGCTGTTACCATGTAAAAGCTGTCCTCTCATATTGTTACACAATGCTGATTACACAATCTGCCTGACAGTTTCAGTACACCTAGCAAAACTGAAAAGTGCAGAAAACAGCATTAAACTAAGGGCGTTTTCTACTATCATAAAGACACAGGAAGGCAGAAAAATACAGAATTAAACATCAACGAGTTAAAAAGGGATTCAGTAAATAAGAAAAACCAAGTATTAAAGAAATGTTCAGGCAGCTGAACTAGAAGAGGCAAAATGGTGTCTTACGGCGGGTGTTGCCCTGCTGTGGCGGTTGGGGGACTCTGACTCGCTGGTTGAGTTGGACTCGCCACCCCTTAGCCTGACGGACAGGTTCCTGTAGAGGCGTTTTGGGGACACGGGCCCTAGGGATTTCCGCCTCTGAGGCGGGTTCCTCACAGACACTGACATGGAAGCCGGACGGGAGGGGCTGGGGAGAGGGGGACACACGGGCTAGCGTGGCAGTGGCACTTCACCCTGTAATGGAGAGAGACCGTTAGAAGGTGCAGTATGAATGGCTAGGGGACTGGGCCTGTAACCCAAAAGTTGCGTAAGTCGCTCTGGATAAGAGCGCCTGATGAATACCAGTAATGTAATGTAGCAGAAGTAGGGAGCAGGACATTGTACTGAATAGAAAGAGAAAATGGAATAAAATGAATTATACGAAATATTTTCATTTGCCCAGTCAATAGTGATCACAAAAACTCAAACAAAAATACATGCTTCAACATCGAACTGCTTACACAATACATGCCGCTGCTTTAACTGAAATGGTCTTTATCATCTGTCAGGATGAGATCTATCTGCTTATCGGATCCAAGCTGACTTCCAAATGTACAGTAAGTACAAAATCTACCACTAGATACTGGTATCCAAAGATATCCAAAGCAGGTTATCACTTCAAAGGCAATGGGTGAGGTTATTCAACTGTAACTTTAAATCCTGTTAGTGATGCCATCTTATTGTGTATGCATGGAAAAGGCCATATTCCTACTAATGTGCCCAATTTTGTCTTTTCAGTGCTGCTCTATTACAACCAACATCTTTCTAGACAATATGAATGGACTTCATGAGAGCCAGTTTTTAAACACTTATTCTGCAGATGAAAAATATATTATCGCAGTTGACACGTGCAGAATTAAATCCAATTTAAAAATGCAATCGCAGTCCAGCTTCCCACATCAGCCACCTGTTATCATTCTCTAAAATAAAAAAGTAGAAGGTTCCAGAATATTCTAAATGGTCATATTTGATATAGGATCTTCAGTCCCAGTGTTTACGTTTACATTGGCGTAGGAAAATTTCCTGCTGATTTAACACTAAATTTGAGATTTAATGCTTTTCATATAAGACACCTCAGGACCACCCCTCTTAATTTCACCTGTTAACTTTCCTTGGCATCACTAACCCCCAATCCACCAATCCTGTTTCTTTCATGAATCCGTAAGATCGCACACTACCTGTCCAGTCCTTCCTCTCCCCATCTTTCCCTTTTCTCCTTAAATTCTCACCCCTTCTACACGTGCACCCGCTTGAACATCCCCCATCTTCCACATAATCCCTCCATTCATACAACTACACCTTCCGTCACTGTCTATTTCCATCCCTCAGTCAAATTCTGAAATGACTGTTTATTTGGCTCTGTCCATTCTTTCTTTGTTTAAATAACCAAATCTTCACAAAGCCCACCCAGAGAACATGACATTATGTTGGTTCATGAAAGACAGTCCGTTCCACAGCTTCCAGAGTAAAGCCTACCACTCTATCATAAGCTAACCTTTCACGCCTACTGGAAGTGCTACCCTTTTCAGCACATGAAAACATAGGGGTGGGAAACCTTTCAGGATTATTGAACTCCTACTGTTTGTAGCACTCTTACTTTGGCAGAGTGCAACATCAGGAAACTGGACGAGCTTTGTGTGTGTGTGTGTGTGTGTGTGTGTGTGGACACGTGTGCATCCATTTAGAGAAGTGTCAAACCGAAAAAACCACCAAAAACTTCTGAACTCAGTCAATTTAACTTTGTGAGGTAGAAAGGTATTTTATATTTTTTTATAAGTTTAAAAATATATATGAACAGGATGAATTAAATTAGCAAAGAATATATATTTAATATAGACAGTACCACATCTCATCTTACTTTCTCAGACTGTCGAGCACAAAGTAGGCACAGAATATCCACAAACATTGTAAATAGTTAGTAATTCTTTCATTTCAAGAATAATCTAGCCATGTCATGCGTCTGTTTTGCAAGCCTAAAGCGACGGTGTAGAGGTATTGTGACGTGAAATCTTATTAAAAGTAGACTATCTTGACGACGCGGATATTGATTTTTAATTAAAACTCTATGGCGGAGAGGATAGTAGCAGGAGTAAACAAAGACCACGGATCTGTAAATAATATTTTAATATTGATACTTGCCTTCATATGAATCGTGTTTTCGTGGTTCTCCTAGTCCGCCGAAGTTAGGCAAGATCCTAGACGGTCAGTGAATTTTGCTAGCGCACCCAGAAAAGTTCGCTCCATAATTAAGAGAACATGAAATTACAGTAATGTTGCTTTTCTGTGTACCATGCTATATCCAGTCTTTCCGTGAATGAAAAGCAGAAGTTTCTTTCAGCTATAGCGGCTTCGTACGCGCATCACACTTGTGGAACATCTAAACTATGCTTGAAACGTAATGGAACCACGTAGCACTCCACCTCTCTCTCCCTCGCTCTCTCGCTGTCACTCACTCAGTCTCGTTTCAGTTTAACTCAAATCATGATGCATTACTGGTATCAAATACAAACGCGTAAATATAGGAAAATATTGGATAAATATAAACAATCGCAGTACAATATAGGCCTACAGGCAGTGATACAATAGCAATAAATATAACCTTAGGGTTTAGCAACTGGATTGGGGGAACCCTTTTTCCTCTCCCTGTCTTTCACTGCCTCTAAGGCAAGCCGCAGAAGTTTTATTTTGTAAACAATGCCATTTTAAATATCTGGGTGTGTTTAAAACTTTTTTTGTTTCATTGTCTATTATACTAACTCTGTTTTCAGCATGGATGTTAGGACATCCAGTGTATTTGGCCCAGAATAACCTAAGAGGGAAGTCATCTCTGTATTCCATGGACGGGACGTTGCAAGTAAAACATTTATTTCAGCAAAATAAAAACGCAAAAAAGCAGGGTGAAAGTATGCAATTCATCTTATGGGTGCCAAACATTTTGTGATTATTGTCACAGTTGTGGTATATTAAAATAGTTTATTCAACTTAGGGATGTTTTATCATCACATTGTGAAACTGCAAACAAAATAAGCGTGACTCCACTCGATGCAAACTTTGTTCCATTGGTTTCCTATGAAAATAAATGAGTTGTCTAAAATGCAAATCTTATTATCATTTGCATATTAGACGGCAAAACCAAGAACAAGCAATGCTTAAGTTGAGAGAAAAAAAATAATTAAGATTGAATGAAAGAGGAATCATTGTAACATATCTGAAAACTGAAATTAGAGTGAATGAATCATTGGGATTCCAAACTCCACATTATAATGTCCAAAGCTGCTGACATTAGCCTGTCTACTAAAGCAAGCTGAGCAGGATCAGGTATTGCTGCCACTTTCTCAGATGACTTCATAGCTCTTCCTCCTGTGGTTTTGTGCCGAACGTTTGCTTATTTCTAAATGTATGCCAGAGGAACAGAAGGAATTACCACAGCGATACAGGCCTTGTACCTGGTTTATTTACAGATTGGGTACCTGTGTTTTATGCTGCCTGTTTAAATTATTTTTAAATGTATACTGGAGTAACAGAAATAATGAGTGCATTGATTAAGTCCTTGGAAAATGTTTACTTGGGCATTGGGTACTCATTGCCCCATCCCTAAACAAAACATGGAACAGGGGCGCAGAAGCATAAACAAATAATTGAGGGCCGACAGAGCCCCCGCACCCATGGCCTGGATGAAAATCCGTGTTCATCTTGTAGGGAACGCATACGCCTACCCTAGAGACAGGAAGCAACTGGTTAATAATCCAACCAGTGTGTACTTTCTTTGCCATTTATACTAAACCAAACTGTCAAAGGTTCCTTGAGTGGAAAAAAATAGACTCCTAGTAACAGGGGTCTATGAAAAAGGTCAGTAGTTAAACCACAAGCTCGCAATAATCCCATTATGTATTGAGAGTGAGAAAGTGTGGTGAATAAATAGTATGACTGCATTCACTGTGCAAGCCTTTAAGAAAAAAAGAAGATTAGCAAATGCTCTTATCAATGAGCAACATAAACAGCATTTTACATAGCATTCAGATTGTATCCATATAAATTGCTAATGGCAACGACAGTGCACTACCCGGGAATGAAACCTGTGACCTTTAGGTTACAAGACCAGTTCCCATTATACTACACTGCTGTCTGTATGTTTACAGTTAGCAGATGTCTGCACAGATAAGCATTTCAGAGATATTTCTTTTATGGTGATAACTGAATTGAAGATTTTCCGTATAGAAAACTGACCATTTTAGAGGGCCGCATTTGCATTATCACTTACTTACTGAAAGGGTGGAAAGATTTGTGACCGATAGGGATTTTAAATCCTGATTTCGATGCTGTAGCTTTTGCAACTTGTTCTATTTGTAAAAAGCTGCACATGCCCAGTATCTTTATGATCTCTGAGTTGCTTTGATACGATTTTCAAGCAAGTACACTTGACCGCACTAACGCAGCCGATCCTTTGGGTACTTTATATGTTTGCAGAACCAGTGGGTGTTCGACAGCAACACCCACCTTTTTTCAGTCCCCTTTTTACAGCTTCGTACTGTGCAATGCCGAAGAATGCTTTTGTTTCTTGTTTGTTGTTATTCTAACAACACTGAGGTCTTTTAGTCTTTGTACGTGCTCAACATGTTGCTACTAAAGCAGGCTTTCTGAAGGTCACCACAGCATTGTTTCCTGCCTCAGTTACTGCCGTCAACTGTCTTAGGACAGGAAGCAAAGCGTCACAATGAGAGAGCATCTATATGTGGGCCAGTGACGCAACTCATTCTGTGATCGGGAAAAGACAGCCTTTATATGCAAGCATCAACCCCCATATACGTAGACACCGAGGTGAGAATAGACGCTAACAAGCCACATATACCCAGGCCCCAGACAGCACACAATACCCACAGGATGTGGTTTTAATTGCTAAGCAATAATGAAAGCTAATTTAAAAAAGTAACTAAAGAAGTGGCAAGTAATCCTGCAGTATGAATTTAAAAAATAATTAATACAAATATAATCACTGATTTATTTATTTATTTTGATTAAGCTTCTGAAAGCTTTGGGTTCTTTTGAACACTTAGTTTGAAAAAAAATTGATTACACAGAACACAGCTTCATGTTTTTCCCTTATTGCAACAGATACAAAGTATATTTTGTAATAAGAAAATACTTGGAAATGGCTTTTGTGTGAACTGATTTCAGTTACAGTACAGTAAGATTGTTATTTCAGTGCTGATTGTCCAGTATCAGTTTTTATCTAAACCAAATACTGCAAATTTGTGGAAATATTTTAAGGAAACCCCTTAACCCCTTTAATCTGCCAGTATTCTATTTGGGGAAACCCAAACCGAAAGATGTTTCTGACTGTGGAGTGGCGTTAGGGGCCTGATTTAAAGAACTGAGCACACACAACGTGCATATTTTAATAGATAAAGGGGGGAAAGACAGCTTTGCTTTAACAATGTAGCCTACAATATTATGGCTTATTTGTTTGTCTGTATCATTTGAATAATGCTGCATTCTGTATGGTGGCAGTGTGGTTAGGGGACTGGGCTTGTAACCCAACAGTATGTGTTGTCTGTCTTATCTGGTAAACTAATTGTCCAGTGTGACTTTGATGACTTTAAACAATTTTAAAATGTCATGTAGTCTGGGACGTTCATTAGCTGCTCGGGATAAGAGCATGTGCAAAATGCCTGCGATGTAATTATTAGAAACATTATTTGCCACAATGACTTCACATGCAAACAAGGTATGTTTTTAAAAAAGCTCCATGAACAATGGATTGTATCCATCTGTGTATGCCTTGTGTGTTTGTTACTGTGTGTTTAATGCTGCTTGTGGTGGTGGTGACAGAAACCCCCTCTTCCTGTCTCCATCAGCAGAGGAGAGTTGAGTAAAAAACTTGTTGTCATGGAGATTTGCAAACTGACCTTTAACAACAGAACAGGCTCAGATGCATCGCCCCAAAGCAGAATGAATGTTCACAGGCTCACAGAATGCATGCAAAACATATTGTCAATCAATATGCCAAAACACTGATAAAACAAGTACATTAAAATATCAGAAAAAAACATAGACGTACAGGTAGTACAGTACGATAACCAGACACAGGCAGATGTTGAAAAATGTATTCAGATTTTTATCAAAATGGTTCGCAAGCTGCGTAAACATAGTAGTTAGGGCCTACATGTCGCTTTACGGGCAGTAAAGTTATATTTTCTGGAAAACCTATCGTTTGTCCTCACTAGTGTAGGAACAGTGGCGCCAAAGTTATTTGAGTGACAGCTATCAGACACACACTGTCTGTTGCTCAGTGGCTGGTTTGCCGTAATTTTCGCGCCATTGGTTACTTAAAGGGTTAGCCCAGAGATAAGTTAGTCTATTGGAAGATAGTATTTAGTATGATTTTATTTTAGTCTCTTTATACAGGCTTTGGTTAGCCGTTCACCGACTAGCAGGCTACCTGTGTGTAAGCAAATTGTTTCGCAAAAGAGCCAATTCGCCAGGATATCGTAGTACATACTGAAAACACAGTGTCCAGGAGAACACTGTTAACTAACTATCGCTTTTGTCGTTTTATTAGCATTAGGTGGCTTTAGCGTTGTGTGTACTTTTCCGTTTATGGTGGTACTTACCACCGTATAGGCTATAACGTTGTAAGTGCCGCTGCTGAATAGGTTATACTGTTTTCACAAAACAAAGAGAAAACCCGTGTATTTTGGACGTGTTTGGTGTCTGTGGGACTACGCCCACTAACTAGTCACAGAAGCGGCGAAATGTCGAACCTGAATGTTGTTTACGAGAAGATTCACTACAGACACGACCCGCGGTGGCAGCCGCGCCTGGGCCCGGCGGCTGGTTCCGCCGAGCTCTGCGTGGCCTGCGCTATCGAAATGATGGAGAGCGCCGAGGTGTCGGTGAGAATAACGCAACCCACCGGTGTCATATCAAAGACTTAGCAACTTGCTATTTATTTACACCACACGTAGTGCAAAGTAATGACATTTACCTCGAGCTTGTCGAATTGCTCACATCTAAAATTAAACCCAAGCAGAAATTACTGTTGACACAGCGATGAATAAGTATTTATAAGCATAATAATGACCCACTGTTTATCTGCAGGACTCTTATGTCTGCATGTCACTCGTTAGCAGTTCTTCAACGGGCATTTGCCCAGTGATGTTTACATTAGACAGTATTGGCACACACGTCACGTAAAGCGCATTGTCTGTGTGCCTTCATCAGTCGGTGCGGAAGTCGGTGGCCCTGGTCTGTGTTGGAGGGGTGTTGAAGAGAAGCCCGGGGGTCCTTAAAGACGTGCTACTGCAGGATCACCGGGTCTGCCTACATTTTATTGCCTCCTTAATGGGTAAGAGATGGGCACAGGCCACAAGCGCACTGTTCACAGACAATGAAACAGAAAGACAAGGGAAGGTGAGAAAGTCTGCACACCACATTCATAGCTCCCAAATGGCTTAGAATTCATTTTAAAAATACACCACAAAAATGAAGTCATGATTGTTCAGGAGCTGTTACTGCAGCCTACAGTCTATTACTTTATAACTGCAGAGATATTCCTGCCTACACCTGCATCACTTGTTTGGCTGTGTATGTGTAGTATTTTTATATTACAAGAGAGAAATACAGACATTAGGCCTACATACTGGATCTTAATCAGAGAAACACACCATCACACAGGGAGACAGGTTGATAAATAAACACAAATTCTCACGCATATAATACACAAATACCTTCTCACATACACACAAAAACACAGACACAGAAAGATACACGTGAAAGAAATAGCTTAACATTAAAACTTATTTATTTATTTAAACATTTAGCTGACAGCCTGCTCGCTGTTCTGGCTTCAGTCAAAGCCGTATAACCACAGGAATGGAAATTTCAGTGCGTTCAGTACAAGAGGCTGAAATTACTGCACTGACAGAGCAGAAACGGAGAGAAGCTAATGTTCTCCCCCCCCCCCCCCTCCACTCCATAGGAATGCTCCATGCTGTCAAAGACGAGGCTACCCTGGAGCAGACCATTCAAGGTGAGATGGGGGAGCGGATAGGAGTTAGTGGATAGCACACCTCAGTGCTTGTCTCAAGGTCAAAATGGGGCATCTGAAATTGTAGCAGTAGGTTAAACATCAGGTTTTGAAACCACAGGCCAAAGACCTGCATTATAACCGGAATAATTCATCTCTTACTTACCCCCCCCCCCCCCCCAAATATTTTATTTTTATGTATTTCTTTCTTTTAATTTCATTTTTACGGTTCTGTGTTTCCCTTCTTAGGGCATGTTATGGAGGTAGTCTGTAAGTATGTAGTATGTACTTTGGTTCTTGATTAGCATAGTTGACTTGCACTGGTGCTTTAGTGATGGTGCTTTTCTGTGTGGTCTGGGAATGTTGTTAGTAAAGTCTAGCTCTATTACTCATATGAAACGTGTGTGTGCGTGTGTGTGTTTGTATTTCAGTGTTGGTGCCATTGTTATTGGAGCTGCAGAGTGAGGAGTTTGTGCAGTGTGTGCTGCAGGAGATACACACCCAGGTGAGTTGATGGCCAGTCTGAGCATGTGCCAGGTCAGTCAGTCGGGAAAGTTCATTGAATTGAACTGACGAAATGGCTATAATGTTCAATGGTGATTTTCCTGTTCACTAAATTTCAGTTGACTGAGTTTTAAATGGAACTGAGCCTTAACCTCGCCTTGCGCTGCCTCCCATGTTTGTTGTCCTCTCTCGGCAGTGACGCAGGTATGTTACAGACTGACCGACAGACAGACAGCCCGAGGGAGTTGTGAATCTAGTGTAAATAGCAGTTGTGTAACTGCAAGGCGACGCCCATGTGTTTGGTAAACAGTGAGCCTGTCAGCCCAGTGGTCCGGCAGTCACCTTCGGGGGGGGGGGGGAGGAGGAGAGGAGATCTGTGGCACAGACTCGGGTGTTCGGGACAGGATCCCGGCGACACAGAAGAGGGCAGCGCATTCATACCCCTTTGTGT
This sequence comes from Anguilla rostrata, assembly GCF_018555375.3. Taxonomy (NCBI): domain Eukaryota; kingdom Metazoa; phylum Chordata; class Actinopteri; order Anguilliformes; family Anguillidae; genus Anguilla; species Anguilla rostrata. The sequence goes on along the minus strand of NC_057949.1, from coordinate 18,328,915 downwards.
CTTTGTGGCACATGTACACACCGCATGCTGACGGCCTGTCAGACTCTTCATGCTGGTGTGGGTGCACAGCACACTGCCTTCTATAACAAATACGGTGGAAATAAAATTAACATTCTCTCCCTCCCTTTCTCACTCCCTCCTTTTCTCTCCCTCTTTTTTTCTCTAATTGCTCTCTCTCAAAACTTCCTCTTTTTTCTTTTACTTTCCCCCTCGCTCTCCCAACTCCCACCTTTCCTGTATCCCATCTCCATCTTTTTCTGTCTCTCTCTCGCTCTCTTGTCCAGCTCTGTGAGCAGTCCAGTGTTCGAGGGTTCCTGCCAACCTTCACTTTCCTGGGGAAGCTGATCGATGCTGTACCAGCACTGCCGCAGATCCTGGCCGCTCAGCACGGTAAGCATTCGCTCCCTGTCCTGTCAATCACATTTCCTCTGATTTTAATTTAGGCCCAAAATGAGGTCTGCTGCAAGCACAGGTTTCTCAGTTCAAACCTGGATGGTTGTATCGGAAACCCTGAGAGCTGTCAGGTTTTAGTGCACCCATGTTAGACACACTGAGACAGTCTTATTCTCATTTTATGGAAACTACATATGTACACTTCTATAAACATGTTGTGTACCATTCCATCTCTCTCTCTCTCTCTCTCTGTCTGTCTGTCTCTGCCCCTCTCTTTCCCTCTCTCTTCTCTTTCAGTCTCTCTCTCCCCCATGTCTCTGTAAGCTTGTTTGAGGTTTGCGTACATCAGATGCACTGTATGGATGTCTGGGTGGGCCCCTACTGCGGGTGTGTGGGGATGTGGGCATGGATGTCGGATACTGCTGTTTGTAGTGAAAACAGATATGACAGCAGCAGCGAGCAGCTGTGGACGTGGGTTCAATACGGCACACAGGGTTGACGCAGGTTTTCAGGGATTTTTCACTGACCCCGCTTTTTTGAGCCTCTAAAGCACCTGTAATCCTCTCTAAAGCACCTGTAATGCCCTGTAAAGCACCTGTAACCTTCTCTAAATCACCTGTAACCCTCTCTAAACCACCTGTAACCTTCTCTAAATCACCTGTAACCCTCTCTAAATCGCCTGTAATCCCTGGACAGCATATGTAATGCCCTCTAAATCACCTGTAACCCTCTCTAAATCGCCTGTAATCCCTGGACAGCGTATGTAATGCCCTCTAAATCACCTGTAACCCTCTCTAAATCGCCTGTAATCCCCTGTGAAGTACCTGTAATTTGTATATTTTCTTAACATTTGCAGGCTGCACATCAGATTTTTTATTTTCTGTCCAATTGTTGAATGTTGCTCAACATTTCACACCATTCAGTGTTCCTTTGTGCTCCCAATAAAAATAGAGAAATTGATTGTTATTTTATTGATCCTTATTTTTAGTCATAGTAGACTTTCAGTTTACTTCTCCTGTAATTTGTATTGAAAAATCTAATCCTGTCATACCGTCAATAATATGATTTTCATATTATTGACAGTATGACAGGATTAGATTTTTCAATGCAAATCTGTAGTTTACCATTTTATAATGGTGCCTTTGGAGACCATTAAAGAAAAAAGGAATAGAGCCAGCCATATTGTGTGCGTATATTTAGGCCTATTTATTCTCAAGTGGAATTTTTTATTTTCTGTATAATTTGTTTAAGCTTATCTTGCCTGCTCTGGAATTGCTTTACTGATTTTAAGCCAAACTGGGTGTTCTTGTGTGTAGGCTAGCTGTTGAATCATTTTAAAAGACAAATAACAAAAGATATCTGTATTGGATCAGTATCGGCTGATGCTCAGTGCTACTGTACTCAGATCTGATCTGGAGACAAAAAACCATCACTACCTGTGACCCGCGCTGAAGCACCTGTAACCCCCCTCCCTTCCCCTCCCACAGCCCCGCTCCTGGAGCAGCTGTGTGCGGCGTTCCTGTTCCCGGACGAGGCGCTGAAGTCATCGGTGTGCTACATCTTCAGAGGGGTGTGGGGGTGTGAGGGCGCGGGGCAGTCCCTCCCCCCGGCCCTGAGGGACAGGCTGTGCGCCCTCCTCCTGCAGACCCTGTCCAGCGCCAGCACCCCCCACCTCACTGTCAACTGTCTGGGTGAGTGGCTGTGAAGATGCCAGCGCCCGTGCGGTGATACCGGCAGGCGCTCTCAGAAGCAGCGCAGGTGAACACGATAAGGGGCATGCTGGGGGGGCATGTGTGTGTGTGTGCGTGTGTGTGACTGTGTGGGTGTGTGTGTGTGTATATGTCTGCATGTATGTGTGACTCTCTGTGTGTGATTGTGTGTCTGTGTGTGTGATTGTGTGCGTCGGTGTGTGATTTTGTGTGACTGTGTCTGATGGTGTGTGTCTGTGTGTGTGGCAAACACGCCTGCCACAGGCCACCGAAGTGGCTTTTCTTTGGGGCCCTCCAGCACAGAGACACAGGGAGAAGATGTTCAAACAGTCCACATTTATTCCACGAGGGTTTGGCAAGATGGTATAGCCAAATGAGCAGGGTTAAAACAGTCATGACCGAAGCTCCTGGTGTGGGTGGGGATGGCAGATTTAACCTGTGCGCAGTGATTACCTCACTACGCACAGGTGCAGCCACTCCTGTTCCTGGGTCCAATTAGCCTGGCCAATTATCTAATTCTTCACCAATTATCCAATTGGCCAGGTCTAATTAGCTTGACCCAGGGCAGGTGTGGCTGCTTAAACCAGCCATCCCCACACCACAGTGTGTAACTGTGTCTGTGTGTGTGACTGTGTCTGTGTGATTGTGTGCGCCTGTGTGTGACTGTGTGTCTGATTGTGTGTGTCTGTGTGTCTGATTGTGTGTGTCTGTGTGTGTGACTGTGTGTCTGTGTGTGATTGTGTGTGACTGTGTCTGTGTGATTGTGTGTGTGACTGTGTGTATGTCTGTGCATGTGTGTGTGACTGTGTGTCTGTCTGTGCATGTGTGTGTGACTGTGTGTCTGTGTGTGTGAGCATGCCCGCTGCTGTGTGTCAGGTTTTCTCAAGCAGCTGCTGAAGCTGGGTGAGGTGGTGTCAGTGCTGATGAACTGCCACAGTGAGCCAGACTGTGCTGAGGATCTGGACCTGGAGCAGAACTCGCAGCCCCACCCGAAGCCCTGCTCCCTGCCCCTCATTCTCAAAAAGGTCTGTCTCCCCTGGGTGGGCGTTCACATTGAAGGGGCCCTGGGCTGCGGGGCTGCTGGGCTGCTGGGTGGTGGGTGGTGGGGCGGCTGGTCCTGGTGAAGCACTGTTCCGGTGGGAGGATACGGCACACAACCATTTCTTCCCATTGGAGAGTTTTTTCTCGCCACCATTTGAGGGTTTTCTCCTCAATGGAAGTTTTTTTTTTTTTTACCTTATGTACTTGCCATTTGTGGGTTCAGGCCTGGTGTTTGCTCGGTTTTCATGTTTTGCTCTATCTCTTGCCTTGCTCAAACCCTACATGCCAGCCAGATCCCTCCGTTCTGCTACCTCAGGACGCCTAGCACCTCCCCCTCTTCGCACCTGCACTTCCAGAACACGTCTCCTGTCTGTTCTGGTCCCACGATGGTGGAATGACCTCCCTGTGGAGGTCAGAACAGCTGAGACTGTGAACAATTTCAAACGACGACTGAAGACCCACCTCTTCAGGCTGCACCTCTCTCCATCCCTCCCTTCCCCCCTGTAAATGACTAAACTTAGGGTTGTAACTAGGCAGCTGTTTCATAGGTTAGTTAGTTGATGCACCTGTCTTAACGACTACTTGTACTTTTATTTATTTTTATTTTTCCATAGATTGCGTTGTTGCCGTTCTCGTTGTTAGTGTTAATCAGTTTAACCATCAGGGTCCAAGTTGAACTATGCGGTTGTTCCCTGTACTTGGACCGGTACTTCTCTCTAGGGGTTTCGTCATACTTGTTCCTGGTTATGGTTATACACTTTGTTGTAAGTCGCTCTGGATAAGAGCGTCTGCCAAATGCCTGTAATGTAATGTAATGTACTCTCTAAAGTGCCTTTGTGACAGTTGAACTGAAATCCCTACTGTGCCACTGCTTACCGTGGCCATCAGCCCCACAGGTCTGAATGGCCTATAGTGAGTCAGGCCCCTCCACTGTTCAGTGTAACGCTTGCAGCCTGACTGGCCCAGTCCTTAGTGAAGAGTGCAGTGCTCTCACACGCTGCAGAGATAGAGACACTCTTTCCTGCATCCTCCCACATTAATAGAGTGGGCTGCAAGCGACAAGTCTGGCTGTCAAATGCGGTGAGAAAAAAAAAGATCTGTGTTGAAAGGGTGAGATCAAACCGCCGCCTCTTCGTCTCGCATCACTTCCTGTTTCTTCTGCAAACCCCTATGGGATTGTGAGTTTGTTTGAGCGGCGGTGTTGCGTCTGTGCCTTAGCTGCTGCTGAGCGGTGAGGAGACGCTGCAGGTGGCCAGCGCCCAGTCCGTGGCCGCCGTGCTGGTGCAGTCCCCCAGCCAGTACTGCCCCCTGTTCATCCAGGCCGACATACCGGGTGAGGACGGGCTGGAACGGACAGAGCCTCTCCTTTTATTCCCTCGTTAGTCTGTCTGTCAGGTCTCCCATCCCTCTGTCCTGTCTCTCTCTGTCCCTGTGTGAATTTCAGTGCGGCTGCCTCTCACTGTCTCAAAGCACCCATCCTCTGTTTCTGCTTCCTCTTTTTCACTCGTCTGTTTCTTCCCTTCCTTTCCCCTGCGTTTCTCCACTGTCTGTCTTTCTTTGTGACTAACCGCTGTCTGTCTGTGTCCATCTCACTGCTGTCTATCTGTCCCCCTGTCTCACACTCTTTCTGCCTTTTTGAATCACTGTTGTCTATCCCACCTGTCTCACTGCTGTCTGTCTGTCCCACCTGTCTCACTGCCGTCTGTCTGTGCCACCTGTCTCACTGCCATCTGTCTGTCCCACTGTCTCACTGCCATCTGTCTGTCCCACTGTCTCACTGCCATCTGTCTGTCCCACTGTCTCACTGCTGTCTGTCTGTCCCCCTGCCTCACTGCTGTCTGTCTGTCCCTGTGCTCAGAGTTCCTGTATGAGAGGCTGTGCAGTCGCAGTGAGGTGCTGCTGTGGTCGGTGTACAGCTGCCTGCTGCTGCTGATGGAGGATCCTCTCTTCTTCTCCCAGTGCCACTCTGTCTACGGTGAGGGGAGGGGAGAGAGAGAGCAATTATTACTCACAACACGGCAGCAAAGAATGACGGTGACGGCTGAATTCAGCAGTGACTCCCGAATTTGGCAGTAATTCCTGAATTTGGCAGTGATTGTTTGTGCACTCCCACGTTATTATGTGGAAAAACTGAAGTGAAGGATTCGCAGAATAATGAGGACATTGTCCAATTTGTGCTGTCTGCGTGGGGAAACTCATAATACAGCTGTCTGTACATTGCAGAAAGCCACAGCTGCAGTGTCTCTGGTGAACTGATGTAAATACTGCATCACTGCAGTGCAATAAAGGGAGTCAGTGACTTACTACAGTAAGATAAAGGGAGTCAGTGACAGACTCACTGCAGTGCAATAAAGCGAGTCAGTGACTTACTGCAGTTCATTTTAAGAGCAGAGGAACATTTCACTTCATGGGTTTTTATGGATCTGGTTTATTTTCGAGATTGGCTGAATATAACTGATAGGAAGCGATTACGCTACTGGGAAATAACTATGGCTTGTGAGTGTGTGTGTGTGTGTGTGTGCATGTGCACTCGTTTGCATGTGTTTGCTGTATGTGTGTTGTGTATTTGCATTTGTTTGTGCGCATTTACATGTGTTTGTGTGAGTTTGTGTACATTTGCAAGTGTTTGCTTTGTGTATCTGTTCATTTGCATGTGTTGTGTGTGTGTGTGTGTTTGTGAGTTTGTGTACATTTGCAAGTGTTTGCTTTGTGTATGTGTTCATTTGCATGTGTTGTGTGTGTGTGTGTGTGTGTGTGCATCACAGGTATTGAGTCACTGATCCGCAGCCTGAAGGAGGCCCTGAGGATGAACAACCAGGACGTGCAGAGACAGGGTCTGCTGCTGCTCACAGAGACCCTGGAGAAGTGAGGACCAAGCAGCTGAGCCACAGGATGCAGAATAGGGGAACCAGAATGGAGGGAGGAGGGAGACTTGGGGGGGGGTTAGTAGAGAAAAACGAGAAGTATTGGGACAGGGAGCTAATCTTGCGGGAGATATAAAGTGATGTTTTTACTGTGTTTAGCCAACGCGGGCCAGATGAACTGCAAACAGAGCAGGGTGCTGGCCTTTAGACTGATAACGGTCCTCAGACTCTTGTTCCCCATTAGCAATCGACCGGCGGCCATGGGCGGCTGATTATCTTTAGAGAGCGGTGTGGGAAATGCAAATGCCTTCGCCTCTGTGCCTTTCACATTTAATAATTAATCACAAAAGCCGGGTGCTTTTTGTTCTCGTGCTTCGCGAAGTGCAGAAGGGGGCCCTCTGTGACGTTACGTAATTAGTCATAACCAAGGAGCCGGAGATCGTTAAACTCCTTCTCGTGAAGTGCAGGGAGCGCAGGGCTTGGCGTTGTTTAATGAAGTGAGAGGGAGCCGGCCGCTCCGTGCTCAGAGCGGGCCCGTTAATCACCCCTAAACGCGGGGAGCTCGGCGCCAGCTCTGGATGAGAGGCAGGCTCGCTGCCGCCTGTGTTTGCGGGTCGAGGGCCCGCTGCTGCAGTGTAGGCGGAACGACGGGCCCTCTCACGCTGCGCAGCTCGTGGAGGAACGGGGTTTCCACGCTGTCCCGGCCCGCAGATATTGTGGCAACAAACGGCTTTGCCACATGTGTTGCGAGCTGTGTGTGTGTGTGTGTGTGTGTGTGTGTGCCGTCTTTCTGGTGCCAGGAAGGTGGCCGGGAGCGTTTTTGTGATGGCTCCTCTCCCGTCCCTTTCCCCCCCCCCCCCCCAGACAGCCAGCGGGGGTGCGCCTGTTCCCCAGCGGTCCCGGGTTCGCTGGGGTGGCGGAGGTGGTGGTGGGCGGAGTCTCGTCGCCTTGCCTGCAGGTGGCCACTCAGGCGGCCCACGCCGCCGCCGCCCTCTTCAGGTGAGAGGGAGACGTGCGCCGGACCACACACAGGAGTCCTGATGGGGTCGGGCCTGTCTGACAGTCCGTCTGCTTTCAGGCTCAACCACCAGTCCAGCCCGGTCCTGTACAAGGAACTGAAGGGGTTGGTGGAGACTGTGATTGGCAGGTGTACCGAGTTGCCGTTACCCACAGCAACACACCGCAGGGCCACTGTGAGTTTGTGTGTGTATGTGCGTGTGTTTGCGTATGGGTTTGTGTGTGTATGTGCGTGTGTGTTTGATTTTCTGCCTGCCAGCCTGTCTAGCTCCTTTCCCATGTACAGTACCTCCAAGCGTGTCAGTCTGTCAGTGTCTCACCTGCTGACTCAGTGAGTTGTCTGAGGTGAGCCCATCAGTGGAAGGCGGTTGGGAGCAGGTGTGCTCCTGCTGAGTGCTGTCCCTCCCTCTGTCAGGGGAGCCTCACCGGAGCAGAGCCCAGCACGCAGTACTCCAGAGCGGGAGCGTTTCTACTCCAGGCCCTGGTCTGCTTCAACGCGGCCTGCAGGTCAGATACCTACAGCAGCGGATGGGCACCTACGGCCCACTGACAAATCACAGCCCGTTCAGTCTTTAGACACTAACTTGGGGCTGCCCAACCCTTTTCCTGGAGATCTACCATCCTGCATGTTTTCACCCAAGCGCACCTCATTCAACAGTTATACGTCTTGTTGAGCTGCTGATTGGTAGAATCAGGTGTGGCAAATTAGGGTTGAAATGAAAACCTTCAGGAAGGTAGATCTCCAGGAATGGCATTGGGCAGCCCTGCTCTAACTCTTCAGCCATGAAACAGCCTGCGTGACTCAAGCTTGACCGCTTTATTTGCACACGTTTTCAAACAGTTAAGTTATTTGGTTGCTTACTCCCAATCACTCACTTAGCACCCCCCTCCTTCTCCCGTGCCAATTTAGAGCACAGTGCGCTGGCACTCTTTGAGCCGAGAGCTGTGACTGCCATGAATAGCGATATAACAGTGACAGTGACGTACACCCTTACAGAAGTGGAATACATTGAAATATAATGAAAATGTGTTTAAGGAAATATATTATCAATATGTTGCGACAACTCGCAGTATATTTGGCAAGTATACACGTTTTTGGAGCCTTATGGTACTGCGGTATATTGCACAGCTGTGTAAAACTGCATCATATGTTCTAGAGAGGTGTGCGTACTTGTGGCAGATTTGCGCGTGTTGCTCCTTCGTGCGGGTAGTGTCAGTAGTTTGGCGCGGCTCAGCGATGGCGGTTGCGGTGTGCAGGTTGGCGGAACAGTGCGCGGGCGAGCCGGGCCTGCAGGAGAACGCCTTCACAGCGCCGGACGCGGCGGGCGGGGACTCGCTGCAGTCCTTCTGTCTGTACCTGCTGCACTGCTGCGACTCTGTCTGCATCCCTACTGTCACCGTGAGTCTCTCACACACACGCACACACCTCACACATTCTCACACGCGCTTCATGCACGCACATACACCTTACACACACTCACACACACCTCACACACACACACTCACACCTCACGCACACACACTCACACCTCACGCACTCTCACACGCGTCACGCACGTGCACACACCTCACACACTCACACCTCACGCACTCACTCGCATGCACACACACAGTTAACTGAGTTAAAAATAACTACACCTTTCTTTTTCCTGCTCGTTAATGTTAATCTTCATTTCTTTGCAAGTTCTCCATCCATTTAAGCATAATTGGTTTTGTTATAGAATGTATATGTGTACTGTAATTATGCATGTTGAATATTGTATGGCACCTTAACACAGTGTGAATGGTGTTGTTGTTACTCCCAGTAAATGTGAAATCTCTGTGCCTGTGTGTAGAGACACTGTGAGAGAGCTGCCAGTCCCGCTGTACTCCTGCAGTTCTTCTCTGTGCTCTCCTGCCAGTTCTGCCTCGTCCCCTCCCTGATGCCCCTCTTCTCCAATAAACTGGGTGTGTGGGGGGGATGGAAGTTCGCTGGGCCAAGCCGTGGGGGTAGGGGGTGTGGGGGACACACTCTCCTGTGTATATATTTACATGCTCTAAGGTGGGTGGGGGGGGGGGGGGGGGGGGTACGGGGTATGTGTTGGCTTGTGGTCTTTACCACTGAAAGGGTGTGAATTTTCCGAAAGATGTCATGTGTTTTATTTATTTATTTATTATTGTTTTATGGTGTATTTTTGTTTTATTGTGTGTTTTACTGTGTTTTTTTTATTTATTGTGTTTTATTGCGTGTTTTATAGTGTGTTGCTGTTTTTTATTGTGTTGCTGGATATTGATTTGTTCATCCTCACTTTTCAGCTTCCTCTGGCTTCTTCAGACTGACTCTGGAGCGCAAAGCTGCTTTTTGTGTGGGAAACAGGTAATGTGGGAGTCCAAAATTTAGAGAGTGGCGGCGTGTGGCAGGAATGGGTCCACCGACACCTGTCACAAGACAGAATGTCTCCCTCCTGTGGTGATGTTGGGCGCTGCATCTGCGCCTCCACCTGCACCCAGGGACCTGAGCTGCCTTCCCGTTTGGCCTAGAATTCAATATGTTATTCATGGGAATATTGATCATATGATATGAACCTGTCTAAACCCAGTGCTAAAATAAGGAAGAAGGTGCAGCAATCGAATGTTAAAAAGGCATTCTTAATCAGACCCCAGAATGCTTGCATGTCCTGTTCTGACTTCCTTGTCTCTTTTTCTCCTCAGAAACTCAGCTCTGAACACGGCCTGCTCTGACTTCCTGTCTGTGTGTCTCCTCAGAAACGCGGCTCTGAACACGGCCTGCTCTGACTTCCTGTCTGTGTGTCTCCTCAGAAACGCGGCTCTGAACACAGCCTGCTCTGACTTCCTGTCTCTTTTTCTCCTCAGAAACGCGGCTCTGAACACGGCCTGCTCTGACTTCCTGTCTCTTTTTCTCCTCAGAAACGCAGCTCTGAACACGGCCTGCTCTGACTTCCTGTCACTGTGTCTCCTCAGAAACACGGCTCTGAACACGGCCTGCTCTGACTTCCTGTCTGTGTGTCTCCTCAGAAACACGGCTCTGAACACGGCCTGCTCTGACTTCCTGTCTGTGTGTCTCTTCAGAAACGCGGCTCTGAACACGCTGTGCTCTGACTTCCTGTCTGTGTGTCTCTTCAGAAACGCGGCTCTGAACGTGCTGTGCTCTGACTTCCTGTCTGTGTGTCTCTTCAGAAACACGGCTCTGAACACAGCCTGCTCTGACTTCCTGTCACTGTGTCTCCTCAGAAACACGGCTCTGAACACAGCCTGCTCTGACTTCCTGCGCAGGCTGTGTTTGTCTCTGCTCTCTCAGCTGGACACAAACACAAGCTCTCACCAACAAGGTACAGGCAGCATGGCCAATGTGTGCATCACAGGGTGTGTGTCTGTGCGTGTGTGTGTGTATACAGGTGAAGCACAGCGACATTTCCCATGATATGGGCTCTTTGTCTTGGGGATATAAAAACAATCATGTTCCTGCCGCCAGTTTCCTAAACAACATGCACTGCTTAGAGGTACAGATCTGTAAATACACACCCCTAAAATCCAACTGCTAATGCACCCCTAGACCTCCTCCAGACATGCTCAGCTCTACACTCATTATACATCCCTACTCAGTCGGTGTTTGATGGATTCTGGTCCTTGGGGATTCTGAAGCTCGCGTTGCTGTACTCAGTGTTTGATGGATTGTAGTTCTTGGGGATTCTGAAGCGATGCCTACAGTGCATTGTGCTCCCGTTTTGATAGGAGTGCACAATGTGGAAACTGTGGGTCTGTTATTAATATCCAATATTAGTCCTGCCATATTGACTGATATTGAACCCGATACCTCCCTGTTTTACATTACACAAATGGACAGCACAAATGCAGACTCATTCGTGGAAGAAGCAGACAGGCACAGACGTCAACTTACAAAGGAAAAATGCAACGAATTTAATTTGAATAAAAACCTGCTTACTTTATTATGGAGAAGAGGGTTTGAGTTTAGAGCTACTGAGTGCTGTATAGCTTGTGAATTTGGCTGTTAAAAATAAGTAACAAAATTAAATGAGTCTGCTTGACATTTTAATTAAATTGACAGCATCAGCGGCACATAAGAGGAATCTCCTCTGGCACATGCATGTTGTGGCATCATATCAGCCAGAAGTTTATACTGCCCCCATTACCAACCTGCATTTCCACTCTTCACGCTGTCTGCTGAATCTAGCCATGTTGCTGATCTTACGATAAAGCATTTTTGAAGTTATTCCTTTTGGGTGATTGGCATGAAACCTGAACAGTAATGAAAAAATGAGCCTTTTATATTTCACTCATCTGCTCTGATTCATTTAATTTTTACTTCTATTGCTGTAGTATCATGAAAGTCAGACAGTTTAATGTGAAATCTGCCTCACTCCTTGGGTAGAAACAGAACAGAAGCACAGGACTGGAAAGCCTTTGAAGCCTGAAGGCTACGGGTAGCTGGGTATTTATCCAGACTGGTAGGTTAGTAGGTTAATGAACCCCTTATTTATGACAGCAGTGATTGCATCATCAGCGGTAAGGAAAAGGCAGCGGGTGCCGTGACAGTGGAGGTGCTAGCTGTGCCAACGTTACAGATTAGAGATTAGACCATGTGTGTGATGTGAGTACCATGTGTTCCCCGGTGTTTGGAGCGAGCGCTGATCTCTCTCACTCTGTTGTTCAGTGTTTGGAGCGAGCGCTGATCTCTCTCACTCTGTTGTTCAGTGTTTGGAGCGAGCGCTGATCTCTCTCACTCTGTTGTTCAGTGTTTGGAGCACTGATCTCTCTCTGTTCCTCGCTATTTGGAGTGGTGATCGCTCTCTCTGTTTGGAGAGAGCACTGATCTCTCTCTGTTTGGCGTGAGCACTGATCTTTCTGTTTGGAGTGAGCGCTGATCTCTCTGATCTTTCTCCAGACTGTGAGGAGTTGGCGGGTCTGTTGGAGAGGTGTCTGCCCGCTCTGTGCTGTCGCCCGTCGGAGTGGCCCTCCTTGCTGTGCGAGGCCCCAGGGCCTACGGAGGGGGAGGAGGGGCCCAGGGCCACACAGTACTGCCTGCTCATCCTTCTGTACCTGGCCCTGCAGCATGGGGACAGGTAACCCGCCCCCCCCAGTCACTGGCACAGTGTCACTTTCACACTCTTATATGCATCAGTCTCAAGTGTGCTGTTCCTCCTGTGTGTGTCTGTGTGTGTGCGTGTGTGCATGTGCGCCTATGTGTGTGTACCTGCAGGCTGCTGCCTGATCCTGCTGTGTTCTCCTGTGTGGTGGCGGTGCTGCGCTCTGTTCAGGAGCAGGGGGGCCGCCCCCCTCCCCCCTCAGTGCTGAGAGCCGCTCTCTACCTGCTGTCCATCACCCAGGACCACAGCCCCGAGCTGGACTGGGTAAGACTGAACACACATCGGGCCTGTGTTTGGAGAGCGGGGGCTGGACTGGGTAAGACTGTGCACATGTCGGGCCTGTGTTTGGAGAGCAGGGGCTGGGCTGGGTAAGACTGAGCACACACCAGCACTGTGTTTGGAGAGCGGGGGCTCTGTGTTGGGCAGCGTATCGCCTGCGCCTCAGTTCCAGCTCTTTACCAGTGCTTTATCTCCATCAGCAGCTACACTTTCAGTAACTGCATATTTCTGGCAGTTCCTCTCTCTGTCCTCCCCATGGGAGTAAAGATAGGAGTGCTCAAACCTCTCTCCCTCTCTCTTTATCCCCCCTTCTCTCTCTGTCTCCCCTCCCTCTTCCCCACCCACCTTCCCTCGCCCCCCTCCCTCTCTCTCTCAGGCGTCCCTAAACTGCATCATTGCAGCCGTGTCCACTTGTCCCAGTTTCTCCTCCCCTTCTGCCCCCCCACCCCGCCCTGCTGCACTTCGTGTTCCGCTACCCTGAGCTGGCCGACAGGTTCGGGCCGGCGGTTCTGGAGCTGTGGCTCACTCACAGGCCCGCTCCTGAGGTGCCCGACCCGCGCGGACCGGACCGCAGCCCGGACGTCCCGGTCCTGCTGTCTCTGGTGGAGAAGAACCCGGCCACTCTGCTGAGTCTGCTGGTACCACGGTCCTGTCAGTTCAGCCGTTCTGCAGGCCTCAGACATCCTTCAGTTTGCTTTCACCTTAGAAAGTCAGGCAGGCGTCCTTAAATAGCCCTTAAATCTACGTGTCCTCCCGCCTTTGAAAGGCCACGGATGTTCACTCTTTCAAATAATTAGTCTGAAAAACATTTTTTGTCTGGAGATTTGACGGTAATGTAGCAGCCAGCTTGTGTGCTGAGCCCACGCCCGAACACCGCTGGCGACTGGCGTCTGCGCCAGGAGCTTCTGCCAGACGGTGTGTCCCTGCACAGACAAATTCGCTTTCTGTTGGCTGAAAAGCTTTTTCCTCCTTTAGCCTTGTCTGTGAGGTCAGCCAGTCAGCCAGCAAAATAAATAATTTTTTTAAATCACCACCATCCTTGAAAATCATGCAATTGATCCATGAAATGTGATGGAATAGTCACAGAAAATGAAAAAAAAGTCAGTGGAACAACAGCGTGTTATGCAGCGTTGCACTGTGTTGCACTGTGTGTGTGCCGTGTTACTGTGTGTGTGCCGTGTTACTGTGTGTGTGTCGTGTTACTCTGTGTGTGTGTCGTGTTACTCTGTGTGTGTGCCGTGTTACTCTGTGTGTGTGTCGTGTTACTCTGTGTGTGTGCCGTGTTACTCTGTGTGTGTGCCGTGTTACTCTGTGTGTGTGTCGTGTTACTCTGTGTGTGTGCCGTGTTTACTCTGTGTGTGTGTGTGTCGGTGTTACTCTGTGTGTGTGCCGTGTTACTCTGTGTGTGTGTCGTGTTACTCTGTGTGTGTGTCGTGTTACTCTGTGTGTGTGCCGTGTTACTCTGTGTGTGTGCCGTGTTACACTGCGTCTGCACGCATCCTTCAGTGGGACGTGTGTTCTGAAACCTCTGGCAGGGCGTGATGTGCTCCAGCGAGTCCCGGCTGGCTGGCCACGCCCTCGGGGCGCTGAGAGGCTTCCTATTGGCCCGGCCCAGCTGTGACCCCGCCCTCTCAAAGCTCCTCCGCCCGCTCCTCCTCCAGGTCCTGCAGAGGCTGGCTGTGGAGGGCACCGAGGGGCAGGGAGGTGAGAACAGACTCATGGGAAAAGTAAACATGTGTATGGGCCACAGTGGAGCACAAAAACCCTGCTGCCTTTGTGTTTCTCTAAAATGGCAGGACTGGACCCTCACTGGGATAAATATCACCTGTGTGGCCTCATTAAACAGTTTAACCGATCTGGAGATGTACGTTAAAAACTGATTATGTTATGACTGTTCCTGTGATCATTATCTCAGTTCCCTCTGCAGAGAAAGGGGCCCAGTTATGTGGGACACCTGTTTATCTGTACAGAATCTGCAGCTCTAGGACACCTGGAGTTATTTGTGAGAGGGTGAAGCCCTGGGAATGTGTTCACTGGTTTGTACGTTTGCCAACTGGTCCAACGTCAAGGGGCTTTTGACTTGAGTGTGTGCTCATTTACATTTTATCAGTCTCATCCAGTGCCTCCAGCAAAACTTCGCCTTGGGTTAATTACTGGTGTTTTCCTTAATGTTGTGTTGATACAGTAAATTAATGATACATTTCCAGTTAGATGTTGAGGGGTGTGAGTAATTGTGTTGGGGTGCTCCTGTGCTCTATGGGTGTGTGTGTAATTGTGTTGGGGTGCTCCTGTGCTCTATGGGTGTGTGTGTAATTGTGTTGGGGTGCTCCTGTGCTCTGTGAGTGTGAGTAATTGTGTTGGGGTGCTCCTGTGCTCTATGGTGTGGTTAATTGTGTTGGGGTGCTCCTGTGCTCTGTGAGTGTGAGTTATTGTGTTGGGGTGCTCCTGTGCTCTTTGTGGGTGTGAGTAATTGTGTTGGGGTGCTCCTGTGCTCTTTGTGGGTGTGTGTGTAATTGTGTTGGGGTGCTCCTGCGCTCTTTGTGGGTGTGAGTAATTGTGTTGGGGTGCTCCTGTGCTCTATGGGTGTATGTGTAATTGTGTTGGGGTGTTCCTGTGCTCTGTGGGTGTGAGTAATTGTGTTGGGGTGCTCCTGTGCTCTTTGTGGGTGTGTGTGTAATTGTGTTGGGGTGCTCCTGTGCTCTATGCATGTGTGTATAATTGTGTTGGGGTGCTCCTGTGCTCTGTGGGTGTGTGTAATTGTGTTGGGGTACTCCTCTGCTCTCCCTCACAGTTCTGGGCCCAGTGCCCCTGGTCCTGCAGCTGTTGTGTCTGATCCAGAGCAGTGTCTCAGCGCTGGCAGAGATGGACTGCACTGACTTCAAACTGCTCCACCATGGTGAGCCCATCTCATCTCAGCTTGAGCCTGTCACTCACTGCTATAGCATCACAAACCTACCTCCTCTCTCACACGCTGTCCCTCACTCTCTCACACTCTCCTCCTCTCTCACTCTCACTCACTCCCTCTCTCACTTTCACTCTCTCTCCTTCTGTCACTCTCTCCCTCTCTCTCTTTCTCACTCTCTCTCCCTGTCACACACTTTTGCTCTCCTGCACTCGCCCTCTCTCACACTCTCTCCCCCTCTCATGCTCTCCCCTCTCTTGCAATCTCCCACACTCTAAATTCAATTTCAATTTTCAGTTTCAAGGTGCTTTATTGGCAAAGCAAATGTTACAAAGAACTAAAACAGTAAAAAAAAAATCTCTGACAGTCTGTCTCTCACTTTCTCCTTGCTCACACTCTCTCCCTCTCTTTCACTCTCGCTCTGTAAATGAGTTCAGATGAAAGTGCTTTATTGTGATCAAACTGTATCTGTTTCTCTGTGTCTGACGGTACCTGGCTTCACATTTAGTGAGCAACCTGGCAGGGAAGCTGAAGGCGTCCAATACGGAGTCTCTGCTGCCGGCCCTTAATTACCTGTACTGCAGCGCGGGCCTGTGCCCACCACACTGCGCCAACAGAGGTAGCCAATCAGCAGGTCCGTCCTGGGTCACATGCCCCAGCGTCCATCCATAATGCATCAGACTGAGACTCATTCGCACACTGTAAGGATGTAATGACCTTTGGAGGGTCACACAGTCATGGTCAGGGCCAGATGCAATGAAGCAGACTAAAGAACCCACACATGCACACACATACACACATGTGCACACTCACACGTCCACACACATACACACACACACACAGCGAAGTATGCACACACAGATGCATATGTACGCTCATACAGACACACATACACGGACGTATACGCACACACACACACACAGTGAAATTCATTATTGAAGCTGAATACTGCTGTTTCTCCCAGCCGTGTCCGTACTGCTCTGCAACAACGGGCTGATGGATCAGCTGCAGGCACTGCTCAACCTCTGCCCTGCCTCCTCCTCCTCTTCCTCCCTGCTGTGCTGCTCCCGCCTGCTGCTCTCTACCCTGGTCCACCTGCAGCGTGTTCACTCTGCACAGGTGAGAGAGGCTCATTCAGACTGCCCCTTATTTCAGTCACCTGGTCACAGGTGCAGTAGGCTCACTCAAACTGCCCTTTAGTTCAGAACCTCCTCAGTCTCAGTCACCCAGTCATAGGTCTTTGACCTTCAGGAGTTTATTCATGAAAACGTAGCTAAACCCAGGTCTTCATCTCCTGCTCTGCTCAAATGAAGTCGGACCTCCTGGCTTCCTCTTGAGTAACCACTAGCTATCTCACCCCTCTTCATTTCATTCCCAGGTCCATAAGTGCATTACTCTGAGCCTGGACAACATGATTCAGCTCGTGTGTTTCAGAAAGAGAAAGATGGACAGCCTCTCGCTGGGTACGCCTGTACTACTAAGCACACAAATAAGGGGACAGATAAAATCCCTCCATTTTGCAATTTCTTTGCTCTCTGCTAGTAATTTCTCCTGGTTTTTTTTTGACAGTGATAAATGATTCTTCTCTTTTTAAAAGCCTCTCCTCTCTGAGTTATCGCCTTTCAGAATACGTGACAAAATTTGCAAGAGGAAGAAAAAATAAAGTGGAAGTTTTTAATTTCTTGTCATTTATCCCACAGGCAAGACTGTGGTTCCCCAAAACACTTTTTCACTCCCCTCTTCACCCTGTCCACCCCCCCTTCATCTCTCTTTCCCCGCCCTTTATTTTCTTCTTCCCTCCATTCCTCCTTCAGCCAGTGCTCTCCGGCTGCTGCAGGCAGCCCTGGATGTGGACCTGCAGTCGCCCCTCCTTGCCCTGACCGTCAGTCCCAGCGCACAGCGCCCTCTGCTGGACACGGAGGCAGCCCTGCATCCACTGGGCTCCCACGGGGCACAGTGCCTGATCTCTGCACTCTATGGCCTGCTGCTGGAGGTCAGCAGAGAGCAGCACACAGTATTACAGGGCAGCACAGATCAGCGAAGAACAGCACAGAGCAGCACAGGGCAGCACAGAGCAGCGCAGAGCAGGGCAGAACAGCACAGAGCAGCACAGAGTAGTACAGAGCCACACAGGGGAGCACAGAGGAGTGATGGGCTTCACTACAGGATGCAGAAATGCTTGTTATTAGTTCATTTTCTGTGCTGAATGGATGAAGAGTAAATGATTCTGCATTCTGTGTGAATATCTCATGTTTTACTGAGGTGTTTACAGATATTAATAACAAAGTTCTTAATTATTAGAGTTTTGAGATATGAAGGATTTTGAATATGAAGGATTCCATCCAGCAGGTTAATTGTAAAGCTGACACGTGTCAGAGCCGGTTGCTCTGCACGGCACCGCTGCCACTGGCCTGAGCCCCACACCCTGCTGATACAAAAACCGTGATGTTGAGAAGGAGCTTGTATGGTGCTATCAGACCCTCCTGCTCATCAACCGCTCTTTCTACGTCCTTTCTTCCTCTGTCCCCCTCTCTCCCTTTTTCTCCCTGTTCTCCTGGCTGACTGTTGGTCTCTCCTCAGAAGCAGGAGTTCTTGCTGATTGGCTCAGTCAGCTGTCTGAGGTCCCTGCTGGTATTTCTGGGAAGAAAGAGTCCTGACACAGGTACAGTTACACAGGTACAGGTTAAGTGAACACAGGTGCACAGGTACAGGTACTTAGGTTGCAGGTACAGGTTACAGGTGCACAGTTACAGGCACACGGGTCCAGAGCACATCCAAATAAGGAACAGTAGGGAAAGCATCATTGAGGGCGGGTAGTAGCTGTAGAGGCATAATGCTGCGTGATGTGGGCGTTACCCCTGTGTCTGCCCTCCCTCCCCAGCCCTGCACGCAGTCTGCCAGCCCTGGAGCCGATTCCTGGTCTTCTCCCTTCTGAGCTGTGGAGGGGCCGGCCTCCTGCACCCTGCTGTCCTGCAGCTCCTCGAACTGGTGCGCCTCCATCACCCCTCCCCCACACCCTTACCGCCCAGAGATCCCAGAAACACTGATACTCTGCCCATGGATCCCACACACTGATACTCTGCCCATGGAACCCCCCCACACTGGTACCGCCCAGAGATCCCAGAAACACTGATACTCTGCCCGTGGATCCCACACACTGATACTCTGCCCATAGGTCCCACACACTGATACTCTGCCCATAGGTCTCACACACTGATACTCTGCTCATAGATCTCACACACTGATACTTACTGCCAGTAGATCCTACTAACTGATATAGCCCATATGTCCCCTATACTGTAAATCAGTGCTGTGCAGTTGGTGCGGCTCAGGTTTAAAGTGCTGGGTTTCTGTGCAGTAACGCAGAGCTGTGTTGTTGTGCAGTAAAGCAGAGCTGTGTAGCTGTGCAGTAAAGCAGAGCTGTGTAGCTGTGCAGTAAAGTGGAGCTGTGTTGCTGTGTAGTAAAGTGGAGCTGTGTAGCTGTGCAGTAAAGCGGAGCCGTGTAGTAAAGCGGAGCTGTGTAGCTGTGCAGTAAAGCGGAGATGTGTAGCTGTGCAGTAAAGCGGAGATGTGTAGCTGTGCAGTAAAGCGGAGCTGTGTTGCTGTGTAGTAAAGTGGAGCTGTGTAGCTGTGCAGTAAAGCGGAGCTGTGTTGCTGTGCAGTAAAGCGGAGCTGTGTAGCTGTGCAGTAAAGCGGAGCTGTGTAGCTGTGCAGTAAAGCGGAGCTGTGTAGCTGTGCAGTAAAGCGGAGCTGTGTAGCTGTGCAGTAAAGCAGAGCTGTGTTGCTGTGCAGTTGGTGCGGTTCAGTAGTAAAGCGGTGCTCTGGGAGCCTGACCTGGTGCAGGTGTTGGAGGCAGCAGAGAGCAGAGACCTGAAGGAGCTGGGAGGAGCTGCAGCACAGACCCTGAGCCAGTTACTAACACAGGTATACACACACGCGCGCGCACACACACTTATACTATTTTCAAACATGGCTTCTCTTCTCCTTAATCTCTGTCTGAGCTGATGTATTCATACTGGAGACTCAGGAGATGCTCATAATGATCTGTAGGTCATTGAGCTGAGATTACTAGCAGCATGCCTGCTCTGAAAAACTCAATTCAGTTCAGAACTATGTTATGCTCCTGTTCGCATTGGTCCCTCTGAAATACCCTGAGTATATGAGCATAGGAATGTCACAGTGATTTTATTATATACACATAATATATACAGTGACAGGAAAATATCAACCACTCCGATTATACCATTTCCAAATGTTGACTAATGACAAGGTTGTTTTACCACCTGACAGATTAATGTGTTTGTGTGTATGTGGGTGTATGTATGTGATAAATCAACAGCTGACAACTGATATACTGAATGTCAGTGACAAATAACACTTTATTCTTTATACGTTTGTCCTGTGTATGGCCATTGTGCACACAGACACACACATTTCCAAAAATCAGCTTTTGGAAGTAGAGTGGAAATAGTGTCACCCTGTAGCTGTAGACAATATTTGATCATAAAAGGCTACTCCATCCTTGTACATTTTACAAAATTTAAACACACATCCTAGTCAGTACATCAGCTGCAGAAAACCATTGTGTTTCCGCATGGATGAATATGCTAGTCAGTTCAGCAGCACTGGCTTGAATAATTGGTCAGAATTCAACTGGGTTATCAGTCAGTTCCATCTTCATCTCTCCGCCTCCAGCTCCTGGGCAGCCACTCTCACCAGCCCCCGACACAGAAGCACAGAGAAAGGGTCCAGAGTCTGCTGGACACCCTCGGGTCACTGCCTCCCACAGACTCCCAGGACCACCGCCTTCTGTATCCTTTCACCAACAACGTAGAGATCTACACTCGCGCAGCCTCACACTATCCTGCAGCCTGTACCCACTCCTCTTCCAGAGAAACACACCCACGTCTCTGACTCCAACACATGGGATCCTTTATCCTCCAGGACAGACTGTACAGCACTGAACTGCAGATTTCTCACTCTCTCGCTTACATACATACAGCAACCTCCCACCCAGCCATTACCAATAAATCACTGTAGTGACTAGTAGGATGCACTTGGCCAGTTCCAACCTTGGAGAGCTGGGATTTTCTTTCTCTCTTTAAGACCCTTGCATCAACCAAGTGCAGCTACAATAGTTCAAGAAAGGCCATATTTAATTGAAACCGAGTTAATTGCCCGTACGTCCGTATTTAATGTCTGCAGAAGGTGGAGTGCTTAAAACTTCACAGGCCGTATTTAAGACTGATCGTGTCGCTTCCTCGCTCTGTTGCAGCTCTGTACAGTAAAGTCATTTACGCCCCAGGCTGCAGGACCATACCGCAGAATGCAGCTGTGTCGCAGACAAGCGGTTTCTCCTTAGCCCTCTCTTTGTCAGACGCGTTGGCGAGTTGTCAGTCTGTCTGTCGGACTTCGCAATGAAGACGAGGGACATCGGCGAATGTGACGCCTATACTGAGGCCCGGCAGTAAAGCTAATCAAGTTAATCATCAGTTTCGTCCTCGTGGGTTTCCAGTTGCTGCTGTTTGATATAGTTGCTGTTGTTTCTTATGGTTGCTGTTTATGTTCATTTTCAATCTTTTTTCAGTAAAACAAATTTAAAGCTAACGTAGTTTCAGTGTTTATGTATATGCATACACAAGACGTACTGAACACATTTACAGGGTTTGCAGCTCAAACTATGAACAAAACAATCACATTACAGAACCATCGACGTTATTCTAGTTTGGCGATCAAATTGCCTGTATTTTATCGTTATCTAAGTGTTAATGGCTGAGAACGTCACCACACACGTCCTCGAAGTGCAGTACTTAAATATGAAATACATCGATATTAAGCCACGAGGGACAATTAATCTACGTTAAATGTACCAGTTCGTCTTGTCTTTCTGGTAGAGGGAACAATTAGCGGCGCACCAAATCACGGAATTTTGTGTGCTGCTCAAACTCGTCCGTCTGGAAACCGCGTCACTTCGGTGAAATCGTTAGCTGTCATTCGTCCAAGCCAGCCAGTGTGATCGTGGCGCTGGCGGAGTGGAGGAACGAATAGGAAATGTAAATGATCGTTTTAAACGCAGAATCATCTCCAGAGAATTGTACCAATGCTCAAACACGCGGATGTGTCTTGTTTTAAGAGGCTTGGACGTTAGAGGGAAATCAGTTTTATAACTAACCATCTCGTCCTGTTGCTTTTATTGTAAGGTGAGTGAGCGGCTAGGGTGCATTTAGCGAACCAGCTAGCTAACTGACAGTCGCTGGCCAATTTGCTTTCTGCAAGCTGCATTTACATACAGATGCTCTGTGGAAATGAACGTTTCTGGCATAGCAGATTCGGCGGTTGGCTAGGTACGAGTCATTGAATAAGTCGTTTCTGTCTAGAAAGCTTTAGGATCCAAATGGTAAAATAGTCATTCTGATTATGTTTTCTCGCCGGGCGCTCTGCCAGTCTTGTGATCAATTTTGTGACAACGTGTCTCTAGTTTGTTACCTCAGTAATGTGACAACTGACTTAATAGCTGCGAAGATGCTCTATATTGACCATGTCCCCTCGGACTAAACTGCCATTGGTGCGGTAGAGGTGCGATGGAAGCAACCTAACCTAAACAAGTCGGGTAGGTTTTAGTGATGATTAAGAGGTTAGCTACTCACTTTGACGTGCTAGACATTTGTGTATATGTATTTCTACGGTGTTGCCTGTGTTCTTTTTATTTACGATGGGTGGTTTGAAGAATTCCTGTGAGACATTTACAGCAGTGGTAAAGAAATGTACATAATTAATAATTGCCCCGGTATTATTAATAGTAATTCAGAATGACCCTCCCGATCAGTGTTCATAACCACAGGAGGAGGGGGGAAAAACTAATTGCACCTCAAGCAGGCAGCTTTTCAGTTGTAAGTGATAAATTTAGAGTGTAGATCTTACATAGATTAAGTGTACTGTGCTCTGCATTTGGATTGCAAATACTTCCCTCAAGGGCACCAGAACAGATTTGCCACCCAGTGTGAGAGCCCGATTGCCCCACTTAGGGTACTAGTCCATGTTCAGTTTCTAGCAGTGCACTGATACAGTGCTGATGAAAGATTGCGCCTGCAGAAGAAGATTAGCCATACACGGCTTCTGGGTGGGGGGAGGGGGTTCGCATTGATTAATTCTCTGATAGACTCATCATTGTTGGGACAAGGTTTGTTACAGAAAACGTATGCCGTGCGTGTCTTAAACTCACTGTTTTAGATGCTCTGCATGAAATGATTGATCTGCTCCAGTCTATAACGCCCTACCTAGGGAACGACTGCATTGTCTGTCAGTTAGAAACACTTAAGTGCCATGAGCCAACCGGCGGAATTGCTGGGAGGCAGTTGGAATCCTTCCTCTTTTCAAAATGACATTCTCGTCTCAGAAAATGGGTCAGAGTTTCAGTGAAGTTGGGGGATATTCTTGTGGTTAAGAGACCGTTTAAAGAAGGATCACACTAATTTACGCTTATATTTAATTAGGGAAATGTTTTAATGCACTGTGTGGACGTGTTCACCGTTTTGAAAATCGCTCTCAATCAAACAGCCTTCTGCTGTCATTGGCCTGCCTCTGTTATCTCACATTTGAAACCAGACTGAAATCAGATGTTTGGTTTTATGTTAGAAGCAGAATCACACTCCTAGGAGGATTCTGGTTTCTGAGATTGAAGCTGGGCTGTGCTGTAGATTATAACCTAGAAATCAATTATAACCGAGAAATCTATATCCTCCTCCATTATGGAAGACCGTTTGACTCTGTAATATTATTTGCTAAATCTGTCTCATCCAAGAGTCTGATTATGATATCACGCAATGTAGACTTGATGTACTAACCAATGCATCGAGTGAACTATGTGCTGTCGTCAAACACCATGCTGGGCTCCAACCCAGTCATTTAAATTTGTTGTATTGGTTTCTAATTGGCCTTGATAAAGGATAGTTAATCCGGGACTGCGAAATATTGAAAACCTGCAATGGCTCGGCTTGCCTTAAACTGGGGGGTGGTTCAAGTCAAGAAATTTCACCGCCTGTTGAACTTTCACCTCCAGTTCTGTGCCCCCACCCCAAATGTTTTTGATCTGTGCCTGCTTACTTTATTGTCTTATAGTAAAGGGCAATTAAATATTAATCAGAAAGACTGTCCGTTTCCCCCAGAGTCTCCTCCCCCTTGCCCTCCCCTCTCCCCTCTGATGTTATTGTCGCTGGAGTCTGAACATACAGCATATCATAGAGTTGAGTGAGTCTAAATTATACATTGTATTTGTGTTTCAGAAACAGTGTCTTCCCCTCCAACTTCACTTTTGTTTTCTGTTAATGTTTTCTTAAATGCCAGCAGCATCAGAAATTCATCAGTGACAGAACTATTTTTGGTTCTTATTTGTCTTCTGTCTTTATTTCTGTTTTCACCGCAAAAGGGGTGTGGAGCTGAATCATGTAATGGGAGTCCTATACTCCTTCAGACAAGAGGAAAGTAGGGATAATTCTGGCTTTCTAAATAATAGTAGGCATAATAATAATATTCTCTTTCCTCATCTGTGTTCAAAATGCTTCACTCAAATGACAATAAAAAAGTACATGCAGTGCTAAAATCAGAGGAAGAACTTGAGGGTGAAGGAATGCAAAGATAAAATGAGCAAACTGATAGTAACTAAAAGCAAGCATATAAAATGGCTTTTTGATGGAGCTTTGGAGCCAACCCCTGACCTTCATGTTCAGGCAGGTCATTCCCGAGCCTGTAGAGGTGTTGGTGAAAGCTGAGGGTAGAATATTTCTTGTGCGGTAGGCTGGTTGATGTAGACATTGTTCCAGTGCTGTCTTTCCAGTACTGCTCTTCTGAGGCGAGTCAAAACCGGTAAGACAGCATCCCATGCATATAAGCTGCTGCACTGATTGAAGTTTCTACTGAGCGCACTTCCACTGAATTGCAGCCACCTCAGCACAACCTTTTCTCTGTGTGATTGGCAGATTTGCTCTCTGGCGCCTCCCCCTGGCCATGCTGTGTTTGTGCGCTGCGCTGCTGGTTTTGGCTGCTCCGGCCCTGTCCTCCTCTGCAGACCCGGAGACACACAGGCCCAGACATGACTCTAACCTGGAGATCTGTATCCTGTTACAGCCATGCTCATGGTGTGTGTGTGTGTGTGTGTGTGTGTGTGTGTGTGCATGCATGAGTTCACGTGTGTGTGCATATATGTTTGGTAACATGCATGTGTTTACCTGTGTTTGCATATGTGTTTCTGTGTCTGTGAATTTGTATGTATGTGTGTATGTATATGTGTTTCGGTGTATCTGTGTGTGTGTTTATATATATATATATGTGTGTGTGTGTGTGTGTGTTGTATATATATGTGTGTGTGTGTGTGTCTGTGATGTATATGTTAGTATATGTGTGTGTGTAGTGTACAGTGTGTATGAGGGTTTCGGTGTGTATCTGTGTGTGTGTGTGTGTACAGTGTGTATATCTGTGTGTGTGTGTGTGTGTGTGTGTGTGTATATATATGTGTGTGTGTGTATAGTGTGTATATCTGTGTGTGTGTGTGTACAGTGTGTATATCTGTGTGTGTGTGTGTGTGTGTGTGTGTGTACAGTGTGTTGCCCTTACCTCCCCTCTCAGACAAGCGTCTGTTGGAGACGAAGCGGAAGGACCAGCTGAATGCGCTGAAGAACCTGGTGGAGCTCAATGACATTAACCAGCAGCACAAGATCATTGACATCATGCTGAAGGGACTTTTTAAGGTGCAACATGCCTGCTCACATCTGTCTGTTCACTGTCCATTCACACCGTGCTCACATCCATCAGTCCACTGTTCGTTCACACTGCGCTCACATCTGTCTGTCCACTGTCCATTCACACTGTGTTCACATCCGTCTGTCCACTGTCCATTCACACAGCTCTCACATGCCTGGGCTCTCAGTTTGAAATACTCTGGTCAACCTCACCCAGTAAACATCACTGCTGTGTATCATTATTGTTTTTTACAAGAGCTAAGGACCCCCCTGTAGTGACGCAGTGTGCATCAGAGCTAGGCAGCCAGGCTGATTTAAACATCCCAAAGCAGGATGACATAATCTGTGTCTGTCAAATAAGCCAGGGCGTGATGCTATACTGCCAAAGGCTGTGCCCAAAAGGATGAAATTACTCGCTGGATTCTGGATGAATAAATTCATCACAAGGATAACACCACTTTGGCCATTTCTGCACAAGATTCAGTTTGTCTTCCAATGCAGTTCAAACTGTGTTTTGTTAAGTGTGTACAGTTTCAGGAAAAAAGCCAAAATTCCAGTTGGTTTTTTAGTCCCCACACGTCCGTGCAGAATTAATCCAGTTTGGCTTGAAAAGCCAAATATAGCAACTGTGCATCTCCAGGTTATCAGAACTGCGTCAGAGAACATTCAGAGCCACAGATGAACTAAGGGAACTGGGCATGCTCCCCTCCTCACACTACAGGGTGACAAGACAAACTCCTCACACACTCACCCACTCTGCTGAGCTCTCCTGCACCCACATTTACACACACATGCATGCACTCACATTTGCACATGCATGTACACACAAGAGCACACACATCTGTACACACATGCACGTACATCTGCACACGCATGTACACACGCATATCCGCACGTGCACACACGTACACAAACATGTGCATACACATCTGCACCAACATGTACACATGCCTGCATACACGTACGCACATGTATGCAGACGTGCACACACGTGCGCACTCACAGGCTCAGGTGTGTGTGCTGAGTGCTGTTTGGCCCCTCCCCCAGGTGCTGGAGGACTCCAGAGCGGTTCTCACTGCAGCCAACCTGCAGCCCGATGACCCTTTCCCCCGGGACGACAAAATCAAAGAAGGTCAGCCAGCCCTTCCCTGCTCCCTGCCTGCCCCCTTCCAGCCACTCCCTGCCCCCTTCTGTCCCCAGCTTTCACACACCGGGTCTGTCAACCAGCCCCCAACCTGATTTTTATCTCCCAGTTTCTCTCTGTTTTTCTGTTTCTGTGTTTTATATGTTATATATATATCACGTCAATAATGTAAACATACCTCGGTCCCTCTCTCTCCTTCCTTTTCTCTCCCTTGCTTCTGTCTGTCCCTCACGACCTCTTTCTCTCTGTCCCTCTTTTCCACACTCCTTCTCCCTCCCCCATCTCTCTCTCCCTCCCACCCTCTCATCTCTCTCTCTCCTTCTTTTCCACCCTCCTTCTCCCTCCCTTTCTATCTCTTTCTCCCTCCCACCCTCTCTCTCTCTCTCCCTCCCTCTTTTCCACCCTCCTTCTCTCACCCTCTCTCTCCCCTCCTCTCTCTCCACCCTCCCTCTCTCCCCTCCCCCTCCTTCTCTCACCCTCTCTCTCTCCCCCTCCCTCCCTCTCTCTCCCACCCTCTCTCACTCCCTCTCTCTCTCCATTCTTCCCTCCCTCTCTCCAGCGTACTCCCATGTGATAGAGAACACGGCGTTCTTCGGCGACGTGGCCCTGCGCTTCCCGCGCATCGTGCATCACTACTACGACCGCAACGCCGACTGGGGGGCCCTGCTGCGCTGGGGGCTGCGCTTCTGCAACCTGACGGGCGTCTTCGCCGGGGGCGCCCACCAGCACGTCCTCACGCTGGTTAGACTGCCGGGGTGGGGGCAGGGGCGGGCTTTGGGTACCCTACAGGGCTATTAGTCTTTATACCGCGGATGACAAAATTGATGGCAGCTTCTTTGAGAGCTCTGTTTGTCTCTCCCCACTCCCTGGGATTACGTGGCGTACCTTTTGCAACATTTTCTATCCCGTTTTTCTCTCTGTCTTTCTCTCACTCTCCTCTCCTCTCTCATTTACCCTTTTCCCTCGTCTCTCCTGTCCTGCCTCAGATGTCCCAGGAGTTGGGAATAACGGAGAAATCGCCCGACTTCATCAACCCGTACCGCACTGAGCGAGACGACGTGAGTGCCAGTGGGAGCGTGCTCAGAGAGAGCAGGGCTCTGGTCCTCAGTGAGGGCCGCAGTCTCGCTGTGACCCTGTGCAATCAAAATCAGCCCCAGAATTCGAATCATCCTCTTTTTGTAACCGATTTAATTAATTTGATTAATTTTTGTAGCCAACAACCACCAGCAGAAATCTAATTATATGATGCATAAAGGGCCAAATAAATACAAATACTATGATACTACACCTGTTTTACTTAGTTGAGATTTTAAGTGAGTATTCTTATCTTGAAAGAAATAATGTTCTTATACTGCCCTCTACTGGAGGATTTGGTACTGACCATTAGGAGGTAATTAATATACTATTTATATTTTAACCAACCAGCGGCACTACTGTTTAGCAGACTACCAGTCTATCTTGAAGTAAACATCCATACAGAGTGTACTTGCTGTGCCAGAGCTCCAGCTTTTGTTCTTAGAAATTACATGCAGTGAAATATCTTCGTGTTCATACATCAAAAATAAATATGCATCTTTATCTTACGGCTTAATGAACATCTAAAATGCAAGACAAAAAAAGTGTTATTTGATGAAACGGGGGGGCCTTTTGTTTGCTCTGCTGGGAGCTCGACTGGTGACAAATCAGAGAAAAACTTCACTTTGATTCTTCCTCTTGCCACCTCCTCTTTGCTGCCCTGCCCCTCGCTGCCCTGCCCCACCCCTGCCTGTCCTGCCCCACCCCTCCCTCCCCCACCTCAGGTGCTGCACACTGTAGAAGCCTTCCAGAAAGTCCTGAGGGAAGAAGAGAAGAGGAGGAGGAAGGAGGAGAAGAGGAAAGAGATCAGGAAGGGCCCGCGCATATCCCGCTCTCGCACCGAGCTCTAGCGCCCTGACGCTCGGGGGGGGGGGTCCAGGAGCGGGAGGGGCAGGGGGGCAGCTGGGGAAAGAAGATTGGGTCCGCTTGTGATGCTCTGTACCCCAAGTCCTGTGGTGAACCAGGGGATTGTGGGATATGGAGGAATAAGTGTGGCAGTAGGGGATTGTGGGATATGGAGAAGTAAGGTTGGCAGCAGCAGTGGGCTTTGAAACATGAGAGAACGGCTATGAGAAATGGGAGAGTGAGGGACAGCAGCAGCATTCTGGATGGGGCAGGAGGGAAGGGGAAGGAACATGGGTCTGAGAGTCACAGGAAGCCTCTTCAGTCTGGTCCTTTCAGGTTTGAGGTCATGTCCTTGTTGGGGGGGGGTTAGGGTTAGGGTTGGGTGGGGCATAAAATACAGAGAACCAGGTTGAAGCAGAAAGAGAGCAAATATACAAGTATGACTGTGTTGTATTTTTCTGTGGTAGATACACAAAAAACACAAAGTTTGGCCAGAGAGTCTGACCGAGACTAGTTTTCTATTAGTTTGGGGGTGTACTTCTCTTGATTTTAAAAACAAACAGAAAAGCAATTATATGGTTTGTTAAATTGTAACTAGACTTAATACTTTTTTTGTTCATGATACAGGTTGAGTGCTTCTCTTAAGTTTTAGGCTCTTCAGTTTGTGTACAAACGGTACGTGAAGCTGTCCTCTTTATTTCCATCATTGTGGGTTTTTTTTTGTCTTCTTTCCTTTTTAATTCTGTTACTTTCATGCTTGTATCGTCTGGTCTTATCAGAAATGTTTTCAGATTATATAACCCCATTTTATACTGTGCATTTTATTATTTTGCCCACAACTTTCACTGATGCTGACCTTAGATCAGCCCTAAGCCACCAAACTTTTTCACACGTTACTGGCTTCAGGCATGCTGCACACTGATCCAGGATCTGTGTTTGGGAGCAAGGAGTGGAGCTGAGCATTGGGTCTATGCAGGTTCACATGATGGCCCTTGATTTGGTCATTTCTCTTCTGCTGTTGTTCTTATGTTATGATTTAACATCTTTTGATATTATTACAGGTTTTGTGTTGTTTTTTCACATAATTAACTCTGTGAATCATAAATTCTGTATATACTGTATACTGTACAGCCCAATTATTGCTACATATTATTTAGGATAGGATTAAATGGGTATAAAGCCCGCTAATTACATACCTGGTGCTACATTACCAGCATTTAAATCTTTAAGCAGGCAAAATGGTAGCACAGTGCTTAGAGTTCAGTTATCAGTGGGTCTGGATTTGTGTGGAGTTCATTTGTGACACTCATTGCTCAGGTTGTGTTTGCAATATGTTTTTATTTTGTTTGTTTTGAATTGTGTGCGCTTTTTATTATTATTATTATTATTATTATTATTATTATTATTTGGAACTATTCATAGGGACTTTTATGGATTACTAAAACAAACATTCTATCAGCAGAGTAAGTCAGGGTTGATAAAAAAACGATTACCACGTGGATATGTTTTGTAAATTTGACTGTTATATAAATACATTGAATAAATATGTATATTTGTGGAGTGTCCTGTTACTTAATAGCAGGGAAAATATATATTAATAAATCTTTAATGATATTATGATGAACATTTTCCTTGTTATTTAATTTAGTCCAGTTTAAGAATGTAAATAAGCCAGTTTCTGTTCCTCACAGTATAAGTGGCAGATGGAGAGGATTCCTGACCATATTACCATAACAGTCCTAGTGGCTGCATTGTAAGGGCTGTTGTCTTTCAGTGAACCTGAACACTGTCCTGCGTATAGCAGTCAGCACACACCAGGATACGCAGATTCTCTGGAATACTCTTACAGACTGAGAAATACTGACCACACACTCTTCTCAGTCACTCACCAAACTTCACGTGCACCTCACAGAATGTGTCACGCAGATGATGCTTTGTACATTGTGTCGCGCGTGCACAACCTTACAAACACATTCCTTACAAAAGTGCTCACTCCCACACATGGGCAACTTTAAGACCACCACTTCACACAAAAAAAATCACATCCATTTTTTTTCATTCCAGAAAATGTCAAATATTAATTCAGCTTGTAAACTAGGTTTGTTTACAGTTACTTGTCTGAGAGTTTTATTTATTAATATATTAGATATTTCATCAAAATACTGTGTATTAATATGCATATACATAGAGTATTAGATATGCACAATGCACATGAGATAAAAATTGAAGTACTCACAATATGCATGTAAATGGCCAGTTTGCATTAGAGATGAAATCCCTGTTTAGAGGAACAGCTTTGGTATTACAACATGAAATCACCACAGAATAAGGAAGCTCTTCTCAGAGAGGTATGTATAAAGACATTCAGAGAATGAATAGGATAAAGTGGTCACATGACCCAATGTTTATTACAGAACACTCAGACCAATCAGCCCACAGGCAGAGCTAGATGTATCCTGTGGGTGGAGCTTTGTGGAAATAAATAGGGAAAAATATTTGCACTAGGAAGTAGGAGTTGGTGGACCTCACTGAAGACAAATCGGTTGCCACCCAAACATACACAAAAGCAAGATTTGAATGTAATTGAAAAAAATTGGTGCTTTAGCCAGAGACTTAATCATTTTTAATAACTTCTTGAAATGTGTGTTAATTGAACGTGTCTGTTATTCAAAATGTAAAAGAGAGGATCGGTTGACTAAGGCTGAAAATCATTCCTGCTCTGTTTATTAACATTTTTGTTCTCACTCAGACCTGGGCAGAATGTCAGGCCAGAACTACACCCCAGCACTATTCTGCCCCAGTCAACCGCCAGCCTTATACCAGCCAATGGCAAATTCTACAAGCCTGCTGAATGCCACAGGGACTTCATGGTTTCTGCAAGGAAACACCGTGTTTGGTGAGTTTTGCTTTTTCTGACACAATAATTTGACCATTGACAGGCTTACTGTTAATCATGTCATTCTGGATATTCTGTACACTGCAAGTGATTTATTTAAATCTAGCCACCCATTCTTCAGCTGGAAAATTGAATATTCTACATGCAAAACATGCAGCTGGTGTCCGTGTTCATAACACTTCTGTCACTGACGATAGGGTGTGGAGGCCAGAAAAATTTGTTGATTGGTTGAACTGATAAAATAAAATAATATATATAAAAATATTAAATACATTTATCATAGGGACTGTTGCTCTCTGTGAGTAAAAATGAGCTGTAACTAGTTTCTCCTTCCCCCACTCATTGTTTATTGTGGGGTGCTTTTTTAACTGGTCTGGCCAGTCCTGTACACTAAAAAAACATTAGATTAACTTGAAGGGGAATTCCTCCATAGAAGGAAATTTTCCTTGAAGAAGGGTAGTTGTTCTCCTGAGTAACATGAGCTC
This sequence comes from Anguilla rostrata, assembly GCF_018555375.3. Lineage (NCBI taxonomy): Eukaryota > Metazoa > Chordata > Actinopteri > Anguilliformes > Anguillidae > Anguilla > Anguilla rostrata. Next base: position 18,297,426 of record NC_057949.1, on the reverse strand, counting down.
TCAGCCAGCTCTCTACCTGACGAAGGCATTAAGCCAGGCAAGGAGAAATGTATGGTGGACGTCATTGACATTCCCTCATACAAGCACTGTACGGATATGCATTCCAATAGATTATCTGACAAAATTATCAAGTTTGTCTCTTGTTCATTCATTGCCATTTTTCGTTGCTTTTCTCTACAGTGAAATTACCTGCTTGACTTGTCATTTTAGTGGAATAAAGACAGAAGTAGCCTTAATAAATCAATTTGCAAATATCACCAGTTCTACTGTCAGTTAAAAACAAAATGATTTCGATGTAGGGTTGTTCACACAATCTAAAAGGTTTGGGTCAGTTACCTCAATTCACACTGTCATTCCACCACAAGCATAACGTTAAATGTTTTCAGTAAATAGTTGTCAAGTCTCTGTGTTGTTCTTTTTAAAACACATGCTTCTGATGCTTGAGTAGTCATCTAAAGCATATGCCTGTTACTCAAAATATAAAAGAGAATCTGTTGACTATAAGGCTGTCCTGCTCTGTGGTATTAACATTGTTCTTCTGACACAGACGTAGGTAGAATCTCAGGCCAGAACTACACCTCAGCACTTACCTGCCCCAATCAACTGCCAGCCTCATATCTGCCAATGGCAAATTCTGTAAGCCCACTGGATGCCACAGGGACTTCATGCCTCCTGCCAAGAGATGCAGGCAGCCAGACTGTGTTTGGTGAGTGTTTAGTTTTCTGGCGTTAATCTCAGCACTGACGGACTTACCGTTAATCATGTCGTCCTCTGAATTATGTACTCTGTGTGTGGTTCCCTTAAAGCTTGCTTCAGCTTCATCAGCTAAAAAACACTGAATATTCTACATGCGAAACATGCCGCTGGTGTGCATGTTCATAATGCTTCTGACACTGATTACGGGGTGCTGAGTGCAGAAGTTTTGTTGAAGTTGTGAGTACGGTGTATCTGTCAGAATGGTTGAACTGAGAGATCTTATATAAATATATATGTATTGTGATGTCAGGAAGGAAATTTGAACACTGTCCACATGGGGGCAGTGTCGACCCAACACCCAGGTATGGCAACTGCTGTAACTTGTTGTAATTATTACAGCTGCTGCCCATTACCTAATCATTGGGTCTTATAAAAGAGGCTGAGGCTTTTTTTTTCTTTGCCTGTGAAGGGTGCTGTTGTCCATTTTCTTCCTGTTTGAAGGTTTTGGTTTTTTTCTGTTCTTGTTCTTAATGAAAGGTGGTAAGCCAACCTTTCCTTTGGATTTTGTTTGTCAGTTTGCTAACACCGCATCTCAATATGTATATACTGTATATGATAGTGGTAACCAACCCTGTTCCTGGAGGTCTGCCGTCCTGAAGGTTTTTATTTCAACCCTAACAAAGCACACCTCATTCAACAGCTATGATCTTGCTGAGCTGCTATTTAGTAGAATCCAAATTAGGGATGAAATGAGAACCTTCAGGATGGTAGATCTCCAGGAACAGGGTTGGGTACCACTGCTGTATAATACAAATATTAATTATGTTTACAGGAACTGCATCTCTCTGAGCAAGCCCTGGTTCTTTTTGTCATTTATCTCACTGTGGGGAGTTTTTTTTTTCTTTAACTGGTCAGGCCAGTTCTGTACCCAGGTCAAAAGTTTGATGTTTTAAACTGATTAATTTAAGCTTTGACAGCGCATGCAGGTAGAAATACATGCCAATAGCATGAGCTAAATACTATACAGCTAACAGGAGCTTAACCCCCCTGCAGATGTGCATAACTTCATATCTTTATGCATATAAAATAAAAAACATTTAAGTGTAAAATATTGCATCAAAATATATATTATATATGCATAAAAAAGAAAACCTGCATATGCAATACTGTGAACTGATTGGTCAGTCACGCCCTCAGGAAAACAGTTTTATTAGTGATTAGCGCTGGCTCATCCTCCCTATCTGCCACTAGCAGTGGTCCCACCTTCAGAGTGTCAGGGGGTTGTGTGGTTGTGGGGGAGACAGTGCTTCCATACAAGCAGTAGCAGACCTTTATAGTCTTCTAAACTGTTAGCATATTTTACCTACCTGGATAACATATTCAACCAACCAGACAAAATATCCGGAGTGACATGAAGCGGTAAAGAAGCACTACAAAAGCAGGTGGGGTAGAGCTTGAGCTAAACATTCTCTTCATTAAGAACTTCTCCTCTCCTCTCCTCTCCTCTTCTTATAACATTTTTTTTAGAAACTATGCAAACAAGACCGTCCTTGAGTCTGAATTATTCCTCTGCCACTCCTAATCCTCTTCCTTCTGAGGAAAGAAGCACGTCTTCTATCAGCAGTGATTTAAATCCATCAATCTGCAGACAAAGAATTGGAAGAGACCGGAAGCCACAAGAGAAACCCCCCTTATCCAATTCCTATGCGCGTAAGTGGGCTCTTTCAGTCTGATGATGATGATGATGATTTATTATGTTAGTGTGCATTATAATCTTATGATGCCAATCGCTTTCACAGATCTAGCAAATCAGTCGAAGCCCACTGCTTCTTCACAACCACAGCTGAGGATGGTGCTGCTGGGGGAGAAAGGGGTGGGGAAGAGTTCCTCTGGGAACACCATCCTGGGACGGGCGGCATTTGGAACCGAGTCCACCTTCATCTCCCGCACCGAGATTCAAACTGGAGAGGAGGCTGGGAGAAGGCTGTCTGTGATCGAGTCCCCCGCTGTGTTCGCCACAGAAACCTCCGCCTTCGGCGACCGGCACGAGATCAGGTGGTGTAAGGATCTGTGTGCGCCAGGGCCACACGTTTTTCTGCTGGTGGTGAGGTTGGACAAGCACGGCAAGAAGGAGAGAGGCGCATGCGAGCAGATACAGGAGGCCTTCGGGCAGCAAGCCCTGGGGTACACCATGGTCTTGTTCACGCATGGAGACCTGCTAGGGGGGCGGCCCGCCGAGGAGCACCTTAGAGAGAGCCTGGAGCTGGTGGGAGAATGTGGTGGCGGCCATCACGTCTTCAACAACAAGGCCAGCGACGACCGTGCCCAGGTCACCGAGCTGCTGCGGAAGATTGACAGAATGGTGCTAGAGAATGGGGGGGAGGGCTACTGTAATGTGTTAGAGAATGGGAGGGGCTTCAACGATATGTCAGCACAAGTCAAAACTGACTGGCTGGATAGGCTAGATAGGCTGGATGATAGGCTGGAATTAGCTCGCCGAAACGGGATGGACAATGAGGGCCTTACAGCTTTTCCACAAGTTTTTGCTGTATTTCTGGCATTAGTGCTGGTGTTTGTAGTGGGGGTATTGTGGAAAAAATTCGGATAGGTAAGTCTAACCACCCCAGTTAAGGAAAAATTAAAATGTACTATATCGCTCCTCTTCCCTCTGGGATGTCAATCACTTTTCTGATGCTAAATTGAGACAGGACAGAAATCATGCTGCTGCACCAAAATCCTGCCTCTCTGCCACTGAATTCTGTCTTGCCATTGATGACATCTCGGTTGTTTCATAAACCAAAATCCGCAATCTTGGAGTAATATTTGATCTTCGCAGCTCACATTAACTATCACAAAAACTGCATTCTTCCGCCTTTGTAACATTGCTCACCTTCTCCCATCTCCCAACCTCACTGAAACTCTCATAAATGATTTCATTTCCACCCACTTAGATTGCTGCAATGTCCTTTTCACCGGGCTCCCACCCAAACATCTCCATTAATAATGACATGTCCAGAACTCTGCTGACAGGGTACTCACACATACCAAAAAAATCAACTCGCATAACCTCTGTTCTCTATCAATTACATTGGTTACATCACACATACATTATAAACTGCTCACCATCACATTCAAAGCACTTCATAGGTCTTTATGCCTTTTACCTCTCTGAATTACTCTTTCTCTCTACTCCCACTTGAACACTTAGGTCCTCTAGCACTGGTCTGCTTGTGGTCCCTATACCAGTTTATCCACCTCTAGAGACCTTTCAATGCCATGGCCCCCAAGCTTTGGAATGCCCTCCTTCAACTCCTCTGTGTAATAGCATTTCCTCATTCAGATTTCAACTAAAAACATGTCTTTTCATGCAACACTACTTCCTTCACAATACACCCTCTCCCCACCACTGGCTTTTCTGCTTTGCTGCTCATAATAATGCTGTTGTTGTATTTACATTTATATGTATAATTTAAAAAAAATCTTTGTATGTATATGTATGTATCTGTATTGTTAGAGATTAGGGTTAGGGGTAAGGTTTAGAAAAATAATATTTCAAAAATTTTCAAATTATTTTATTGTAGTTAAGCAGGTTTTCTAAATCTTTGAGAGGAAAGAAGATGATTTTGTTGGCCTTTTCAACATGGTTGTAATGTACCTCCCGTTCCAAACTCTCCATAAACTTCAATTGATTTCCAGGACTCAGAAATATTTTCACATACCTCCCATTCTCTGTTACCTCATGAACAGGCTTACATTACAAACTGCCCACCATGACCATCAAAGTTCTTCATGGTTAGAGTTAGGGGTATCTGAGCACATCATTCCATATTTTGAGATAAAAACACTGACAACCAGTGATTTACTTTTAATTTATTTTACATAAAAAGCATGTTGGTGTCTTGATAATGACATTTATAACGGAGAACCGTTTACACTTTGTAAACAACTCCAGAAAACCTGTTAGTATGTGGGTTCACTTTCTTGATCCCGGATGTCATATATATGCATGTCTATGATGGCAAAGCTCATATTTCGGTAGCCCAGTCATTTATATGAGCTGAGATCCGCGCTACATTTTTTTAAATGCCAATTGATTACTTCTTTGTATCCCTGTATGAAAGGGTTTAAGAATTTGTTGGTGTGTTGGTATAATTAGCTCAGCCAGGGTAATGGTAGAAACAAAAACTGTATACGTTGCATACATAGCTAAATGTTCAGATTTCTTAAATAAACCTAATTGATAATAAAACCATACAAGTTACCACAATAAAAATGAACAAGACATGAATAATACTCCATCTTCGTTGTAAAAGTAAAAAAAGTGTTTATTTTCAAAGCGTATATGATTTCGTTGACAATATAGCCTATGTGCAGAAAAAAGACTATACAGTTGAAATAAATATGCTTGATAAAACAGAATAAAGGTACCCCCCCCCCCCCCCCCCCCGCTTGGGCATGCTTACTCAGCGGACGTAATCATTGCGAAAATGAAACTACAAATGTCACGAGCGTCGACATGAAATGTTGAGCGGCATAAGATTAACTGATTTTCATTTTTATTTTTTAATTTAATTAACATTTGTATTGCAAAACGAAGTTGTCTTTCTTTGTAACTTTACTAATTTTCTATTTTATTTATTTACTATGATTCAGAAGTTTGGTTTTTAGTAATATCTCGTTTTTTAAAGTAGTCTGTAAGGAGGAACATAAAATGGCTGTGGCTTTATCGGGTGAGTTTCATGACTGCTTTGTTAAAATACGGATTAATGTTTAATGCGGTAATTCAGATTTGCTTTGTTTTTAAGGAAATAACTTTTTGCCATGTCGATGACGGTATTTTCTCAAGAGTTGACCTAACGTTATTTTTTTGACTGCGAGGCTGTGTCCAAGCGCCGTTAAAATACGTCCTTACTCGGCACCGAGAGATTTCAAACCCAAAATCATTTTAAGTAGTATCTGAGCATTAAAGTGCAATATGTCTTATTACATTTGTCACGTTCTTGTTATTCAGATATTGCACTATTCAGATAGTGCTTTGTGACATGGTGCATTATCCTGCTGGAAGTATCCATTTGAAAAAAGGGTAGACTGTGGTTATAAAGGGATGCACAGTTATGATGTGGCTTTCGGATGATGCTCTTGGTTGTGAGGGGCCTAATGTGTACCCAAAAAACATTCCCCACACCATGACACCACCACCAGCCTGCACCGTTGACAGAAGGCAGGATGGGTCCATGCTGTCTATGCCAAATTCTGACCTAATCATCGGCATGTTGCGGCAAAAATCAATTTTCGCAGCAGAAATCGATTTTCTCCGGACCAGGCAATGTTTTTCCAATCTTCAGTCATCCAGTTTTTGTGATCACATGCCCACTATAGCCTCATCATCCAGTTCTAAGTGGAGTGGAATAAGGTGTGGTTCTTCGGTGGCCCATCTGCTTCAAGATACAATCCATTGGGCATTAAGAGATTCCCTTCTGCACAGCACACCGCTGTTGTAAAAACAATTGGCCTTTCTGTTAACTTGAACAAGTCTGCCCATTCTCCCCTGACCTCTCACGTTAACAAGGTGTTTTCGGCCACAAAACTGCCACTCACTGGTTGTTTTTTGTTTATTGCACCATTCTCTGTACACTCTAGGGACTGTAGTATGTAAAAAAGCCCAGAAGTGCAGCTGTATCTGAGATGCTGGAACTGCCATGTCTGACACCAGCAATCATACCATGATCGAAGTTGATTTGAGATTATGCATCTTGCACATTCTGATGTTTGGTCGAACAAAAAATGAAACCTCTTCACCATGTTTGCATACTTTATATATTGAGCTGCTTTAACGAACAGGTGCATCTAATAAAGTGGCCAGTGAGTGTAGATTACATTTAATTAACAGCTCATTTAATTGACATTTAGATTATAAAACAAGACGAGCATGCACATCATGGTCCCCAAAACCAGACTTGGGACATACTCAGCTGAAATGATGAAATCTTTCATTGCGTTTCTCTGTATGGTGTGTTAGGTGAAGGCCAAGCTCTCTCTCCCTCACCGCCGATGAGGATATTGCTGCTTGGGAAGAGCGGGTCTGGGAAGAGTGCATCGGGAAACAGCATTCTGGGAAGGAAGCAGTTCCAGACAGCCAGACGCAAAGAGAAACACGTGACAAAGGAATGTGAGTCCAGTACAACCGAGACTGGCAGGTGGCAGGTGTGTGTGATTGACACTCCAGACCTGCTCGACCCACAGGTTAGCAAGGAAGAGGTTATTGCCCAAAGAAAAACGATTGTCTCTCTCTCTGAACCTGGCCTCCATGCCTTTCTCTTGGTTATCCCCATCGGTGATGATGTGGCAAATGAGCAGGAGGTGCTGGAGTTTATACGGGAGATTTCTGGGGAAGGCGCTCTGGCGTACACCATGGTGCTCTTCACTCAAAGAGGTGACCTGGATGACGAAGAGAGCATCGAAGATTACATCCAAGACCAAGGGGAAGAGTTACAGCGGCTTGTTTTGGACTGTGGGGGCAGGACACATGTGTTTGACAACAAAAACAGTCAAATCATTGGCAGCCAGGTGTCAGATTTGCTAAATAAGATTGATGCTATGGTGAAAGAAAATGGAGGAAAACTCTGCATGCTGAGAACTAAAGGAGACAGCATGAAGAACCTGATTAATTGTAAGGTCATTTTTTAAAATCTATTTTTTATTCTTAATAAAGATTATTGCCTTTTTTTGTTTGCTTTTGTAACCAGGTCAAAATTCTTATGCTCTTTTGTTATTCAGTTTCAGAAGCAACTGCAGCTGGAGTAATATCCGATGCTGGGGACCAACCTTGTGGAAAAGGAGTGCAACTCAGGCTGGTGCTTCTAGGAAAAACCGGGTCAGGAAAGAGTGCTTGTGGGAATACCATTCTTGGTAGAAAATTATTTCAGTCTGATGTTAGTTCTGCTTCACAGACTGCAAATTGTGAGCTGAAAGATGGAATTAGGGCTGGTAAACAAATTGCTGTGGTCGACACCCCAGGGCTGTTCGATACCAAGCTGTCCAATGAGCAGGTTCTTAAGGAGACCTGTAGATGCATTGGCCTGGCCTCCCCTGGGCCACACGCTTTCCTTCTGGTGATAAAGTTAGGGCGTTTCACACCAGAAGAGAGAAGCACAGTTGCAGAGATTAGGAACGCATTTGGAAAAGATGCTGAAAAATATACAATGGTTCTCTTCACACACAAAGAAAAACTTGGTGGTAAAACTATTGAGCAGTTCATCCAAACAGGTGATGATGATCTCAGAAAACTCGTTGAAGAATGTGGAAATAGGTACCACTGTTTAGACAACAGTTCACCTCTAAATTATAGCCAGGTTAAAGATCTACTGACAAAAGTACACATCATGGTGTCTGCCAATGGGGGCAGCTGCTATAGTACTGACATGTTCCGGAGGGTTGAGGCTGTAATTCGTGAAATCCAGGAGGAGAAAATGAAAGAGAAAATCAAGCAGCTAGAAAAATTGCACAAAACTGCAAACAAAACAGAGTGGCAAAATATTTATTCACAGTTATTATCAGAATCACGAAACGAGGCGGTGAAAATTTGGTTTTCTGACAGAGTTATCCTGGCATGTGCAAAGTTCTGTAATAAAATAACAGTCACCCCTGAGGAAGCGGAAGATGCCTTACGGACGGCAGAGGAGCAGGGTATCAGTCGAAGAGAAGCGCTGATTTTGGTCATTAAAGCCTCATGCACATTGGCCAGAACTAAAATGTGCAGTACTCAATAGAACCGTCATGGATATGACATGTCTCCTTGAGATTTCCTCATTACATTTTCTGCCATATGTACTAGTGTGTAAATGTTTGAAGTGGTTAACTTTGCTTTCAGACACTTGGATAGTTCAGCTAGTACATCAAAATACAGCCCTCACTTCATGAAATTACATGACATTACATTACAATCATTTGGCTGATGCCCTCTCCAGAGCAACCTACAGTAGAGGAGAAATTTAGTGTTACTCTCACAAATAAAAAACTGGTATCACCAAGAAGGCACAAAGGCCCATTATTAATCCATCCATCCCTTATTTATACCCACATATCCTATGGGCACTGTCTTCAGTTAGCCTACCTGCATGTCTTTGGACTGAGGGAGGAAACCGGAGGACACCGGGAGAACATGCAAACTCCACACAGAAAGACCCAGGGCAGATTCAAACCCCTTCTTGCTGTGAGGCGACAGTGCCACCCACTGCACCACCGTGCTGCCCCCATTTATAATCACTAAGTGTAATATTTATCTAGAAAACAACAACTTGTATTTTAACAAGGTGTGATTAGACAAACAACCTCTCTTACGCAGCCATACCTCTAACATTATCCGAGAGGAAAAATAAAGAAAGAAAAGGTCTAAAGGGGTCAAGGGAGTCTTGGTGTAATCTGAAGAGATGAGTCTTCAGTCTGTCTGAACACGGGCATTATTTCTGCTGTTCTAAATGTAGTTGGAAGCTAATTAAGATAAATACAAATGATTATACTCCGAAAGGTGTCATTACAGAAAAAAAAATATCCTTGCCCACTGTTTAACTACAGTAATATGTAATTTTGAAAGGTGTTCAACACTGGAAAGGTTACACATGAACTATATGGCCACATCTTTCACTACCATGTATAAAGTTTCTTTTCACTGAATATTTTACTGATGAAATGCTATGTCAATAGTGCTATTGTGCAACCGCGGTGTGAGGTATGTTGATTGTGCTTGAAATATGCTTCATTGTGTAATTCTAGCATGAGTTCTTCATAGTAACGTACATCAATGATTCCCTGGTAAAAAGCTTGGTGGAACTCATTAATGGTGTTGTTTGATACCTTCTGAAGAAATATCATTTGAATTGTGTATATTTGAAATTAAATGTTTTATGTCTGTTTTTATGTTTTTGTAACAATATATCAAAAATACATGAAAAAAGTTGGCATGGCAATTTCATTGAATTTAATTTAATTTAGATAAATAAATAATTTCATTTAATTGAACATCATGCAATTTATCATATGATATAATTCAGCTATTGCAAATTTACTGGTTCAACATTGACAGAGGAAGGGGGTGGTATGTTTGTATATTTTGGTGATTTATTGGTTAGTGAAACTGCCTTCGGGGGTTCAGGTGGTGCATAGTTCTGGTTCTGTTGGAGCAGTATCACTTTCCCAAGGGGAGTGTGTGGGGACAGCGGTGATCTTTTTTAGCTCGCTTCCCTGCTCTGGTGCTACGCAGCTCTTTCACTGAGAACGGCTGCTGGCCAGTCAGCCTCTTTGCCGTATGTACGATCCGCTACAGTCTGTCCTTTGTGCAGACGGACGATGGGCTGAACCACACAGTTATAGATGAAATGAGGATGCACTCAAGGATGGATAAAAAAAAACCAGGGTCAGGACCGGTCTGGAGACATTTAGTTTCCGCGGCTGACGCTGAAAGAACATTCCCTGATGGGCTTTTTTGATAATGGTGGTAGTGATCGATTCAACAACTGAATTTGAATTCATCAGCCATTCTTATTTCAATTCAAAACTGACTGTCATGGTTATGTCTTTTTGTTCCTATTTTTCCTTTTTGGGCCACCAGTTGGCGGCACTTCTCAGGTTTCATATTTCTGTTCATTCCCTCATTGGTTTCACCTGTGTTAATTGTATTATTGTTGGTGGCGAGTTTGTGATTTTGCCTCTTTGTTTGTTCCTGAGTTTTTTTGTATTAAATTCTTTTTGTATATTTACCCTTTCAGTTTTGTGAGTTTTTCCCACTCTGCGTTTGGGTCCATTTCCCCGAAAATCCTGACACTGACACTGAGCTATACACCAGCTTTTCACTCACAAATAGTATGACAACTGTTTGCATAGAATGTACAATTACAGGGGGTTTGGCACTGGTCACCTGGGGACCATATTTATTGTGTAATTAAAATTATATTTATGTTCTAAATGAGATGTGTTACTGCTTAGTGGACTGCCAATCAAGTGCACTTAAAGTTAATATTCATACAAAATGGACACCCTGTGTCAGACCCCCAGTAATCATTTTTGTTTATGACACATTTTAGAGCAAAAGAAAATTGCTCCCACTGGAATATTTGTGTCTGACATCTGTATTTCTACAACACCAGTTGTACTGGCTTCTACTGTTATTCTGTGAGCTGTAGATTATGTTCAATATTACAATAAAATCTCAGTGCACTTTTGGCTATATCATTGCTGTATGAATTGTGAAGGTTTTATTATACAGAGATCTTTCCTGGCTAGATTAGCTTATATCTACCGTCCCATGCTTCCATGTGCAGTTTATTTTACAGACGCACACTGAAAACTGACGTAAACTGAAATGGGCTATTAAGCATATATACCGTGAGATGGCAGCAAAGAACGGGAGAAGGAACAGCACCAGGTTTTTGGGCCGGGTCTGTTGTTTTTTTTTTATTCTTACAGATCCACAGGAAGTAGATGGAGAGTGTACAGTAATAAGGTGTAACAATGGCGCATTTTGCGGAGTCAGGTAATTATTAAAATTATCAAGAACTTTTCCTCCTCACATTTTAGGACAGTTTGCTTGAGTTCATGTTGCTATCCAACTAGCTAAAGGGATATAGCTAACTAGCTAGCTACAGTTACAGTTATACAACACTCCAGACAAAGCACAAGTTAGCTAACTAGCAAGCTACAATTCTAACATGCTACGAACTATAGCAGTAACTTAAATATTTAATATAAGCACGACTGAACAGAAAACGATACTTAAATTACATTTATTTTCAGATATTTACCAAACTATTGTTAAGACAGTGTGCATGCTAACTCGGTAACATGGCGTGTTTATTTAAAGATGTGACGTTTGAGATCGAACCAAACGGGAAAACAAAGTCAAACAGTACAATAAGAAGATTCCTGATTTCTCTGTGGTAACGTCAGAGCCAGCTAGCATTGATGGAAGAATTGGACCGTATTGTGTAGCGAACGTTAGCTAGTTTGTTTGGACGGAGCTGCTTGCGAGCTAATTAGGTATTCATAAAGTCGGCCATATCTCTATAAGAATAGACCTTGCCTCAACTACAGTTAAAATATCGCAGTACTTGAAGACGTAACCGTGCAGTAGCCGGCTATAATATGGTAGGGCAAAAACAGCTAGGAGTTGTGTATTTATCAGCTGCCTGACGAACGTGGAGAATCGGGAACATGGGTCCGTTTTTCTCAAGTTCTGTCTACTTTCAAAAGTACAGTTGATTTGCACAAGTTTACATACAGTGACACGCATTCTTTGAAGAAGCTTATCATTGAAATGTAATGGTTGTGTAATTCAGAGTTTTCTCTTAATATTTCCAACCCTTATTCCAGGAGGGAGACGAACGCAAGACATAAGACCAGGTGAGGATGGAAGCATCAGATCAGAGGAGAGAGAGGAGGGGAAGGGGTGGGACGAATCTTGCAGAATGTCAGAGCTCAGACTGGTGCTGATTGGCAAGACGGGCACTGGGAAGAGCGCCTCTGGCAATACCATCCTGGGCCGCACACACTTCCTGTCGGAGCTGAGCGCTAGTTCTGTGACTCGCGTTTGTGAGCAGGTGAGCATGGATGTACTGGCGGCAGAGGAGAGGAAGAGAGTTACGGTGGTGGACATGCCCGGATTTGGAGACACCCGTTTGGGCGCGGAACAGACCCGGGCGGAGATCGCCAGGTGCGTGGTTCTGACGGCCCCGGGACCCCACGCCTTCCTCTTAGTGGTCCAACTGGGCCGGTTCACGGAAGACGAAGCCAGGGTGGCTGGGGAGATGGCTCAGATTTTCGGGGAGGGGGCGTTGCGCAATCACACCGTGGTCCTTTTCACCAGAGGGGACGAGCTGGAGGGCAGAGGGATTGAGGAGTACCTGCGGGGCACCGCCCCAGAGGAACTGCGGTCGCTGCTGGAAATGTGTGGGGGCCGGTACCACGTCCTCAACAACAGAGACCCTGCTGACCGCCAGCAGGTTCAGCGGCTGCTGGAGAAGGTAGAGAGGATGCTGGAAGGCAGCGGAGGTGCTTTCTACACCAGCGACATGTTCCGAGTAGCAGAAGAAGCCATCAGGGAAGAGCAGGAGAGGATTATGAAGGAGAGAGGTGAGGAAGTCGAAGAGGAAGAGGGAGAGGAGGAAGGAGCGGTGGCCACAGAGGTGAATCTGTCCAAGCGCAGGAAGTGTGATCTCGAAGAGGAGGGTGGGGGAGCACAGAGGAAGGCAGGACCGAGGAAGCGAGACCTGGAGGGCCAACAGGACGTCCTGGGGCCCAGTGAGGACTGGAGGGTGGGGCAGTGGAGTGGAGAGGAGAGGCGTGATCCCTGGAGCTTGTTTGGGGCCCGGGGCCACGACTGGGGGGAGCGCTGGAGGAGGAGGAGAGGGGGAAACGGGAGGATGGTGAGCAGGAGACAGGCCTTCCGCTCGGCCCTCGGAAGGTTCCGGAGAGAGGCTGTCCTCTCTGAGAAAGTTCTGACCAAAGTCAAAATTCTGGTGGCTGCGGGGGCGACAGGGATGGCCGTGGGGGCGGCGTTTGGGGCGGCTGCGCCCTTAGCTGCGGCAGCTGGGGCATCTGTGGTGGGAAACGCTTTGGGGCTGGCGGCGGGACAGCTCGCAGGGGTATCCGTAGCAGGGGGGGTGGGGGTGGGTAAGGCAGTGGGGGCGATAGTGGCGGCAGCAGCAGGGAAGACTGCAGTGGCCCTGGGAGCAGCGACCGGTGGGGTGCTGGGAGGGTCGGTGGGTGCGCTAGCAGGGGCAGAGGCTAACAGCCCAGGAGAGGCAGCTGTGGAGGCACTGGCACAGGTTGGGATGATTGGGGCGACTGCAGTGGGAGTGGCAGCAGGAGTGGGGGGCGCGATGGGTGCAGGGGTGGCCCTCGGGGCCATGCTGGAGGGCACAGCTGCAGGTTCAGCAGCTCTAACAGGGGCAGAAAGTGTGGGCGGGGTGGTACACAGTGTTGGGTCTGTAGCGGTAACAGGCCCACAGGCAGCGGCCACCGGGGGCAGTGTTTCAGGGGTGCTACAAGCCACAGGGGCAGCTGCAGCAGAAGGGGTGGTAACTACTTCCCCAGTGGCTCAGACTGCCCTGGCGACTGGCGGAGGTGTGGCAGGGGCCCTGGAGACCGTGGGGGCGACTGCGCGGATAATGACAGCGGTGGCGGAGATTGGCAAGGCCGCTGCCGGCATCGCTCTGGCCGGGGGCCTGGTTGTGAAAGTGGTAAAAGAGAAAATCCGGAGTGGATCCTCTGACTCGGGCTACACGGAGAGGAAGTCTTATGAGATATACTGGAACAAGTAGATAGAGCCCAGCTACTGAACCGCATGCTGAGGGGGCACCGAAGTTAATGAGCTGTCTGACAGTCATTGTTGCCGTGATTGATATTTTTGGTTCAGAATTGCAGTGTTGATATTCATACTTCAATTAATATAGGAACGCACAGGCCATCATTTCCACCATATTTAGAGGGTTGACAGTAGAACATTCTGTCAATGAAAATTACCTCAAAGACCAGAAAGTTTACCATAATTTTCCTTAGACTGCTTTTAAGGTCTGTAAAAGCAGCAGCCTCTTGGGTCTTCATTTTCACTAAGCTGGAGCTGTGAGGTGTCATTTCAGTTTGGCCAAACATCCAGTAATGTTGTCATGTTTAGGGAGTTGCTTTATGTTATTATTTTCTCAGATGAATTTGTGCAAACTACAAATCAGTATGTCCTGATTTATTTACTGTTCTGAAGTTTCACTTTAGTGCAAACACACAGCCAAATGCATCATTGAGTTGGAGTTTTTGTAAAATGAGTTGTGACCTAAATAACTGTTGAGCTTTAGGTAAAACAGACAATCTATCCCTTTAAATCCAACATTTCATTTTTTCAGACGTCGGATTTATACTGGTAAATATGTTACGGCATGTTCTATTCTAGTCACCTGCAGTTGTAAGTTAGAACGGTTGATTATAAATCTTTAACATTTCAGATGGTTTTATTCTTATTTTGCTCTCTCTCCTTTTGGAAACCCATGTGTAAAGTGAATGAATGAAATAAAATTGACCAAGATTGATCAGTCAGGTCATTAATATGATACAGTGCGCAAAGCAGTATATGGTAAATGGACTGCATTTATATAGCGCTTTTATCCAAAGCACTTTACAATAGATGCTTCTCATTCACCAGAGCAGTTAGGGGTTAGGTGTCTTACTCAAGGACACTTTGACACGCCCAGGGTGGGGATCGAACCGGCAACTGCCAGACAACCGCTCTTACCTCCTGAGCTATGTCACCCCCACAGTATGTTATTCATGCCTTGCTTTTGCTGTTAATATGGTTACAAAATTGATTATTGTGATTTGGTTTTAACTGTCCTTTACAGTTATCTGTTTAAACAAATGTGCCTTTTTGCAAAGAAATGCAATGTTGATGTGTCACTAAATCTTCCTACTGAACTGTGTGAAATAAATATATGATTTTGAAAATATGCATCTTTTTTTATCTGAATGAGTGAGGCTAGAGAATGTGAAGGAGCAAAAAGACACAGATTTGTGTGCAGATTTATCATTAAATAATGAACGTTGTGTATTGGCACTGATAATGACTCGCTGTGCTTATGAAAATACAAATGTGGCACAATCATGATATACATCCCAAAATTGATTTAATATTAATAATGTAAACCGTGCACTGATTATCACAATTTTTTTCATGGTGTTGTTTATAATACTGGGTCATCCTAAATTGTTTTACACGGCACAAAGAATGGCATAATTTCTCAGTGTAAATACGTGAAACGTGACATTGCTAGATTTCTGGACATACAAACATACGAACAAGCAAACGATGACCACCCGTGCTGGATTATGTAAGTTGCAGGTAAGGAAATGAAAAGGGGAAACCTCGCCTATTAAATAAATATACGGACATTGCTCTTGAATAATGGATAACTGTCTGCTGGATCTTGACGTGTGGTCATGAAATATTAATTTATAAATTATTTTATGAATATATTTGGGCGGGGTTTCCATTTGAGGAACCACAGCATTGCTCGGTTTTCAGTGGGCGCGGTCAATTCAAATTATTCGAAAGCTTCTGATCAGTGACGTACTATCAGACCACGCCGTAGAGAGTATTTTAATTGGTTAGTGTTGCCTGGTCTCATGACAACAACAGCCAAGATTTCACCAATCAAGAGCCGTGCTCGTTCATAGACACTGTTTGTAAATGACGTCATCTGTGGCAATCAAGATGGCTACCGTTGGCGTGTAAATGGGTCTTGTAATACAGTTAGACGCCTCGCCGAGGCATTTTAAATCTGTTTCCTCCCTTTGACAGTTTTCCACTTGATTATAACAGTAGGGGATAATCGGATAGCTAAAAGGTGCGCGAATTATTCCAGGCAGCCTAACTTACTGGAGCTCATTTTCTTCTCTTCTTGCTTGAAATCTCCAGTTAAAGCTGGGAAGCGAAGAGTCGCCGAAATTTACCTAGCATGGAGGGCGGGGAGTACATATCCTCAATGGAAAATATGGATCCGACCTTGTCAGAGCTTGGAGACGAATTTACTCTCGGTGACATCGATGGTGAGTTTTGTGAAGCACTTTGGTTAAAGTTATTTGTTGTTTCAGGGCAGATTTGTTTTGACCCATTTCCCATTTCCGCCTTGGTTGCATCCAATCGGTGTCATTTCGCGACGCATCCCCGCAGTTACCATGTGTAAAACTCCTGTAACGTTAAGTTTCTATAACTAGCTACCGTTAATAACGGGACATTAACATTGTCTAACCCAATTTTGACGTATCTGACAGAACGATTTTCGCTGGTTAAAGTTTTTTTTTTAAACTGAAGCATTAGCGACGGTGTTGGTCAATATTATTAATTAGATCCCGCTGTATCTATATTAATGAAACCGTGTTCGGTTGTAGCTTTGTGGCTAGCGAATCAATACTCGCAAGATCAGTTGACTAGTTAGCTTACTAGCTAGCCGACGAATCGGTCAGTGCCATTGAAATGGACGGATAGGTAGTGGGGTATCATGTTAACAATGACACTGATGTTTTGTCTAAGACCCAGGCTCTTTAGGTTGTTCATTAGATGTGTGCAATATTTAGCCAAGATAATTTCATTGTGGAGTTATGGGTAAAAGCTGTTATTTAATTTTAAAGGGATAAACTCATCAGCACGATGTTTTTAATTGTCTTAATGTTTATTTTGTGTGTTATTTCCTTAAAACTGTTCCAAATAAAACTTCCAAAAGCATCTTAATTTTGTCACTTGTAGGCTACTTAAAATGATGTAGCAAAATGATATTGAGCAGAAATGCGTAAAATGCGCTAAAACTCAGACTTGGTGTTATGGTGTCATTAATATCGTAATAACACTATTTCTTATTTTACACGTATGTTTCGGTCATGATTTGCTTTGTCCTCAGTGCAGTGCGTGCTCACTAGTTTTAATTGCATTTTTGTATAGAATGAATGCGTTTCTCAGCAGTTTTTCTTCATCAATATGTGTTGCTGGTTGCGCTTTGTGTTCTGTGTATTGCGCATTTCTGTCATTTGTTTTTTGCTTTTCAAGCTGTAAATTGCATTAGTAGGATTTGTCAACGAATTCCGAAAAAATAGAGACTGACTAATCCCGACCCTCTCTCTCCATCCGGTCTCCCTGTTCGGAACCTGTCTGCATCGCAAATCGTTCTGCCTCAGAGTTCAGAGTTTGGTCACAGCACGCAAGATAAACATCAGTTTGCGTCGCTCCTTATCAAACAAGAGTTTAACCGAAAGGATATGCTTTGCTCTTGGAGCTGTCAGGCGCATATTCCAATTAGCTGGAATTTCAGAGAATGGAATATCATCGTGTTGATCTGCTGTTATGCGAAATAAAGGCACCACAGAGCTCTGAAGTATCTATCCTGTAGCCATGTTATGTAATTCCTTTGTGTGTCAAAAGTTAAGAATGTGAAAAGCAACTAATCGAACAGTCTTGGCACATTTTGCTTATGTGAAAAAGTCGATCAAAAAGCACAAACCATTTTGTGTTGTTAGTAGGCTATACAGAAGAAGTCCATGGGCTACGCAGAGGTGCAATTATATAAAATAAGTAAAGATGAGAGGACAAGACGTGAAAAGTGCTCACTGATGGGGTGTTGGTTTTAACCGAAGTCTATTTGCTCTTTCTTCAGCTTTTAGCCGCATATTAACAGTGAGAAACTTTATACACAAAGGTCATACGCCAAAAATCAAAAGCAGTTATAGTCTGCAAATGTAAAATATGAAACAACGCTAAGGTTATAGGCAAGCATACACGGCGTTTTACAAATATTATTGCTAATGGTGTTTACACGAGCTGGGGCTACAATGTGTTTACACAGTTATTTCAGTGTTTCGATTCCTGGTGGAATTTCCCACTTGCGGTTACATAACGCAGTCTCCATAGTTCTATACCCCGGGAAACGGACTCACGAGACCAGAGACTGTAAAAAAA
Organism: Anguilla rostrata; assembly: GCF_018555375.3. Classification (NCBI taxonomy): domain Eukaryota; kingdom Metazoa; phylum Chordata; class Actinopteri; order Anguilliformes; family Anguillidae; genus Anguilla; species Anguilla rostrata. The sequence continues at coordinate 18,279,245 of NC_057949.1, read as the reverse complement.
ATACCCGAGACACATTTTCTGCGGGTGCTGGTCTGTTATTCCAATGAGTAGCGTTTGCTGCGTGTGTCATTGTGGTACGATGAAACACCGTAGGGGAGGAAGTTACCTTGAACAAAAATGTCCAAACACCTCTAAGGCGTCTGTCACAAAAAATGCAAGATTCTTGCCTGGGAACATTTTTTGTGACTAAGTTGCGAACGGGGAAGCATATTCTTTCCTCCTTGGGATGCCAGAATGATAACGCTGTACCTGCTCTGTTCAAGGTTGTGCCCACGCGTTCAAGGCCGCTGTTTTCATTGACAAAGTGGAGATAATGATGGCGGTACTGTCGCTTTATCTGTGTGGCTCAGGCCATACGTTTTCGGCCCCCTAGCCTAGATCTAGCGAACCCAAGAGTTCGTGAGATAAAACTTGTAGAACTTAGAAGTGCAGCGAGGACTTGACAAAATGGCTCTCTTGTCCGTTTGTAAATTTAAAGATTGCAAAGTAGCGATATTTTGCTAGTCTTGTTAGTGCATGAATACATTTGTACCATAATAAATGATGGTTATCGAGTGTACTTTATTAAATGTTTTGGCTCGGCCAAATTATTTCTTACCTTAAATCTGACTTGCATTAAAGGTGGTCTAGCCATGTTAGCCTGCTTTGATGGTGACTGTTGAAGCCACCCAATTTGTCAACTGATCAGAGATGAATACTCAGATTTTGCTGAAAGAAAAAGGGCAAGAAAGTAGGACCTAACGAGATATGAAATCTCGGTCTATCACGCAAACTCTGACACAGCCTGTTTTGAATGTGATGTAGGTGTTGAAACATTTCTTTCAGCTTGGAAGCAAAGGCAACAGTAGTGATATTGACTGATCAGAGAAGCAAGGCCTCTAGTCAGAGCGTGTCTTCAAAATGCAGCAGTGAAGTCCTTCATTGGTACTGACAGACTTGTTAATTTTTCATTCTCTCTGTATACCACTATTGGTTTCTTCTTGCCTTTAGCGAATGCTGCATAGCTGTGCAGAATTGTATGCCCCGTCCCTGTTTTGGCAGGCTGCCATTACAGTAGTTAGGACGCTGTTATAAACCTTGCCTTTTTGCCCTCTTTACAGTAATCTCCTCCTGCCAATAAAACGTGCCTCAGCGTCTTTCCCCTCAGTTTCTAGCAGTGTCAGGGTTCATATACTGTAAATTCCTTTTTTCCACTGTTGGCCTTGCAGTGAGCACACTAGCTGAAGGCCACTGTGCTCTTGGGTGTGTTAATTATCTGTAGGTCAGTCAAGATACACGTTTTTTATAACCAAGGGTATGTGGTTCACAGTCCTTCCCTCATACGTGTACAGTTCCTCTCGCCAAAGTATTTAGCATGTATCCTAGTGGATTATGTACTCTTAGGTCGTGACACATGCTACAAAGTCATTGGACACTGGCCAATGGGAGTGAGCCATAACATCCCAGATTGACACCATCATCATGGTCTCCCAACAGAGATGCTCCAGTTTGTCAGTAACCAAGTGGGTGAATTCCCCGACCTGTTTGAAGACCAAATGGCCCAGGGGTCTCTCCAGAGCGCTGCTGGGGGTGCACCTCGTCCGACCCCTCAGGTACCCCAGACTGTCGCCCTCGCCCCAGCAGCTGCACCTGCTGCTCAGTCCCTGCCCCTCACCCCTCCCCAAACCCCCGCCCAGACCACGCCCCAGCTGCGGTCCCCTCCCCTGCTCCAGCCACGCCCTGCGCCAGCCCAGCAGATCCAGCCCACCCAGACCCTGCAGGTCCAGACCCAGGCTGTCCCGATGCAGACCCAGGCTGTCCCAGTCCAGGCCCAGGCCCTCACCGTTCAGACCCAGAGCTTCCCGGTCCAGACCCAGGCCCAGACTGTGATGTTCGCCCCAACCCTCACCACCGCCTCCCCGTCCCGCTTCATCCAGAACCAGGTCATCTGTCACCAGAGTCCCACCACCAGCTTCCAGGGTGAGCGACCCATGGCACCATGTCTCTGCAGTGCTCGTTTAAGACACTCAATCTTATATTTTTCATTTGTTACATTTTTTACCGTATTTATTTATAATGGAGAGTGTTCTTGGGTTGGTAGAGACGTTCAGTCTTTGTAGTATATACACTGTTGTTTATTTGTTCTTAAAGGGGACCTGCACGTTCTGATGCTTCACAATATCTCTACATGCATACCTTTGTTAAAATATAACTAGGACCATAGCAGTATGCAGCTTTGCTTAATTTCCCTTTTAAAATTAAGCGTTTAATTCTTTTTTGTGTTTTCTGAATTGTAATGTTGCATGATAGATAAAAAAGTAGTGATTAGTGTTTGATTAATAATCTCTGCTTCGGCAACCACCAGCAGAACCGAGATCAGCTTTGATCCTCACATCAACCATTATGTTAAAGCGATTAAACTTTCTGTATGCTGTGGTAACACCCCTACCTCCCCTCTTCCCACAGTCCTGCAGCCACAGATGCAGAGCATTATGACATCGCCACAAGTTCAGCCAATGACAATACAGCACCAGCGTGTTCTGACACCAGCGGGCCAGACTATACAGACGCTATCAACGCCCTCTGCTGTACATACAGTGTCACCGCAGATGCAACAGGTCCAGCAGGTGAAGCATTTTCTTTCAGCAGGGCTGAAACTCAAGGCTGCGTCTGTTCATTTGTGACACATTTGGTTATTGTTTTTCACGACTGTGTTTCATTTTCAAACACATATGGATTTTCTGCAAATGAATGTGTTTGTTCAATTTCTTTAGTGCCAGGCTGATATGTTCATCAGCCAGAGTGCATCTCCGTATCTGAGTGTTAATATGCACATTGATTTACTCCTATGTAAACCCTGGGCATTGTAGTGACATTTTCTGTAAGTGTCCCCCTCTGTAATCATAATTACTGTCTCTGTGTGTCTCTCTCTGTCTGTGTGTGTGTCTCTCTGTCTCTCAGGTCCTTGTCCACCAGCCCCAGATTTTGAAGACTGATTCATTGGTGCTGACAACTCTGAAGCCAGATGGGACTCAGGTTCTGTCCACGATGCAGAACCCAGCCAGCATCACCACGCTGACCACGCCCATCCAGACCACCGCCCTACAGGTGCCGGTATGACCTTGTTTTCGTCTGTCTGTCTGTCTGTCTGTCTGTTGGTCCGTCTGTCTGTCTGTCTGTCTGTCAGTTGGTCTGTTTGTTTCCACTGGTGCTTTTCCCTGCCTTGTTTCCCACTCTGGCTTCCTCCTACAGTCTTAATAATGTTTAATCACTTTCATAACTCAGTCTTTGCCTTAATATGGCACTAAATCGTGAATTAACTCCCTATTGCCCTTAATTTTGCTCAGACTCTGATGGGCGGAAACATTCTCACCACTGTACCTGTCATGATGGGAGGCGGAGACAAGCTGCCCATCAAACAGCTGTCATCAGGGGTGTCCCACAGCATGGGTAACAGCAGAGCGGGCCTGGACCAGGGGTTAGGAGTGGGGATGGGTCCCGGGACGGGCATGAAGGAAGGAGAGAGGAGAACCACCCACAACATCATTGAAAAGAGATACCGCTCCTCCATCAACGACAAGATCCTGGAGCTCAGGGACCTGGTGATGGGCAACGACGCCAAGGTGGGTCTCACTTAGGGAGTGGGGGGCTGGTGACAGTACTGGGACCGTCACTTTAAAGGGGTTGTTCACCTGCTGTGGTCTACAGCTTGTACAGTGTCGCTGTGTTTCCGGAGTCTGTACATATGAACACACTTTATTTTATTGCATTTATTCAAACATAAAAATCCATATTCTTATCATACTGGTACTCCTTTCCTGGAGGGCAGTGGTCTAAGGTTGCATGTTCTGTAGGAAATCGTCTGAAATAAAAATAAGGTGAACATAATTTTTTGAAGAATGATCAGGTAGCATACACATGTATAAACTCATACCATCACTCTACAAGTGGCTTTGGAGTTACGTGAAGTGCATTTCTTCCTTTAGAACATGAACCCCCCCAAACGCACCTATACCAGCCATGGTAGGGCCAACAGGTCATCAGAAACCTCTGTAAATACACTGACCTGTTTGAACCATTTGGTAGCTAAGGCAGCCATTTTGGATCTGAGATCTGACCTGCTGAACTAATTGGTACCTTTGCATTGTTAGTAAAGTGGGTTGAATCAGACTGGGTTGAATGATGAAGTGAGAATAGATAAATATTAGTTTTCTGTGTTAATCATGCCAAATACAATCATTATGATGTGTATCAATTATGCAGGTATTGTGAGATTGGATTAAGAAGATTATGCCCTGTGAATAGTTGTGTGTTTTTGGTGCTGTACGTTGACATACGCCCCTGTATCATTGTCTAGATGCACAAGTCGGGAGTGTTGCGAAAGGCTATCGACTACATCAAGTATCTGCAGCAGGTCAACCACAAACTGCGGCAGGAGAACCTGACCCTGAAGATGTCCAACCAGAAGAACAGTATGTTACATTTGTGAGACCTGGAATGTCGACCCTAATCGTCTACATATCCATCCTAAGCTAGGCTTTGTGACATCACTGCTGAAAGAAAGGAAGATAATATTGAGACGAGATGACAGAAATATTTAAATTACCGGAGACTTGTTCATTATTGAAGGCCAAACTTGAGCCCAGCCTGGCCAGGTCTCCCTTGGAAGAAAGATTATTTTTCTCAGTGGGTCTTTCAGCTACCGGGAAGGTTATATAAATAAATGTAAAAATTTGAATAGGGAGACAGGCTTGGTGTATAAGGTTAGAAGGAACTGAAAGTATAACCCATCCTGTCAGAATGCAGGCAGTGCTCACCTCTCGCTTTTCTCTGTCAGAGTCGGTCTGTCTGACGGATGACTCCGTGGAGATGAAGCCCGAGGTGGTGATGATGTCTCCCCCAGCGTCGGACTCGGGTTCCGGCTCCCCCCACCAATTCTCCCCATACTGCATCGACTCGGAACCCGCCAGCCCCTTACTAGAGCACGAGCAGGTACGGAACCGCGTACACCCGCTATACGTACACCCGCTATACGTACACCCGCTATGCATACACCCGCTACGCATACACCCGCTACGCATACACCCGCTATGCGTACACCCGCTATACGTACACCCGCTATACGTACACCCGCTATGCATACACCCGCTACGCGTACACCCGCTACGCATACACCCGCTATACGTACACCCGCTACGCATACACCCGCTGTACGTACACCCGCAGCATACCTGCATGCGTACACCCGCTTACGCATCACCCGCTATGCATACACCCGCTACGCATACACCCGCTATACGTACACCCGCTACGCATACACCCGCTATACGTACACCCGCTATGCATACACCCGCTACGCATACACCCGCTACGCATACACCCGCTATACGTACACCCGCTACGCATACACCCGCTGTACGTACACCCGCTACGCATACACCCGCTATACGTACACCCGCTATGCATACACCCGCTACGCATACACCCGCTATACGTACACCCGCTACGCATACACCCGCTGTACGTACACCCGCTACGCATACACCCGCTATACGTACACCCGCTAGCATACACCCGCTACCATACACCCGCTATACGTACACCCGCTACGCATACACCCGCTATAACTGTACACCCGCTACGCATACACCCGCTATCAACCCCTACGCATACACCCGCTACGTCACTAGCACCCGCTACGTACACGCTACTACACCGCTACGCATACACCCGCTTCGACTAGCATACACCCGCTAGTACACCGTTACACCCGCCTAGTACGACACCGCTATCGCACATACACCCGCTATACGTACACCAGAATATGCAAAAAGCATTTTGCAGCTTATATTTATATATAAATAATAATGGATGCAAAATGGCCAAAGGACTTTTAGATTTCCAAAAATAAAAGCTTGCATTACGAAAAAGAACTAGAGTAACTGCTTGTTTTTATAAATGCTTCACTTTTTAAAAGTTTTTTTAAAAATGTATTTATTTTTACAACAAATGAGTTTCAGGAGTAGTTCAAAGTCATTGACCTGCTTAGCTCTCCTGGTATGTGCTCAGAGCCACTCTGGCTGGCTGGAGCTGCCTCTGATAAGCTGAGTGCAGTAAAGTAACTGACTGATAAAAGCAGGGCAGTCGGTGTATTGATGCTGAAATGGCTGCTGAAAGCTGTGGTGTCTGGCCTGTCTCTCTCTCAGGTGAAGAGCGAGCCGAACTCGCCCTCCTCCGTCGGAGTGATGGACCGCTCCCGTCTCCTCCTCTGCGCCCTTACCTTCCTCTGCCTCTCCCTCAACCCCCTGCCCTCGCTCCTGGGGTCCGAGGCCCGGGGCGGGGTGTCCGATGCCCGCGGGGCGGGGCCCGGCTGGGTGGCCGCGGGAGGAGGGCACGGGCCCACCAGGTCCCTGTTCGGCCTGCCCAGTCAAACCCAGAACTTTGGTGAGTTTCCATTTCCCACATGGCGGGCTCAGGCTTGTGAGTGAGGAGGCAGAGCTCAGCTGTGAAGATGATGCTTCTGTCAGGTTGTCTGGTTGTGTGAAAAGGGCCAGTTGGCTGTGGGGGGTGTTCTGTCACTTCCTTTCCATGCTGGGGGGGAAAAATGAACCGTGATGATAAACACAAACTGTATGCTCATTGGTCTCTCTTCCTCCAACCCTCTTTTTCTCTTTCTCCCTCCCTCCCTTTCTCCCTCTCTCTTCCTCCCCTTCCCCCTCCCCCCTCTCTCTCTCTCCCCACCCCTGCAGCTGGATGGCTGTGGTGCCTGTTGCCCTGGGTGAGTGTGTGGGTATTGAGCGGCGTGGGGGCCGTGTGGGGGTGCGTCAGAGTGCTGTACCTCTGGGAGCCCATCACCCCCCTCCACTCCCCCAAATCCGTCTGCTTCTGGAGACACCGGAAGCAAGCAGACCTCCACTTGCACAGGGTGAGCCTTCTTCTCGTTCCTCCGTCTCCTCTCTTTCAGCTTTAGTTTTTGTCTTGCACCACATCTTGTGTTTATTTTTCGGAGCACTGGTAGCCATGCATTTATGTCCTGTTTTGCTTAACAACCAATCAGAATGGTTCCACTGGAATGAAAACATTAAGCATGGGTGGCAGTATAAATATGACATCACCTTGCTTTTTAAGGGGTGCAGAGGGATTTGTGGGTGTTTATGCGGGCCTTTCTCTCCCCGTTTGGTCTTGGGATTTGAGGATGCCGTGTTTAGAGGAGTAAGGCAGAGGTCTCTCCTGTCCTCCTCAGGGTGATTACGCCGCTGCAGACGCCAGCCTGCAGACCTGCCTGTCTGTCTTGTCCCGGGCCCTGCCGACCTCCGGTCTGGACCTGGCCTGCTCGCTGTCCTGGAACGTGATTCGCTACTGCTTGCATCGGCCCACCCCGCTGGGCTGGCTGGTGCGCCAGATTGGAGGGAGGCACAAGGGGGAGGAGTCTCGGACCAGCGCCCGAGACGCAGCGCTGGTCTACCACCGCCTGAGTCAGCTGCAGCTCACCGGTAAGATCATCGCCGCGATCCGCTGGTGCACCATGGGACTTTCTCTGGGGAAGAAAATTAACTGCACTAATTCCAGAGAAAATGGAAGTGTGTGATAATTAGCTGAGTTTCATAGGTAAAGATGTGTAGCAGATGTACAAAACAGTTATGAGATGTACTGCATTCACAACATTATGGCTCATTTCCAACTGTGTGTATGTGTGTGTGTGCTTGTGTGTGCGCATGTATGTGTGTGTGCGCGTGTATCCGCGTGCGTGTGCGTGTGTGTGTGCGTGTGTTTGTGCGTGTGCAGGGAAGCTGGCTCAGCGCAGCAGTCTGTGGGGCCTGTCTCTGTCTCTCAGTGCGGTGAATCTAAGCGAGAGCGCTCAGGGGAAGATGGCCCCGGCCCAGCAGGCCGAGATCTACGTCACTGCGGCAACGGCACTCAGGGTCCTGCTCGGACACCACCTGTCCTGTCTGCCTGTGAGTCTTCAGTTTAGAACCTCCTGAATATCATTCTCTCCCGCTCTGTCTGTCTCTATTTTTTTTCTCTTGTGTGACTTGCTGATTGTAAGCTTCTGGGGAGAGTGTATAGCAGTGTGTAGTGGCGTCACCCATTTTCAGTTAGTTTCAGTTGGAATTTATTAACTTTATTAACTCTCTCTCCCTCTCAGGGATACCTGTTGAGCTGTGCCGAAGGCGTGGCCTGTCAGTCAGATTCCAGGCCGCTCCCTGAATGGCTGCGCTGGCTCTTCACCCCACTGGGCAGACAGTTCTTCTTGAGCTGTGATTGGTCTGTGAATTCTGAGAGTCGAGAAGGGGTGTACACTTCCCAACGAGATCCAGGTGCTTTACTGTCTCACACATCCCACTCGGGGGAAGTTTTGGAGGGAATTTTACTCAGTTAGGTCCTGAATGCTAACAGTCCTGTGTAGCCTGCATCAGCCACCTCAGTTAGGTCCTGAATGCTAACAGTCCTTTGTAGCCTGCATTAGCCACCTCAGTAGGGTCCTGAATGCTAACTGTCCTTTGTAGCCTGCATTAACCACCTCAGTAGGGTCCTGAATGCTAACTGTCCTTTGTAGCCTGCATTAGCCACCTCAGTTAGGTCCTGAATGCTAACAGTCCTTTGTAGCCTACATTAGCTAGCTCAGTAGGGTCCTGAATGCTAACAGTCCTTTGTAGCCTGCATTAGCCACCTCAGTTAGGTCCTGAATGCTAACTGTCCTTTATTGCCTGCATTAGCCACCTCAGTAGGGTCCTGAATGCTAACTGTCCTTTGTTGCCTGCATTAGCCACCTCAGTTAGGTCCTGAATGCTAACAGTTCTTTGTAGCCTGCATTAGCCACCTCAGTAGGGTCTTGAATGCTAACTGTCCGGTGCGGCCTGTGTTCACAGCGGACCCCATCTCCCAGCTGCATCGCTGTTTCTGTGAGAAGCTACTGGAGAGAGCCGTGCATTCCCTCATACAACCACACTCTAACGCAGGCACCAGCAAGCGCAGGGATGACAACGGGTAACATTCCCGTTCTGTGTGTGTGTGTGTTCATATATATATATATATATATATATATATATATATGCATACATACTGTATGAGTGTTTATTGCCTCCTCTGTCTTGCAGGGAGTTCGCCAGTGCATTGGAGTACCTCCAGCTGCTGAACAGCTGTACTGAAGAGCCGCCCACCCCCACACCCCCTTTCCCTCCCCCGCCCAGTCACAACGCCAGGCCAGGTACCCACCCCCTCAAGCTCCGCCCACGGCAGAGCTCACAAGCAGTAGTGCCTGAGACTCTCAGTCACCCTCCCATCTGTATTTATCATTCTGAATGGCCTTTGAGCACTTCAGCAAGATGGGTGGCAAGGAAGTGCAGAACAGATGCCACGTTTGTGTTTGCATTTGTGACCGTCTGTTTGTAAATTATGAGCCGTCATGCTATAATATATCTGTCCTCCAAAGAGGGGCCAGCAAGTGGGGGGAATAGAAAAAAGAATGTAAAAGGAAACATTAGGGATGGATTTATTTGCAGTGTTTAGGGCACTGTATGTGTGTCTCTGTCATAAATGCATGATTCTTGGGTATTTATAGGGTTTCGTTTGAAATGCATACAGTCCATTTAAACCAGTCAGTCGCAGTTGAATGTACACATGCTCACCTGCACTTGCTCACACTCACAGCTCTTCCTCTATTTGCCCCTGTCATCATCAGTGGGAGACCCTGTGTGTCGCTGGTGGGCGTTGGTCCTGAAGGCAGCTGCCCATTGGCTGCAGGGTGATGATGCGGTGGTGAGGTCACTGCTGGCCGAGGCAGAGCGCATGCCCAGAGCCCTGCACACACTCGAGTCAGTACCTAACTGCTCCTAACTGTTTCCTGTGGCATGAATGGGGTGTGCGTAGTGTGTGTGTTTACTGTGTGTATTGTGCGTGTACAGTGTGTACTGTGTGTGGTGTGTACAGTGTGTACTGCATGTGTACAATGAATTGTGTGTGTACAGTGTGTATTGTGTGCAGTGTACTGTGTGTGTAGTGTATTATGCAGTGTACTGTGTCTGTAGAGTGTATTGTGCAGTGTGTATTGTGTGTACAGTGTGTGTAGTGTGTACAGTATTTATTGCATGTGTAGAGTGTATTGTTTGTGTACAGTGTGTATTGTGTGCAGTGTACAGTGTATGTAATGTGTAGAGTGTGTAGTGCATGTGTAGAGTGTGTACAATGTGTGTACGGCAGAAGCAGTGACTCCTCTCCTGTCCTGTGCTGCAGTCACCCCCTGCCGAAGGCTGTGTCCCTGCTGTGCAAGGCCGTGCAGCTGAGTCTGACCTCCCAAAAGGGGGAGGGGACGCTGTCCTGCCAGGCACACTGTGAGCGGGCCAGCAGCTACCTGAACACCAGCATCTCCCTGCCCCTCGCCCCGCCCTCTAACTGGCTCAACAAGGTACATGCCCACTTCTGCGCCACACTCTGAACACACCTCTCTCGCATGCAACACGTGTGTGTGTGTGTGTGTGTGTGTGTGTGCATGTGTGTGCAGTCTGGAGTGTGTGTGGTCTGGAGGGGGAGGGGTGTGTGTAGTCTGGAGGTGAGTGTGTGTGTGTGTGTGTGTAAAAGTAAAGTAAGTACATGTGTGTGCAGTCTGGAGTGTGTGTGTGCGTGGTCTTGAGGGGGAGGGGTGTGTTTGTGTAGTCTGGAGGTGTGTGTGTGTGTGTGTGTGTGTGTGTGCAGTCCATAGGTGGGGGGGTGTGTGTGCAGTCCGGAGGTGGGGGGTGTGTGCGGTTGGTCCTGAGGGGGAGGGGGGGTTGCTGTGGTGCATTGTCGTTGCATTGCATGACCCTCCGGCCCAGTGCAATGTGTCTGCAGTGCAGCACAGAGACCTCCCGAATCTCTGCTCGCCCATCCGCCCCTCAGCCTCCCGGCCCCTCCCCCACCCCCCACGAGCACCTCTCTGCCAGCTCAGCATCCGTCTCCGCTCCAGCGACACACACCAGTAACGGCCCTGTAACAGTGCATTGGTCCTGATGATTGAGCCTTTATTCCAGTCCCACACTCACTTTCCCTGTCTCTCGACTCAAGGGGGTAGAGCTTCTGGTGTGCGACCTCCTGCTGACCCTGAGGACCAGCCTGTGGCAGCGAGGGGGAGGGGCCAATGGGGAGCCAGGCCCTGTCCTGAGTTCTCAGCTGGCCGGATTCCAGAGGGACCTGAGCTCTCTGCGCAGGATAGGACAGTGCTACAGGCAGGCTCAGCACAAGGTCACCCTCCAATACTCTTACAGTTATTATTTATAATTCACAATGCAGCATGTCTATGTTCCTTTAAAAAAATGTGGGTTACCATGAATTAAACCTGAGCTACATCTCAAAAACAAATGTAAATAATATGAAGGTTTTCTCTAAGCGATGCATTATGATGGCAGGTTCCTCTCAGTGCAGTGTGTAGTATGGTGGGATGTTTCTATCAGTGCAGTGTGTAGTATGAGGGGAGGTTTCTATCAGTGCAGTGTGTACTATCGGGGGAGGTTTCTATCAGTGCAGTGTGTAGTATGGCGGGAGGTTTCTATCAGTGCAGTATGTAGTATGAGGGCAGGTTTCTATCAGTGCAGTATGTAGTATGGTGGGAGGTTTCTATCAGTGCAGTATGTAGTATGAGGGCAGGTTTCTATCAGTGCAGTGTGTAGTATGGTGGGAGGTTTCTCTCAGTGCAGTGTGTAGTATGAGGGGAGGTTTCTATCAGTGCAGTGTGTAGTATGAGGGGAGGTTTCTATCAGTGCAGTGTGTAGTATGAGGGGAGGTTTCTATCAGTGCAGTGTGTAGTATGGTGGGAGGTTTCTCTCAGTGCAGTGTGTAGTATGAGGGGAGGTTTCTATCAGTGCAGTTATGTACTATGAGGGAGGTTTCTGATCAGTGCAATGTTAGTATGGTGGGAGGTTTCTCTCAGTGCAGTGTGTAGTATGAGGGGAGGTTTCTATCAGTGCAGTATGTAGTATGAGGGCAGGTTTCTATCAGTGCAGTGTGTAGTATGAGGGGAGGTTTCTCTCAGTGCAGTGTGTAGTATGAGGGGAGGTTTCTATCAGTGCAGTATGTACTATGAGGGGAGGTTTCTATCAGTGCAGTGTGTAGTATGGCGGGAGGTTTCTCTCAGTTCAGTGTGTAGTATGAGGGCAGGTTTCTATCAGTGCAGTGTGTAGTATGAGGGGAGGTTTCTATCAGTGCAGTGTGTAGTATGAGGGGAGGTTTCTATCAGTGCAGTGTGTAGTATGAGGGCAGGTTTCTATCAGTGCAGTGCGTAGTATGGGAGGGTGGCAGTGGTTGTAACAGACTGCCTGAACACCAGAAACGTAATGTCCAGGTAAGATAGAGCTCCGGTGAGTCTGACCCTGCTTCACCTGCCTCTTTCAGGTGTTCTTGCATGAGACCACGGTGAGGCTGATGGCGGGGGCCAGCCCCACCCGCACTCACCAGCTGCTGGAGCACAGCCTGAGACGTCGCAGTCACAACCCGGAATCTTCCGCAGGTAGGACCCAGAGACCCATTCTGGCGGAGGAGGGTAACTGCACTGTGTTGCGTGTTGTGTTTAATTTACATTCAGAGAATTACAATGTGTATGAACCTGAGTTAAGTGTCTGCATCTCTCTCACTTTTCATACCCCATTTGTCGCTATACCTCCTCCTCAAACTTTGCTGTCTGTCCTCTCCCAAACCGCTCCTCTCTGTCCCATTGTGCTTGCCCTGAACCCTTCAGAAGGGGAGTGCCTGCTGGGAGAGAGGGAGAGGGCTCACGCCATCCTGCTGGCCTGCCGACACCTGCCCCTGCCCCTGCTGACCCCTCCAGGGCACCGCGCCCGCTTGCTGGCAGAGGCCAAGCGCACGCTGGAGCGGGTGGGCGACCGGCGCTCTGTACAGGACTGCCAACAGATCCTGCTCCGGCTGAGTGGAGGAACCACCATCGCAGCCTCCTGAGGAAATGCACACAGTCTACGCACACTTTACACACACTTTATACATAGCCTACACATAGCCTCCTCCCAGACTACACCCAGCGTTCACATAGCCTACACCTACCTTACACATAGCCTACACCCATCTTACACATAGCCTACACCCAGTCTACACATAGTCCAGATCAGCTGAGCTAAATATGACCATACGTGTATACATCCCCACCCATGTACAGGTACACCTCCATAATGTGCATGGCCTCCTCCATGCACTGATATGCACACACATACACACGCACACGCACACACCCATACAGACTGCGTTAATGATACACAGACTGGGCCTCAGTTCACAAACCATGACTGCAGACATGTTTCATACACACTGGAGTGACTGGGAAAGTGATGTAGAAAAGTGAGACCGTGCTTGGATAGGCTATAAGGCAGATTGGGTGAGCAGGCAGACCAGTAGATGCTATATGCTAATAGATTATGTACATGCACTAGACACGTGCAGATATGCACATACATTTGCATCACGCAGGTGTTAACAGGAACAAAGTCAGTCTGTGCTGACGTCTTTGTTTGTTTTTGTCATTGGTGATAGAATGACTCCTGCAGTCACTCACAGTTTGTGTGTGTGTGTACGTGTGCTTAAAAGAGAGAGAAATGTTTGTTTTTTAAAGTGTTTGTATGCATTTGACATCACACTGCAGCTAAACAGGGAATATCCATTACAGGAAGTAATGCAGGAGGCAATTGGAGCGCTTTGGTGCAGTAAGACTTGATGCTGACCCTTTAGCATTTATGATGCAATGTTTATTACTGATTGCAAAAATTCCTCCCCAGGCTAATTTCTCTTAGTTGAGCAGTAGCAGTATGTACCTACCTCATTGACTGTACAGTGCTGGTTTACTGTATCACAGTACAATACTGCATCAACAGGAAATAGAATAGTACAGTGTAAATGGACTGTACCTAAATGCAATGCTCATTGAATAGCATGGTGTAATACTGTTGAAGTTGCACTGCAAAATGCTCATTTTGATTCCATTCGCAGTTGCTTTAGACCAGGGGTAACCAACCCTGTTCCTGGAGATCTACAATCTTGTAGGTTTTCACTCTAACCTTAACAATGCACACCATTCAACAGCTGAAGATCATGTTTCTAATTATTAGAATCAGGTGTGTTAAATTGGGGCTTAAATGAAAACATACAAGAATGGTAGATCTCCAGGAACATGGTTGGTTACCACTGCTTTAGATACACAACCAGACAGCACGTGATTTGTATATAATTGTACAGAACAGTGTAGATTGAAGTCTTAAAACACGGGAAAAGAAAGCAAGATGTTCTCACAATAGAGACAATATAGGGGAAAACATGAGAATCCCCCAAAAAACCCTCCAAAACCAGCTAATTTTAGGGGCCAGATTACAGACAAGCTGCAGAAAACTTAGACTGGTGGGTGAGCTTTGACCATGATCGATCTTTGATCATGCGTTCTTTGACTTGAATGGTCAGAAAATACTGCCGACCAACATTTATGGGGTCCAGCCAAAACGAGTCCGCTACTTGCATTAATGGGTAGTGATAGAAAGACTTTTGATAGAGCTTGTGAGCTTTAAGGCCTTAGTTTAGATTGGATTTCCCCCCCCCCCCCCCATACTATTGTCATGCCTTCTGTAATGACAAATTATTCAAATGCTGTTGTCATTATACTTCTATCATTGTCATCTTTGTCATTTTTATTTAATAATAGTAATATTATTGTATGTGTTTTGCTCAAAGCTGATTGGTAATACTTGGTTTTGGGAAGCGAGTGATATCATTTTGTTATTAGCGTTTTATATTTTAAAGGCAACTTTACAACTCTTCGTGTCAGAAGGGAAGGGTTAGAAACAATAAAGCTGTTCTTTATTATTGAATTGATTTATTTCTTTTGAAAGGTAGTGTGTTGTCTTCACTATAAAATAAATTAGAATCACGATTTTAGATATTTTAGATTTGTTCACATGTACACTCGGACACACAAAGATTCGGTGATCAGCAGATACTGCAACGCTCTTCCAATAGCTGGTTTCCCGGAGATTTATAGGCTTGTGGCAATAAGGTAGAATGCTCATCACGCGGAACGGTCCGACGTTCCTCCACAGATATGGTAGCTTCAGCTGAAGTACTGCTGCGGAAAATTCCACTGGTGTGTCAGTTACTCCATTCACCGATACGAATCTTTTCCAACCAAAAAAAAAAAAAAAACCCTCAATACTGAGCTTGTGTTTACGCTACACAACGGTCCACTGTTGGTAGGGATTTCACTATTGCTATGTTACAATGTTTTGCATTCCCTGTATGTATGTTTTGTTTCGGGCTTGTTAATGTTCATTTTTGTTTTTGTTTTTAATAAAAGCTTATAACAGTGGGAAGCAAAAATGTGTCTTTATACATGCTTATTACACACAAACAAGTATTCAAGGCTACCTAGTTGTTAGAGTAATACGTGGTATATCGTCCTCTGGCCTTTCTGATTTTGCTGAAGGACGCAACACTCTCATAGACGTGTAATATCAGATATGGTGCTTATCTCAATTGTCTCCCCTCTGCAATTTTGTCTGTATTAATATACTGGAGCGGGACGGAAGGAGTGTGTCTCGTACGGTGCACGCGGTGTCCAAAGACGTTTGAGAAGTCTGACCACACAAAAGGTTCAAAAGACCACTGCGGTGAGATCCAATCAGGGGCTAATAAAAGAGCAATACAAAAACGCAGCCCTGGTTGTGCTGACCGCCATAGATTCCCGGCCACGTTTCCAGCATTTTAAAACCAATGAACAGTTCAGTGTTTAAGATACTGGTTTGCACAGCGAACTCCCTAGTTCAGCGCAAATTAAACCGTAACCGACATGTAGGCTAAGTTCAATGCTTAATCGGTTGCAGAGAGATATAATTATGATGTATGCAATATTGTTGACAGTAACACGAACGTGCAACCCCTACGGTTGTAACATAATTACGCCAATCATCGTGATTTCGGTATATTTTGATCAAGTTATGCAGCGGGGTTTTACCTAAATTTCATAAACCAAGAATGCATTGGAAACTGGTGAGTAACACTAGCCTGTCGTTGTTAAAAGCGCTGACAATTTTTTTTGAACTACCCCATCATTGCACTAATTCATAGCCTACATCCTTCAAGTTCTAGAGCGGAACTGAACTTGTAGCACTCAAAACATGTTTCCTAGTCGACCCACCACTTGTGGTACATACAAACAGGAAGTGAATAGTCAGTGGGTTTGTTGGCACGTGTGTGTTCAATCTTTGGCGTTTCAACCGTATTCAATGGCAAAAAAGTCTAAATTAAAGCCAGGAGGCAAAAACAAAGCCACTAAGTGTATCGTCACGTTTAATGAAACGGATCGACAGTAAGTGCGCCCTGCCGTCGTGTCGTCGATTGTCGAACTAATCGTAGTGTTTATCTGTGAATGTTGATAGCTAAATTTAGCCAGCCAGCTAGCTAGCGAACTAATGTACAGTAACTGAACTTACATAATTTGTCTACTGCTTAGCTACCGCCCTACCCACCGTTAACCCAGAAAACTACCCAAAGATTTGTACTGTATGGATAGATAGGACAGTTTTCTAACCTTATGTGTTCTAATGTTAGCGGAAGTTAGGAGCTTAAATGTGTGTCAAATAATGTGGTGATATCTGGCAAAAACCAGGTAGTTATTTTTTTTTTTTAATTATTGTTTATTTTTTGTATACAAAATGTTATATATGAGGCCTACTTACACACGCTCACAAATGAATGGTTAATCGACCGTTTCGCTCATACTCCTCAGAGAATACCTTACTGGCTTCCACAAGAGAAAGGTAGAGAGGCGGAAAGCGGCAGTGGTGGAAATTAAGAACAAACTGAAGGAGGAGCAGAAGAGAGTCCGAGAGGAGGTAAGGGTGAAATGGAGGATGGGGTGATTGGATAGGGGGGATAGTGCTCACGTACAAACACGGAGACTTGTTCAGTAGGTGAGCGGGAAAATAAAATCTGTGGTTGATGGGGGGGATTTGAGGATTGCAAAGAAAATGAATCTGTCATCTCTTCCAGAGACATAAAGAGTATATGAAGATGTTGAAGGAGCGGAAGGAGGCTCTGGGTGAGTCATAATCAAAGGATGGAACTGACGTGCAGCCAAAGGTTTTAGGAAATTACCAACTAACTGCTTACACTTGTTTAACGCTGCTGGTGTGAGGCACTCAGGTGTCAGTGTTAAACCAGCCAGCCTAGGTATCTTTGTGCTTGTCACATTGTTTATACACCTGTTTAGACACCTGTCTGGCATCTGGTGGAAACACAGCTACTAACTGTGTCAGTGGTTTTAACTCCCAGCGTGATAAATGTTGTAGTAATCATATTTCGTACACCTCTTTTGTCATGCTGAAGAAGAGGCAGATGAACTGGAGGATCTGATCACTGGCACATCGGAGTCCACACAGTATGATCATCCCAACCACACGGTCACCGTGACAACCATCAGTGACTTGGACCTTAGTGGAGCTCGTCTCCTGGGACCAGTCGCCAATCAGGTACACACACCCCCCCCCCCCCCCCCGTCCATTTTCTGAGTCAGTAATTTAAACATTTTCTGTTTGGTTCTAAAAATGGTTCTGTTTGTCAGCTCTTTAAAGAGGTTTAGAGGTGACTTTCCGGTGTGTTCTTTAGACAGAGGAGTGCGAGGATGAAACCGAGGAGCGGGAGGAGAACGTGAGCACACTACCGAAGAAAGCTGGACAGCCCATCCTTTCAAAAAAGTATGTTTTTCCTTGTTAATGGCTTAATTGTTTGGCGTCTTAACCCAACCTAATTAACCTACAGTCTACAGTGCATGTTACTCAACTGTTGATCGTGTTAGAAACATTTGAGGTGGATTGTTGAAAGGCAATGTTTATTGCGAAATTGCGAAGGAAAACACTGAGCAGTGCACAGTTCTTGCTGAGCTCACTAGCTATGTTTTAACATCGTTTGTAGGTTATTGTTCTTCACATATAGCAGCCTAGCATATGTTGTTTTTTTTGCCTCGTCATCTACACAAAAAACTTTAATTGCAATCTGTATTGTGTCGGTCCTCTTTAATTTCATACATTTAAATCTTCAAAGAACAGGGAATGTTTAACAGTAAAACTTCCACCCGCTTTCAAATATTAACTTTGTAAAAAGTGTCAAACCTACATTTTTAAATTAAAGAAATGCAATATTTAATAACTTTTCACAATGGCATTTTTGTAGCAATATTTATTCAATGTGTTTGCATTCTGTAATTGCTCCTATATGCTACTTTCCACTGGTGGTGTTGGGTGCAATAATCCCACAAAGTATTCAAATGTGATGACGTACACACAGGAACTTGCATGCCAAAATGCGGAAGAGCTAGCGCCTAAAATTCCAAAAGAAAATTTAGGTTTGATATGTTGCATGATATTGCCGTATCAGACAACGTTGTTGCTTGTATCTAGGTAGTCTTCTTTCTCAAAAATATGCAACCACTGGATCATCTTCTCAGAAGAATAAACATTCAGTGTGCTCCTAGTAATAGTATAGGTTGGAATTGTGAAAACAAACCACCAGTCACCACAGATGTCGTAAATCCTCCAAAACTGAAAAATTAAGGATGGACACTAAGTGGCCTCATTGTACTTGCATGAATTATTTAATCGTTTTTACAGGGCTAAAATTATTTTGGCATCCTGAAATTGCCGCTCACAAGGGTGACGGGGATGCGGGCGGTGCTGAATTTTCTTTTCCGCTGAAGAAGTCGTCATCTGGCAGACAAACTAACTGCCATGTTTCGTTATATGCACAATAGAACAGCATTTATAGCCTTCTCCCCGATCAGTTCTAAAAACAAAGCTCTTCATCTCTTATCTCTGCATGTTCCTGGTCCCTCCTTCCCCTGTTTATTTGGCTTGTCTCTCTGCCAGGCTCTGCTCCCTGACGGCCTCCCTGCACGCTCACACCAAACAGCGCAAGAGGAAAGGGAAGCTCTGGGAAAAGGGGCAGGAAGGACCGGGACGAGGCCGGCTGACCGACAGGAAGCCAGGTGGCACTGACAGGAAGTCCCGACTGGGGAGGACCAGCAAGAAGCAGAGACGCAGACAGACTGGCAGGAATAGACATCCCCGGGACTAGCAGAGGTGGTTGGTTTGTTGGACAGGTTTTTGGGACTCTGAATGTTTTGGTGGATTCACAGAGTAGACCCGGCCAAATTCAGAATGAGCTGTATGTTCCTGTGGATGTGAGCATCGACACCGAACTAAATATTTTAAGGGATTCTTAGAGTGGTAATCACACGGTCTGTTCTGCCCTTATGGTAACTGCAGTGACCTCACATCCAGTCATACAGAGCTTCTGATTAGCTGAGCCTTGGCCAATGGCTGACTCTCCGCTGCTGGGACACAAACCCACCAGTCAACTCCATGCCCATGTCAAGTAACCTGTGATGAGCTGCTGTCTGAGTGCTTTACTGGGTGTATGTTTGTCACATAACATTGTGTTGTATTGTACATGTACATTATTTGTGTGCCATCTAATTAAAGGACGAGTCAACTCATGGTGAACATGCATTCCAAATAAAATAGTATTTTGTCCTTTTCCTATAAAACTTAATTGTTTTCTATTTTTAAACCAAGTAATACTCAAATATCAGATCAACTCTGTCATTTACCAACTTCAGGGTTTCTTTCTTTAATTATTTTGTCCGATCACAGATTCAGAAAGATCTCTGTAGTGTCTGTGTGAGACAAGAAATCACTCCAGGTTATTTTTACTATAGGATGAAAAAAGCTTTATAAATGAGAATGTATTATTACATTTTTCATTTTATTTGGAGCACCGTCATGTTGTTTAGCTGCCTGAAATTATCTAGGAAGGCTGATTTTATTACAAAAATATGGCTTCTTTTCACATCTAATGCCATGTTTTCCAGTATTTGCATGTAAACGGGGGAGTGATTCAAACCCGCTGATGACGTTACTTTTTCATTGGTCCATAATGTCCAATCGCAGCCCTGGTTTTTCAAGAACCATGCCAATGCTTCTGTTTATATTTTGTTATGTTTAGCGTGTGTTTTTCTACTAAAGGGGTTTAATCTCAAAGTAGGTGTTAAAGACAGCTGGAAAATGGTGCTGTGCTGACTTCGGTCTCTGGCAGCCTCTTAACTCAAAGCAACAGTTTACAAAAAAGGAAAACATTTTGGGGCTGCCTTACTGGTGACAAGCCGCTGTGTAATAACTTGACTTGAAATTGTAGAACATGTTCTTTTAATGCACTGAATAAATTGCATGTGTTTCTCTTTCTAAACACGGTAGAGCTTGTACATAACATGATTCCTTGGTCAGATCAGCAGTTGTCAAACCGACCACCTAGTGTTTATAGTTTCCCAATTAACACTCTTGAAACTGTTTAAAAATAATATTGATGTTATGACATCATGGTAGCACACACACAGTTATAGTTGTACTCATGCTGTTTTATACTGTAAAATGAATCTTAATTCTGTCTTGTGGTTACAATATGGTGATTTGGCCAAAATACAGTTTGGTTTTGACACTATTAAAAATGACCAGACCCGGTCTAGCTTGGCTTTTATAGTGTTAAATCCACTGATCACAGGGTCAACTGTAAAAAAAATAAATAAATAAAATCTCCACTATTGCTAGAACTTAGTACAGACCAACATTTTAATGGTTTTAGTTTTTATAGTTTCTTGTTTTAATGAATGAGGCATCACAGTTTCTCATTTTAACACAAAAATAATGAGTGCTTTTATATACCGTATGTAAGACAGGTGTGTACATATATTCAGTAATGTTTTCAAGCACCTTGTTTATATATATAGTGCTTGTATATTTCTAGTGTTACTGTGCGAATGAACAATAAAATATACTTTGGATTAAAGAGAAAAGTTAGATAGCACTTTTGTAACATTTTCAGAACCTTTCCTCAGACTTGTTTATTTATTTAGTATAACTTGAGCTGATGTGTGCCATCTGTTTACTAGCACAAGCACCTCTTTTCCCTTTCTAAAGCAGATGACATTTAATACAGCCCTCGGTGATGGCACTGTCATGCAGCTGACGCCATGTTGGCTCTGGTGAATGTAGAGGGACTTATGCTGTAGAATCTCAGACGGAGCCAACATGGTAGTTGCTGGATCCCTAGTTTCAACCATTGTTCGAATGACCAATGAAATCCTTGTAAGGTTATGTGGACCCCCCCCCCAGGGGGGATTTGATGAGAATTGAGAAGAGCCATGTCTCAGGTCTGATGGACAGTTTATTTTCAGTGCTCAAGTGACAAATGGAAGATGACGGTGACTCACATTTGAGGTATTGTTGAAATATCTTCTACTTTTACTACTTCAATTTCTTTTTGAAGATTGAAAGGGTTTCCTCATTTCCAAAAAAAAAGTATACATCTTTTTAATGTTTATGGTGTGACTATTACTGGTAATTTATCACTTTGAAATTTGACATCTGGAACTTTTTTATATAGCGGTTTTTAGCGTGCAGTGCTAGACAGTGTTTTAAAGGTGTTCTGTTAATACAGTGTAGTGTTTCACTATCATGTTGTGTCATTTAATTTCACTCGGACAGATGATCTGCATTGCGTAGTCCCGTGCTGTCGTAATGTTGAGCACTTGTGAGCGCACTGGTGTCCAGCTTACTGCATGGAGCTGGAGTTACTGCACAGGCAGTAATCTGGACACAGGAGTAGCCGCTGCATTGCCGTTACCGTGATCAGTGCTGTAGTTTTATTAAGTACACACAAAAGGCACAAAATGTTTCACAATGTTGCTGGGAAACTGCAGCTCAGCATCATCTTCCACCACATCCTGCTGCGTTGTTCTGCTTGTGCTCTGTTCTGTTGTTTGTCTGTTTATTCAAATTTAAGAGGTTTTATGCGTTCAACACACGACCGTGGATTGTCCTTTTTCTCTTGACTGTATTCCACATCGGTAATGTGCGCTGTGGTTGTGTCATGTGGTTGCTTTAGGGTTGCTCCTGTGGGGGGTTTAGGCCAGGGCTGTCTGTGAAGCACGACAGTTGTTTGTGAAATGCACCATTTAAATAAATTTGAAATAGATTTGATTTGATTCCTTTGTGCGTGATCTTGTGAAATCGGACACCGCTCGCGGCGTGACGCGGTTCGTGTTTTGCTCCTTCCTGCTCAGCGGTTCCGGAGCGTGATGAGTGGGCGTGTGTGCCCCGCCCGGAGAAGCCATGCCCCTCCTCGAAGAGGAAGTCTGCTGCCAAAAGTTCCAGCCCAACATCTTTGACCCCTCCCGCTGCTTCTCCTGCCTGCGGACGAAAAAGCAGCACTCTGGTGTACCTGCACAGGTGAGCAGAGGACTGCAGAGCTTAACGCAGGTGTTGAGGAATTAAGAATAAATGAGGCGGGCACAGATGAGTGGGCACTGGGAGGAAGATGCAGGGAGGAAGATGATGAGTAAAAATGTACTGATGGGAAGGGTGACATTTCTTTAACTCCAAACTGAGATGAGCCATTGTGGGATATCTGTAGACTGGTACCAACCAACCAATGCTAACCAATCAAAGTTTGTTGTTTTTGTTGTGGACAACATGATTGGTTCAAACAAGCCACTGCTCAAGCAACTCACAGCACATTTTAGCTCCACCCATTCCAAGGTACTGAGTCCTCGCTCACCTCTCTCTCAAGCAGATGGGTGGTTGTGGCAGGGTTTGGTACAGTGATGCTCAAGAAGAATGTGAACAAGGAATATTAATACTACTCCGTCTCTTACATAAGGAGAGCGCGAATAACCAGTATTCATAAAGCTTCTTACAGTAGGAAGGATGTTAGATCTGCAATGAATACAGGCAGATCCTACAAGGTTAAAGTAACAGCAATTTAACCTTGTAATAATAAGTATGATTGTTGCATGTGTTTATAATATGTAGACATCCTTCCTGGCCCTTGAACCCCCTTGAAAATTACAATGGGATTCTTCCCCAGAAAATAAATGTTAAATAAATAGAGAAGAATACAGGTAAATAAAAATATGAGGAGAGCAGGGTGCAGGGAGGAGGGGAAAAGGTAGAGCGTGAAATCTCATTACAAATGAATGAAGAGAGATCAGGTGCAGCTCTTTTTGGGAACAGCCTGTAATGTAATATGAAGGCACAGCATGCATGCAGCAGAATCCTGAGTTACCCTGAACCTCATGAGCACTTGGAAAACACTGTGCTTTTCACCCACAAGTGCTCTGACATCATGCCTTGATGCTAATACTCATGTTCACTCCCAATTAGTTGAACATTTTAATGAGTGCACCAATGTTACTTGAAGCTGTGCTAATAGGTTATTACCTTCCTAAAGCTGCACTGATGTTGGCACCATTAGAAATGTGTCGGATATTCAGACACTGGTGTGTACTGCGTACTGCAGGGGAAGCTTTTGCTCTCCAAGTCGCAGTGAGGTTTTGGTCGGACTAGAAAAGGGGAAGTTGGGAACAGAACGACTGAAGAATTCCTTAAATAAGGCTGGGAAGTGAGGTCATTATGGCCATAACAGAATGGCAAAGCCAATGAAATAATGATGAGGAGAGCCGCGGTCTAGGTTGTGTTACGGTAGTGTAACCCTAATCCTGTGTGACAGATGGAGAAGAGGGGTAGAGGGAGGGAAGGTGAGGGAGGGAAAGAAGAGGTGAAACGGTGTCTGTCTTTCACACAGATCAAAGGATTAACAATGGATTTACAAAGAGGAACCTTGGGTGCTGACTGATGTTAAGTATGTCTGCTTGCAGGTGTAGTTATATAAAAATGCTGTTTAGTTTAATGTGATCTGTGTATTTTGATTTTTTCCCCTGCAACTTTATTTGTCAGTAAGTACTTTCTTGTATGTCAGATACTGTTTTAAGTTAATAAGCTCTGAAATGCAATATGCACTATTTTGCTGCTTAGATAGCTCAGTCTGGCTCTCCCTTGTCTGTTCAGTAATCATTGTATAACTATATGTTATAAGAATCTGTGGAGTGAGTTGAGACCTTTGTCAGATTGTTTCATCCCAATAAATGATCAGACAATTCTTTCTAAAATGAAAATCAGCAGCTTGATAATCACCCAGATTTAACAAAATTTTTAATAGTAATTATCCTAAACTAAACTCTTGGGCCAGTCAGATTTTCTGTAGTTGTGCTGATTGGCTGGTCGTGTCAAATTCCACTTGTCAGGAGGATTCTGACGGCTTGTCAGTGGTGAGCAGCTACTGTGATGTCACCAGGGATCGGCTGGGTTATGAAGACGGCTCTCTCTGCATCCTGAGCCCTGACTGTGCACTTTACATTTGTGACGAAGAGGACAGC
Organism: Anguilla rostrata; assembly: GCF_018555375.3. Taxonomy (NCBI): domain Eukaryota; kingdom Metazoa; phylum Chordata; class Actinopteri; order Anguilliformes; family Anguillidae; genus Anguilla; species Anguilla rostrata. Next base: position 18,254,986 of record NC_057949.1, on the reverse strand, counting down.
ACCACCAGGTAAAATTAATGACATGCGTTTTAATAAGGAAAAGTCTCTGCATTGAACACTCTGGGAAGTTCAGCCTTGGTGGTTTGGTGGCTCCTGCCATTTTCATGCTTTTCTAACTGACCGTTGGGTTTGCTTTAATGTCTCTTTCAGGACTGTAGAGTAAATTTTATTTGTATCCATATACAACTTTTTTTGCTTTCTTTGTTCTTCTTTTGACCTCTTCCTTCCCACATCAATCTATACTTCTCTTTTTTCTGTAATATTTATCTCCTTCTTGGCCCTGCTGTTACATTTCCTTCCCTAAATACCATTTTTTCTTTACTTTGTCTCTCCCTACTTTACCTGTGCTGCTGTCATCTCACTCCTTTTCTCCATCTTCCACTTCCCCTACTCACCTGTCATCTCCCTTCCCTCTGTTTCTTTCTCTACTTCCCTTTCTTTTTTGTCTCTCTCCTTATTGTTGTGTGAATTTCTTGCCCTCACTCATTCTCCTCTTTCTTCTTTGCTCTCTCTCTCCCTCCCTCTCTCTCTCACTCAGCACTCGGGATCAGAGTGATTACCCAGAGCTCAGTGGCTCCATTACCTCAGAGGAGGATTATCTGCACCTGCAGGATGCAGAGTCCCACCCCACCATGACCCGCCTGGACCCCCCTCCCCACAGACCCAACCCACGAGCCTGGATGGACGAGCCCAGGGGCAGGGAGAGTTTTAGCAGACACTCAGGTGAGAATCGCACAGGTGAGAATCAGTCAGGGGAGAATTGCACAGGTGAGAATCACACTTTTTCATAATCTGACACATAATCATCAATGTCATTTTGGTTGTCTTCTTTATCTTGTTAAGACCTACTTCCAGTAAAAGGTAATGAGGTATATTGAGGACACATTAACAGTAATTATATACTTACTTTGTGAATCTCCCTCAGGCTTTCACTTAGTCCCTCAGTACACTGGTTTTTTAAATGTTAGTGGGAATGCACAATACACAGTGCTAAACACGTTTGTCACAGCCTCTTTTTTGCTGTCTCAGGGTCAAAAGAAGAGAGGGAGCGAGAGAGTGGCTACTTTTCTCTGGGGAGGGCATCGGGCATCAGAACACCTCGGGAGAAGAGTCCGTCGCCCCCTTTCCGACATGCGGAGGCGGGCCGCCCCCTTCCCAGCACACGCAGCCCGGAACCTAAGGCTACCATTCCCTTCCGGAATCCTGACCTTGGAGTTCCATCTCAGAGGCGGAGCACAGACGTGCAGAGCCCTGACCCACCACCAATCAGCTCCTCTCCACCCCTGCACTCAGAATCCAATTACCGCCAGGGTCAGAGATGCCTCAGCCCCACCCCTTTTAAAGTAGCAGAATCCCTAGGCTCCTCCAACAGGAGGAGTGTCGATAACTCCTACTCCAAAGGCCACACGACCTCTCACTCTCTCTCCCAGCACCAGCAGACAGGACGCTCCAGTTCTATGCAGAGGGGAGGTACCTCACTCTCCCAGTCCACCTCTCCCTCTCGTAGCACCTCTCCATTCAGACGGACGGAGTCCTCAGGCTCCTCCCACAGGCAGAACTTTGACTCTGCGCCCTTTTCCCAGAGGAGCAGTCGGAGGTCCAGAAGCCCCTCCCAAAACTCCTATGGACGTGATGTGGATTCTGGAGGCTTGCACAGAAACCTTAAATCAGCTGTGAGCACGGTTGCTTCCAGAGTGCAGTCCAGCTCATTTGAACACCTGAAGAACTCTCTGAATTTAACTGATACAAAAAACTTGTCAATTAGACATAAGCGCAGTGCCTCTCCTGTCAGGGATGGCTATGGCGGCCCCAATCAGACGCTTTTGTGCAAAACTGAGACAGATACCTTCTCCAATGGTGTTTCCCGAGACAGTTGTAGTTTCTCCCCCTCAAGAAGAGGCTATGACTCACCCAGCCAATCCCTTCTGCGTAAAACTGAGACTAATGCCTCCTCCAATAATCGTGTCCATGACAGTCGTAGCTCCTCCCCCTCCAGGAGAGGCCATGACCCACCCAGCCTATCCCTTCAGCGTAAAACTGAGACTAATGCCTACTCCAATAATCGTGTCCATGACAGTCGTAGCTCCTCCCCCTCCAGGAGAGGCCATGACCCACCCAGCCTATCCCTTCTGCGCAAAACTGAGACTAATGCCTCTTCCAATTATCGTGGTCTTGACAGTCGTAGCTCCTCCCCCTCGAGGAGAAGCTATGACCCACCCAACCAATCCCTTCTACGTAAAACTGAGACCAGTGCCTCCTCCAATAATCGTTTCCATGACAGTCGTAGCTCCTCCCCCTCCAGGAGAGGTCATGACCCACCCAGCCAATCCCTTCTACGCAAAGTTGAGACTAATACCTGTTCCAATTATCATAGTCGTGACAGTCGTAGCTCCTCCCCCTCGAGGAGAGGCTATGACCCACCCAACCAATCCCTTCTGCATAAAACTGAGACTAATGCCTCCTCCAATAATCGTGTCCATGACAGTCGTAGCTCCTCCCCCTCCAGGAGAGGCCATGACCCACTCAGCCAATCCCTTCTACGCAAAGTTGAGACTAATACCTCTTCCAATTATCGTAGTCGTGACAGTCGTAGCTCCTCCCCCTCGAGGAGAAGCTATGACCCACCCAACCAATCCCTTCTGCATAAAACTGAGACTAATGCCTCCTCCAATAATCGTGTCCATGACAGTCGTAGCTCCTCCCCCTCCAGGAGAGGCCATGACCCACCCAGTCAATCCCTTTTGCGCAAAACTGAGACTAATGCCTCCTCCAATTATCGTGGTCATGACAGTCGTAGCTCTTCCCCCTCGAGGAGAGGCTATGACCCACCCAACCAATCCCTTCTGCGTAAAACTGAGACTAATGCCTCCTCCAATAATCGTGTTCATGATAGTCGTAGCTCCTCCCCCTCAAGGAAAAGTTATGACCCACCCAACCAATCCCTTCTGCGTAAAACTGAGACTAATGCCTCCTTCAATAATCGTGCTTGTGACAGTCATTGCTCCTCCCCCCCGAGGAGAGGCTATGACCCACCCAACCAATCCCTTCTGAGCAAAGCTGAGACTAAAGCCTCTTCCAATAATCGTGTCTGTGATAGTCGTAGCTCTACCCCGTCCAGGAAAGGATATGAGCCAGCCAGCCAATCCCTTCTGTGCAAAGCTGAGACTAATGCCCCCTCCAATTGTCATGTCTCTGACCCTCATAGTTCCTCCCCCTCCAGGAAAGGCTATGACATGTCTCTTTTGAGGAACACAGCCAATAGTGAGGCCAGATCCGACTCATCTGATGTGAAGAACACCTGCAGCCAGGGTAGAGCTGACGCCAACCCTGCCTACATGAGGAAAGCCAATCACAAAGACACAAGATCAGACCCAAGCACTTCACCTGGCTCCTGGCGTGGCTCCACCCTTTCCCTCCGTAGCCCTCCCACCTCCCGAAGCTCCTCCCCACCCAGGCGGAACAAGGGGGCAGACGTCCCCACCAACTCCTTGAAATCCAGTAGTCAGTCGACCAATCGGGGCAGCAGCAGGAGCAGAACCAACGGTAGACGAGATCTGGAGGCTCGTAGCCCTTCTCCAGAGTACAGAAGATCATCCAGTCGCAACAGGAGTCCCTCCCCTCAAAGGAGGAGGCGTGCGTCATCCCAGAGTTCCTTGTCTGAGTCTGAGTCCAGCCACATCTCCGGAGGGTCTGGGGCTGTGGGGTTCAACAAGGAGGAGTATGCCATGATGGCTGACCTCCCGAAGGTGAAGACGGTATTCCAGCGGGATGGGCCAGGGCAGCTGCGAAGAGCCCAAAGCCGCAGCCCAGAGAGGGAGGAACGCTATAAACCAGCCAGGTAAACGGGCAGAGCACATAAGGAGAGAGTTCAGTTTGGGGTAAGGGGGGGGGTGTTATTATGTAAGTAGCAGGGTGGAGGCGAGAGCAACTTAGGAAGGGTTAGTAGAAAATGAACTCCTGAAGAAAATGAGTGTGTAGCCATTGTGAAATGATATTAAGGATATCCAGTCTGCCATTTTATCTCTCTTGTGCGCAGTTCGAAATGTTTGGCTGTGCCTCCTAATCTGCTCTGAGTTTGCGTGCATGATGTTCCTGCTTCTGACAGCCACTCTCGGGAGAAGCACAGCTACTGGGAACGGGATGAGTCTGGCGAGCGAGGGAGATTGAATGACAGAGAGAGGGACCCGAGGGATGGGCTGGATGGACTGGGCAGGCTGTCCCGAAGCCACTCCTCCACCTCAGTGCACACGCAGGTACTTTTACTGAACAGAGCTTGGATCATGGAAAAGTGTTCGGCTATATGGGAATTATGTGCAGGTCTGCTTGGAGAATGTGGTGTGCTGAACACATCCAGCGACCTGGGGGCATTGTGCCTAACAACACCCCTGTATTCACAATACAGTGCTGCCTCTCATGCTGTATTGCTTAAATACAGCGCAGTCGTCTGCAGTTAGACATTGGCTCTTTTACAGGGGAAGATATCATGGCAGGAAAAGAGATCAACCCTCGAAAATGCAACTTGAATATCCTCCTGAACTCACCAAAGCACTGGCCTGTCTGTTTGTTGTATCATTGTCTCAGTCAGTACCTGGTTCATTGCTTTTCAATCAGTGTCAATGTACCTGTATTATCTATCATGTATAATCTTGTAATGTGTGTGTGCGCTTGTCTGTCTGTCTGTATGCTTGTCTGAGGGGGAGCGAGAGAGTGCATTTTATGTTCTATTGCTATCTGATGAAAGTTGGGGATATTGTTTGAATACAGGTGTACCTGGCTGACAGACCGGCTGGTAATTTCTCCAGCCTTCAGACTGATGCAGCAGATGGACTACGCACTGGAAAGGCATGTGACCCCGATCTGACCCTGATGCCAACCAAAATACTCCCATTAATGAACCACTATTCAATATATATTATTATTATCATTATTATTATTATGATTATAGTCAAGTACAGTGGAAGAATGCAGAACCTTAAGCTGCAGTAGCCCTGGTGTGAGTGTGGGTGGTACCTGTACTATATAGGAGATTACATTAAGGATGTGAAAAAAAACAACAATATTCAGAAATAAGTGAGAATAAAAGAACAATAACATCTGTAAATGCTGTCAACAACTGATTGTTCTACAGCAACTGTGCTGCTGTAAACACATCATACAGGTGCTCATTTACTGCATCGGGTAACACTCTCAGGTGTGAGTCAGCTAGTTTTCCCGAGCCTGTGCTATGGCAGTAAAAAAAAAAAAAAATTTAAGAGCTTTATTAAAATATTAATGCTAGGGAATTTATAGAACGTATTTTGCCGTTTTGCCTTTGAAATTATAACCGCATGTTGTTGGGGGCAGTGAGATGGAGTATTTATCCTCTCTCTCATCTGTCAATCTCTCAGTCTGTGTTTCTGTCTCTGAGACAGCTGTACTTATCATTAGCGTATGCTTGTGTGACTCAGTATTGTTGTTTATTGTATGGGCACGTCACGTCTGTAAGGAGCGCCTATCAGTAATACCACTGGTGTAGGCATGCATGAGCCAGGGCCGCCTAAATAGTATCCTGATTGGTCCGTTCAGCTAGATGTATTGTTAAAATAATCATTTGACTTCTTGGAGATGCATATTTCAGTTATTGTCTCTGTGCTTCCATCCCAATGTTAATTTCTGCCAATATTTTCAAAACGATGTTTGTAACAAAAGACAAATGTTTAATAAATGGGAGCAGTGAAGTCATCCTTCCTGAATCCTTCAAACTCAGGCGTGAATTTTGCACCATCAGCTCAAAAAGTTACAGCGTGAAGGACATTTTATGGCACATAACCGTGTAGGGTATCAAAAGGGATTGATCTGAGTGCAAGTAGCCGAGTGTCTGGCTTTAGGTTGCTGTTGAATTCATTCAACTTTTTCTTACCCTAGCCCTTTGATTGGTCAGTTGTAATTGTTTGCTTAAAGCTGATTGGTTGCGGACCCGCCCAGGAAGTAGCCGCTTTCGCGAGGGTGGCGGTGCTGCTAACTTTTCTGAAGTCGTGGGAAGTAGAAGAGAAGTGTTCATTTGTCAACGATTGTCTTTAAAATCTGCTTTTGCATGTTCATCTTAACTTTTAACAGAGTAAACCAGAACTGTATCGTAGAATCCTGAAATATTTTAAAACATGCATCTGTTTTAATTTCGACTAGCTGGTTAGCCAGGTAGTAGACATGCTGCGTTGCTATTCTGCCATCCAGAGCTCTCCATGTTAACTGGGAGCTAAAATTATATTTAACGTTAACTTATCCAACCTAACTTACTGAGTCACTGTTGGCTAATCTTTATTTGTGAACAAAATAAAGTTATAGCTAGCTAATATATATACACTTATCTTTTACAATCTGTCTTTTGGATTCAACGAACATGACGGTAAGTTTTGATCAGCTTTCTTACGTTTTTTCTAAGTTGGAGAGCTAACTCGCGCTAGTTAAGGAACTGTGTTAGTTTGGTTTGCCAGCGTGGCTAACTAGATAACGATTATATTGCGTGAAAAGTTCAAATAAAAAGTCATGCTCGTAACATCAGCGTCGCGAGGCTGTTGACAAACATCCAACCAGGTCAAGAAGGTGGTTATGTTAACGTTATAGCTATCGCTTGTTTTTTAGTTTGTATAGCTAGGTCGCTAACTTGGATACATTCGATGGCTATGCTGCTACGGTACTTTGTTAGCTAGCTCTGGCTATCTACGTTTTTCTGATTAGTCGTCCTCGAGATAAAAGGTTTACCCCACTGGCTATGTTAGCATGTTTATGGGTGGGTGTGCCTGCTTTGTTTATGTTGGGGTACTGTCAGTGTGGGATGTTGTATTGTTATTCTAACATTAGTTAATGCAATGCCATTCTTCTACACTTTTATGATGCTTTGGCTCACAAGTAATTTTCAGCACGGTTTTTGGTGCTAGCTAACAGTTAGGACATAGTTACCAGTCTGTTTTGGGTTTGTAAAGTATGGTATAGCGTTAGCTATTTATAACGTTTTATCGTCACCTAGCTAACTTTCCATAAATGTTGTTCCAAGATTAACCGCCTGTTTTATTTACGCATTACAGTACATTGACATATAGATACAAGTTTGCATCATAATTTTTTCAAAGGATAATTTGAAACCGCTGCTTTGGATTTCAGTAATGTTGGGGCCGATAGAAAGAATGCATTCATCCTTCACAGCGGAGTGTGTGTGTTTGCATGTCGACCTGCTTTCAAATGCTGCTGTTTTGATGTTTGCTTGTACTGAAAATGTAAAGCACGTGCAGATGTGACATAAACATCTGCGGTTTCATTTTCATCATATTTCTTTGACCCCCTCCATTTTTCTATCTCTCTTTTTATCCTCCGTTGCCCTGCTTCGTGCCTGCTGGCACAGCATTCTTTTATCATCTCTAGAAGAGCAGGATTTTAAACCTGCAGGCATTGGGACACCGATTTTTCTTTTTGAAAAAACAAAGTGTATCTGACGACACAGGATGGTGATAATTTAGATGTCAGAACGTAAAAATATAGAACTAGTTTTCTTAGGCAACTGTCAAATCATTTCAAATGTGGCAGCTTCTTCATGGCTTGTTTCAAAATATCCCGAAATACCAGTACACTGCAAGCTCATGTTTCAGGCTATCCTGATCTTACCTTTCACCCTCAGCATGTAGAGCGCTGTCAGATAGAGGGGGAATGGTAGAGATCGAGATAAGGGATGTACATAAGAAAGGTCAGTCGATCTTAGACAACAATAATGTTGACTTTTAGACGACAATCATGTTGGTTAAGAACGAAGTTCCATTTCCGCCCTCTGCTTTTTTCCCTGTCCTGGTATCTCTTTCTGTTAGGTAGCAATACTGTGTATTGCAAAGTACAGCGTTAGTGTGTTAACCCTTCCCATTACTGTAATGCCAAACAGGTTTTGTGTCGTCATGTCTCCTCTCTCACTGTGCAGGCAAAGCTGTGTGGATCTCTCTCCTCTGCCTGGTTATCAGTGTATCTGTAATATGCTCTGTTCCCCTGACTAACCACTGTGCATGTTTCTTTGTCTCTTCCATCTTTTCTTTCTCTCTCGCTGTCGCTCACTCTGCCTTCTAAGATGTCTTTGGTGTTTCCTGTTGCTTTTCACACTTCACTAAATTATCTCACTCCACACATCTCCTCTCATGACAACTTATACGCAGGCATCTGCATGTACATGCACGCACACACTCACACAATTACGCACACACACACACTCTCACAAATGCACCATATGCACACACACACATGAATACCAAATGCACAGACAGACTGACACACACACACACACACACACACACACCATATGCACACTCGGACAGTTAAATCAACAAGTGCCCTTGTAAATTGAGGTGACTAACAGTCCAGATGCGCACACTGAGCTATTTATCATAGTGCCCAGTGCTCATTTGGTCTGGCTTGTATTGTGCTGGCGAGGTGATGCTTAGAAGTGCTGTGGAGCAGAATATTGCTTACTGCAGAAGAAACGGTATCAGCTGTACATCATGATAAGCACAATAGTTTTTTTAGGTTTTCACTTTGAACTTGAGTGCAAACCAGTACATTAAAAAAGTGAGAGCAACTTTGTGTGGTCTTTTTTTTTTTACTGGTTCTCTTTATTCTGACGTCTGGGTTTGACACCCTGTCAGTTGTGTCATTTGAATATGGTTAGAGTCATTGAAATAGCCATTTCCCCTTCATTAACAGCCTGACCTCCTTAACTTCAAGAAGGGATGGATGTCAAAACTGGACGAGAATGGAGAGGTAAATTTATTTATTTATCTATTTTTATCTGTGCCATTTGAACTGTTTCTCACCTTCCATTCACAGTTATAAACTTAAATGAATCTAAAAACACGTTTTTAATGTTGTGTGTGTGTGCGTGTGCGCGCGTGCGTGCATGTGTTTGAAGTGATAGTTTCAATTTCCAGGTGTGTGCGCTCTTGAATGACAGAAGGGGTTTAGTGGTTTAACTGGCGGATTTAGCGGTTTAACTGGCGGGTTCTGGTTGTGAATATAAATTTGTGGCTGCATTTTTCCTTTGGTGCGGTGCATTAAACAATTTTTCAAAAAAACCCCAAACAACACGTACCGTAATCTTAAAATTATGGCATGACAACCTTTCATTATCTGGTACATTATCCGGCTCGGTGTTCTGGCTCTCAATGGATCGCATGCGTCTCAGTGAATTTGGAGATGTGTGAAAATAGCGTGCCGTAATTACAGGCCGGTGAATAGGCGGTGTTGTGAAACTGGAGTGGGCTGACTGGCATGTGTGTCCTGTGTGTGTCTGCAGTGGAAGAAGCACTGGTTTGTGCTGACAGAGGCCGGGCTGAGGTACTACAGAGATTCCGGGGCGGAGGAGGTGAGCGTTTGCACACGGCGGTTTGTTTCTGGTACAGCACAGTGCTATCAACTGCTAATTGGCTTGATGATGCCAGGGTCAACAGCGATGCGTAGCTGAGGAAACCTGAGTTTACCAGCCAAAGATAAAGGGCTTATTGGCATTTATTGAATGTTGTGAAGCTTCTAGTTTTCAGTTTTCATTTCTTCTGAATTCCTATCTCAGGTACTGGGTACAAACCAAACTTGGTTTGTGTTGTACCCTAACAGCCTGTCCCGTGTCACTCCTTTGTCTCTCCGCTTGACAGAAAGATGACCTTGACGGAGAGATCGACCTGAAATCCTGCGTGAAGGTGTCCGAGTTTGATGTGGAGAAGAACTACGGCTTCCAGATACAGGTGAGTGAGTTCCAGCGGCTCTGTCTTTACATGAAGTAGGCGTGGGCCGCTCTCTGCCTTTGCATGGTGGGACTTGTTTTGGTTCTGTGTGCGTTAGCCTTTCTCTTCCTCAGTAATGCAGAGTTCTGTGGCGTTTCGCGGTAAGCAGTGTGTTAATTATGGCGATCTCTTATCCACTCCAGACTCGGGAGGCGGTGTTCACGCTGTCGGCCATGACGGCGGGCATCAGGAGGAACTGGATTGAGGTTCTGAGGAAGAGCATTCGGCCCAGCAGTTCCCCTGACCTCACACAGTGAGTGATGAGAACCGCAGCCCTGTGACTGCAGTGTGGATACTGTGACTGCAGTGTGGATACTGTAGTGTGGATACTGTGACTGCAGTGTGGATACTGTAGTGTGGATACTGTACACACACTTCAGCACACCACAGACCTGCACTCTGCAGTAGCAGTAATGCAGGCACCGGCCTCTGCTGCTTGCACAGTGAGTCAGTGCTGATAGGCTTTGTACGCCTCTCTCTTTCTCAGGTTGCCTGACAGCAGTAGTGATAAGGAGAATTCCCACTGCCTGTCCCGCCCACTTTCGTCTCGCTGGTCATCAACCCGGCAACCCCACTGTGACCCCAGTTCAGAGGTCACCACCTCTGCAGCCACACCGCACCGATTTGACTACGTAGAACTGGCTCCCGTGCCAACAGCCTCTCCCCCACCAGCCGCCAATCAGAGGGAGGGGCCAGAGCAGGTCACCGGCAGGGAGACGGGCCACAGCCAATGGGAGGCCCTGTTGCACAGGAAGGAGGCGGGCTCTGGCTCTAACCAGAAGCTGCGAATCGAGGAGGAGATTGAGAAGAAGTGGGCGGAGTTTGAGAAGCTGCCCTTAAAGGAGATGAGATCGCTGCCACTGATTGGCTCTCGTACTGGCCATCAAGCCAACGAGGCGCTGCAGAGGGAGGTAGTGAGTGGAGCTGATTTTCAATTTGCACAAGAGCAAATGAACAAAATGATATAGATTATATACATTTTGTTGCTGCTGAGCTTTGTTACTGTTCAGAGTGGTGAGCAATATGAAGATAATCATTTTATTATACTTGCAGCTCTATAGTGCTATATATTAATTTATATCATGATATCCTGCCAGTAATCATTTTAATATGGGGTGGTAGTCATATACACAAAAATGTGTCATAGTTTTCGGATAATATATTGCTCACCCCTGCCTGTAATTAAAGTTCTGTTGCTTACCTGTCGTTACAGTCTCAGTCTCCAGGACAGAGACGGTTCCTCTGCCCCTGAGGTTGGAACCGTACTTTCCAATAATTGGTCACAGTGCATGAGCGCTCAAAAGCAGATCTAAAAGAACTCTTTCTGAATTCCCTCAGCTGATCTGTGAACATCAGCATTCAGTTGTTATGCAAATTGGATGCATTTTGGTTCCTGTCTCAGGGCGTTGATTTTCATTGCAGAGGAAACGCTGTCGGCATGGTCACTGAGTGCATGCCTGCTTCGCTTTGCTGTGTGTGTGGTGTGTGTGGTGTGCGTGTGCACGCGGTGTGTGGCGTTCTTTAGCGTTCTCCCGGTTTCCCTTCTTCAGGTGGCGTCTCTGAAGCAGCAGCTGGAGAGGTTGAGGAGCGGGGGAGGGGGGGCGGGGGGGAGGGGCGGGGGAGGGTGTGGGCTGGAGGCGCCGTGCGGCCGCAGTCTGGCCGCGATGGAGAAGGCCCACACGCAGGCGCTGGAGGAGATGCAGAAACAGCACGAGCGCGAAACCAGGAAGTTGGAGAGGGACAGAGACAGGCTGCTGTGGGAGGAGACTCAGGCCACTGCACAAGGTCTGCACGCTCTGTCCCTCTGTCCTCCTGTCTGTCTGTTCTGTCTGTCCGTCTGTCCTCCTGTCTGTGCGTCTGTCCCTCTGTCCTCCTGTCTGTCCATTCTGTCTGTCCCTCTGTCCTCCTGTCTGTCTGTTATGTCTGTCCTCCTGTCTGTCTGCCTCTGTCCCTCTGTCTTCCTGTCTGTCCGTGTGTCTGTCCTTCGATCCTTCTGTGCGTCTGTCCCTCTGTCCTCCTGTCTCTGCGTCTGTCCCTCTGTCCTCCTGTCTCCGTGTGTCTGTCCCTCTGCCCTCCTGTCCCCCTGAGTGTCTCTCCCTCCCTCTGTCCACCTGTGCATCTGTCCCTCTTCGCACCTATGCCTCTGTCCCTATATCTGTACCTTTGTCCATCTGTCAGTGTGACCAGTTCTTCGTACACTCAAACATCTTTTTTGATTAAGCCAGTAATTATAAACATACTGGTGTTCAGTCCGTATAGGTCTAAGTCCATGTACATACTGAACGATACTAGGTGATGTTCTGTGTGTCTGCCCGTTTTAAACTCTCTTTGGGCTTGTGATATTCAGTCAATGTGTGAGTGGTTCTCACCCTGTCCAGTTTTAATATATCTTTAATATATCTGATGTTGAGACAGTGTGTATACCTAACTGAATGATGCTGAGTAATTCTCTGTCTGTTTCCGTAGCGATGGAGGTGCTGAAGAAGGCGCACAGGGAGGAGCAGCAGAGGGAGGTGGAGAGGGTCAGGAGGCTGTGCGGAGGAGGTGGTGATACTGAGACTCTGCACGCACAGCATCAGTGAGTCCCCCTGTTCTGCGCAGCTTTCTATATGCCTGCGCAGCTCTCCGTATGCCTGCGCAGCTCTCTGTATGCCTGCGCAGCTCTCTATATGCCTGCGCAGCTCTCCGTATGCCTGCGCAGCTCTCCGTATGCCTGTGCAGCTCTCTATATGCCTGCGCAGCTCTCCGTATGCCTGCGCAGCTCTCTATATGCCTGTGCAGCTCCCTGTATGCCTGCGTAGAGAGGTGTGGAAAAAAAACACGATTCTATTCTTCAGCAGGATCGCTACTCTCTCCCTCTATCCATGTTTCTCTACCCCCCACCCTGTCATTTCTTGCTGTCTCTCCATGTCTTTTTGCTCTCTCTCTCCATCTTTCTCTCTACATCTTCCCCTCTCCCTGTCTCTCCATCTCTATTTTTCAATGTCTCTCGCATTCCCACCTTCTGTCCATCTCTTGCGTTCTCCTCATCACTCGTTGTTTCTCCCTGTCTCTTCGTTTCCCTCTCCCCCTCCCTCATGCCTCTCAGTTATGGCTCTATTGTAGAACGTGGCACAGTAACAGAGTAATTGCTCCCAAATATACTCTGTTGTACTCCCGCACCCTTCTCCTCAGTTAAGCTCATTGAAATGCCACCCAGCTTCACTGTAGCAAACTGTTCTGCATCATACCCTGCTACATGCAAACCGTTCAACACATTTTTCAAAGTCCATGTACATTCTGCCGAGTACGCACTTGTAATCTTTCTGCCAAGTATGCACTCATAATCATTCTGCCAAGTATGCACTCATATAATCACGTATGCACTCTCATACTGCACTGGCTGTGTGGGCATGCTTGCAAGGCACCTCGGGAATGCAGACTTGTTTAGCCACGGATCACGGTTCTGTCAGTTTGCCCAGATAATTCAGGACTGTGGCAAATCTGACATGTTTGCGCTTGGCTGAAGGAACTGTGCCATATTTCATACAAGGCAGTAAAAACGGGTCTTTCATGGATGGCACCAGTGAACATACAGCACTGCACAGTGTATGCACATGCACCAGTGAACAGCCAGTACTGCACAATGCATGCACATGCATATGCACCAGTGAACAGCCAGTACTGCACAGTCCATGCACATGCATATGCACCAGTGAACAGCCAGTACTACACAGTGTATGCACATGCACCAGTGAACAGCCAGTACTGCACAGTGCATGCGCATGCATCATTGAACAGACAGCACTGCGCAGTGTGTGCACATGCACCAGTGAACAGACAGTGTTACACAGTGTATGCACGTGCTGTACGGTATATGGGAGGTAAGCAGGAGCTGCAACACTATCTCTTAAATGGCACTAAGCCCATCTCCCTGTTGTAGCTGGCTTGGTTTGGATCTCAGCTGATGGGAGTCTTGCATGCTGCTCAGCTGCTGTTGTCCCTGAGGCTGTTTTAGAATGGGACCTGTACTCGCCCACATTGTGTTTGTGCACCTCTGTTTCCACTGCAGGCAGCATCTGTTTGATGTGTGACGGACAGCCTGTTTGTGTTTATAGTCACTCCTCCTCTTAAAAGATTATTATAAAATCAGTGCGTATGAGATTGCGTAATGCTAAAAGTGCATATGTACACTTTCTCTCTCACATGCACGCACACAAACATACACACACTTACACACACACTATACACACACTCACGCTCACACACACACTCACACACTCTCATTCTCTTGTCCCCTCAGGTCAGAGATGCGGGACCTACGGAGGGAGCTGGACAGCCTGTCAGAGAGATACTCCCAGAAGTGCCTGCAGCTGAACAGGGCTGAGCAGAGCAGCGGGGAAAGAGAGAGGGAGATCAGCCGCAGGGAGAGAGAGATGGAGCAGCTGAGGAAGGAGAACCAGGTGGAGGAGAGCGGAGAAAAGGGGGGGGGTGTGGAATTTGCACACGTACAGAATACTGTGTAGCAACCTGGGCTGTGAATTCCCAACCTGAGGGTCATTGGTTCAAGTCGCCGCTGGGGCACTGTTGTAAAGCCAGGTGCTTTCTGCAATCGCTCCAGTAAAAATGACAGATGTACACAGTGGCAGTTTATAATTCAGTTACAAGAGCAATTGGCAAATGCAGTAGAGCCAATATTATTGTAGGTGTTTTTGCATTGCCCTGTTCGGAACCCCTATCGTTCTCACTCTGAGCGGATTGCATTGTCAGTTCACTTCCTGTCACTTCCTTTGTCACTATTTCTGTCTGTAGCAGCTGTGAGTGAGTGTCTCAGTGCGTGCGGCTCACTCTCCCCCCTCCCCTCTCTGTCCCATAGGAGCTACAGTCCAGTCTGATGGAGGAGATCAGCCACATGCGCACCAAAGGTCAGGGGTCAGAGGTCATCTCCCCAGACAACTGTGAGCGAAACTCCTGTGAACTAGAGGTGAGTGGGAGAGTTAATGATGAAAGAGACTTTGAGCATGCAGAAACATAGGCCTTAGAGGGCTGTTGTTTTTTATTTATTTAAATAGATTTAGGAAGGCAATTACATTTATAGCGTAAGGGTCTTTATTTCTCTATGGGATTAATTAATTATGATTTATTGAAGCACATAATTTAAATGACATCACAGTCTGGTAATTGTTAATAAAACAAGTGTTCACCTTTTTTTGTTTTGTGTTTTCTTTTGATTGCTTTGTACTTTTTTATTGGATGTTGAATGCACCCTGGCTGGTGAATACCGCACCTCACTGTAAATCCCACATAGTTGAGGATTTGGTGAGGCCTCAATGGGATCCACATTAGTGCATTATGCTGCACAGTGACATCTGGTGGTTGGTCACAGGTACTTTGGTGTCCAAATGGTCAAAGTCATTTGATAAACAAATAGGACCAGAAGGTATCCTGATCTCTGTAAAGGGTGGAGCTGGCAGGTGCTGTCGGACGTTGGCTCTGTTTCGTCATAGCATAACACTATGATTGTTCAAAGTCAGTGAGTCATTCATGGCTCAGGGAAAGCTCCACCCACTCAGGGTCAAGGAAGCCTCACGTGACTTCTTATTGCTCTTATTGTGTGGCTAGTTCTTAAGATTATCTCTGTACCATTGTTCTCCAATGCTGTAATCTCATTGGCTGTTCCATCGTTCTCTGATGCTCTAATGGCATTGGCGATCCGGTGTTGATCTCATTTGTCTTGCAGGTGCTGTTGCGAGTGAAGGAGAAGGAGGCGCAGTACCTGTACAGGGAGATCACCTGCCTCAGGAACGAACTGCAGTCTCTACACATGGTAGTCATTCACTGTGTGCATTCGTATGCTCATGCGTGTCGTGCCTTAAATTGCAAAAGGATATGCTAAGTAGCTTGTTGGTGGTTTGATGAAGTCTGTTCTGTCTCTTGTTGTTTTGCTGGGAATCTGGGATTTCTCTCACTCTGAATGTCTCTGGCTCCCTATGTGGCTGGACCAGGAGAAGCAGACAGCCTGTGACCGCTACAAGGAGGTGTACGCAGAGATGAACCTGATCAAGAGCCGCAGCGAGCAGGAGATAGAGGCCCTGAAGGACCATCTGAAGCTTGCATTAGCTGCACTGCATGAGAGAGAACTGTTTGGGAACAGCCTGGAGCACTGAGACTCACACAGGTACTCAATACTGAAGCACTGAAACTCACACAGGTACTCTACTAAAGCACTGAGACTCACACAGGTACTCTACTAAAGCACTGAGACTCACACAGGTACTTTACTAAAGCACTGAGACACACATGTACGCAATACTGGAGCACAGCTACTCAATGCTGGAGTACGGAGTCTCACACAGGTACTCAATGCTGGAGCACCGAAATTCACACAGGTACTCAATATTGGAGCACTGAGACTCACACAGGTACTCAATACTGGCATACTGGCACTCATGCAGATACAGTAGAGGAGGTCTACTGCTGATATCCTTCACATAATTATCTTAGAGTTGAGTTCTGGGAATGAAATGATTTCTGTGTTTCAAAGCTCTCCAGAACCAATTGTCATGAAGTGGCTGTTTACAATAAAGCTAAACCCTGTTAACATGATTGACATGTTGGACCAATAAGAGCTGCTTTATATACTCAGTGTGGAGTGTGAAATTTTAAGCACAGAATGCCGTAGAAAAAAAAACAAAACTTTCCACGTATTCAGAGAACTCTCAAAGAGGACATCTCTCATAGAGATTTTATAGACTCGCTCTCAGAGAACACCATACTGTTAATCTCATGTGCTCTTAGTAATAATGATTTTTCTCTCTCGTTTTGGTTTCTGTTAGTAACCAGGGCAATGAAGAGATGGTCCCTAAGGAACGAAAAAGCCTTCCAGTGCTGTGGAAGATGCAGATAGTGCCTTAGCTTTCAATCAATCAGCCAATGAGCAGTGAAGACTGGCTGATCAGTTACATACACTGGGTCGCCCAAATATGAATCTGCACTTTTTTATCTTTGGGTTTTTTATTGAGTGTGTGAGCGAGTGTGTGTCTGGGGGGATGGGGTTATTTTTAAGAAATACTTTTTTATGGAATCATTGTGTCTGTCCCGTGGAGAGTGTGTCTAGGTGCAGTGCAATACAGTACGTTTTGGATTTTTAGTTTTTATTTTTTGTTGCCTGTCTGATGAAACCATTTGCATGTCCAATTCACCTGACACAGATCAGATTTATTATACCATTCCGTGAACTATCAAACCTACATGACAAAGGCTTTATTGTCTGTTTAATTCAGTAGCCATGGTTTATGTTAGGTTAGTGGGGTGAGATAATCATGATTTTGGTCAGCAAATCATAGATTATCTTCACGTTTTATTTTTTGATTACTTTTTTTTTTTTTTTTTTTTTAACTTTTTGCAAATGTAAAAGTTTTGAAAATGAGAGACGGGTTGTCTGAGTCTTAAGTAGAGCCACGGAGGAAGAATGTTTTACAGCTGTGCACTTAATGCTGAAATAAGTGGGACATATGGATAAATGCTGTTCCTCATGAAACGCCAGTCACTGGGAGAATCAGAGAACCTAAAGCGGACACAGACGCTGGGGGGAGGAA
The DNA here is from genome assembly GCF_018555375.3 of Anguilla rostrata. NCBI lineage: Eukaryota > Metazoa > Chordata > Actinopteri > Anguilliformes > Anguillidae > Anguilla > Anguilla rostrata. The sequence continues at coordinate 18,237,621 of NC_057949.1, read as the reverse complement.
GAGCTACACTGCTTATCTCATTCTGTGCCTGACAGTCTACAGAGTTGCACCGCAGCTTTCTTACATTGCTCAGCTATGATCCGTCAGGACGGTTGAAATGACCATTTGTACTGTTCACCGCTGACCCCTTCCATTTAAAACTGAAGAGGAGATGGAGGCATAATATTTGACGTGTGTCAGACCAGCTGGATCTGAGTGTGAGTGAGTGTATGAATGCGCCACAATGACCTGGTGTTGCTTCAATGAGCCAATGTTTTTATGTGATGTGTGAAGAGCTATGAGGAGGTGATCAACTGGATATCTGTCTTTCTAAAAAAATGGACAGAATGTGTTTTTTCCCACATATTTAAAGTACACATGTCTATATGTAAAGTACTGTCATTTTACAATCAATAAAATAAAGGTTAAATGTCTGTTGTATTTTTGAAAAGGCCAGTTGCCACAACATGGTATTTGGTGGTATTTACAATTAAATTGTTTTTTTTTTTTTCAATTTTAACTACACCCTTGAAAATAGTGTAGACCTTACTTGATCCATGTCACCTTAGGTTCTCTGCATTTCACTTCACAACAGCCCAGTGCCCAAAAAAGTGAAGGTTGTAGCTTTGCGAACTGTTACATTTGATGAAACATAACACTTGCACCACTGATTTTAAGTACCCAACAATATGCAATTTATGAGTTTTTATAATGAGTAAAATGTATGTACGAGCATTTGGTTTACATCATGTAAAGGTAATGCGAGTGCACATAAAATGGGGGCACTATGTATAAAAGGGGCTATAACTCCTATACGGAATACGCAGTATGGATGCTGACTCAAAGCTGACTCTGCACTTTATCCTCATATTCAGTGCTTTATTTCAAATCAAATGTCCTGGAGTACAGAGCCAAAACAACAAAAATTGTGGCACTGTCCCAATACTTTTGTATTAAAATATATAAATAAAGTAGATAAGACTACAGGAATAATCAATCACTAATTGTGTAATTGCATAGATATGACAGGTAACATGACACTTATAATATTGGTTATTCACCCAATAGCGATATCAAACACACGTTATTTATATAATGCATTTTAAAAAGGCTTTACTAAACACTTTACAGTTTACCCTGGCCTAAACCAGGGTATATTTAATTGGTCAGCAGAATAATTGCATGTATAAAATATAGTTTATCACTTAAATGTAGACCAATTGTGGACACAAGGTATCAAAGACTCTATATGACTAGCAGCTTTACTTTATACATTACCCAATTATAAGTCTAAGATCCAGTCATACAAAAACAAAAAAAAGGTACGTGAGGCTTTATGTTTTGCATAGATTTGTTGTCATATCTGGTTAAATCAAGTGTCATCTATGCACATATATAAGATTTGGTCTTCTTGACATCCCAAATGGTTAAATGTGAGAAAATGCTATTCTTTGCTTACAGGTAAGGAATAATGTATTTTTGCAATACATATTCATGATGTCACATTCCATGCATGACACAAAGTACTATACATAACATCTAACAAAATAAAAAAGTAAACCATAGATGACTGCGCTTTCTTTCCCTCTATAGAGATGAAATATAATACCAGGTGAACTTTTAAGTTGATGGTTCATTATAAAGTTTGGCCCATTGAGTGTATGGAGTCCTGTGGTCTGTAACCATCTGTTTTTCATTTCCGGCTTGCTATGGGAACTGAGCATGCGCAAAGGCCGACAGGGTAGAGAACGCAGCAACAAACATGGCGACTACTGCGGCAACCCGCGGTGCAGCTGGCGCTGTCCGAGTCGTTAAACCAATTTTCAGTCGAGACCTGGATGAGGCCAAGCGACGTGTTCGGGAGCTCTACAGGGCCTGGTACCGAGAAGTGCCAAACACAGGTAAAGATATCTTCCGTGGTCATTTGAACACGGCCAAGCCAAAACTAGACGTCAAGGTCGCAGAGCTAACGTTAGCTAGTGTATATTGCCCCTAGTCTACATGCCAGCTAGGTGGTTTTGTTAACTCTTCCTTTGGGTCTTGTAGCGGAATTGTTAGTTTGATCATTAATGTTTTATATTAGAGTCGCTGGGGTTTTTGCTTCATAATTGCCTCACTACGATTAAGCCTGTAACGCTAGCAATCTAAGTGGCCGGGCTTATCTTGCTTGCTGAGGGTGAGCAGCTGTGTAATTTGCAATGTGTCTTGGCCTAGCCTTTTGTGCATTGATAAAGACAAGTTATGTCAAGATAACTTACTAAATTATCTGTAGATATTTTATTTTGGCCAGCTAGCAAGGTAGCTACTTTGACGTTATTTTCGACGTTAGTTTTACTAGAAATCAACAGGTCTGGGCAGTAACGTCTTAGTGTCCGTTTGATGTAAGGTACATCTTTCATTCTTCAATTGCTTAAGACCTAATCACCTATTTGCTTAATTCAAGTTCTATACTTTGAACTTCTGTACAATATCCATTGTGATAATCCCTCCCCTTCTTGGATTTTGAATGGAATCCCTTATGAACAAATAGTACCCAGTGCAACTATGTGCTGTTTAATTCTGTGAAGAATGTAGCTGTTCACCTAAATCAATTCCAAGAGGGCCTGTGTCTATGCAGGTTTTTGCTCCCAACAGTTGCCCTGGCTCAGTCAGCTAAGTAGTTGTATAGAAAAACCGGTTCACTCCCAGATTAGACTGCAATAAAACACTACACTACAAGTATACAGGCAAAATGGCATTAATCAACTGCTGTTCATATCACAGAATGTTCCTAGAATGTCTGATCATATTAATGATCGGGTTAATTAAGAGCAGCATTTGGACTGAAATGCAGAAACAGATGTGACCCTTCTTGCCCATCTCTGACCTAATCTTGTGCATCTCATTTGTAGTTTCATTATACCAGCTGGACATTACGGTTAAGCAGGGCAGAGACAAAGTGAGAGAGATGTTTAACAAGAATCGACACATCACTGATCCCAGAGTTATTGACATGCTTGTCATCAAGGTAAATTGCCTCTTCAGTTATACGACTTCATTATTATTATTATTAGTAGCATTTGAAGATTAAAAAAATTAGTTTTTTTTATCAACTAGTTACAACACACACAAGTGATTTATTCCGGTTGTTTGTATATGAATGTAATGGGGTTTATACCTTTGCAAGTCATCTGCTATGTCAATATTTTTGACCTACATCTGACTTCCATCAGGGTAAGATGGACCTGCAGGAGACCATACATATTTGGAAGCAGAAGACTCATATCATGCGGTACTTCCATGAGACTGAGACCCCTCGCCCAACAGACTTCCTGTCGAAATTTTACTCTGGGCATGACCCTTGAACTCTGTCACCCCTTCCCCTCATCCTATTTCCAGTGTAACTAGGAGTTTCCAATTGTTGATCTGTAAATATACACCATGATACCCGATTTTTTAAATTGTTTTATTGTGTCTTCATTCTTTACACTTTAAATCTGTCAAGATATTGTGCTGTTAACTCTGAATATTTGCTGCCCGTTGTCAGATGAAATGACCTGATCTTGGTCAGTTAAAGGCATAGTATGCAGGATTTTTTAGCCTGGGTTTACAATTAGAGAAGTCTCCTCTGTCTTCAACCCCGCCCACTCACCTCTGAGTACTTGATTGAGTCACAGACACGTGAATTCATTAGAAACTACTGGTAAATTTCTCCCAACAATTACTTGGACCGGATATTAGACTACATTGGGACAGACCCAACATACAAATATTTTGAAACCCGGACATTCCGTTCAAAAACTGGACATCTAGAAACCATAGCTGCATAGCTAGAGGTAAGGTTGCTTATAGCTCCAACAGAAAAGGCTTGTCTTTTTTTGCTTCACTGTATTTGGGCCATTACAGCGGCTAGCTAGCTATCATAACAAACCCTGTTGAAATCTGACCCCACCCCTCCCCACACAGAAACACGCACCACACCCAGAAACATCCCAAACTAATTGTAGAACAAATACAGGTAAAGGTTCACAAATTCGGCAAAAGTGTAAGGACTGAGATTGCCAAGTGCATCATAGATATGCCTTAGCATGGCTATTTTATGATATTTTCAAGTTTAAAATCCTGTATAGTACACCTTAAAATTTAGCATTTAAGGACATGTGCAGGTAGTTGAAGCCCAGGGAAATAGGTGATATTGCCTCCAGGATTTGGTTCCCTTGTCCAGTAATTTGTTGGCTAGTGAAAACAAGCTATTTACTTTCATACTGCACAAATTTTTTGTTGGACTGCAGTCGTACTGAGCTTACTTAAGAGACAATCCACCCCAGTGGTCTTGGCTTGAATGCTTTATTTTCAGACACTGTTTGAATGACATCACACTCAGAGGTTTCACGCATCTCAAAATCAAATTGCACTTTAATTTCAGTTAATATAGGTCTAAAGAAAACACTATACAGTAGTGTTTTATTGCTATGCTTTTTTTTTCTTATAAAAAGACATTCCAGGAGGTAAAACAAGGTGTCAAAGGAATCTGACATGCACACGGTTCACTTTTTGCTTAAACTGTACACGAAAATTATGAATGACAGAGCAGCACCCCGTATTGCTCTTTCAAATAGAAGGTGTAGGATCCGTGAGGTAAAGGGGAATCGAGGAAGGGAATTCAGCCATGTTCTGGAGGAGTGACTGACGGCTGCCAGATCTTCGTAAGCTGCTCCTCTTCCCCTGATTCCCTCTGGGCTCGGCCATTGTGGAAATACTCTGCAGGGAGAACCGGGGAAAATCCATGACCTTGAGTCAGAAAGCTGCAGATGTGTTGTAGGATTCAGATTTAATGATTTTTTTTTCTTTCTGTAATATACTTTAAAGATGGATATCACTTGACAATCCAAATGTGTAAAATGTAAGTCATTACTCCCCAGTCTCCTTTAATAATTAAGTCATTTGTACAAGAAATCAATTCTGCTAATGGGTGATCTGTACTGTAACTGGAGCAAATAATGAAAAAAGTAAAATCATTACTAGTTCACAACATTTATCACCATTTCTACAGCTTCTTACACTCACTATCTCTAATACTGCCACTGTTCAGTCTATGATGCATAGGCACATCAGGCCAAGGTGTAATGTATACAGAATACTACAATGTAGAGTTGTCGATTACCAACTGACAAACATCTTGATGTCAGGCAAAAAATGTTTTGCACCGACAAATCAATCTTCCTACACCATTTCGTCGCATCCAGTCGCTTTTACCACACTTCATTTGTAAACGAATTCAGTTAAACTTGAACCATACATCATACAGATTGGCATCAATGTATGAAGCACGAAGGTAACTACATGACGGAGTTGCGTATTAACTGTTTAAAGTACGTGGGTATATTAAGTTACTGGGTACGGTGTTCATATCCATGTGTTGCAAGTTGTACGTCGCTGCTTACTGCCGCTAGTTCAGTCGTCGTCGTCGTCATCATCGGGAACGAAGATATCGTGTTCCTCCAGATAGGCAGCGAAATTTTTGCTAATCAATGTCCCCACGTAAAGGAAGGGCACCGTCACCACGGTCATCCGGAAAAGACCGAAGGAGGTCTGAATGACAATTAGGAAGACCACTGTTACTCTATTCAGGATTTCTGTTCTTTACTGGTTTATAACTGGTCTGTCTGGCTGACATACACAAATCAGATACTATTAGCTCCCCGGCACGATAAGGTTGCCTTCGGCCAAGCTTTGTCTCAGTTTCTTGCTTTCCCGGAACAAGCAATGCATTGTGATAAATGTAGCATGTATAACGTAAATGCGTCCATTCAATGTCTACTGATACTAGCCTATTATCAGGGAAATCTGCTAGTAGGTTGCAGTATAGCAGTAACATTATATTGTTAATATTTAACGTAAAGTTCTAACTTCCTGCCTTATCAATTGCAACCGACTGTATTAGCGTATGCCAATTCGCCGCTGTCACTGTCAATTAAACACCTCGAGCTTCCATTTGTATTACGGATCCCGAATAGTAACGCTGTGGTTATCTGTAATTATTTTATTACGCTATTAAATGTACTGCAATTTTTAAGAGAAACCTAGCTACTTGGTCGAGTCTCTCTCTCTCATAGTTTGTTACTTCCAAAGGGCAAGAAGCGATCTCCTTTTTCTATGCACACTTACTTTCACCGGCTGTGGTGGAATGCCGCCAGATGCCGTGGAGACAGTGTTTCGGTACAGTGTTAAACGCGCAGCGGGGCATTTTGTCCCAGTATTTAGTGTTGAAACTCCGGCGCTTTTCAGAGCCGAGAGCCGGGAAAGACGAAACACAGCCGACGCCATCTTTTCCTGAATGTAGTCTGTTAGAGGACTGACGTTTATTTCGGGGCGGGCCCTTGCCTTGCCTGTTTCAGTGCACGCCTTTCACCATGGCGATCTGCAATAAATACATTTTCTCTTGACTGGGAGTTGGATATCTTTTCTCTTAGCTGTCTTACCGAGCGTCAAACCACTCCTCCAGAGATAATATATGGTCAGCACTGGTAACACAGATTGTAGCAGGAGGGAACGCCCTGGTAACGACCTGTGTTGACAAAACAGTTGACAGTTGTACTTGAGGGCGCTTTCCGTTTTGGAAATAGTTGACGCCATACAGTAGTTTTTTTAATCAAACCTTTAAATACCCCCGTCACTCAGTTTTATGTCATTTAATGCATTTTTTTGCATATGTTAAGTTGTTTTATGGACGGGATGATAGTAGTGGGTTCAATGAGTAGGGTGAGGTGACCTATCCAAGAGAATAGATCGATCAGCTGTTGCAGCATTGTGAATGTAGTGACGTCTATTAAAGGGATGGTTTATTTTCTCGAGTATATTGATATTAAATTTTGTTTCCGATTGGCCAAGAGTTTGTTGTGCAACGCAGAGAATTTTAGCTACATGCATCTAGTTTCTGACAACCTGCCAACTTTCAATGACTGTTATGGGGGCATTTGGGGGATTGAAGTTCAAAACATGAAAATAGTAAAACAGAACTAGCAATAACAACAACAAAACTAAAAAAAACTCCGGAAGTTTTTGTAATACTTTCAGTGTTTCAATTTGAATAATCACATATGTATTCAGGTCACCTTTGGCATTTTAAAATATTTTTAATTGTTTTGTCATTTTGTAACACCATCTCAGTTCACTCCAGCATTTTAATATCAGTGTTATTTACAAGTACCTTTTATTAATATTTACAGAACATATAAACATACAATACCAAGTGGCAATGCAATATTCTCTTAAATATTTTAGAAACTATTGTTATTTGCAAGTCCAAAGGAATAACATCCTTCCAGTAAATCAGACAGAACAATGAATACTCTACAACAGTGTTAACCAACCCTGTACCTGGAGTTTTCTTTTCAACCCTAATTTACCACGCCCAAATCTAATAATCAGCAGCTCAATGCAGGTATTTAGCTGTTGAATGAGGCGTGGAGGTATAAATTAGGGTTGAAAAGAAAACCTATAGGATGGTAGATCTCCAGAAACAGGGTTGCTTACCAGTACTGTACAGCAATACAAATATTTACACACCCCATAGATTATACCCCCATACTGAACTGCACAGGGGAGCACATACCACAGAACTATTTGTAGGCTATAGTACTACGCTGCAAGGTGAACTGGGGTAATGTGACCTCGGGGGTCAGTAACTGCATTTTTCTAGTCTGAAAAAGTGCCATACATCAGAGAGGGAAAACTGGATGGCACCATTTTACTGCAAATGGAGCAGATGGTTAGCTTATGAGTTTGTTCTTTTGTGTGTGTGTGCATTTGATTTAATGGTATATGCAAAAAAAAGTTCACAAACTGCAGCTAATGCAGAATGCTTTGCTCAGGGTTTGTGCAGTAGTGCATTTCTTGCTTAAAGTAAATCTGCTTAGATATGGTAAATAAATAAGAATACACCTACAGTTATTTCTCAAAATAAAATAAATATTCTTCCCATATTCCAGATTTCCCACAACATATTACTTAGAGCTCAATTAAAATCACATTTATGGATAGAAATTTAAACTAACATAGAACTGAAGTGTAAACGGTAAGAATGAGTCTCCCTTGCTGAATGAGACAGAATGCGGTTTACTTTTCCCTGGCGTTTCCATGGAGCCCTTCTTCTCAGGTTTCCTTTAGCCAGCTTGAGTGGCATAATATTCTCTGCTCACTAGACACAAAACACACAGCAAAATGATTATTTTTAACATTTCTTGCTCTTGTCTACTCACATCCTTCAGGGCAGTGGGGACATAAAAGCTATGGCACTAAATTTACTGGCTGTCTCCCCTTTCCTGGCTGTCGTGTGCCAGGGCCAACCTGGCTGACCCAGAGCGTGACTGCGTTTGCACTGCCCCTGTACACACAGGTAAAGCTGATGGCCATGCATGGAATGCTAGTTCGCCCAAACGGAGAAGAAGTTCTGGAATTCCTCTGCAGTTTGAGGCTGACAGTTTGTGCATTTTGTCTCCTCTGGTTTTGGTGGCACCAGAAATGTTACGCTTGCGGATAACGCACAGCCCATCTCTAAGGGGGCCTGCATCGAAATGGACTATTAAAGAACACAAAAACTAGCCTGGTTTCACCTTTGTTTTTTTAAAAAAGGAGCATAAATGATCTGTCCCTGTTCCAGCTCTGCAGTGGAACATTTAATGTGTTCTTACCTGATGTTGTCTGAAGGAGAGACTTCTGAAGAACTTGCTGATCTCAAAGGCTCCAGCTCTTCTGTCCTCACCCAGCCTCACAATTTTCGCTCCTCCAATGGAGGCCCTCAAGCTCAGGGTCCTGACCACCTGAGCCCCTGGCTTGGCAGGCCGAGCGGAAATGGTAATGTATGACGCATCTTTCTGCTGTTCCTGGTAACTGACTGTAAGGCAGAGAGAAATTCATTTGTACACTCTGTACCCCAGAGGATATTTACACACATGGGTCCCATACAACAAGTAATACAAGCTAGAAGAGATGCACAAGAGACAATTTGTCAATGTCATTGAAATGCACACAGACACAGTCACAGACCTGCAGCAGCGAGCACGGTGTCTGTGGTGGTCGTAAGCTCCATGAGGACTGTGGGATAGGCAGGATGCAACAAGTACAGCCTTCGGAGGACCGGGTTAGCTGGATCCACAGTTGGAACCACACCTTGAGAAGCCTTCAGATGGAAACAAGATCAAAATTTAAGCAAATGACTATAAAAAAGACAAATACACAACAATAGACAAAATACACTTGTGGTCAACCTAATAATGTAAAGGGAAGTGTTGTGATTTTACCTGAAGACCATATAGGACTACTTAGTTACAATAAATGCCTACAGCTTCAAATTTAAAATACTTTATACATTAGCATATGTGAAGTTCAGATGAACTAGGGGAAATGTGAATTCCACTCACAGGAGCCTTGGTGATGTTCTTTAGTGTCTGGAGCTCTCCAGCCCAGAAGAGAAAAACTGAGATCCCAGAGGAAGTCGCAATGGAAGAGCCCTCTAAATCCAGCTGTGGGCACACAAACTCTGCCTCCCACAGACCCCGCCCACTCGCACCATCAATCAGCTGGACCTGAAGATGAAACAGTAGGTAGGATCATGGCTGAATGAAGTTCCACGCTTTTCAGTCTGACTACTGTGTCACGAATATATGTTCTGGCTAGAACATAGTACTGTCATTACTGCAGTCACATGCAGAAGATATATTGTAAGTTGCTGGGTTATGGGGTATGATCATAATTACCTTTCTTACTCCAGGAGAGACAGACTGCTGGATAAGGAGGTCTGGAATGCCATCTTCATTGAACTGACCTGGGGCAGGACGACTGAGGAACAGCAGATCAAAGATGGGAAGATACTGGTTATACTCGTATGGATTACTTCATCACATTCATAGTGCTCTGTCCCCTTTCAGTGCCAGGAAGATATTCTCCCTTCTTTATGTTTTTTCTCGATCGGTCTTCTTGACCTCTGTATGTCTCACCCGTGTATGTCTGCAGAGTTCACAGTCCACTTGGCGTGGGTGTCGCTTTCTCTCAGCACCGAGAGTTTACTTGACCCACACACCAGCACCCAGTCACTGCGGCTGGAGTTCAGGTTGGAAATAGAGTCGAAGTTGTTGTGGTTGTTGCACAATCCAGCCACAAGAGGGAGCATGAACTCAACTTGTTCACTGTTACTGAAACCATGGAAAAAGGAAAGAAAACCTCATTGGATGCAAAATGATAAACGCACCATCAATCACATCCAATGTAGATCTGTAATATTTGAGTTTTCAAGGGAAGTTATATAAGTTATTTATATCCAAGAGATGTAAACTTACAAAAATGTATTAAAGCATTTAGCCATTAAAAAAAATCATTAAATTGAGGTAAAATTGATAAAGGACTGCTCTCTACCTGGAAATGTGTATGAGAGAGGAGTTTGTTCTCAGTTTTTCCCAACTGGGGTCCTTTATTTTCAGGATGGGCGAAATAGGTGCCCTGCCAGTTGCCTGAATGTATATGTCTTTTAGAGAGGCTGCCTCCACAGTGCCTGAGGGGGGAAAATATGCATGTGAAATTAATTTCACATGCTTTTTCAAATAAAATTGAATAAATAAAATGCCTGTAATGTAATGTAAAATGAACTGTTCAGTCAAACCCAGTTTTAGTTTTAGGTTTTTAATATTGTTACATGAGAGAAAAGTATGAGTGAAATTTACAAATGTGTACACATTTAATGGTGTCCAATATTGACACTCAGTAGGATGCAATGTGGAAAACCCATTGCAGCAGTAGTGATCTCCGGTTTGTGACTGAGTAAATGCTGCCTGTGTAAATAAGCATGTGGTGCAGTGTGCAAGTCTCTTCAGTGGACTTCACAATCCAGCATAACTGCAAACCCCAATGGCCTAGGCAGGCTTGGTGGGTTTTTGGCAGGAATAACTTGAATGGCACAGCGTTGTCTATTTGCACGTTTTGCAATGTTTATTCATACGGAAACATGAAGAGTAGCCTCACCCAGTCCAAGCAGAATGTAGTGCGCCCCCAGGCCGGTCACATGCAAATCAGGCCCAATTGGCTTCCCTCGGGCTGTGAGGTTAAAGGTCACAGAGTGTCCGATTTGATTGCCAGACACTCCTGACAGCAGGAGCAGCGAAAGGCCAAAGGAAGACGAGACCTGCGGGAGAAAGAAAAAAAAAAAACAAGACCAGGTCAAAACCTAGTATACGGCTGGACCGGCCGACCAATGGTGTAACTTCATCACTCAGTCACAGACATTCGCGTTTATAGGGCTGGTCCCACTGTTGCGGTCCAGCCAAAAAGGTGTTAACAGTATGTACTGTGTGTGTACAGTGAGTGTGTCCTGAGTGGACTTTGTCTGTGTAAACAAATACTCTGCTCAAACAGCAGGTCTGAGCAGAAAGACAAGGTTACAGCCTCAAGGGGGAAACCTACATTCGCTTTGCATAAGACTCAAAACAGCTGCGCCTGTACTGACTTTGCGTAAGACTCGGCTGCTAATAATGAAGTCAGACCTCCTGAATGTCTCGGGAGAGAAAACCATCTAGGCATTGGCCAATCTGTAAATGTTCTTCCAGCATTCCATTCATGACACAGCATTGCAAGGTTTACAAGAAATATCGTAGGGGAGACCGTTTGGCCAACTCTCAGCCCATCTATGAATCCCATCGTGTGGTTGCAGTTACGTTTACTGTAATCAGTCTGAACTTGTCTGAAGTGGTTGTCGCGTGAAGAGTATATCAGATTACAGAGAATGCTGCTGTATTGTAGATTATTAATAATTATGGAATATCTGAATGCAATAACAAAATAGTGCACATATTATTTAATGAATTTAAGGTGAAGTAATTATAGGTCTGCCCCCACTTGAAACCATTAGCTTTGACACCACATCTATACGATACTGGAATGATTGACAGTGTACATCTGACGAGACTACTTGTCGATGGGAGCGTACCTGGTCAACAGGTAGAGTGGCAATCAGGAAGTCAGGGACCGAGTCTCCATTGAGGTCCGGTATTAAGACTGCCTGGGACACGATCTTGCCTGGTGAAGCTGACCACAGCTTCTTCCCTGAGGGTGAATATTCAAAATTGCAAATATATTTGAACTGTCAGACTGAAGTACAACAGCACAGAGCTACACCGGTGCTCCTCTGAACACTAGAAAAATGACACAATATGGAGGATACACCCTGTCACAGATACAAACAGAAAGATGAAATGTGATCGACATCCCTCCTGTTCTGATGGCAAATTGTTGGGTGAGAGTAGATCACAGGCAGGGTGGTATGCATTCTGAGTGCTGACACAGAAAACCATCTGCTGCTCTCAAGAGTTCAGCTGAGTTTGAGTTTAGCTGTATCAGTGTCTCAAAAGGAATTTACTATGAATTACATAATACAATAATAATAATAATTATAATAATAATAATTATCATTATTACCATCCAACTCCCAGGGACAGCTTTCTGATGAGCAAACCAAGGGATTCATTCAGAAGGCAAGAGCTGAAGTGAGAACACTGTTTCACACAGTCATGCTCTTTCATACAAAACACTGGCAGATTTAAGAGAAAGAAGGAGCTGAGGTTTTATGAAAGACCAGAGGCACAAAACACCCTTTTTTGCATCCAACAAGGTGAGATTTCCACAGAGGGGGCAGGGGGTAGCGCAGTGACGCTTCGGTTCTAACCGGTGGCTCCGCTGACTGCCGTGATGCGGGACGATCCGATTACGAGGCACAGGGGCCTCTGGGCCCGTCCCGCAGATGCCCCCTCTGGGCCCAGCGAGCCCTGCAGGAAGGCTCGGAGTCTGCCCCCTGCAGGTCGAGCCTGGGGCTGCATGCCGCACTGGATGGATTTCACCGACTCCCTCACGTCCGTCTTCCAAAGCTCCTTCCCGCTGGCCGCAGAGAGAGCCAAGACGCTGTACTCTGAGGGAAGGCAAGTTACATTAGCATTTAGCCATCGCTCTTATCAACTAATACCGCTTTTACATTTATACACACATTTCTATCTGTATGTATATACACCGTTTGTTTATACGCCTGGAATTGGAGCCACATACAGTACTTGCACAAATTATGGAAACACTGTGCTTAAAAGGAGTTTAGTACTCTAAAAACTTTAATCTTTGCCTTTTCTCCAGCCGTTTCTCTTGGAACCATTTTTATCTGTTGAAACTGCTACCTTCTTGAACACAAGTGGTAAGCATTGTGACATGTGACCATCAGTAATTTGAAATTAAGTATACAAGCCAAAAAATGTGGTTTTCTTTACATGAATGTTAATATTTTATCTAGAAAAATAGTGGACAAATAAATACATTTTCAAGCTGATTAAAAATTCCAACATTAAAAATTATTTTGGTATGAACAAATAAATATAGGAAGGTGCAATGATTTTTACTTGTTTACCACAAATAGTCATTATATATTAATTTTTGCTTTGTGTTGATATTACATTTATTACACACCACATTTATAATGCCAAAAAGAGAAATAGTTGCAAAATATTGCATTAATCGTCAAACTGTTTATAAATGCAGTGTCTCCACATTTTGTGCCAGTACTGTTTGTAGACTAGATATTACCACTTACTGAGGGAATAGGTTATCAGTCATCTCTTGGATAACAAAAAGTCAATATGATTGATCTCTCTTAACTGAAGTGATCATAGCTTTATCATGTTATCATGAACTCATATATTCTAAGGTGGCTACAGGAATGTAGTAGATTTCAAATGCTTCAAAATCAGACTGCAGAAAAGACAGGGTCATAATTACAGCACCCTGCACACTGCTTATTATAGCATGCTAATGCTACACTAGAGAACGTAAACAATAACAGTTGAGGTGGCAGTTGTGATTCAGATACAGATGCAAAGCTTCTAGCCCAATGCTTGCCAATGATTCCCAGGTGGGGCTGCACTGTTGTTCACTGTTGCACTGTTGTTCATTTTAATTATGTATAAGAAACAGGACATTTGGTGTGGGAACACACATGTTTGTGTAAGGTCTGGCTTAACAAACAGATATAACTACGCCATGCAGCACTTTGGAATGACCAACACCCCTCTGAGAAAAGCACATTGTTAAACCTGCTAAGGTAAAAAGCAAAGTGTGTCAGCTCTGTCATCAATCCTGTGTAGGGGTATATGCATATTAATGTTTTATCTAAATGTATACATATATTTATTTACCCTGAAAGGGGAGCAGGAGTGGCAGAGTGTTTGGTAATTTTCACATGCTGTGTCTACAGTTACCTTTGCTGTAGACCTGAGAACCAGCAGGCTGGCTTTCATTGGTCTGCTGTGCAACTCCAACTAGCACATCTTCAGTGGCATCACTGTCTACATCCCAGAGTGCTAGAGAAGGGTAGAAACCACCTGGAAAGAAAGCAACACCATGAAGGAGACTATAATTAATTTAACTGTTAACTTTACTTATTTACAAGTGGGTGCTGGACATTCATTCTACAATGCACATCACTATGGTGGTTGGTATTTGTAACTGACGAGTACAAATTAAAAAGCTGCTAGGTAGTTCAGCTAGTCAGCTAATCAGCACCTGGTCCTAATCTGTACAGAGTTACTGTTCTTTACAACAGAAAATGCAGTGAAAGGCACATTTAGCCCTGCTACCCTTTTCCACTGAGTTTCTCAGATCAATGTTGCACCCTTCAGTCCAGCCCAACCCACGTAACCTGCATATCCATGGCTTACCTCCAACTTCACCCAGCTCTCTCTCCCATTGTGGACTCCCATTGTCCAGTTCCCCCTGCTTGCACGGCAATAGAAATGCACACAGGAGCACCAGCAGCACAGCACAGCACAGTGGCACCAGGAAAAAGGCGGTCCGGATAGTCCCTCTCAGCCTGGCAGCCTTCTCATCCAGGTCCGAACCAGAGCCAAGACCCAGCCCTGAGCTCCCTGTAGACCCAGGACCCCCTCCACCGTTGCTCCCTACATCCCTAATGCCCTCCCTCTGACTCCAGTACTGCCTGGTCTTCAGGTCCTCTTTCTCCTGTCTGTTTTTACTTGGGTACTGCTCCCTCCATTCCTCCTCATCCTCCTCCACTTCATCATCTTCCACTAGCCTGCCTGCCCTACCGGTCCGCAGGTCTGTTGCCCCTGCTCCTAAACAGCTTCCCCTTCCCAGTCCGTTGCGAGGGTAATTAAGGACGAGGTCATCTTCCTCACTCTCGTCCTCGCTGTCTGCCTGAGTGAGAGGGTCATATTCCCCCAGCTCGGAGCTCTTCTTTCCTAGAAGGGAAGACGAAAGTTAGCAGAGCATTCCTGGACATACAATTAATTTGACTATCTCGCTGACAAGTAACACGGCTAGCATGCCACAGCCATTTGGATTTTAACATACCTTGAGCTAAGGTTGTTGCACAGATCACTGCAAAGCTATCAAGCTAACTCATTTTAGGACGAATAAATTTTATAATTTAGTAACTGTCGGAAAACACATGAATATTATTTGAATTGGTAATGTTAGCATGTTATCCCGGATGGTGTCCGGGTGAATGTTAGCTTGTGCGTCACGGGTATTTGCAGGTGGTCTAGCAGTGCGCATAGCTATGCGTTACCTAGCCATCTGACATGAAATCTGAAGCACAGCATAAACGATGGAGATACATTTAAATATTTAATCTCTCGAACAAGCAGAAAGTCCTGATGTAATAAATACATCGCGTATAGACACTGTGTTTCCTGACATGCTCGCCTATCTCTAAAATGAATGGCCATTCAAGCTGCATGCTAGCTAGCTACTACTGCATCACAACGCAGCACAAGTACAGTAGGTTTGTTATTACACGTCCACCACATTGTAAATATATTTATGGCTAGCTGTTTTAAATACTAACAATAATTTGCATGCGTATTCCGTGTCTTACCAGGCAATTTCAGTGCTCGAGACAAAGCTGCAGCCATGTTCTCCAGCTTCTATGTGGGGAGTCCCGTTGCAAATTCAAGGCAACGGTATTAATGTTTTTCATGCACCCCCACTCCATACGCATTCTGGGATCCGTAGTTCTTCTTTCTTCAGTTCCGTTACCCATGTCATTATGAAACAACGTTAATCTGTTTAAACAATTATGCTTGTTCATTATTTTAAAATGTTTCGCATTTCGAAGTTATAATGCTGGTTAAACAATGTAACTGATAATTTCTTCTCAGTTATCTGTGTTTGTTCATTAAGACAAATTTTCACAATGCGTCTTCATTGGTTACAAATTTCATAGCATAAAAACACATTCTTAAAAGTCAAGAATTTTCTTTTTTTAAACATGAAGAGAACAAGTTATGCGAAGCTTCAACATCTGAAAAATGTGCTAACTTTCACAGAACAACACGCAAACCAATTTTTTAAAATCAAAAACACCAAATTCATATGCATGAAACACAATACCACAATGACAGGAACATTTAAAAGGTGAACAATTTTGCATTACAAACAATCATGCGCCTGTTTACTTAATTTTAAATTAAATTATCAGGTCCACTGATGTCTTTCGGTAGACTTTGATTTTCCTCATCTCCCACAGGACCTGCTTGATGGAATTGCCTATCCTCCACTGACACTGGAGGGCGATGGACTTGACGATTATTTCTTTCCAGTTGTATGTGCTCATTTAGTCATATGGAGATGGATTTCCATAACATTTTATTATTTGCATGTAACCTTTTTTTTAGGCTAATTGCCCATGGGTGTGTGTGAATGGTGTGTGCCTTGTGATGAACTGGCAACATGTCAAGGGTGTATTCCTGCCTCTAACCCAGTGCATGCTGGGATAGACACCTGCCCCCCACGACCCCTACCAGGAATAAGTGGATTACATACTGGATGGATGGATATAAGTTATAAAGCTGGTTAAACAATGTAACTTATTCTTTTTTCCAGTTGTATGTGCTCGTTTGGTCATACTGAGACCTATTTTCATAATGTTTTATTATTTGCATGTAACCTATTTTAGGCTAATTCCCCAAGGGTGTGAGTGAATGGTGTGTGTGTGCCCTGCAGTGAATTGGTGACTTGTCCAGGTGTATTTCTGCCTTTTCGCCAATGCATACTGGTATCGGCTTCAGTCCACAGCACTAAGGAGGTTGCAAAACAACTGAGTTCCAGCGTCAGTGGAGGATCATCAACACCATAAAATAAGTCCTGTGGGAGACAAGGAACATGAAGGTCTATCAAAGAACATATGTAGACCTAGTCACTCTCCAGAGAATAACAAAATAATGCATAAAACCATAAATAAACCATGAGACATTTAATAATTAAGAAAAAAAATATGATCTTTTTTAGTCTTTTACTAGCTATGTGTTATGTGTGTGCGCTTTCAGCTCATTTTTAAATAATTCCTCTAATGCTTCTAATATAGTGCTTCATATTCTAGGTGGTTCGTATCTTCAATATATTGTACTGTACTGCAATATATACTGTATACGTAGCATTCCTTTTCCGCTTGAAGACGTTGCTCAATGGCTAAAGTGACAGTGTGATGACGTCACACTACATTTAGCCAAGTGAGCGTGCACGATGCTTCCTCGAGCCAGTGAGGGAGAGGGAGCAGAGCGCGTTCTCGAGAGGGGAGAACCTCGAGACACAGGGCCAAAAAGAGAAATAAAGCAGAATAAAGCATAGATATTGTACGCACTAAAGTGATTGATGAATGAAATATAACCGTGTCGTCACAAGTAATACTTATATTTTACTTGAAGAAATAAATATATCCTAACTTTTGATGCATAGCTAGCTTTCCACAGCGCCTGTTTTAAGCCAACTCAACGCCGAGTTGAGATACCTAGCTACCCAGCTAGCCAAGTCAGACAGTGAAAATTAAGAATATATGGAGTGAAGGAGAGGCGTACAGGAGGCGGAATATTTTTGCAGAATATCTCGCAGTTGTGCGTGTCAGAAATTCGCACAACCCTAAAGAAGTTCGTTTCTTTTTTATTCAAAAAGTTGGCTTCCGCTTGGCACAGGCCTGTAGTTGTGGAGTGTCGCGAGCTAACGTTAGTTACTTCGCGCGTGTAACAATCGGCGCGTGGTTCGGCTGTCACGGAACCGCAAAGTCGGTGAGGAAGATGTCGGCTCAAGCTCAAATGCGGGCAATGCTGGACCAGCTGATGGGCACGGGCAGAGATGGTGAGTACGGATGCTTAGACAGCTACTTTAACGTTAGCTAGATTGCTAACATGAAAACATGTTGAACTGTTTTTGAGTGTAACGTTAGCTAGCTAGTGCTAGCATACCTAAACACAAGAACACGCCATCATTCATCAAGCTTGCCAGCTTACCAGTCGCATTAGCTAGCCAAACTGCAAACTACTTTTATTGCAGAATTTCTTGCTACCAGTCGCTCGAGTGTCAGAAGAGGATGTATTCATATTTGCAGCTTTTTTTGCGTCCACAAAATTCAGTTTTTCGCGATCTGACGCCTATTGAAACTGGCAAGGCGGAGTATTGGATTGTGGCTGTCGGCCAATCAAGACGCCACTTTAGTGACGGCCACCTTGCTGGTCCATTCAACAAGTTAGCTTAAAAATGACTGACGAGTGAAGAGGGCGGGACTTGGGACACAGGTGGTTCAATGGTGTAACTGCCATTTTTGTACCCTGCCGGTGATTATTTGAGTAAAGGGACATTTTCTGGGGCTATATATATATATGTTTCTACATTTCAATATATATAAATATCTACATTTCACTGTACACAAGGAGGATATAGATTGCCTTTTGACTTTTTTATTTGGAAAGTGAGTCAGATGAAGTTCCTGTGCAATGCAGCTGTGCTCATCAAAGTATGTGTCAGATCATCCATCCGTCATTTGGTGTCGGTTACTAAGTTTAATTAAAGTAATAATTATCAGCATGGTTATCTGGTGTCTTGCGGTGGGTTGCGAATTTGCGATGGCGTGTGTCTACGCAACTACATTTCCACCTGTGTGGACTGTCATTCCAGGTGACAGCATGCGGCAGAGGATCAAGTTCACAGACGAGAGGGTGTGTAAGAGTCACCTGCTGGACTCCTGTCCTCATGACATACTGTCAGGCACGGTCAGTACGCTGCACGGCAACCTGCTGGATCCCTACTCAAACCCACTAACCTGCATCATCTACATGTACCTTCACTGTAACACACTAATGTTTCCTGAATTATTCTGCACGTCTGAGCCAGCGTTAAGGATTCGAAATTTGCTATTTACTGTACTGACTGATAAATGTGCCCACATTGCAGCGCATGGACTTGGGAGAGTGTGTGAAAGTTCACGACCTGGCTCTCCGGGCAGACTTTGAGATTGCCTCGAAAAAGCAGGAGTACTTCTTTGAACTAGATGTGAGTTATGTTTTTTTGTTCTTTTTTCTTGTCATGTTTAACTTTGTATTTTTCCCCCTCTTCTTGTCACCTATGTTTTAATGATATACTGTGTACGTCCAAGTGCTTTTACAACCTGTGTGTGTTCTGCCTGATTTTCTTCGCCGGTGCATTATTAGCTTCTCTCCCTGCCTTTGTCGCTCAGGCCACGGAGCACCTGCAGTCCTTTATTGCGGACTGCGACCGGCGGACAGAACTTGCGAAGAAGCGTCTGGCTGAGACGCAGGAGGAGATCAGCGCAGAGGTTGCTGCCAAGGTGCGCGCTTGCGTCCTCCGTCACGGCCCGTCCTTCCGCGTGGAGGGGCTCTTATCCCGCCTTCACTTCTATTCTATTTTTTCCCCACATTTTGGGAATGTGTCCTGTGCCCCCTCTGCTCCCACTGTGGGTCAGGGGGGTGAGCAGACAGATGGGACAGTCTCTGGCCTCCCAGGTTTAAAGTCTGTGCTATTCCTTAGGGCTTCCATGGATGCTGAGAATCTTTGAAAATGCTGAGATGCCTTTATTTTGAAATCAAGGATTAAGAAGTAATTCTTAATCACAATCCATATTCTACTCAAAATAGTTGCAGTTTGGATTGGAGCTGAAAGAGCTGGTCTTGGGTTATCATTCATTTCCAGTGACATTGAAGGTTTTTTTGATAGTCCGCAACACTAACCATGTAACCTATGTTGCGGTTTTTCCTGCTTCCTGAATTATGTGGGATGGAATTTTGAAACTCCTTGACCTGGTGGCAGCGGTACAGGCTAGCATGGGGCCCTGATTCCTTTTTCTCCTCTGCAGGCGGAGCGAGTGCATGAGCTGAACGAGGAGATCGGGAAGCTGCTGGCACGGGCGGAGCAGCTGGGGGGCGAGGGGAACGTGGACGAGGCGCAGCAGGTGCTGGAGAAAGTGGAGAAGACTCGCGCCATGAAGAGAGAGGCGGAGGTGAGTGAGCCGTGCAGCCGAGCCGGACCTGTACAGCTTATCAGTCATCAGTCATCGTAGTAATTCGGCTGACTCACTCCCGCATATTAAGCCTTTATTTCAAAATATCTACAAATGCCAGAGAGAAAGTTGTGGTTACTCAGGGTGCACAACAATTAGAGAGAGGTTTTCAGTTGCCAGAGAGTTTGGGTCTCAGTTGTGAAAGTGTGTAAAATTTTCAGTGTCATGTTGTCTCACATCGTGTATTGCTCTTAAAAGGACGTGTACAGGAACTCGATGCCAGCTTCCAGTTTTCAGCAGCAGAAGCTCAGAGTCTGCGAGGTGTGCTCTGCGTACCTGGGTCTCCATGACAATGACCGTCGCTTGGCTGACCACTTTGGTGGGAAACTGCACCTGGGCTTCATTGAGATCCGTGAAAAGCTGGAGAAACTGAGGGTGAGAGAGAAGCTAGAGACGAGATGACCTGTAACTACATATGGATGGGCCACAGTAAACACAGTAATCAAAAATAACCTGGACTGAAATTGCTTCATTTTTCCTCTGTTTCCGAAGAAAACCGTTACTGAAAAACAAGAGCTGATGCGGAGCAGAAGACGGGAGGAACGGGATAGAGAGGAGGAGCGAGAGAGGGAGTGGGAACGAGAGCGCGAGAGGGAGCGGGAGAGGGAACGGGAGAAGGAGCGTGAGAGGGAGAGAGAGCGAGAAAGGGATAGACGAAGGTGAGCAACTGCAATGCCAGTTATAAATATATATCTCATAAAAACATTTGAGATGCCTGTTAATATCTGGGAATTTTGATTAGCTATTAATGACTGTCTTAAAGAGTAATAGAGTGATTTTTGTTTCTAATTCATATTTTAGTAAATATTTTATTTCCCCTCTTTCTTTTCAGGACGAGATCAAGAAGCGGAGAGCGTTACAGGTGTGTAATGAATTTTAAGATGTGTACGTCAGTTTCCATTTCTTCAAAGTATTATGAACTCCATTTGCTCAAGATAGATGTCCAAAGTATTCCCTGCCTTTCAGTCTTTAAATCCTTTATTGAATTGTTTTGCGCAGGAAACAAATTGGAAACCAACAAACCACATGTTTAATTTTGAGGTAAATCTGAGGTGAACTTGAAGAATGTAAGTAACACATAATGATGAGAACTGCCATTCAGCCCATCTAATATTGCCATTTACCTGGCAGTTAACTAAAGAATATCAAGCAATGCTTCAAGCCTCGACCTGAAAGCCACTAGGGTCTGTTTCGATTTCATGTCCCGGCAAGCTTTCACACACATTGACTGTTTAAGAAATACTTCCTGATATTTGTGTTGTAAAAATGTACCTTTTGCTCATTTCTACTTAATGTCCAAGAAAGATAGTCTGTTTCGTTTTCGGAAGTCTAACTCCCCATTGTATCGTTTATTATTTGCAAAACAGTTTTCCACAGAAACATTTTTTTTTAAGTCCAAAACTATAAAGAAGAACACAAACATTTGAAAGACCACCAATTACAAAACAAGGAAACTTCAAAACAAAATCTACGCAACTTTCCATCAGAAAAAAGTGTATTTTTAAAATTTACGAAAGATGTACCATCACCTTTAGCCCAATACCATCACCTTCAAAAATCACTCGAACAGAACTATGTGCAAAAATCCAAGACACAAAAAACAGACAATTGTATGTGAAACGAACCGTGCCAGACAAAGAGAAATGTCACAAAAATTCTGCTGTGTCTGTTGGAGGACTTGTCTAATCCCTCCCTGCCCCTCAGGGATGGTGGGAGCTCCTCCCATCACTCCAGAAGACATCACTCCTCTCGTTCACGGGAAGAAGGAGGAGAGAGAGAGAAGGACAGGGAGAGGAGGCACAGACACAAGGACAGACACCGCTCTCGCTCCCACTCTCATAGGAGCAAAAAGAAGAGGTATGTCCAAATAACAGGCAAAAACTGTCTCGCGCTCTGTTAGGTCTCTGTAGTATATACTGTAGTGTAATGGGTAAGGAACTGGTCTTGTAACCTACAGTTCACAGGTTCAATTCCCAGGTCGTACTGTTGTACCCTTGAGCAAGGTACTTAACCTGCATTTCTTCAGCATATATCCAGCTTTATGCATGGATGCAATGTAAATGCTATGTAAAAAGTTGTGTAAATGGATAAGAGCGTCTGCTAAAAATGCCTGTAATGTAGGTCTCTGTGTTTCATAGTTTTGAGTCACTAGCAGATACTCCTGTTCAGTTGGGTAAAGATTTGCATATTTGTTTTTGAATTGATATTTGACGTTGCTAATTTGTTTTAAGGGTTATATTTTAATGTGTAGTTTAGTGTTCACCTGACTTTCTACTTTTAAAAGTAAGAGACAAAATGCCCCTGAGCCGGATGTGTGGCGGATAGTTTAGGAATGTGTTGTTTCTACGATTACAAAGTATAGATCCGCTACATTTAGGTGTATTTAGTGAATGATACATACAAAACAAAAACTATTATGCTTGCCTATTTTTTTTGGCAGCATACGGATACTATTGTGCGATGATTTAGCCAGCGCTTTCTAGGAGCTCCGTATCACAGACTTTATCTGGCTTATTGTCGTACCATTTAGGACAGGGCAGATCTACATCCCACGAGGCATCTCACAAAGTATCTTTATTGGTTTTTTTACATTTTACATTTTTAAAAGGTCAAAAAGGAACTCAAATACATTCAGACATAGACATTCCCTAGATTTAAAAAAAAATCAAAACACTCAGGAAAAGGAAACCTAATACAAAATAAGTCTACCTATATTTAAACTAATAGTCACAAGACGCAATTGTTTTAAGAATATTTACAATAAATACATTTCTTAAAAAGTAAACAAAAATACGTGCGCTCGGGAGTGGTGTGCAGAGCTCCGTTATTCCTATTAAACTCACTTACTTTTGAACCAAACAGGACAGGGCAGATCTGCAACCTGCGAGGCATCTCACAAAGTAGGTGAGTCACCTACTATAGGCGGACCTGTGCCCTTTCAAAAATTCTTCTCGCAAATCTGGGCGAGGACACAGGCGTCACCCCGCGTCGTTATTTTCCTTACTCATCAGTTTAAGGCATGCCTTCTCCAAGCTACCACTGAACCCACCGGCACTGAACCTATGCGCTTACTATCACGGTGGGCGCCGATGAAAACGTTTATGTATTATGTACTACTTGATTCTTCAAAACAATCCTATTTTAATTCCACCTTATAATATTATTTATATTTTATTAAGTTGAAGTCCACAAAGGTATAGTTTGAGCAGCTTTGTTAATGTTGAGGGGCGCCGCAAAGACTTCTGGGACAGCACACTGAATTGCTTCAGGGTCATTCAAAAGGTAGAGTGTCACAAAACATTCCACAAGGAGCATGATGGAGAGTGGAGTCCAGAGCTTGTCAAACCCGCTTCAAAATCTCAAGCTCAGCTCAGACTTTACCTCCCATTATCAGCATGACCATGTTTACTGCTAGAGTTTTGTCACTGCTAATGTGCTGATGTCAGACAAGGACAGTGCACTATTGGCTGTTCACAGTGTAGAATTATAAGTCTTGTTGTCATCACAAACCCTTTGAGCCTAGACTAAAGTCTTGTGTTAATATTAAACGTTTGATTTTGTTGGAACGGTCAAGACAAGAAAAAGACTGCTCAGACTGAATTCATAACCATTGCACACTAATCGTGTGTCGCGACGGGTGTGCACCAACTGTGGCACGACTGGCGTGATTTTACTCAGACTTGTAAGACTGAAATCACTTAAAATATTGTCTAGTGTAATGTCAGCCAAAGGATAAAAACAGCTCTGTTACCAGTATAACATATTTAGTTCTTCATGAACTTTACATTCAGTGCCTATGTAAATTACACCTTCAGATTCACATGCAGTGATGCAAATGATGCAAATTAGGATTTGAAGCAAAGACTTATGGGGGCTCATGCAGGGCCATCAGATGATACTGTGCCCCCTTTTAGTGATGTCAGTATTGAGGAATTCATATTATTAAAGGGATGGTCAAATGCAGAATGCACGCGTATCTTATGCACTGCTTTCTGTCCCCCAGGTCTTCTCGGGATCGGTCCCCCCACCCCAGAGAGAGGGAGCAGCAGTCACCATCACTGGAGCGAGGGAATGAAGGCAGAGCAGAGTGGCAGAGGGAGGGGTGGATGATAGAGAGGGAGGGGTCCCCTTCGGTGGAGATGCCCAGAAGAGACCCCAGTGAAGAGAGAGAGAGATCTATTTCGGTCGAGAGGGACAGACGCTCTAGTTCTGAAGAGAGGGAATCGGGGGAGCTATAGGGATACTGAGACGGACAGGTGTGGAGTGTACATACCGTATATAAACAGGTTGGGGAGGTGGGTGGGTGGGGGGGGGCTAGTTGGGGTATGATATGGTAGGACGAGATAACAGGAAAATGTGGAGCCAGAAATAACAGAAGTAAAATGGGAGGAAAAATGGGAAATTGTCCCTGGTGAATGTCAGAGAAAATGTGAGGGGGGAGGGGGGTGCTGAAGGAGTGAAGTACAGAAGGAACAAATGGGGAGACAGATGACACCCAAAGGCTGTTTATTTTATTTTAGCATGGCTGTTGGGTTATTGTTTTTTATTTTTATGATGATGATCCTTGTTGTTATCAGTACTAAAAAAGATACTCAATCACTTTTGGACTCTCCGATATAATGTTTGAATAAAAATTTTAAAAAGGATGAAAAAGTGTACACTGCACGAAAGACCCAGCTACCCTGATGTACATGTGATTAATACACAGAGGAGTTTAAATACAAATGCATTCACACAGACTACACCTGTCCCCATAAGACTGCAACAAACACGCACACAAACCTTTATGTAAAACTCATCAGACACAATGTATAGTCTGTAGATGTCAGTAAAGACATGGAAAAATCCTGAGAAATTGAACACAAACACACAACAAAAGAGAAGGACAGCATACTAACTCCAGGTTGTTAGAGTGCTGGGTGCCTGTGCCTTGATGTGCAATTTACACCAAAATTGAATAAAATGAAAGTTTCCATTCAAACACAATGACTCTGCTGCACTTCATTACTGTATGCATGTAGATAATAGGACGGGCTCCCAGACTTTTCTGATGCCACTCCAAATGAATGTTCACAAATTTACACTCCCACACGCATGCCTTATGCCTAACAACACCATTAAGCCGTGACTATTGGCAATATACCACGGCCTCGTGCCTCATTGGTTGTGATGTCCGACGTTGTAGCCTACGTTTACATATTTTACAGAGACGAAAATTTTTAGGCGACCCCGCATGAGGTTACGACCCACTGTTTGGGAACTCCTGTAATAAGGTATACTGTAGCCTGGAGGTGACACTATTATTGGACTTCATGGGTGTAAGTCGGTTAAAATCAGTTAGAGCATATTGCCCTCGTAATAGAACTGATTTACTCCAACACTACTGCACAAGTCTGTAATAACGAAGGAATATTTTTTTTAATGGAAATAGCAGAGATCCATGGTTCTGTGCAAATATAGTGGTGATAGTATGCATTGAATGCATATGCCACTAACAAGGTTAATTGCACAACTTTATTGTCAGTCAATACAATACTATAAAGTTTTCTTACATTTTTCGGCAATATACGCATTCCTCTACACGGGATTACTAGCACTTCATAAAAACTAACAAAATGAAACGCGCGTTTCTTACAATGTCTTTCTCTGTTATTCCTATTAAACTCACTAACTTTTGAACCAAACAGGACAGGGCAGATCAGCAACCTGCGAGGCATCTCACAAAGTAGGCGAGTCACCTCTGACAAGTGGACCTGTGCCCTTTCAAAAATTCCTCTCGCAAATCTGGGCGAGGACACGGGCGTCACCCCGCGTCGTTATTTTCCTTACTCATCAGTTTAAGGCATGCCTTCTCCAAGCTACCACTGAACCCACCGGCATTGAACCTATGCGCTTACTATCACGGTGGGCGCCGATGAAACCGTTCATGTATAATTTTCTACTCGAGTCTTCAAAATAATCCAATTTTAATTCCACTTTCCAATATTATTTATATTTTATTATGTTGAAGTCCACAAACGTCTAGTTAGAGCGGCTTTGTTACTGTTGTAGGGCGGCGCAAAGACTTCTGGGACAGAACACTGAAGCGCTTCTGGGTCATAGTTTTTATATTCTCTTGTGAACGTGAAATGGCTTTTGCATGGTATTGCCTGCCTTATTTTCTACACATGTAATATGATTATTATACGGAGTTGAATATTATATAGAATATTTGTAATATAAAATGCTCGTGAAATTTGAATTTCGCTGCTCGTGTACTGCTGTTATTTTTGAAATCATTAGCAGATTGAGAGGAAGTGGTTCATCTCTTTTGGCCCAATATGACCACCGTCGCCAGTCCCATCCTCTCCTCCCCATTTTTCCCCGTCACACGCGCTTCAGTCAGTCAGATAGTGAACAAGATGGCGGACCTTTCCCTGGACGAACTGATACGCCGACGAGGTTTAAATACTAGAGGGGCCACCAACAGGTATAAAACCAAGTATTTTACATCGCTGACTGGACGAGCGCGTTGAACTCTTGGTTCCCTGTCAGAGGTACCGATACAGTCAGCTTGGAGAGGAAGTAGACTATTTTGTTTTGGCTGGCTATATTGTTAAGAACCGCACAAAGTGAGAGCCCTACCGTCACAATCTCACTTATTGGCTGACGGAGTTCTTTTTTTGCCTAAAGGGGCCCTACGATTGGCTCTGGATTCTGTTACTCAAGTAGCTAGCTGTTAGCTTGCTAATTACTAAACTGTCCTCCGTGTATAGTTTGTGGTGAAGTGTTTTTATTCATGAAATTATTTTGAATTAGCAGTGATTAAATAATGACAAAGTCATGCCACGTCGACAATGCTTTCGGAGTTAGCTAACGTTTGTAAATTGCATGGTAGTTGCAGTAGCTAACGCAAGTTAGCCAGTAAAGCTAAGAAACAAACCCGATAGCTATCACATCACCATTTAATAAAACAATTTTGATGTCTCCTACATTGATACAGTTAGCTGAAATTGCACACCATAGGAAGTCCCCTGAAATCGTGAAATTATGTTGCGGTTTTCGTGAAAACTGCGTAAATAGTGGACGTGGCAGTATAACTATGAAGTTGTGGTAGCTAGCTAGCTAACGTTAGTATTCGTTTTTGCAGACCGCTCAGGTCAACTCAGTTATTACAGCCCTTATCCGGTTAGTATAGTTTCGAGTTCCAGGCTTGAGCTTAGATGATAAATAGCTATCTAGATTGTCATGTGATTTAATTAACAATTGAGAACTAAAGATTATCGGGTACTCGGCGGTGGTGTTGGGGGAGTAATACTAGTAGCTTTAAAGAGCACACATTTTGAAGCTAACTTTATGGGGAAATATTGTACTAGTATTATTAGTATAGCAGAAGAGAGACGAGTAAAGTGGTGGAATTATGTAGCTATTTATTAAAGGGACTGGTAAGGCAAGATGTGAAAAGATAAGTTTTTTTAAATCAAAATTAAGATTATATTTGTGGAGTAGGAAATGTGTTCGCTGACTGGATTGTTTCTTTTTTTGTTATGAACATTTTTTGGCTATGATTTCTGTTCCTCTGAATTCTTGCAGCATGGAATTGAGACTTGTGGGTTTCTTCTTAGGAATCACTCTTGCATTTCTCATTTTTTGTAGATAATTGCCCTCTCAATTCAACATTACTTCCCAGTACTGTTTATGAAATGACGGTTTATCTTAGTCCATTTTATTTAATCTTTGCTGCTCTGAGGATGAGCTCATCCACAGTAAGGAATGACTGCATCATGGAAGTCAGTGTGTTCACAGCCAGTATCCATCTCTGTTCTCAGGCCTGGGTTTCGCAGGGGTGGTGGAGTCCCTGGAAGGACATTCGATGCACGGCAGAAGATTGGAACGAACGACGTCAGACAGAGACTTGGTGGTGGTGGTGGAGGAGGTGAGTATTCATATTTCTGTGCGACTTTAAATCACAAACATCATACAGACATTAATGAAGGTGTATTTTTATGTTCTTATAAATGCTTTTTTTCTTCGCTTCATAACAGTATGAATCAAATGGAGGCTTATTGGAGTTTTCTTTCTTACAATTTAAAATTGTTCTTAAGTCCGACATCCACAGATTAAGTTTGTTAAACCAATATTCTTGCATTAGTTTGAGAATGGTGTCTCAGTCCCTTCGTGGATCCTTCCTTATTGTTTGAGCATAGGTCCTTTTGTTGCACTGTGCACTCAATCATAGAACGAACTTTGGTGTTACATGGTGGTGTGGATTTGCATTTGTGCGTGGAAGTTTCTTCATAGCAATGTGGCTGTAGCCTCCCAGTGTTTGACAGGACGTTTCTGTTCTCAAGTCTGAAATTGATTGAACCATCAGCCTGCTGCTCCTGATAGTTTTTTTTTTCTTTGTGAGAAGTTATTCTACAGTTAAATGGAGCATCCAGGTAATTGTATTTACTCTCTCTCTCTCCCTCCCTCCCTCCCTCCCCCCCTTTTCCCCCCTCCCCCCCCCCCTTTTGCCCCTTGCACCCTCTGTCCACCCTCTGTCCTTTAGCCTTCCAGATAAAAGATGCCAGAGAGAAACTTGGCCAGAAAGATGCTCGTTTTCGAATTAGAGGAGGGGGGGCTGGAGGAGGTGTCCAGGATGCCAGGCAGATGATCAACTCGCGTAAACAACAGCAAGGACACAAACCGTTACAGGGCACCCCACAGCCACAAATGCACAGCCCCACACAGGTGCACTTCAAGACACAAATGCAGCACATACAAATACACAGTAATACCAGCAACACAAACACGAGTGTGTCCTTTTCGAACTCAAATTCAGCCCCATTCTCATCACACCTTCAGCAAGGGGTGGGGTCTCAGAAGGTTATTGACGCACGTGATAGGCTCAGTCTGAAGAGGAGCATTGGAGCCACACCCACACTGGGGTCAGCCACACCTCTCAAGATCACCAAGACAATTCAGGTATGAACAGATTAATGGTCCAGTATGTAAATTTACTGAGAATGAGTGAATTTCTTTTACATGTTCATGTTGTCTTATCTTACTTGTCCATTTTATACTTGTTTCCCATTAGCAAAAGCCAGTGGGAATGACCAGCGGGGTTCGCATCAATGTTCCCACCAGGAACGCTCAGGTGAGGTATCTGGGAATGGGATCTGAGAATGGGAGCTGGGAATGGGATCTGACCCCTGGGTTTTGCAGCAGGAAGAGCAAACTAGGGAAAATGACAAGACATGTTGAATATAAACAGGGAAGAGAGGGGAGGATGAGAGTTGATGGGTGATTTGCTGTGACTTGCTGTGTTTGTAAGTCTCCTGACTCCTCTCCTCTGTGTGCTCTGCAGCGTATTAACTACTCTCTCTCTCTTAGTCTCTCCCAGGTGAAGATGACACCATCCCCAGCAAACAGATGAAGATCACTACTGCCAACAGTTTTCTACACACGCAGGTGAGTGACGCATTCAGCTCTACACCCTTGGGAAAAGAAACATGATTCATTGCAGCGTTGGCACACAGACCTTTCAGGCCCTAATATGAAGGGTCTTTCGTGGACGTACATTAGTTATCGACGTCAATGCTCGTGCAAATTTGTCTTCTCTTCCTCAGCCTGGTGCGTTTTCTGGCCCAATCACGAAAGTGGTCCAGAATGACAGCTACACCGCCCCCGCGCCTCTGCCGTCCCCCGTGGCCCCCAGGGCCAGCCCCAGCCCGGTGGCGCAGCGCTCCAGCCCGGCCGCCCTGCAGCCCGTGTGCCGGACCGTGGCGGGAAGCCAGGCGCCGCACGCGGGAGCCAGCGGGGAGCCGGGCGCACAGCTCACCGCTCCACAGGTGAGCCCGCCAGCGTTAAACTCTTCCCTCCAGATCTGGCGGCCGCGTCAAACGTTTCATCACTGGGAATGGTTATGCTGAAGGAGCCGGCATTGGTGGACATTTTCGGTGTGGAGTTTCTGCTTTGAAATGTTTTAGGTTGTGATCGTGAATGTGATCAGTGAGAACATGACCGTTTTGGGCTCACTCAGTTGGATCTGTAGCATTCTGTTTATCTTGAGTGCTGAAGTGAGTCGATGTACAAATCATGTTAATGTTACCCCCAACCTCTCTCTCCCTTTTTCCCAGCCCGTTTTCAGTCCACTGGAGGGGACCAAGATGATGGTGAACAACCTCCATCCTCGCGTTAGTGAGGAAGACATTGTGGTAAGCGCTTTGAACACTTGCTTAAACAACCAAATGCTGAAACCAGACCCCCCCGCCCCCATTTCCTAGCAGAGTAGCTATGTTCTTGATGGTAGAACTATCAGTCCGCATACTAGAGTATACAATACTACAGTATCATGCGCAGTACTACAGTGTCGTAAGTCATAGTATAAAGTATAGTGTGTAGAATTCTCCAGTAGGCTATGTGCTGACTGTGTGTTTGTGACTGTGTCCACAGGAGCTGTTCTGTGTTTGCGGTGCCTTGAAGCGAGCGAGGCTCCTTAAGGTGGGCGTGGCCGAGGTGGTTTTTGTCAGGAAGGAAGATGCTGTCACTGCTTACAGGAAGTACAACAACCGATGCCTGGATGGTAAGGGGCAGGTGTAATTTGATTGGGAAAGAAAGGTGGTGGTGGTGTGCTAATTTATACTTTGCCGCACAGAACTTTCAACAAGTGTTGCTTGGGAAAAATGACGTATTTTCACCTGGAAAAAAGTGTCGCTTGACACTTCTCAATGTTGCGCACCTCTCGAATTTAATGTCCTGTCACAGACACCCTCATACTTTATTGCCTGATGTGACTGGAGAGTGAGAAGGAACGGCAAAATGCATTGTCATGAATACGTTTTTTTTGCTTCACATCATTATTTTGGTTTTGACTGGCGTTGATAAAACCTTGGAGGTGTTAGAGGAAAAACTATCATAGTATACTAGAACAAGTCACCCGTTCAAGTCATTTTTTCAACAAAAGTAGATTAAAATTGTCTTCCTTCTCTATAATCTCCATTTCATTGGGGCTTTTACAAATGTAAACAAACGTTCCACAGTTTAGCGTCTCGTTACCATAGAGACAACGGTACTCTCCCCGCAGACCTTCATCAAAGTATAAATTCAAAACATTGTGTGACGCCTTCATTTTTGTCAAGTGACACCCTTTGAAAGTGTTGTGTGATAAGTATAAATTGGCTTTTTATCACTGAATTGTGTAAGATGTGGTTTGCTGTCTTAGTAGAGATTAAGAAAATGACTGAGGGAAAAAGCTGAATTGATCATGCACATGAGATTACACATTCCTGGTTGAGCTTTGAGGGCTGAGGACATCGTAAGTTCAGTTGACCCTGTGTATTTGATTCAGTCTTTTTCCCCCCTCTCTGTTTTCCTGTAGGCCAGCCCATGAAGTGCAATCTTCACATACAAGGGAATGTCATCACCTCAGACCAGCCAATTCTACTGTGAGCCTCTGTCCCCTTTTCTGAGTCATGTCTGGCTTTTCTGGGATCAGTTGGTCCTGCTGCTGAATCTGTCTTTCTGCCTCTTATACTTCTTCCCGTATCTGTTTTATACCGTTTTCATTTTTATATCTCTGTTTTTGGAAGCCTGTCCCAAGGTTGACAGATTTGAGTGAGCCCTTTCGGCTTGCCATTTCGCTTCGCTGTACTTGTACTTCTTCACCTCCGATGTTGCGATAGCTAGCTATGTACAAAAGCACTGCTGAAACCTGATCCCATGCCACAGGCTCTGTAACCACACAGAAAAGAGAGTCACGCCCGGAAATGTCCCAAACACATCTTAGAATAAGACATGCGGGCAGAGCTGCATGGATTTGGCGCAAAGACAGAGATTGCCAGTGCATCATAGGCATAACAGAATGGTTATTTTATACTATTTTCAAGTAAAAAATCCTGCGTAGTATGCCTTTAAGAATGTTGACTTATTGCACTCTCAGTCGATATTACATGTACGGTGTGCATGCTGTATTTCTCCCTGGCTTTCTCTTTCCATCTCTGCCTGTCAGCTCTTGCAGTTGTAGATTAGCCTTTCTGTGCATTGGATTTGAGGCAGTGAGTTTTCACAGCAACCCTTTGTCATCTCTCAGGCGTCTCAGTGACACCCCAGGTGGTGGAGGTGGGGGGAGGAAAGATGGCCTTCCCCCCTCCCTGTCCCGCCCCGGTGGCCGCCCCGCTTCCTCCCAGCCGACGCCAGAAGTGGACCCCCAGACCATTCTGAAAGCACTGTTTAAATCGTCCCCTCAGACCCCATCCACCACCGACTCCCCCAGCTCACAGTCAACCGCTTTCCGCATCAAGATTTAACAGCACGCACAGACGCGTACATCCAGCGTACACACATGCGTACATGTAAATTACACATGCACCCCTCCACATATGCATGCACACGCACACACTTGCATACATCCAACACACACACACACTTGCATATAAGCTTACATCAAAAGTACTCACTCACCCCTCCCCATATGCATATAGACACACTAACACCATACGTCCAACAAGCGCATATACATACGCATGCACTCACATACACATAGAAATGCACACTTACACATGCATATATTCAATGTGACAATGGGCACACATACAAAGTACATCAAACAAGCACACACTTATGTCCATTAAATACACACTCACACAAATGTACATCTACATACAAAATTATACACAGGTGATCTGAGTTTCAGATTA
The DNA here is from genome assembly GCF_018555375.3 of Anguilla rostrata. Lineage (NCBI taxonomy): Eukaryota > Metazoa > Chordata > Actinopteri > Anguilliformes > Anguillidae > Anguilla > Anguilla rostrata. The sequence goes on along the minus strand of NC_057949.1, from coordinate 18,204,615 downwards.
ATGTATAATGCGCACACTCAAAATGTATCACAGCATTCCATAATCAAATGTAACACAATATGCAACCATAATACTGATGTCCCCATAACCACCCAGCTTACACACACACACGCACACAGTTCAAACACAACTCTAATACTGATGTCCCCATTACAACACAGCTTACACACACAAACACACCTATTCACACACACTACAGACACAACCCTAAAACTGATGTACTCATAACAACATGGCTTACACACACACACACACACACACACACACACACACACACACACACACACACACATTGTACAAATGGCCATTTCACCACGTGTACATAGGTTAACTGGAACTGTTCTGAGCTACAAATACATACAGTGAGGCTGAAAACTGTACGACGCCACACAGACACCACAACGTGAGTTCAACCCGAATCGGCACAAGGCTGAGGTATTCATCAGATACACTTTTCATTCATCCACACCACACTATTCAGTCTACAAGTGTTCCACACATAAGAATAGTACAGAGAATGCTCCCTCGTGTTGAGTACTTCAACAGAAGTGTCAGTGTACGAGGTTGTTAGTCTTCGCTATTGCATTTAAAAAAAATAAATAAATAAATAAAAAAAACTTTATAATTGATAATGCAGTGGTGTCTCAGCCACCACATCATTGAATTTTTCCTCTGCATTAGTAACCTAGTTGGAAGTGTAAGCTCTCCAGTGCGCTGGTGCAGTCAAGACACAGACAGACAGACGTGTAAAAATACTTTGCATACTTGCATACTGTAGATGCGCAAATGCATGTCGAGTGTCTTAGAAAGGACCAATCAAGGAATCGCTCATTTAATGTCAAGAATTTGTTTTTAATAGACTCCAAATGATGTGCATTACTTATATTGACATTTTAGTTTGTGGCTAAGGAGTTTGTATCACATGATTCATTCAGCATTATGTTCAAATTGTTCACATTGAACCCTATCTTTTTGTGAATCATGTGATATTTATTTGATGTGTTCCCAGTGACAGGTGACATACAGCCCTGATGAGTGTGTGCTGTACTGTGACTGTAAAGGGGCTTGGAACACACTGATGTGTCATTTTATACCAGTCGTAAACAGCTCTGTTCCTGGAGATCTATCATCCTTTTGGTTTTCACTCCAACCCTAGCAAAGCACTCCTCATTCAACAGCTAGAGATCTTATTCAGCTGCTAATTGGTTGAGTCAGGTGTAATAAATTAGGGTTGAAATGAAAACCTACAGGATAGTAGATGTCCAGGAACAAAGTTGGTTATCAGTGTTTTATACAACAAGCTGAAAAAAGCAGTTTAGCAGATCTAAGAGAATCTGCTATTTATCTGTTAATATGGGTTCTCCCCCCCCCCACTGCATTCTGGTTGTTCTGTAGTTATTGTGGCTGTTGTTTACTTTGCAGTCTGTGAAGCAACAAACTGGATGATGCCTTGCTTGTTTTTTTTCTCCTTATTTCTCCCAAGCAGTGTGTTAAAAGACTCTGTTGTTACAACAGTTTGTGTCTCACACCAACAGTGTGTTCAAAGCTCTGTACCTCTTCTCCAATAAATGTGTTGCTTTATAAAATGTTTCAGTGCTTTGATTTGCATTAGTATTTATTTAATTTGCGGTGACATTGTAAGTTGAACGTTTAATTTTTCTTACTATGGTACCAAATTAATAGATTAATGGATGTCTCTTAGTGTGATTGTTCCTTGCAAGTAACTTTATTTCCGTGTGTGCAGCGGCAGTGGCACAAAAGTTGATTGATTCGTCACAGCGGAAGGCCACCTGATTGGTTGTCGATGCTGACATGCAAGACGCTCATAGGGAGAGGCTAAATGCAGAACTGCACATGAATTTTGTAATTGTTTCTTTAAACTATTTTTATACAGTCTATGCTTGAAACACATGCTACAGCTTTTACGTCCGAATCGGAAGTCAGATTTCCGTTTTCAATTATTGACGTCGTTACGTTCCACGTCATTTGACGTGCATATGAAAGTTGCCGCGCATGGTTCAGCTAAGTGTGTCCGTGTTATGTTTAGTGGCTGGTTTCGGCCGATGAAAATATAGCGAGATATTTTCCCCTTTATTGTTCTGGTAAAGAAATCTCTGACAAATCTATTCATTTATTGCATGTACTTTGCAAACGATAGCTGCGCGCAGGTTTCAAATTTTTTGGCTAATATTAGCTAGCTAGCTAGATAGCAAATTACTGCGTTGAACGAAGTGTTTTAGGGGAAAATAACGCGACGAACACGAAGTAGCTAAATGTCTTTAAAACCATTTAACAAATTGCCCGAATTGAATACAGCCAACGTATTGGTAAGTAGAGAATGAGCTAAACATTTGTCGAAGAACAAATTGGCATAAAGTGTTTTAATATTCTTACTGCGCTGCTAACACATGGTTAGCCTCAGCTAGCGCTATAGCTATTATAACAATATTTATGTATGTATCATAGAATTACTTTCCAAGTCATTTGCTTTCGTTGTAATGGTCATTCCAGCTTGTGGAGAATGAAGAGCGGTTTCAGAAGAAGTTAGCAGACGCCATCGTCCTCCTAGAAAACAATGTAAACGTAATAGTGTAAGTAACGATAGCATAAATTTGCCAATCCCTGAAATATGTAGCTAGGCTTTTGGAAGTGAAGCTGCCAGTAGTACAGTAGGATCCTAGGTTTTCACAGTCCTGCGAGACAACATTTTTGATTGCACCTCATCAGTTTCATATAACGAGTTGTTTGGGCCGTAGAATATTTGAGCCTTTTCTTTTTTGCTAGTCCATTCTTAACATCTTTTGTATATTCTGACATTTTTGGTTCCAGATCAGTGACATCAGTAAAATCTGTAAGCTAACCGCACGTTAACCGTGCTGTTTGTTATAAGGATGACGTATTTTCTTTACCTGGGTATTATTGACCAGTGCTTATTTTCATATTTTGTTTTCAGATATTAAAGATGACGGTTGCTATCGGAGTTTAGGCATCTAATTGAAGTTTTGCGGTATTTGTACTGCAATTGTTGTCAACATAATTGTCACGGACATACCAGTGCTTTTCCTGTCTGTGTAGATCTGTGCAGTTTCCTAGCTGGGTTAGAAATCAATTAACAATATTCATTCAGATTTCTCTGTTTGCAATGCATACATTTTTTTTCTATCTCTCTTGGACATAAAGTTACTTTTAATTTAGCAGTAAGATGGAACCCTGGTACCAAATAGTGTATTTTTGTCTCTGTCAGGCGTTTGGCCCGGAGTCTTCCATTGCCATTGGAAAATGCAGAGAGTCGGCCACGAATCGATTTAGTGGTTTTTATCGTGCACCTCAACTCTGAACAAAGGTATCTATCTAAATAATGTGCAATAAGCGCGTTATCAGGTTTGTGGTCTGCAACCGAGACCTTGATATTACTGTGGTCATGTAATCCTCACTTGGGAAAAGCGATATCAGACTATTGTTGAATTCTAGTGCACATTCACATTCACATGTGCACTAGGATTGAAAGTGTACACAGGTTGATTGCACAATCAAACATTGTTCAGAAGACACACATTTAGAATTGTAGCTTCCCCCACACTTCTGAATGTAAGGCTTGCGCATTTAATTACTTTTTGCCTAAAATAGGTTTTCCATCATAGATTTCTAAAAACACATTGTATTCAATTAATATCCTCAGTCATCAATTGCATCTCCTCATCCACCTGCATTGAAAAAAACATGTAATACTTTCAAAGTTTTTTTTCACTTTCTGGAATTAACACAAATTTTGAGTATGTTGCAGATTTTCAGGTGTAAAAGGTTTTTGATCACAAATGTATTTTTCCAGTTTCATGGAAAAATGAGTTTTTCATCATGAATGAATAGATATGCACTGCAATCATTTTATTTCTTCATATTCTTTAAATATACATCATTCTTCATCCATAGAAATCATAGAAGCACAGATTTAGGACTTTAACAATTTTCCCCCATTTTGGACATAAGGCTATAGGCTTATGTATTTTGCCAATTTTGTGGAAAAATGAATTTTTCATCATAAATGAATAGAAATTCACTGCAATCATTTTATTTCTTCATATTCTTTAAATATACATCATTCTTCATCCATAGAAATCATAGAAGCACAGATTTAGGACTTTAACAATTTTCCCCCATAAAATACATAAGGCTATAGGCTTATGTATTTTGCCAATTTTGTGGAAAAATGAATTTTTCATCATAATGAATAGAAATTCACTGCAATCATTTTATTTCTTCATATTCCTTAAATATACATCATTCTTCATCCATAGAAATCATAAAAGCACAGATTTAGGACTTTAACAATTTTCCCCCATAAAATACATAAGGCTATAGGCTTATGTATTTTGCCAATTTTGTGGAAAAATGAATTTTTCATCATAAATGAATAGAAATTCACTGCATTCATTTTATTTCTTCATATTCCTTAAATATACATCATTCTCCATCCATAGAAATCATAAAAGCACAGATGTAGGACTTTCACAATTTTCCCCCATAAAATACATAAGGCTATAGGCTTATGTATTTTGCCAATTTTGTGGAAAAATGAGTTTTTCATCATAAATGAATAGAAATTCACTGCAATCATTTTATTTCTTCATATTCCTTAAATATACATCATTCTTCATCCATAGAAATCATAAAAGCACAGATTTAGGACTTTCACAATTTCCCCCCATTTTGGACATAAGGCTATAGGCTTATGTATTTTGCCAATTTTGTGGAAAAATGAGTTTTTCATCATAAATGAATAGAAATTCACTGCAATCATTTTATTTCTTCATATTCCTTAAATATACATCATTCTTCATCCATAGAAATCATAAAAGCACAGATTTAGGACTTAAACAATTTTCCCCCATAAAATACATAAGGCTATAGGCTTATGTATTTTGCCAATTTTGTGGAAAAATGAATTTTTCATCATAAATGAATAGAAATTCACTGCAATCATTTTATTTCTTCATATTCCTTAAATATACATCATTCTTCATCCATAGAAATCATAGAAGCACAGATTTAGGACTTTAACAATTTTCCCCCATAAAATACATAAGGCTATAGGCTTATGTATTTTGCCAATTTTGTGGAAAAATGAGTTTTTCATCATAAATGAATAGAAATTCACTGCAATCATTTTATTTCTTCATATTCCTTAAATATACATCATTCTTCATCCATAGAAATCATAAAAGCACAGATTTAGGACTTTAACAATTTTCCCCCATAAAATACATAAGGCTATAGGCTTATGTATTTTGCCAATTTTGTGGAAAAATGAATTTTTCATCATAAATGAATAGAAATTCACTGCAATCATTTTATTTCTTCATATTCCTTAAATATACATCATTCTCCATCCATAGAAATCATAAAAGCACAGATGTAGGACTTTCACAATTTTCCCCCATAAAATACATAAGGCTATAGGCTTATGTATTTTGCCAATTTTGTGGAAAAATGAGTTTTTCATCATAAATGAATAGAAATTCACTGCAATCATTTTATTTCTTCATATTCTTTAAATATACATCATTCTTCATCCATAGAAATCATAGAAGCACAGATTTAGGACTTTAACAATTTTCCCCCATTTTGGACATAAGGCTATAGGCTTATGTATTTTGCCAATTTTGTGGAAAAATGAATTTTTCATCATAAATGAATAGAAATTCACTGCAATCATTTTATTTCTTCATATTCCTTAAATATACATCATTCTCCATCCATAGAAATCATAAAAGCACAGATTTAGGACTTTCACAATTTCCCCCCATAAAATACATAATGCTATAGGCTTATGTATTTTGCCAATTTTGTGGAAAAATGAGTTTTTCATCATAAATGAATAGAAATTCACTGCAATCATTTTATTTCTTCATATTCCTTAAATATACATCATTCTTCATCCATAGAAATCATAAAAGCACAGATTTAGGACTTTAACAATTTCCCCCCATAAAATACATAAGGCTATAGGCTTATGTATTTTGCCAATTTTGTGGAAAAATGAGTTTTTCATCATAAATGAATAGAAATTCACTGCAATCATTTTATTTCTTCATATTCCTTAAATATACATCATTCTTCATCCATAGAAATCATAAAAGCACAGATTTAGGCTTTAACAATTTTCCCCATAAAATACATAAGGCTATAGCTTATGTATTTTGCCAATTTTGTGGAAAAGTTTTCATCATATATAGAATCACTGCATCATTTTATTCTTCTATTCTTAATATACATCTCTTCATCCATAGAAATCATAAAGCACAGATTTAGGCTTTACAATTTCCCCCATAATACATAAGGCTATAGGCTTATGTTTTTGCCAATTTTGTGGAAACAAGAATTTTTCATAAATGATAGAAATTCATGCATCTTTATTTCTTCAATTCCTAATAACATCTCTCATCATAGAAATCATAAAAGCACAGTTAGACTTACAATTTTCCCCATAAATACATAGCTATAGGCTTATGTATTTTGCCAATTTTGTGAAAAATGTTTTTCATCATAATGATAGAATTCACTGCAGATTTTATGTTCTGCATATTCTTGAAAGGTATATCAGTCTCATCCATAAATATTAGAAGCACGTGTTAGACTTTAATGTCCCCCATTTACTAGGCAAGGCTATGTTTTTGCCAATTGTGGAAAAATGAAGTTTTGCATCATAAATGACTAGAATCACTGCAATCATTTTATTTCTGCTATTCCTTAATAACGTCATTCTGTCATGCCTAGAATCCTAAAACAGTCACTTATTTAGGACTTTAACATTTTCCCCACAAAATACTAAGGCATATGGCTTATGTATTTGCCAATTGTTCTGGGAAAATGAGTTGTTTCAATCAAAATTAATTATTCACTGCATCATTTGATTTCTCATATTCTTAAATTAGCATCATTCTTCATCCTAGAAATCATTAAAGCACAGATGTAGGACTTTCACAATTTTCCCCCCTAAAAACATATGCTATAGGCTATGTATTTTGCCAAGTTTGGTTTTTTTTTTTTTTTTTTTTTTTTTTTTTTTTTTTTTTTTTTTTTTTTTTTTTTTTTTTTTTTTTTTTTTTTTTTTTTTTTTTTTTTTTTTTTTTTGGACTTTAACAATTTTCCCCCATAAAATACATAAGGCTATAGGCTTATGTATTTTGCCAATTTTGTGGAAAAATGAATTTTTCATCATAAATGAATAGAATTCACTGCAATCATTTTATTTCTTCATATTCTTAAATATACATCATTCTTCATCCATAGAAATCATAAAAGCACAGATTTAGGACTTTAACAATTTCCCCCATAAAATACATAAGGCTATAGGCTTATGTATTTGCCAATTTTGTGGAAAAATGAGTTTTTCATCATAAATGAATAGAAATTCACTGCAATCATTTTATTTCTTCATATTCCTTAAATATACATCATTCTTCATCCATAGAAATCATAAAGCACAGATTTAGGACTTTAACAATTTTCCCCCATAAAATACATAAGGCTATAGGCTTATGTATTTTGCCAATTTTGTGGAAAAATGAGTTTTTCATCATAAATGAATAGAAATTCACTGCAATCATTTTATTTCTTCATATTCCTTAAATATACATCATTCTTCATCCATAGAAATCATAAAAGCACAGATTTCGGACTTTCACAATTTTCCCCCATAAAATACATAAGGCTATAGGCTTATGTATTTTGCCAATTTTGTGGAAAAATGAATTTTTCATCATAAATGAATAGAAATTCACTGCAATCATTTTATTTCTTCATATTCCTTAAATATACATCATTCTTCATCCATAGAAATCATAAAAGCACAGATTTCGGACTTTCACAATTTTCCCCCATAAAATACATAAGGCTATAGGCTTATGTATTTTGCCAATTTTGTTGAAAAATCCATTTGACATATTTCTCAATATTTATAAAACATAGATTTTCTTTTCTAATACAGAAAGTATACATTTAGAATTTTTCAGCTTTCATATGCAAAATTCAGTGAAGGTTTACATCTGCATTCTTGTGGATTTTAAAGCTAGTTTGTCAATGCAATTGTAAGTGAGAAGAATGTTTTCCTCCTCCACTATTATGGCAGACTTGCTGTTTGTATTACTGCCAAGTGTGTTGCAGGTGCACATAATTTAAGGTGTAGATTGTTGACTCTGCACTTTTTGGGATACCATGACCACACTGGAAAAATGACCTTGTGGTCTCGTCTAAACACAAAGAATTGGTATTTAATAAGGTCATATCTGTGTGTTAAAGTCCTGACAATACATTTCCTCTATTAAAATGGTCCTCTCTTCCAGTCTTTTGTCAGCAGAGACATCTCTTAAGCATTTGGATTCAGGTTACTTCCTGGGCAAAGTCTGTTTCCTGGTTACTGGTGGTAAGAACAATCTCTAATTATCTGTCACTGTCTTGACCCACTACTGTTGGACACATGCATTTCAATTTCAACATTCATGGTTTCTCATGTGCATTCTATCCTTAGCTCGATGTGGAACGCTTCCTTATGAGCGCCTGACCTCTCTCAAGAAGATGGCTGCAACCTTAAACTCACCCTTGCTGATGACAGAAGACAAGGTCTGTGTCAGCTTCTGTGACTCAGTAGAAAATAGGTTGTAATATAATATCCATCAAAAGTGGGGAACATGCATATTGTGTCTGATACGATAATGATCTTAAATTTACGTAGTGAATAGGTGATGTCCCTCCCTTGATGTTTTATGTTACACCACTCGGAAAATCCAGCCTGCTGCCGACATGACTCGGCTGTACGCGGCTTTGCACTACAACCACAAAAAACGAACATCAACATTCTGCAAGTGCATCACCTGAAATTTATAGTGTAAACATTAGTTTCAAATTCGAATACATCCTCTGATTGGCTCTTGCTTTCCCGCAGACGGCAGAGGGTGTGAACACTGCAGCTCAACGGGTGCTGGCCGTGCTCAGGGTGGCGGCAGGCCTGGTTCCCATGGCGACTGGCCTCTACCTCTCCTCTCTCACTCGCTGCACTGTCCCCAATGACCCGGACTGGCAAAATCAGGACTGACCACACCTTCACCAGCCTCAGCAATGACCAATTCCGAACTACCATTAGTTTCCAGCAGGTCTTTGTCAATTAATTTCACCTGGATCGCTTTCTTTTTTTTTTAAAAACCACGGCATGTGTTCAGATTTCTTTGTTGGTGAAAATGGAAAAACCCTGATTTGACCAGTCCCACATCTTAGATTGTGTTTAGAGAACATGACACCTGATAACCTGTCATTGCTATGTGAGAATCGTGGTTTCTTTGTGCAGCAAGGGATGTAGAATGAGTTGTGCACATTGGAGCTGCTTTACTAGGACTTACAACAAACCAGGCACTGTGCCTTTTCTCCAGCTGCTGACCAAGTCAGGGTCCTGCCCTAGACTACACCGCATCCATCTTGTAGTGGTGGCAGCATTCAACTGTCGCCCCCATCAATTCTCATTATGTTCTTTCCTTGTAAATGTTCATGTTGGTATATGGTTATAAAATTGAATAAAATTTGTCTATTCTCTTATTCCAACACATGCTCACAAACTTTCAGTGACTAGGTGTCCACACATTCAGCAATTAGGACCCCACTGATTTCACCTGTCAGTGTATAATTTAATCATTTGAAAAAATAAACTGTAAAGGAATCAGTTGTCAAGCAGCACATGACAGAAAACTAAAGGATTAGATTGGAATGTGAATATTGACCCTTTATTATTCAGTGTATATCACTACTTGACAATGTGTCCATAAGGTAAAGCATATTTCACACTAAGAACGATTACCAGCTCTCTACAACTATGCAATTATGGTTGGAATGAAAACCAGCATAGAAAGAGGATCCCTAGTATTATGCTTGAAAACCCTTGTTCTAGACAAGCTCAGGAGGTAAGCCCGATTGTCTCGAAGTCGGAGGGTTGCTGGTTCAAAACCCCACCCTGGGCGTGTCCTTGAGCAAGACACCTAACCCCTAACTGCTCTGGCGAATGAGAGGCATCAATTGTAAAGCGCTTTGGATAAAAGCGCTATATAAATGCAGTCCATGTACCATTTACCATTTAGACTTGTGGAAACCAACTCTGTTCCTGGAGATCTACCATCCCTTAGATTTTAATTTCAACCATAATTTAGCATACCTGATGCAACTAAGTAGCAGCTCAGCAAGATCTGTAGCTGTTTATCGACGTGTGCTTTCTTGAAAACCTACAGGACGGTAGATCTCCACAAACAGAGTTGGTTATCACTATTTTAGACTGCTACACCAGGGGAACAGTATGTCTCCCCCATGTGGCTTGTAGGTGTAGTACACGTGAGGTAAAGTAATGCCCATCGTTGGACACTACCTTGCAGCAGTTAACGCCACTTGGAGTGGCCAACAAAGCAGCTCCAAGTCCACAGTCATCAGATACCACTTGTTCTGCTGCTGTGTCACAGGTTCTCTGCAAGAGCCATAATCAGACGTTACCGACTGTGACTGCAATGATCACGGGTGGCCTGGCAGGGCTGATGGATAGTTTGCCCCTGATACATTAGTCTCATTCAATAGTTTAACGTCTTCCATGGGTGAAAATGTACATATACATACGGGACACTAATAAATACATTTCCAAACAAAGAATCAGGATTCAAAGTAAAGATGGCCAAATGACTAGTAAAGAGTAAAGAGCTGGAAATTTATTGAGAGATTGCTTCATTTCTGTCATCTCTAACAAAATGGAAAAAACAAAATTCTATATGCTGAAATTCTTTATTCCTATATTATTACCCAAATTATATCCCACTTTCAGCCAATCACAGAGGCGGCCACCTCCGTTTCCGTGCCGATGCCCGGCTCCCCGTGTGAGCGGCGACTTTGGCGGCTTTGCCTCGCTTTAGACCACACACAAAAGAGGAGGAGGAAAAGAGCGGAGGCACAGGTGACAGAGAGGGAGCATACAGACAACATCTGATACACTGTGGGAGAGAGGGACAGACAGCACGTGTTAACTCCATTTGTACACCAAACTGAGGGATACAAAGTTCCTATTGGACTAACCTATCGCGGCAGGAACTGCAATCTCGGGCCCATGAATTTCTTCCCATCCGCTGCTGTTCTGGCCCAACAGAACCGGGCCAAAGAACACAAGTTGTGAGACTCGATCTGATTTGTACTCCCTCCTCATCCTACCACTGCCATGAGCTTAATAAGAAAAGAAAAATACAGGATCAGTAAACAGGGTTCACCAGCTTCCTCAGCACATCCACAATTGGCCAGCATCTAAAGACAGGAGAAAAAAGGGAATGAAATGGCATTTTTAAAGAACAGCAGGAGATGAGTTACAGCAAGGCTGTGCGATCTGAAAAAGGCCAGCATGGGTGCAGGTTTTTGTTTGAGCCCAGCACTAAGGCACCTATTCAGCTAGAATCAGTCTTCAATCAAAACCTTGATTACTACTTAAGTAGTGAATAACTTGAACCTGTGACTCACTGATTTGAACCAATCATAGGGGTTTAGCTTTTGGAAATCTCGATTGGGCGATGAGGAATAGGGTTGTAGGGTTGTTAGGGTTGTAACTAGGCAGCTGTTTCATAGGTTACTTAGTTGATGCGCCTGTCTTAACGACTACTTGTATTTTTATTTATTTTTATTTTTCCATAGATTGCGTTGTTGCCGTTCTCGTTGTTAGTGTTAATCAGTTTAACCATCAGTCCAAGTTGAACTATGGTTGTTCCTGTACTTGGACGGTACTTCTCTCTAGGGGTTTCGTCATACTTGTTCCTGGTTATGGTTATACACTTTGTTGTACGTCGCTCTGGATAAGAGCGTCTGCCAAATGCCTGTAATGTAATGTAATGAATACGTGATTGACATTCTACAGTAGCTCCACCCATCATGAAAATGATCAAGCTTCACTCTCCCACCACTAAGGCAAAGAACTGAGATGGATGGAGAGGGAAAGAATAATGAGGGAGAGAAATGGAAAACAGAGAAGGAGAGGTAGAGAATAGTGAGAGGGAGAGAGGAAGAGAAAAGTGAGTGAGGGAGCTTACTGAGGATCAGACACTCACACAGGGTTGGGCACTGCTGTTCACATTCTTCTTCCTCTGTACAAATCTCCACCCAGCAGTAGAAATACAACTGAGAAAAAGCACAAAATGATCACTGGGGTTGCTGGACTGCATGCATACAAACTCCATCTATGCAAATTCGTATCATGATCGGATTCTTCTATGAAAAGGGAAGAAACCAAAGTTTGCAACGTGCCCACAAACACACACACAAACGTGACTGCTCATATTTGCTAAGTTCTGAAGAACAAACTTGACGTATTAAACCTGCAGTGTACAGACAGTACTAAACATGTAGGGTACAGAGTGTACTAAACCCAAAGTTTACACTGAGTATTAAATCTGTAGTGTACATACAATATTAAACCTGCAGCATACAGACTGTACCCAACCTAGCGTATACAGTATTAAACCCAGTGTGTATACCATATTAAAGCCACAGACAGCGTCAAACCCCACAGTGTGCAGTGTCAAACCCACAGTGTACAGACAGCGTCAAACCCCACAGTGTGCAGTGTCAAACCCACAGTGTACAGACAGTGTCAGACCCACAGTGTGCACCCGCCAGAGGTGATCGGAGTTTAAGTTTTCTTCCCAAAGTCAACAACCAGAGCACATTCTGGAAAGCTTTTTAGCCATCTTGCCGAGATTCATACGAAAAGGCCGATACCAATTGTGCATATCCACTACAAGTACATTAAACAATATGGGCTGCAAGCCAACAGTGTTAGCGCCATCAATGGCTGCAGATGGATGGCAGCAAGCTAGCTTAGCTCCTACCTGAGGATGTACTCCAATCCATCACTAGCGAGTGAATTAGTCTGGCATTATGTTGATTTAACGCGTTTTCCATAAGAGTTGTCACAATAACTTATGTGCATCAATTCTTTAATGGAAAAGAGGCTAGCTATAGCTAATTTGACAGAATCTCAGTTCCTCATTCATCACAAAATTACAAAAAATTAAGCAATTTAGGCCTTATTTCTTGCCTTTGTTTCAATAAAATTATGTTTTTTAACATTGCGAATCATAAAATAGGACAACTTCCATTTGGCTAGAGCATTTCTTTTTTTAGAATATCTGGAGCTTACTCTTTAAAACAAAAGTGCACACAGTGCAGTGTACGCACAGTATTAAACCTGCAGAGTGCAGTGTTAAATCCACAGTGTACAGGCAGTATCAAACCCTCAATGTACAGACAGTATTAAACCTGTAGTGTGAAGTGTGAAAAAAACCCTTCACCTCTTCCATACTTGGCTCTCCAGTTTTGGGGTCAATGAAGGCAAATGTTTTCACATCAAACCTCCTGACCTGAGACAGAGACTGTCCCCAGCGACCCAGGAGCACAGAGCTCCTCTCACTGTCCAGAGGGTTGGGACACCTGGGAGTAGCACAACCAGCAAGTTAGCTTATCTCATCCCAAAGGCAAGAAAAACACTAACATGTCCCAATTAATATCACTCATACCCCTCCAGCCCTGCCCTGACCAAACCCTTAATGAAGCCCACTGAGCCCCTAATCCATGGACACTCAAATCTGGCCCTCAAATCCAAATACAGCCCTAGTATTCTTTTTCTGCCAAGTAATTAAATGAAAGATAAGTACTACTGATTGGCCAGACTAATTTCACACTAAACGCCCAGGTAAAGGGAGGGTCGAAAACCAGTAGTTCTTGACCCTTAAGGACCATGATTTGAGTCACAGGGCCCTAATTATTCCCACAGATCCCTTACATCAAAGGTGTCAAACTTCATATCTGGAGGTTATCGATTTCCTTTCAATCAGCAGCCAATACGACCTTGAGAACAAGGTGCGTCGACTCACCAATTAATGACTTAACTTGTACTTAACCATGTTGAAAACCAGCACACACTGCAGCCAATGGACTGGAGCTCGACACCTCTGCCTTACATACTCACCTCCTTCAATCCCTCTTCTGATCAGTCATGCTTATGAACCCCACTGTACCCCTCCCTCAGCACAAAAAACCACCCTCTCCTACAATACCCACAAATCCCCCTCACTTAGGACTACAATATCCACTATCCCACTCCCTCAGCAATACCAGACTCCTCCTATTCCCTCCCCTTACCCATTATGCAGCAGTGTCCAGAGTGAGTGCCTGGAAGCTGGGAAGGCAAAGCAGTCTCGCAGGCGTAGAGAGAGTCCAGGATTCTGGGAGGGCCTGGCAAAAGACACCTCCACGTGCACAGGGGTTCGCAGAGACAGCTCCAAAGGCAGCTCGTCCTCAGGTACAAAAGAGGAGAAGGAGCCATCTGAGGAACAGAGGGATGTCAATCATCTTCAAGGACCAACCAGTGACATGAGACTAATTGCAGTTTTCAATCCTGTTTTTTGAGCACAAGCAGAATGAGTTAAAATGCTTTACTGAAAGAACGAATGTAGACATGTGAATGTAGAAGAGTGATATTCCAGTATGAAACATCACACTTCTCACTGACTGACCTCAAACTTTCAAAAAACTTGAACAGAACGAATAATAATATACATTTTTTTTATTGTTTGCCCGCCCAGTCCTGTGCATTACCTCTAGCTATTCTCATCCTCACTTTGGGAGTTCCCACTGCAGAGACAAGAGGGGGTTTAGTGGGGTCCTTGGACAGCAGGCTGGTCTGCAGCCTCACTGACCCAGCGTACAGACACCGGACCTGCAGTCTATGGGACAGGAAGAAGACAGCCTTATACTCTTACATGCACGCATGTACACAAGTGCACACCCGCACTCTTAAACAAAAACTGAGAGTGGAAACATAAATTTCAGTGGACACAGAAGTCTGTTCAAGTATTTGGGGGTTAGATAAATAAAAATCCATTTTACATGCTGTAACCATATGCATTTCATATTCCAGTTGTTTTTGCATTGATCAGATAAAAATGGCAAAGCTTACCTGAAAGGTGAATCTCTGGCTTCAGTCAGAACCAGTGGCAGTGCCTCTACCTCCACTTCATACCTCACCACCTTCCCAAGTACCTGTTTGAGAGTGTGGGCAGGGAGAGGACCAGTACAGATAGACTGTTATAATGGACCATGAGTGCACTGCCAGACAGAAGCCCAAGGAAAGCATTTTATTGACTTGCATAAACAACCTCTACCTTAAGGGCCGTCGGCAAAATGCAATTCCTCTGGGGGTTGTGAAATGTACTTAAAAATATTATACATTTTTACAACCATTACTGAAAATCTCAAACTTTTAAAAGTCATCTTGGTTCCAAAAGGTGCAGAGAGCAGAACGCAGCCAGCTGACAGAAAGAAACATTAAGCAATTTACAGGATACCCCAAAATGGAGTCAGACTCACCACTCTCTTTGCGCCACACTCTGTCACCCCAAATTTGAAGACTGCCTGGTCTGTGCTGGTAGCTACTGGGGTACACTGGGGCTGACCTTTGACCCTGAGGCTGCTGAGGGCAATGGGAAGCTGAAAGTCTGAAGTATTCACTGAGAACACAAAGTTTCCATCCAAGGAGCAGGCTGGCAAAAAACAAAGGGAAGATTGAGAGAGAGCAAGAGAACACACAACAGAGCCTCATGGGTGACTTGACCTTCATGGGTGACAGTAACAATTCCACCTCCATGATTGTGAGCCTCAAGCTTTAAACAATGATTTATTACTGTACATCCATTTCTGGGAAATGTGCAATTGAGACCAAATGCTTAAGGTCCATTCTGTTGCTTCAACCCATGCAACACAAACAAGTACTCATCTACCTCACAAATAGACAGCCATTACCGTCAATTCTGTGATAACAAATGGATTTAAAACGGCAGAAGCAGCATCCAAGTTTCAGACAGGCATCTCGAGAGATGCCCTGGGGTCCACAGGACACCCTCAAGGACTTCTGTATTCTGCAAGTTCCTGAAATCACTGAAATGTAAACAGAGGCACGCTGAAAACAAACTGGGCACCACATTTTCTCCAGTTTTTTTAAATACCTTCAATTAACATTGTCATACAGCCATCCATTTAGGTAAGACAGTAAAACAAAAATACTTACGTTTAAGGTCGGGAGCTTTGTATTGACTAAGAGGACAACTGATGTTCACCCGGTACCACGGACCTTCTTTCCCCACTTGTACCTCCAGAGCCACTAATACTGAGTCACCCTGGAGAGAAGGAGAGGGCTTAGAAGAACTTGATACATACTGGCCACAGCAGAGACCGAACAGAAACCATTTTTCACCTCAATATGAGAATAGCAGCTGTCATAAAGACTGTAGAAGGACAGCTGTCCGTCTTCCTCTTGCACCGATTTCACCCCGCATTTTTCCTTAGTATCATGTACCGGGATCCTGAACTCATCATCTGGGGGAGATAGAGAAGATGAACCTCAAACTGGTGTTACAGCTGGCTGACTAGCAAAGACAAAATTTAGAAACAAATAGTGTTCGTTTGTAGTCTGTGGTGGACGTAGGCCTAAGAGAGCTCCACGTTTTGTTCTACGAAATAAATTACATCCATTAATATCACCACCTTGGATTTCGATGCTGTTAAAAAGTAAGTTGCTAGTAAGTTGGTATATTGAACTACAACAACGGTCGCTTTCTGGCAACCGTCACTCTAGTTTCCATACTAGCCCGTCTGCACGACAACCGTTGTAGTTTCAACATAGCAACTCACTTTTTTAAAGCACATAACGACGGTTGAGATAATGGATGTAATTTATTCCGTGGAACAAAATGTGAAATTGCCTTTGGCATACGTTAACCACAGACCTTATTTTCGACAGAAAACGAAATCCCAATGGGAAAATTAGCATTGTAAATCTACTGAGGGAACCCATGGCGAAAGAAACATCCGGGTTGGCCTACAAAAATACGTCATCAATGCAAACCGCACACATTGAGTTGAACAGTCCCGTAAAGTTAGCTTTATTTAAGAATATATATTATTTTTAACATAAAGCCAAAACGATCGTAATAGCTTTATTTTTTCGACTTGACTGTTTCGCTTTCTTTCGTTCAAGTTGCGCTACCGACGTTCAAATATAGCGGACACGAGAACAACTTTACCGCTGCACATGTAACTTGAGTGAGTAATGGCTACCCTTAGCTGTGCCCTTCCTCTTGAGGTGTCTTAGTACAATGGACTCTGAAATACTCAGTTATGCAATTTATTAAAATAACGGTGGGAAAACAAACTGAAGGTATGCCCAATCAAAGGTTTTCATGCGGAAGGGCCTTCACCCCAAGACCTTACTTGCGCGAAATATTGTAATTACGATCTGAATGAACTCTCACCCTTAACTTGTAGGTTGTTTTGTACAGCTAGGCCGAACTGCGCGTGAATATGGCGGCTGGTGCAGGTGACGGATGGCTTGGCATCCTGGGACCGGAGAGCAAAGTCGCCGCTTTGGACACCCTGCGCTAGGAAAACCAGCATCGCACACACTACCAGCCTCATTTTATTTGTAAAAATGTTTAATATTTTCAATTTGATAAATTGTAAGTCTGCAGGTTTTATTTACCACGGAAAGGAGTGGTAAATAAATAAAGTCTGCCATAAGATTACTTTTCCGACACTAATAACGACGATCCATTTAAATCTTAATTTATAGAACTGAAACGAACGAGTAATTTCTTTGAAAAGAATTTCGTAGATACATCCCAGTAATTTAAACACTGATGACGTAGAAGTCGATTTTAAATTTGATTCCTAATTGGCTGATGGAGACATTGCCACGCCTTGACTAAACATTTCGTATTCTCCTGCCAAAACTTTCAGTATTGTTTTTTCATAACATTCCGTTGTTTTTTCGTCCTGTCCCATCATAATTAGATTGTGAATATAAACTTGGAAGAGCCAAACTACTTTGTATTGTGCTCAGGTGGCTTTCATCTAGATGCTTCCCTCCGAGCATGGCGTCGCCTGGTGGTCGGAGGAAATATTTCCACTACGTTGACATAAGCTAGTGATTGCTGTAATGAGGCCTACTCATAGACCGTATAAAAATAGGGTTTACTGAACTTCCTTATGCGCAGAGCTGTAAATAGCTGTTGGTCTGATAAATTAGAAAGGGTTTCTTTCAGCAAAATGCCAATAATTGGTTAAATCAGTGATTGATATCAAATGTTGGCTTGAGCCATATTTGGTTTCAATCAGCCTCCTTTTCCCCACCCTCATCAATTCCTTTCCAGAGTTAAATGTACTGTTAATAGTCACATATCCTGTTCCAACCATTACAAAATGCTTGGGAAAAAAGTGACATGCACTCGAGTAAAATAATGAAACTCATCAGTGCAATAAAACAAAACAAAAAAAAAACTTGCCAGACTAAACCTGGAATTAAATGTGGCGTGATTTACACTCACACCCTTCAAGCATATAAATCTCTTCCACTCTGAAGTGCAGATGAAAATCACCTCCCCCACCCAGCCCCACCCCTCTCTTTTGCATGCCTGTCACTTTGGCTCTCATTTTGCAATAAGTCCAACAGACATAACTTTCTCCGATTGTTTTTCCCTTTATGTGCCTCTGGCCCTTTGGAGATGGTTGAAAGTCTGCCAACAGTTGCAGCCCTAGTCCCCGTGAGCCAGAGCTGGGCAGACTGCCATTCCTCTGGCCTGTATCAATCCAAAACAAACCCTGTGGAGCTTCCCCCACCCCCGTGCTCAACTGCACATTATCATTAGGGGGGGGGGGGAGAAGAGCAGGGATCTTTGGGCAGTTTTTACAAACACATGACCTATAATTCATGGTAGAAGCAGCCATCACTGTGAATACTATTTCATGAAGAGACTTCAGCTCCACTCCCCTTTGTGCATTCCGTCTTGTTTGTTCATGGGAATAGTGTTCATAGCAAGAGCAAATAAAATGTTTGAGTCAAGCCATAAACAATACAAATGTGCAAATCTAATTATCGGTGACCTCAGCACATCCGGATCACAGTGGATCTGGGCAGTGCCTGCTCTGGACGGATGTTAAGGGAGATCTACGGAGAATCACCCCCACCCACCCTCTCCACAGCCAGCAGAGCCCTGCACCCCTCCTTCTCCACTGGCCCAGTATTTGTCTAGAATCAGCTGAGCCACCACACCCTGCTGAGAGAGATTTGTGCAAAACTGTACACAATGAGACATTCCATTTTGGTCACTTCCCATAGTTGTCATTCTGGTCTCAGCAAAGGCCAGCCAAGGTTTCTTGGATTGTGTTTTTTTTTTTTTTTTTTTTTTTAAACACTGAACTGCCAGTAGGTGCTGAGACCTCATGTGCGTTTAGCTACTTTAATACAAGTGTTTTCATGCACATTTTTAAAACATTTACACTTGGTTGGTTGATAGATTCTTAAAGTTAGCAATATTTGAACATACAATCCTTGAGGGGATTATAAAAATAAAAAACAAAAACAAAAACAATGCCCTCTGGTTTTGGAATAGAAAGGCTACATATGAGAACAAGGTTTTCGCTCCACAAAATCTCAGAACCTCAGCTTTTACGGTCAACATGGGTCCTTTCCTCTTTCCCTGCCCCAGCTCGCGTGTTGGCAGTACAGTTTTTACAGGCGGACCTGGGAGCGTCACACATTTTGGCTTCTCAGATGGTGCAGCCCTCCATGCAGGTTCTCTGGGACGGTGAGCATACCTCTGTGGAGCACCAAAAGTGGATCTGTTGGACAAGGAGAGACAGATCAACAGGTTAAGTATCACAGCATTGCGTGATACTTGCTCGCTTACCACGCGGGTGACATGGTCGGACAGGGTCCCACCTCTTCATCGGGGGAGAAGGGAACCCTCGGTGGCAGGTGCTCGAATGTCGAGATGGTGAGCTTCCTGACGGGACTCGGGGGTACAGGAAGAGGAGGTTGCGGGGGGTATGGGCAGCTGAAAGCAGAAGGCATTAGAACCAGAAAGGACATTCACTGAGCATATTGACGACGATGACGGACGACCACAAAACTGCCATTGGGGACTAGAGGATGCCTACTGGCTGTACCCTGTAGATACAGTCAGGAATCCCAGAAGTACGGTATAGCCAGATTGTACACTATCACTGGCTCTCATTCGGCTTTATTACCACTGTACTCTATGAATGGTTTTATTTGCTTCAGTCCAAAACAAAGGAACAAAGCCATTATAAAAAGAATAAATTTTTAAAAAATCGGCAACAACAAACTGTAAACCACCACACTCACCTGTGGTAGATGATCCAGGGAGTCTGTTCAGATATGGAGTAGGCCAGGCAATAGTGCACCAACAGTGCTAGACCAGGGTCAGGGGCATTCACAAGACCCAGTTCCAGGAAGAGTGGCCGCCCCATATGGTTCTGAAACTTCTGGCTGCTCTTCAGGTAATAGCTGGTATAGTTCTGGTCTGGGAGTGGGCAACACATTGAGTGACAACTGATTATTTGGTTTTGAAAATAGAGGTTCCCTGAAGAGATTATATATATGCAAAACAGAAAGATAGCACCACTGTAAGTAGGTGTACACACCTGTGGCAATCTTCAGATAAACACCCACTGGCCCATCAGTCTGAATGGAGGGGCTTTCCTCTGAATGGGCTGCACCCCCATCTGCCATGTACCCTATAGGAACAGGAGAATAACAAAATGGCCTGAATAAGTAAAACTTTTAAAGTAAATATGCATGAATGCATACAGTTATGGCCATTCGTACCCATGCTGGAAAGCCACATGGTGGCCTGTTATACACAGCCAATTCAGGCACCCGCTTCTCCTTACCAAAGCCAAACAGGCACTTAGTTGTCCAATGAGACCATTCAAAGAAGACCTTTCACACACTAATCTGTGAGCTTTAGAATGCCACTGTCCACTGATTCTACCATTTTTTCCCCACCACCAATACTATTGAGTGTTTATATATATTTAAAAAAAAAAGTATTTCCCAATTTAAAAAGGAGAACTGAAAAAGTGCACAGCTAATAGCTGTAGTCATTTACCATTGGCTATGATTGTAACATTCTTCCAGCATCGCCCTGGCCCAAAATTCAAACAAAACTGGATTGCACGGCGATTTCTCTGTCCCTGAAGGCTCATTTCAATAAAATAAACTGCCATTAATCTTTGTATCCTATCTGCATGTCTGGAAAAGTCCTTGAATGTACCTTAATGCCAATTTTATTTGCATAGCACTTTAACAGAAGCACCATCAAAGATACTTTACAGAAACCAGGACCCAGGAAAAACTGGGCAAAACAGCCTGAACCCCAAAAATCCAGTAAGTATGATTTAAAAAAATGAATGAATTAATAAATAAATAAAAACTCCCCAGGGGAAAGGGGGAAAAAAAAATAAATAAATACTTTGAGGACAGCAAACAGCCAGTATTAATAAACTGGAAACCAAACCAGTTTCTCACGCTTTTCTACTCCTAAATTATGAAATCGGCAACGTCATGGCCTATGGTGATATGCATCAGTTCACATTGGCTCTTCATATCCCCACAGATCTAAAGCTCTGCCTGGGGCCTCTCACCATGTGTGGGGAGGTAACATGCCCCAGTCAGGGCAGGGCCACTCACCGTGTGTGGGGAGGTAGCACGGCCCAGAGTCCGGGCAGGGCCCCTGTCCGACTGGACCACATCCAGGACCACAGAGCTGCCGAGCGTCACCAGGGAAACCGCAGTCTGGGGGTGGGGGGATGGGGACAGGATGTTGCATCACAGGATTAAGTGTGGAGGTGGGCCATATTATACTGACCTTTTGAAACTTCACTTTATGCCTCACAGCTCACCTTGTTTAGAGATGGGTGTCGCAAGAGGACAGGACAGCCATTGTACTTGTGATCCAAGTTTGCTCAGGACTTTAATGCCAAAGGTGTGTTTCTGATCCTGTTTGTAATAAATTCAGTTGTCAAATTACCACTTGTGGATTCATCACTTTCTCTTCAATTCTATGGCGGAGCCTTAAGCTGGTTGGGAAAGTTCTCAACATTCCAAGTTTTTGTAAATATTTTTTTTAATGCCTCATCCTCAATCAATCATATATTATTTTCCCCAACACAAAATTGCATACGCCTTGTATTATATTTATACGGTACAAAGCGGAAAAAACCCGGCAGTGACCCAAGGCAATTACTGACCTGATTAGTCATGTGACAAGATGTAAAGGGGAAGGTCAGAATGGTGCCATCACTACCATGCTTCCTCACTGCATACCCACAATCCTCTGGGGTTTCCAGCAGCCTGATCTCATTCCCCTTTATGTCTGTGGAGTTGCACAGGACACCAAGCCCATTACTAGCCTTCACTCCCTCCAAACTGCACTTCCACATCAACACAGAAAAAGGCATCGACCAAATGTATTCATTATAATATAGTTAATATGTATGTTGCACACAATCCTATCTATATGCAATTCAGTGAAACTTGCCCATTACTGAAACACAAAGAACATTTGGATCCATTCAGGTAAGATGGCATATACACACACACACGCACTTACCCTGAACAAAGACATCCCACACACCAGGTGGCAGTCTCACACTCATGTGATCAGCCATACAATAGACCTGAGGCTTGTAGGCTGTAGGATGTTCTGTGGCTGGAGACTGCGTGGTGGAGCCAGGTGAATACAGACACTTTAAATCCAAAATCTGCAACTGCTGAAGTGCTATGTCCCAGTACCTCACATGCAGAGACAGGACAGAGGGGGACTAGTGGGGGGCGGGTGGGGGCAGGAGAAAGACTGGTTAATGTACACCATCTGCAGGTCCAACAGTTACAAATACTCACTGCAACTGACACCAGACTCTGAGTCAGTTTAGCCAAGTTCACCCTGATCCACATCAAACACCACATTAAACAATAGTAAATACCTGATGCAGGATCAGTGGCTGGGGCCATACACTTCAAAACAGCCAGAGTTAGGTGTCAAAGTGATTAATGCCCCCAACAGGAAATCAAGGGGAGTATTTCACAAAGCACAATTACAGAGTTAGCAGAATAACTGCACTGAGTAAAACCTGGAATGGCTCTTTTTTACTTCAGTCCATGTTACAAATTTGGGAGGATTCTGGGTCAAAGCAGTTATCCAGCTCTGCAATCCTGCTTTCTGAAACAGGGCCTCAGACCAGCTTACCCATCCTTAGCTTACTGGATACAAATATCCAATCCAGGCTCACTGCCTGGTTGCAGGGATACTTACCAAGGTGCAACTGTAGCAGGCAGGGAGAGGTGAGGAGAAAGTCAAAACTCCCAGCTCCCCGATGTACAACGTATAGGAGCAATCAGGATCAGTGCTGCCAAAAGGAATCCACTCTCTGACTCTCTGATCTGCCAGAGCATTCCGGCGTCAGTGCTTATAGTACAGACTGTTGCATAAATGTTCAGGCTATTTTCTGCCTTAAGCATACAGAATGTGAAATGTACGATTAATAACTTAATGCAGCAGTTTGCCCCATGTCCAATGAGGCTATTTGTTCCTTGGCTCATGCATTACGTGCAACGGCGCAGTTTCAACCGATCACACACACTCGTGGCAGTTAGAGATCGATCCATGTCACTGGGCAATGTGTTAAATGCATGTCAAGCCAAATGGCACAGGTGACCTTGGATAAACCGCACAACCGCACACCTACCTTCGACTTCAATGGAGGCCGGGTGAGCAGAAGGTAGAGTGATGGTCATTTTTTTCGGTTTACAGGTTAAGGATGGCAGGGGGAAGAAGGGAGGGACCTGGGGGCCAGCCAGTGGCAGGGTGAGAGGAACTGGGGACACAGATGATTTTAGACGAGACCCTGCTGGGCAGGGATGTACTGGATGGGGATACTTTGCACGGTTAAAGGAAGGGTTTCTGTGGTGATGTGGGAGGAAGGGCAAAGGGTGAGGGGGGGATTTAATTGGACCATGAGGCTTCTGTAAGGAGTCCATAGATGGGTGCAGCAGGTGCTGGTTCAGGCGGCTGTGTTGATAAGAGGGAGGAAGAGGAGGAGGAGGAAGAGGAGATGGACGGACAGCGGGAGTCATAGGCAGTGAGTGAGTATTAAAGTGGTTGTTTGGATTTTGTGAGTTGTGAGGACGAAGCTGGGACACTAAATCATAATACGGGAAAGGGACTGGAGGACCAGCAGGGGGAGACGGGCCCGTGACTGGATGCAAGGGGGGCGGTGGCCTAGCGGAGGTGGGGTCACGGGTCTCACAGTCGTCAGGAACGAGGGTTCGAGCTGTGGGGTTGGCGTGAAGATTAGGGGGTTCATGTGAGTGCAAGACAGGAATCACAAACGAGGGGTCAACAGGAATTTGAGGGGTACGGGAGGTAGAAGCAGGTTTCGGGGGGTACACTGGACGATAGGGAAGAGGGGGATCCTCGGGATGAGTGAGGGGATTTTGGGGGCGCTGAGGGTAGAGAACAGGCACTCTGTGGGAGAGGTGTGGAGAGTCTACAGGGTTAGGATTGTGGGCGGTTTGATCTGGAGGAGTGGCAGCAGGGTAGTGGGGCTGATGCCAGAAAAACATGGGGAATTTGGGGGTGTGCTCAGGGATGGAAGGAGGGCCGGCGGTATTGGGACTGGGAGCAGGGGGTGGCGTCAGAGGGGCGGGGTTGAGTGGGGGATAGGAATATGTGGACAGAAGAGGGGGGGAAGAAGACAATTGGGTAGAAGGTGGAGCTGGACAGGAGAAGGCACTCTCCTTTTCTCCTGACTGAAGGGACAGGATGTACTTCCCATCCTAGGAGAGAAATATAAAACCATTTACACACCACAGACACACACAGACACCTAATATGCAAATTACCACAAAACACATGCTCACACAAAGATTAGCTCATTCCTAGTTTAGTCTCTTACAAAGATGATTTACTATTTTAAATTGTCCCTCTGGCCATAACCAACCTTAAAAGCGACTCCGCAGGTGTTAAAGGGGACAGAGATGACCAGCTTCCCAGGGTTCACCTCCACGATGTACCCACACTGCTGAGCCACTGATGCCAAGGACCTCCACTCATACCCCACTGCAAGAGGGAGACACAGGATGGTAAACTTTGAGGTGGTGGGGCACTCTACAGCGACGACCACCACCACCACCACCACCACCACCACCACCACCCCCCCCCCCCAACACTCAGTCTACAGCCTCTACAGTGACCACTTCCCAACCTAATCACCCCCTCTCCCCAACACACACTTAATTCCAGCAAGGGGTCAAACGCAAAATCACAACCTGCGCAAACTTACTGTCGACGCCAATGTCAGCCGCAGACCCGTTCCCCCCAACTGTTACAGTCATGCCAAAGGGGTTGCAACAGAGGGAGAAGGGTGTGGGGGCCGGCAGGATAGGGCAGGACATCTTCACAGGGGTCCCCCACCAAATCAACGACAAGACATGACTCCCATCCTGACAGAGAGAGAGAAAAAAATGGGGGGGGGGGAATAGGAAGAGATGAGTTTTCTGTGAATATTTGACATTTGGGGCATTTTCATTTCTGCACTTAGTTCAGTTTAACCACAAGACTGGACAGTAACTAGCCAGAGAGACCCATACTGTCTGTGCAGAAACACAGCTGGCCGACTTACTCGATTGATTTTAAAGATAAATGATAAGCCACCTGCCATAAAACATTTAATCACAGACATGAATATTTATCTACTAATATAGGTGACCAAGCCAGGAGGAAACCTTTGTTCTATGTTCCTAGGGGTCTTCGGGGTGTGTGCAGCTACCTCTCATCTGACATATACTGAGAGTCATACTGATAGGCGCTATAGGGGCAGGGTTTTAGGGGGCTGTGGGTGTACCTCTTGCCTGACATGGCAGCCATCATAGAAAGCCGTGAAGACCAGGTCCCTCCATGTGGTCTTCACAGAGTAGCCACAGAGAGAGGGCAGCTGCGACAGAGAGAGGGGGGGTGTCTGTCCTGTGAGGGAGACCGTTAAATGGGATTGTCAGTTCTGCAACAGAGTGTCCTTATGCAGGTTAAACAGGTTTGGTCAATCTAAATCACTCGTAAGAAGCAAAGGGAGCCTAGCTCAGTGGCACTGGATGGAGGCCGATTGGGGAGGGAAATGGGGGGGGGGGGGGGGGGAGGCTCTCCCGCCTCTCCACCAACTGATGTCCATGATAGCAAAACTTCACCCACTACAGAGCCACTGCGGAAAGGCATTGGCTGGCCCACCCATGAAAGAATAAAAAATCAATGCAAGTTTACAGTTTCTATACCACAGTTATGTCCATCTGAATCAAGCCCACATGAAATTCATTGGCCATGCAAGGACTCTATGGCTAGGCACATGCTGCTGCAGTCTCAAAGCACCCCAGTTTGTACAAGGTTCCTACATTACAAACATGTTGGAAAAACTGTATATATCCACCTCTGAAATCTTACCTTGATCTATCATGAGGCGCGCCGATTCACTTTTTCTGACGGTGAGACTCATGTTGTTGTACCCACACTGCACCAAGGCCATCGTCCGCAGCCAGAGCTCATTTACCGGAGAGCCAGAACCAGGCAAAATGCCTGTGACCTCCCCTTGAGACAATCTTCCTTCCTCTACACCTGAAAGAGCATGCAACAACGACAGGGTTCAGTATGAAAAACACCATAAATCCTTAGCTTCAGGAAAAAATAAATAAAAAAAGAAATAATACATCTTTAGGCTACGTCAAAATTCGGCATTGATAACAAAGACCGACAAATCAAAGGTTCCTGCTGTTCACCAGGGAGGGCTGAATCCGACTGATATCCAGCCTGGTACTTCACTGATCCAGAAGACTTGATGTCATCCGTGCTCCTTGAGTTGATTTCCCCAAGAGTACAACCGTTCGATTGAGAGGACCAGCCCTTCGTGCTGACATTGTCGCTTTGATCTGGACTCCCTTCTCGGGCTGCCTTCCCCGGCGATTCTGTGTTTGCTTCCGAATTTTTCAGGGTTCGACTGAAGTTCTGAGGCACAGATACCTGCTGATAAGACTGCCCAGTTGCGTTAGCTGGACCTAGACCTGCCCGTTTCCCGTTCTCCACTCGTTCTTCATTTTCGCCATAGCCGCTGAATTTCTTGTACAGGCCGTCTTCTCTTGCAACATCCAGGCCGACTTTGTTGCGGTAGCTCAATGCTGTGCGGCCAACCACGAGTCTCCCAAACCTTGGGCTGAACTTACCGTCCTTTTTAGTATAAACGTGGTACCCTCCATTTAAGTGGCCGTTTGCCTTCAAATCACGTGCTGTAGCTAAAGTTTTAATGTCTGCCGACTCAAGGCACGCACTTAAAGTAATCAGTTTATGTGCAACAAAAAGAAAGAAAATACATTTCCCCATTTGTTTCCAAAACATCTTAAAGTTTTGCTGTTGCTTTTTTTACGATCAGTCTTTACCGTCTCTGGTCTTTACACGGATCGCGCGAGTCGAAATTCACTATCTTGAAATTGACACTGACAGACCAATAGAATCTGTGTTCTTTTGTTACATTTTCACGCGTTCCAACGTCAATGGATTTGTTAAAATATCAATAGCCTATTAGCAATTCTTCACAATTGTTTAAGGCCTTCTGACCTATTAGGTTGTGATGGTTGGAAATTGATTTTTTTTTTTTTTTAAGATTTGTTTTTTAAAATAACTCTGATGTCGTGTTCAATCTTAAATTTCAAAGGTTGAGCTGCAATACGTAGGCTAGACAATTCTGCCAAATTAAATAATTGCAAGTGTGTAGTTAATTAGCCTACAGATATACAGGCAAGCTAAGCAGAAACGTCTCTCGGTCAGTCAAGAAGTAACTAGGCCTACCAACAACTTTAAATCCAATTCCTTATAGTCAATAATCCACGCTGCTGCTGCTGCTTTTTCATTCCCCATAACCTTGCTCTGCAACATGTTTTTTGTCTTTCTCGCAATAGGTTTTCCATTTCAAGTTTAGTTTATTTATTTATTTAGCTAATCTGGTGTGCTACCAAGGCTAGGCCACAATCAAATAAGGGGTGGACAGGTATATGTGCTGGTTTTTGTTCCAGCTAATTACCTTAGTTTTAGTTTTCTAATAGCTCAGCGTAAACGAAACCGGTTCACTCCTGTACTTAAGTACAGTGAAATATTTAGGATGCACTTGCAGTCTGCGACTGTAGCTGGTACTTATCCAGGACTATACAATGTCAGATAAGTGTATGATTGAATGAATTAAATAATTAAGAGCAGAAGTTGGCACAAATTCCGGAAACGGATCGGCCCTAGTTGTGCACCCCTGATTTAAATCATTTGAATATCTTAGTTACCTTCCAAAACATGTAGGGAATCAGTTAGCGTATTTTCAGTTTAATCCAAAAAAACAACACCTTTATTTTACGAGCTTTCCATATCCTAGACTTTTTTAAAATTTTTTAAAAAAATTTAAGAAAATGGAAGTACGGAAGAGGATTAGGGCCACGTGCAATTTTTTTTTTTGAGTTCTGACTTTAAAGTCAGAACTCAAAAAAAAATTTCACATGTGACCCTAGTCCTCTTCCGTATGGAAGCATGTTAAACTCATTAGGTGTCTTTTTCCGTATTCTGAGAGAGATTGGTGGCTACAAGGTGTAATACAACCATCTCTCATCTAGAGGTCAGCCGTGCATCACATCTGGTTGGTTTTCCCTCTTCCCTTCAGGGTGCCCCTGTCCTGTCTGCACAGCTATTGGAAATCAAAGCTCTCCAATGGCGTAGGAGAGCATTCTACGTGCTGGTACCTGTTCGGGACTTAAGTAAACTGTTATGTAAAAAGCTTGGGGGAATAAAAAAAATGGCGCTGTAAAATGCTAACTCCATTTCATTGTCCCTCTTCGGAGACATAAATGCATGAATTTAAAGCAACGAATGGCATGTCTGCGGGTTAAATTACACATTGTATCCTGTTGATTATGTCTTTTGCGATCATTTCATGGATCGATGTGTGCATTTCGTCATAAAATAAGTGAATGCATCACAACGTGCTACTACAAATAATAATAAAGTTGTTATTTGGTTATTGTCTGGAAAACGGTTCTGGAAAATCACAATGCATGGGTGTTTTTCAGTCAAATGACTCTACGCGTTCAACAGAAGTGCAGCAACTAGCCCTGTGCAACATGAATATTCAGATGGAGCTAAACTACTACAATTACGCCAGTGCTATTACTACTGCTGCCACGACTGCAACACATTTAGCCGCGCTGCAATGTATGAGCCAAGTATACTACACTAAGTATACTACACTAAATTACATAATATCTCCCATTCCCTCTCCCTGTTCGACATCTGCTTTTGAGAGAGTTTGGGGTGGGGGCTAAACAGAATTTTATGCTAAACAGAACAGTATGTACACCGACTGACTGGTCTTCCACTACAATACAAGCAATGCATGAAAAAAGTCAGAGCAGAAGCGGGGGGAAGAGATGGGTGCGGCTCCGTGATGACTCATATTTTGGGTTGCCTAGCAACGGAAAGAAGTTGTTTTCTTTTCAAACGTTTCAAAGCAAAATATGTGTCTGGATTTCATTGAGAGATTGAAAGAGAGAGAGAGAGAAAGAGGGAGAGAGAGACAAGGACAGTGGGAGGAAGAGAAGGAGTGGCAGAGTTCTGTTAAAGAAGAGATGATGTCTAAGAAAAGTTAGTTAACTACAGGGGATCCATCACATCAGTTTAATGTTGATTACATGGTTTACAGCTACATTTAAATCATGAAATAATACAGAAACAGTTTTTAAAACTAATAATACTAAATACATGAGACTGTATGTAATTCTTACAGCACCCCACTGGTCATTTTTATTGGATAAAGACATTCAGTCACAATGGTTTGCTTTATTTCAGAGACATTGCCCTGGGCCAGTTCAGAAAATAGCGCCTAAGCTGCATCCTACATTAATGTTTGAATGATGTCATTATGCAAACTCCAGTGAACAGGTTGCCAGTTACCCTGGGATTTGCATAATAGAAATGGCTGCCCACAAATGAATCCGCAATCTGGAACTAATTTCTCCGAATGTAATGTAAATGACACTCACCTGCCCCCCCACCTCCCCACCCCACCCCACCCCCACCACTTCAGGTAACCTGACATGCCACAATTCTCTACATGTTCCAGCATTCCTCCTAGTAAGTGGTAGTTGCCAGTTTTGCAAACTTTTTTGGCCAACTGAACGTGGGAAAACTTGCATGAACCAAGAAGGGGAGGCTCTATTGACCGCAGATCACGGGCCATCGGAGGGTTGAAGAGCACTGGGGGTTCTGTGAGGACATGCGATGTCCCTGAAACAGAAGCGAATGAGAAACATAACATGCGCAATTAACACGGCTGTTGGTGAAGTTTGCCACAGCTCTTTAGACACTGCGGAAAAAAACAAACAAAAAAACAACAACCGTTCCCTTCAGGAAAGGCAGTTTTGAGCTGCTCACAGTGTCGGCCCTGCCTGCGCGTGTGTGTGCCACGCCCTGAGGAACAGCAGGGTGAAGCCATGTGACTGAGGAACTGGGAGAGGAGGAAGGGGCGTGGTTGGTGTTTCCCAGTATGAGAACCGAGACTGAGATGAAGGATATGTCACACAGGTTCAGGTGCGCGGGGGGGGGGTGGGGGGGGGGGGGGGGGGGGGGGGGAGGCTGTGATTCGCTTCACGTTTATTGGGTCATAACCAAACGGGTATCTCAAACGTCTTTCGCAATTATCCCATCCCTCGTGTGGAGGAAAGGAAACAGTCGTGTAGTTTTTTTAGGTGCGTCAGACGGGGATAAAACCCCACCGAGACGTGTGAGCTGAGCGGCCGCAGACAGATTATTTATACCGTTGTGAGAAATACAGCGGTTATCATCAAGTTTGTGCTTGGCATGTGGGCACAGGCGTTGTGTCACAGACGCATGTGGAAATTCTCTGTCACACACACACACACACATACACACACACATTGAACCCTATGTTGAGTCATTGGGGCAAATTGGTTCAGTCTTTCTCAAGACTCATGCCTTCGGATTAACCCCCTTATTGACCAAAATCTTTTACGGCAAAAGGCATTATCACAGTGTCTGAAAATGCAGAACTTGGAAAGGAGGGTGAAAAGTTGCTAATTCATGGCCTAAGCTTAAATTATGAGGGAAGCTTCCTGGCCTTGTATTACTACCACATAATATGCCACACCTCGGTGTGATTTTATTTCTGCTGTATTTCACTAGAAGCACTTTACTCTGATTCTGTAGCCTCATAGGGCTGTCTGACAGAAGGTAAGGCTGACAGAGACTGCACCTTTATCTTGTGGGCAGTGACTGCATGACAGATTCCTGACTCAATCAGGTTTAACAACATTATCCCCCCCCCTTCTCTGTTCTTTCCCTCTCAATGAGCACGTGCGAAAGAGTGACGATAAGTTCATTTATCTCATCAGCAAGAAGTGTTGTGCAGCTGTTTGAGCTTGACCAGAGGTCAGGCTGGTGCAGTGGCCAAGTGTCGGCACTTGTCCAAGCAAGCGCCCTGGAGCCCAAGACCTGTACCCCAGTGTATTGTGAGTAGCCCTGGCTTTGAGACAGGGCGAGGCAGGCCGGCAGCTGCAGGGTGGGGTGCACATACTGCAAGTCTGCAACCAGTGGAAGTACTACTTGTAGAAATTATTTCCTTTCAAAAGACAACGCCAAAAAATTGGGTTAATAGTAGAATTTCTTGGGGCAAATCTTTATCTCTCGTCGTAATTTTAGGGGACATTTAACAGGCAGGTGTACAATTCTGGTTCCTCGAACCATACAAATGAGTGTGATGCACAGATTAACTGTACATCAAGACATTTGAAATGCTATTGAATAGGCTGATGATGTAAATATTTACAATCACTGGAGAATGTGATGATGTCACTTCTTTGACATGAGTTGGGTCTCACTGCCCCAGCCCAGAGAGCAACACTAGTCGTGGGGGTGGGGGTGAGGGTTGGGGGTGTGTAAAGAACAGCAAGAGTCTGCAGGGCAAAGTCAATTGCCGATTGGATCCAACAATCGGTCCACAGTCCTTTAGATTTTAACTGTTCTATATAACCTCTTGTGCCTCCACTCAGGAGCTACATTGTGCCCGGAGGGCAGAGTGCAGTACTGAAGGACTGCAGTGTCCACACGCAACTTGTTGCCCAGGGACATGGACAGCAGAAGCAGCAGTGTAGCAAGGGTATCCCCAAAATGTAGTATCATGATATGGCCAAGCACCTGCTGACCGAGGAAAGTTCCCAAAGAACTCTCTGGTACCTATGGCTGGGCGGGGTCCCCGTCCCCCACCCCCAACCCTAGATAAAGTTTATCCGATCCAGGCCCCTCCCTCCAGATCTGTGATTTCCCGCTTTGCCCACAGGCAGCAGTGGTACAAACATGCTGGATGATTCCCTCTCCACAAAACCTTGTGGGCTTCAGTACTGCTTGTGAGTGCTACATTTGAGTCTACATTTCTCTTTTTTCATTCCCTCACTCTCTGTCTTTCTTTCTTTCAGGCTGTGACATGCCCTTGTCCTCTCTCTCCTCCTTCCCAACCGACTGCATTCTTTCACTCTGACTCTCCACCCAAAGAGAAAGATGGGAGAGAAAGAGGGTGGAGAAGAGAGTAAACATTGCGGGCCAAATTTGTGTACCAATAGCCATGCTACAACAGCCATTTTGAGCTGAGGGGAAGAAAGACCGAGAGAATGAGAGAGGGGGGAGGGGGGGATGAGAAGTCAGATGGCATGTTGCCATGATAGCACATACTGAATTGATGATAATATTTTGGGAGTTCCTCAAACTTGAATGAGTCATTGTGCCCAGACACAACTTCAAGAAAGGGAAAGAGGATGGAAAAGGCAAAACATACAGAAAAACAAACGCTTTACCACATAGTTTGTGAAATAGAGAGAGAGACAGAGAGAGACAGAGAGACAGGGAGAGAGAGAGTGAGTGAGAGAGAGAGAGAGAGAAAAGTTTGGGTGTGTATTTGGATGCATGAAATACAGGTATTACAGGAAACAAATACGGAGTCCCTCACAATATCATATATGAACCTTTATTGTAAATTTAATAAGGTAAAACTTATTTTACTTGTTTAAATAGGCGGTCTTGCGCCACTTTAACATTACACCCCTCCCTTTTATCATTGCTTCGCCAATGCAAGCCATGGTAAATCAGAAAGACTAGTGAAAGACAACGCTAGATATACTGCATTTCTCTATGAACGTGTAGGACTGAGGGAGAGGGATTTGCGGGTGCGGTGGGGTGGGGTAGAGGCGGTGGGAGGAGAAACAGATGTCTGACTATATGCTCACCCTCTCGACTGGGCGGGTCGGGCCTCCGTTTGAGTTTACAGATTTTGGAACGGAGTTAACCGAAAGAAAAGGGGCGTCAAGAAAGACGCTGTCCTCGAAGATAAACAGAAAACTCCCCACAACTCTCTGGCGGCACTGTAACTTAGCTCGTTCTAGCTCACATCTCTCTTCTCTTGCACAGATCTATCTAGTCTGTTTTTATTTAATTATCCTACTTTTTCCTACGCTGAAAGGTACGGACGCTTATACAAGATACAATAAAAAATAACTAGTGTTTAGACTCTTTTGTTTACTTTTATGCATATTAATTTCTGTAACATATTTAGCTGGGGGCTGCATTAAATTAGATCTTATACAAAACTTCTCTCAAACTGAGTAAGTGTTCATTGAAAAAGGAGACGCATAAATATTTGGTTGTTAGTCTAGAGTACACATAAAACTTCGGAACGTTTTTGCCCGCTCTGATCAGCACCGCTTGCTGCTTTTTAAACAGCAATATCTGACGGACCTCGACTGAACCAAGCGCATTTCTCAGCAGGTAAGAACTGTGGAGCCAGCTGTTATGTGTGTAGGACTGAATACTGTACGGGAGCGTTTTAGCCGTGCTGTTGTGAAGGTTTTAGCGATGTGCTTGCTGGAGTAACTTTACATTCTAGCAGTAGAGAAAAACTAACAACAAAGATAGTTTCAGGCTAACAATGAACACCGTAGATAGTTTTATTTGGCTGTTTATAGTGACTAATGTGTAATTTATGTAAACACAGAAGGGGCGTATCCAGATACATTTAACTTCCATGAAACGATGCAACAAGTATGCTATATTATAGAAGTAAGTGTAGGCTACACATTAACGTTATAATTGTTTTAAAATATTGTCATTTTCTGTTATGTATTGAGTTACAGTAGCCTCAGTAGTTCAGGTGAACGCGGTGTTTACGTGGCTTACGTAGCCTATAGCCGTGCAGTCTGTCTACCGCTTTTTCTTCATTGAAGTTAGTCATTCAGCGACTGTAAATGCCCACGACTGCGAGATTTCCGCATCTTTGCAAATGCATGAAAAGCATGTGTTGGATATTTTCATATTGCACTGTAAAATGTTAATTCGACTAACGTGTTGATACGAGTCAAATTGGGATAAAATGTAGACTACTTTGTCCAATTTTATTTAACACTGAACGTTTTACTATATAAAATTTCAGAATCCCAGTGGTAATTTGAGAAAAACAGAGGGAAGAAAATCTACAGAAATAGTTCTGCTGTTGATCACTAGTGCGAACCCTTCCCCCTACCGGAACATGACTGAACCGCTGGCGCACTCCCTCCCCTTCAGCTATGATGATTTCTGTTAGGGGCGCGCGCGCGGGTAGTGCGAACCCGCTGATTTTCTTGCCTAGTGCTGAGCTCTGGTCCGAGATCCATGTTTCTGATGGAAGTCGGGACCGGATTTGGAATTCAACCCTAAAAACACCTGTGTGTTGAATTCGAATGGGGTGGCGTGCTTTCACATTGGCTGGTATTTTCCCACGGCCTTTAATTTAAAACCCATACATCAGTACATCTATCAATTATTGGTAGGACTTTTCGAGTGACTTTATGGCGATAATGCTGTATTTTATTAAAAAACAAACAAACAAATGATCTCGCCTGGTAAATGATACCCTCCCAATCCTCGTCCTGGGTGGGTGTAGCGCGGGGTGGGGAGCTGGAATTAAAGAAGATTAAGAAACACGTTTTAGTATTGATTCATATTTTTCAAAACACCAAGCACCATAAAAAAGGCAAATGTTTTAAACTAACATATAATCTGTGCCTCGTCGAATCTTTGGATCTGAGTCTCGCTACTGTTAGCACATGGTAGTGCATATAAATATTCCACATGGTCCTCGCTATACTGTTACATCCATTTTCTTAGCGAATGCTAACGTAGCTTGTAGGCCTATCCATTGATAAATCTAGATATTCCGAAGTAATTCCGATTGCGAAAAATAACCGCTGTGCCACACCTGGAATTCACACCTGTCGCTTTGTGCTTTAAAGTCTAGCCTCATAACCACCGTCTACACTGCTGCCTCTGCTTTGCAACAATACTCTGTCATTTCTCACGCAAACCAGGCATTTAAAAGCACATTCACGTCCCTCCAAGGAAAACATTTTTGCACATGATACATTTTTGTGCTCTGACGAGGGCGTCCGCTAAATAGATTAACGGTGGACGAGGCACTTTATGACTAACGTTCCAGATGAACCGCAAACCACAATGACTCGACCAAAAATAAATGCAAACTGTGTTTATTTTCAATAAGTTAATACTTATTGAGAGCAATGTCTGCTCGATTGCGGCGCGTGTTTGTGCGTGTTCGGTTGGAGACAGGAGGCGCTGTGGTAGGGGGGTAGCCGTGAGTAAAGTATTTGGTGCAGTTATTTTTAAGGAGTGGTATCTAGTGAAACGTCAGAGACAAGTTACAACTCATCGGCCGCCTGCACCTCTCTCTTTACTTTTTTCAGAGGTAATGCACGGCAGTGTCCGATGCGACTAATCTTAGTGTGTTTATATGCACCGCATTTTACCTATCTATAAAGAAATCCTTTATTTATTTATTTATTTATTTATTTATTTTTTCACCGTTTTGTACGTCTGCAGGCTAAGTGTGCGTTAGTTTATGAGCGATGAAGTCTCACGTCTTGCCGTACGGGGATCAAGCGTAAGGTTCCACATTAATTGAAGATTGGTGTTCTACCCCGTCACTGCGATTGTAAACCGATTGTGAGCGTCGGTTCTGTTTGCAGATTTGCTTTGAATCCCGCCTCTGAAAACTAGAGGATATCTCCTCTCTGTCACGTTGTGAGCTGGGCTCATGTCCAGAAATCTCTAGTCAATAAAAGCACATTGAATTGTATTAACTACTTCCTTCCCCCTCTCCCTCTCCCTCTCTCTCGGTCTCTCTCTCTCACTCTCTTAGTCACCATGTTGGTTCTCCTGGGCGGAATCTTTGTTCTCCACATCACCACCATAATCATTCTCCTTGTTGCCACTATTGACAATGTGAGTATGGCTTCTCCTGTCTATCCTTGAACACTGTCATGTGTTGGGAGACATCCAGGCTAAAGAAGCACCTGGACGTCTGGTTCTTGTTAGTACAAACCCAAACCATTTGTGTGCCTTTGTTCGCTGTGGAACATTCTTAGGCTTGTTGTCATACCTGACACCTCAGGAGGAAGACAGGTTTGCCCACCTTGCATCACAGCACTGCTGTCATTTTGTGTGTGTGCTTGTGTGTGCGCGCACGTGTCCACGTGTCTTGAGTCTGTGGTATGCTTAAATCTCTTGTCTTTTAAAAGCAGTGCATGCCTGTGTGCACATGTCACATGGAAGAGTTGACCTGTCGAATGTTTACCTCGGAGCATTTCAGCTGTAGGGACATCATTCACATTTTTTGTTTGTTTGTGATCTTCAGTTATCTTCTCTGGAAAACCAAGATTGTGAAACCTCACAGGTGT
Organism: Anguilla rostrata; assembly: GCF_018555375.3. NCBI lineage: Eukaryota > Metazoa > Chordata > Actinopteri > Anguilliformes > Anguillidae > Anguilla > Anguilla rostrata. The sequence continues at coordinate 18,167,837 of NC_057949.1, read as the reverse complement.
GCTTGTTTTTGTTAAAAACTGTCTCTCTCTCTCTCTCTCTCAGGCATGGTGGTTCACAAACGATATGTCCACTGACATCTGGGGTCGATGGGTGAAGCTCAACAATGTGTGGAACTACACTGATATGCCCAGTAGTTACCCTCAAGGTAAACCCACTAACACCAATGGGTCATTTCTTTCTGTGCTGAAAAATAAATACTCAAAGCAGTGCCTTCCTCACTGACCTGCTTACTAAATTGCTTCAGCAACACTGCTCTGTGGTCTGAAGACTAGTATGTTGAGCAGTGAACTGAATACTATTGTCTCTGGTGTATGCCAGCACTGCAAAAACTGTTTCTCTGTCTCCCCCTACAGATTATCTGCAGGCAGTGCAGGCCACTTCAGTGCTGTCCTGTATATTTTCCATCCTGGGGCTGTTTGTGTTTGTGGCTCAGCTGTTCACCTTGGCGAAAGGGCAGCGGTTCACCTTCTCCGGCATCTTCCAGTTCATTGCCTGTGAGTCCTGCTCCCGTCCAGAGATGTGTGTGCGTGTGTGTGTTTCCGGCTCCTTCTGCGGACTCCAGACTCCTCATCGCCATGGACTCGTCAGCTCACTACAGTGCTGCTCCAAAAAATTCATTAATATTAAAAAGCATTTAGTAAAGAAAGTGTTACAGCCAGAGAGCTCTTTATTTAATTTTAAACCACAGAAAAATCAGAGGTGCGTTATGTAGAGAAGATGAAACGGTGTGACAACATCCACGCAATTATTCAAATCAGAGTGTGTCTGAAATGAAAGTGTGAGAAAGTGTATTTGTTCAGATAATCTCACTGGTGTTAAGCACTATGTTTCCATTTAATGTGCAGTCGGTAATGCAAAGTACTGTGTAGATCAGCAACTAGAGTGTTAAATATCTGACGAATAGGCAACAATTTTTGTGGAGAAAGGAAACAAATATTTCATAAAAATGATAAAAGGTGACTAACTGCAGAGCAGCATTCAGATGCAGGACAGAAGCACTCTCTGTGCATCTGAATCAAGTCACTGGATCTTAATCAGACACAGTCACGTTGTGTTTATCATTTTTTAACATGCACGATTAATCTGCATTTGGGCGTGCCCGGTGCAAGCAGCTTGGGGACATTTTGATGAATAGACAGGAACCACTACTCAACCACAGCTTTTTTGCTGTGGGATAGATACCTCTCTCTCTCTCTCTCTCTCTCTCTCTCTCTCTCTCTCTCATGCTCTCCCCTCTTTCCTCCCATTCCAGGCCTCTGTATAATGATTGCTGCCTCGATCTACACCGACATATTCCACGAGACTGAGAAGGAGCAGGGCAAAGGGTGGTACGGCCACTCCTACATCCTGGCCTGGATCGCCTTCGTCTTCAGCTTCATCTCCAGCATCATCTATTTTGTCCTACGCAAGAAGACGGCATAAGGCACGGGAAAGCACGCAAGGAAGAGACACACTATGGAGAAAAAGGAAAAAAAAAAAAATGTAGAAATGGCAATTTGGGAGGGGGAAAGATGGGAAGAGAGAAGGAGATAAAAATGTGGGGGTGGGGGGTAGGGGTGGGGGAGGGGGAGTGAGGTTGTACCTTTCTATTTTCTTTACACTTTTAGTGGCTTATTATTTTAATTAAAACAATAACAGGGAGGAAAACCCAATGATAAATAAACAATTATGGCACTCTTAACCAAAAATATATGCATACAGATGAACTGTTTCTTATGGAACTGAGCTTAAAACCCATACATGCGCTATATCTCAATACTGGAATGGAATATTAATACTAACCAAAATTCTAACTGGGCAGCTTTCTGTACTGGGAAACGCTATTCCACTGTGTGCTTGTGTTTTTCTGTGTTTTATCCGACCATAAGGCATCTTATTCCATACCTCCTCGAGCTCAGTCAAATACAGCTGGTTTTCATCTCTTGGAACAGGACAGATGTTATTTAATCTCAAGTTTCCTCATCAAGGTGAAAAACCTAGCCGCCATTGCAGTTAGATACATTTATTTTTGGCTGCAGAAGGTCAAAATAGCAACGGCTTTGGGTATACAAACAAAACATCACTTAGTCAGTGACTCCTGCTGTGGAACTGCGGCTTCTGTCATTTGGATAGGACATATTTGTTGACTGTATGCGCGCATTGCTGTATGTGTCAAATGTTTGACATAATGAATTGTTTGTTCAGTTAAGCTTCATATGTGTAATACTATTGTAATATGATTTTTAATTAACATTGTTTCTCATGATTATAAATATTATTCTTAGTATAAGTTCATTATTTTTGTGGCTCTTGGATTGGATTTAATTTTGTTAAATTAAATTGAGTTTTATTAAGTTACAGTAAATTTGTGAAATTAACAGGAGGGAATAGACAGAAGGGTTTACACAAACAGTGTAACTTTTATGAATATCACCTTACCTTGCACTGCAAATAAATAAATAAAAAAAGTTTGTACGATAACATAAGATGTTAAGTAACTAATAACTTTTTTATGAATTTGTCACACCAGGTCATCTTAAAATAAGAAATCAGCTTTAAATCTTGTATGTAAATCGGGAAACAAGTTTTATTCCAGGTGTGCTCAGGTGGGGCATGCTGCATTGCATTGCCGTCAGGACCCCTTCTCCGTGTCTATCCCCATGACATCGGCATCACTTCTCAAGACACAGATATTATTATAGTCTAACCAGACAGCCAGCCTCCTTAACGGAGAACATTCTGTCTCCCGTCTGTCGATAAAAAAATTCCGATCTGATGGCACTTCTGAAAGATTATTAAGGGGTGTGACCAAGAACACAGCGCGGTTTCAGTGGACGTTTAACCAGGGTTAAAACTAAAAGCAAGATGCTAGGAATGCTGTAGCTGAACTTCTGGTTAGTCTATAATGTTTTAACTCAATATGGAGGTACTAACTCAGATTGATGATAACAGGCCAATTTTAGGGCTTTCCGGTCTTATGGTGCAGTGTGGTGTGCATATCGCACTAGACTAAGCTCCCTTCATAGACCAGCCCTCGGGGAGCTGGGTTTTTGTGTTTTGTTGAATGTGGCCAAGTTGGGAATGATTCCCAGAACAGAATTCCTTGTGACTTTGAGCTGTAAAAGACAAACAATGGAAATAGCATTCCTATGATTTTTTTTAAAATAAAGATTTAAAAATGTGACACTGTGAGAGTTTTGTGTGTTTGCTGCTTGGTTTGGGTGATAGGGAAATTAAACAAATCTGTTATCGCAAAGTTGAGTTCTCTTTATTCTGCACACGTACTGTATGGTACAAACCTCAAGACAAGTACATTGCTGTATTTTTTGCATAGATAAAAGATTTTGAAGTTGGATATTTCACATATTTTGATTTTACGTTGTAATCTGTTTTGCACAGACATAACTGAAGGAGCTCTAGGTCTCCCTGTTTAAAAACTCCTGGCATAAACACAGCAGTTCTATTTGAATGAACAGCATTGCCTAGCTCTCATTTATTTGATTTAAAGCAATAGTGTCCAATTTATGAGCTACCAAATCAGTGATGTTATTGTCATTGCGTTCAATTAAAAACAAATCTAACACAAAAAAATGTCCCTGGCAGCTCAGGGTAGCAGTGGTCATTTAAGGAAGTGACATCATCAGAGAGGGCCGCTCGAATCCTCTTCGCAAAACTGGGGTATGTAGCCATGGGCGGGGCGAGGCAAGGACAGTGATGGAGAGGGAATGGAAGGAGAGTAAAAAGGAGACAGAGAACAAGAGAGAGGTGGAGGAGAAGGCAGGGAGGGAGGTAAGTGGGAGGGGGATTCGGGAATGTAGTAGGGGGATAAAGGGGACAGGGGTGGGGGTGGAATGGGTGGAGGTGGGGGGCAGTAGAAGGGGGCTGGGTGTGGCTGGAGAGGGTACGCCCAAGCCTTGTGCTTCAGCCTCCTCAGCAGCGTGTCTCTGGTGTAGCTGTTTAGGGCGGAGACACCGGAAGACATGCAGACAGAGAAAGCAGCCCATGCCACACTGAGAGAGGGAGGGAGGGACGGAGGGAGAGAGAGAGAGAGAGCAGAGAGCAGAAGAAGGATTGCAAAGAGAAGAGATAAAATGCTAAGAGGAAACATCAATCATACATGTGGATTGTTCAGTAATTGTAATGCACAACAAGCTTTGCTGTGATAAATGATCAGGGAAAATGGGCCAAGTAAAGCTGAGCTAAAATGCAAACGTAAGAGCTGACTGCAAAAAAACTAAATTAAGCAATGTGCATGAGTATCGGCAATAACACACAGTAAAGTACGAGTAAAGATATAAATATTGAAGGAAAGTATGAGTAAAGATAAACATGAGAGTAAAGTATGAGTAAAGATATTAACATTGTAGTAAAGTGTGAGTAAGGATAACAGGATAGTAAAGTATGAGAGTAAAGTAAATATATAAACATTCTAGTAAATAATGAGCAAAGATAATAATCGTATAGTAGTGTGAGAGAGGACAATGAAACACTTAAAAAATGAGTAAAGGTAATAACATTATGGGAACATATGAGTGAAGTTAACACTAGAGTAAAGTATAAGGAAAGGTAATGACATGATAGTAAAGTACGAGTGAAGGTAATAACACTATAGTTGTATATGCAAAGGTAATAACACTATGGTAATATATGAGTAAAGGTAGTAGCACTATAGTTACATATGTAAATTAAACATTATAAAGTATCAGTAAAGGTACTAGAGTATTATAGTAACATGATATGTAAAGGTAATAGTATTATAAAGTAAGATTACTGGCAATAGCACTATTGTAATGTATGAGAAGTAACTCACTAGAAGGCCCATGAGTAACCATAGCTGTGGGGATTAAAATCCTCTGGTCCCATGGAAGCAGTCACCTGGAACACCTGCATAAACATCATATGGGCTACCATCCCCAGCAGTCCTGAGAGAGACAGACAGAGAGAGACAGAGAGAGAGATCAAGCCTCAATGGAGATGGAGACAGAGAGAAATACAGTAAGATAGTAGGAAAGAGAAGAGAGAATAGACATACCATATATATCACACATATTACATGCCTACGGGGAAACACCAATTATATACTTAAATAATTAACATGATTATACACACATGCAACACACACACGCACACAGACATGCAGACATACACATACGCATACATGCACGGAAATGCACGCAGACACGCGCACGTGCGTGACCTCTGTGACCCGGTGTTTACCTCCCAACACAGTGAAGACTGCGGAGAAAGCGTTGAGGAGCATCCCCCACTGCTGGGAGGAGCGCAGCCGTCTGCGCAGCCCCAGCTGCACCAACAGCAGCACACAGCTGATACTCAACAGCGCCACATACATGAGCTCCATGGTCATGCACAACCACCAAATTCCTGCAGATGGAGGCAGGGAGAGAGAGAGGGAGAGAAAGAGAGAGAGAGAGAGAGGGAGAGGGAGAGAGAGAGAGAGAAGGAGGGAGGGAGGGAGAGAGAGAGAGAGAGAGATGTAACATCACTACCAAATAAAGACGGAAAGGCAGGAATTTCAGCCCCCTGCAGGAGATGACACAAGCGGCACCCTGGACTCAACACCTCCACACCTTCCCAGGAGGACACCTGAGCGAGAGCTCACCTTTCTCGGATCTCGGAGTCAGGTCCATGAAATAGCGACACTTTTCCTCTGAAAGACAGAAGAGCGGCAGAGAGGAGAAGGACAGCAGGATCAGCGTCAGCAGCCACACACGCCTTTCAGACACCGCACAACGCATCTGCTTTAAAATTTAATCCCAAGCCGCCCAAACCTGGAAGATTATAGTTTTTAATGAAACCAAACAATTTCACAATATTCAGTTTCACATTTATACAGACATGAACAGTTTGTCACTTTTCAGTGCTAGATTCCTGCCACTTCCCTTCCAAGCCATTGACTCTAATGACACATTTCACTCCTATGCAGACTGGATCATCAGTTGTGGGCAGAGTAAACATCACAAAAGTCTGTCTGTCTTTTGAAATTAGAAATGAGAGGATTTGCAGGGATCGTCTCAGAAAATCAGTTTTGTGGCTGGGGGGTGGGGTGGGGGGGTTGCGCCTGGGGGGAAGAACGAGGGGAAAAAAGATGCGGGGACATCGGGAGGCAGGGGTTGGGGGGGGGTATTTGACATTTTACCTCTATCCACTTCGATCACGATGCAAAAATGTGTACGTCTTTATAACTTTTTCTGAATTTCCTTAAATAAAAATAGGACAAACCCCCTTGACTCCAATAGCGTTGTTAATTCTCAGGCCTCGTGTAGCATTAATGTCCATATGCTAGAGAGTTCAGTCTGCTTGGTAAACGTGTTTGTGCCGAGTTGACCTTTCTCTCTTTCCCTTTATAATCCTTAATTCAATCATGCTATTGGAATTGGAATCCCTGTGAAGAGAGGCCAGATAATCCTCTTTAGGGAAAGTTCGGACTGCACTGCTGCAGCACTACCCTGGCTTAGTTACCTCTACCTGTCTCTCCCTCTGCCTTCTTCTCTGCACCCTCTTTTATCTCAACTCTTTCTCCTTTCCCTTTCCAGTCTTCCTCTCATCAGCTTCTGTTTCTCACCTTGTCTTTCTCATCCTGTTCTAAACCTGACAAACTGAAACTCAGAAAGAAACACACATACACCTAACACCCTACCTACCCACTCCCACAGTAACCCCACTCACACACTAACCCCCCTCCCACAGTAACCCCACTCACACACTAACCCCCCTCCCACAGTAACCCCACTCACACACTAACTGCACCTCCACACTAACCCCCCTCCCACAGTAACCCCACTCACACACTCACCCCACCCTCACACTAACCCCCTCCCACACTAACTCCACCGCCACACTAACCCCAACCCCACACTCACCCCACTCACATACGAACCCCAGAAAATAACCCCAACCCCACACTAACCCCCCTCCCACACTAATCCCACCTCCACACTAACCTCATCCCCACACTCACCCCACTCATCGCTGTAGATGTTCTCTTCGCAGCTGATCCACAGCCCCGAGTGGAAACTGGGGAAGACGAAGCGGTCGTCTCCGGTCTCCCAGGAGAACTGTATGGAGGCGGAGTTGGAGACGCCAGGCACCGGGATGCAGTCGGTGTGCTTGGTCCGAGTGCACAGCGGCTTGGGCACCTTCTGCCGGCCCTCGCACCAATAGGGGGACAGCAGGGCCACCGCGGACAGCAGGAGGGACACCACCGTCTGAAAGAATGTGAGAGGGGGGGACCGCACCACAGCCAACAACGCCATGGCCACCGCACTGAGACCGGGATGCACGGAGGGAAGAAGAGAGAGGGTCAGGCAGACAGCAAAAAGGGTCTAAAGAGAAGGACAGTGAGCAAGTTAAAACCCAGTGTCACAGAGACACTGCAGAATAAATTATTTTGGAGCTTGTGCCAAGTTATTTTCCCCTTCATGAGCTATGCGTGAACACTGCTATGCTAATACATAGCTGCGCTGTTAATTTAGGGAATACACAGCTTATAGCCTAAGCTAAATAGCTTTTATCAGAGGCTGGATAGAAGTGCCGGCTACAGGGCTGTGTTTCCATTAATAGAATGGTAAAAGATACCATTTAACCCCTTCCATTCCACTTTCATCAGAGTACAGGTTACTGTGTATAGTGGAGAGCAAATGGACATTTTTCAGATGGGTGGGGAGAGAACAGGACCACACAGTCCAGACAGCCCCCCCCCCCCCCCCACAGATGAGCAGCAAGGCTGGGCAAATGCCATTTCAAATCAACTAATTCAGGAAATGTAAATGCAAATCAAAATGATAAAAAATAAAGAAATACTAGAGGTTTTCAGCTAATTAGCTGAATTTTGATTGATTTGCTGAACTGATCAAATTAAAATGGATTTCACCCCAAACCAGATGGACATTACATGAATTGACCAGGGAGGCAGTAGATGGTAGAGTAAGATGGAGGGGGCAGTTTAACTGTGATGGCAGGAAGGGATGGTGGATTACTCAGAAAGAGAAGGGCAGAGATGCAGAAGGGTAGACAGCATGGCCTTCATCAGAGCATACACTCGTCTTTCAAAAGACTGATCACCATAGTAACATCGTGGCTCAACTGAACACTACAGAATGCTTTAACAGCACACATTAAACTAAAAACAGGCTCAATTTTAGAAACAATAAGACACGTCAAAGTAGTCATTCCAGTATGACTCACCTTTTCTCCAGTACTCCTCCCGCCTTTTTCTTGTCCTCACAGAATGGATGTGATTTAAGTAATCTCTCTCTCTATTTCCACCACCTTTTTTTGACGTCACAATGCTATTTTGAAACGATGCCCCTGGTTCTAGCCTCACCGTTGTACTCCTCCCATACTGCACTGGCTGGGCCAGTCATTAAGTGTCTGTGTGTGTGTGTATGTGTGCGTGCTCGCGTATCTGTTTGACTGTGTGTCTGTATTATATGACCACATCTCATCCACTCTTTTAATCCATCAGTGCCACACCTAATCCAGAGGACAAACCTGTTCAATCGGTTTTCTTTTACAGTTTTTTTTATCCGTTTGTTCTGCCTGTACACCCATCGCCTAATATCTATGCGCCATTCCATTTAGGTTCGGCATCACGTAAACCAAAGTTACCTGGTAACAGGTACAGGCAACCTTTCTTAATCCATCCTTCAGTCACATCCCTCACATATGAAAACAACAGATGGATTACATTCCTGTGTACATTGATATTATTTTTTTATTTGACCACAGGTGAATTAATGAAAATGACATTTTCAATATTTCAGTAAAGCTGATTAATTGCATATTCAGACGATACATTTAATGTATGGCAGTCGAAAAAAGATTCTGTGTCCTTGGTTTTTGTGGTTATACTGCACACATACACACTATTGTTTTCATTCCAAAATTTTTAGTCTATGTGAATTGCCCCAATTAGGACCACTGTACACTATTAAATTCATTGCACTTTTGTTTATTTTTTAGAAGTTTGTGCTTTTCTTAATACTCCCTTTTTTGTTCTTGAAGTGTTTATTGCGTTGTGCACATTTTGAAACGGAAAATACAGATTAACAAGTGAAAATGAAGCAATCTTGCCGTGCTAACAAGCAGTAGCAACTGCTTTGTGTCTCATCGATTTAGTCTAGTGAACAATCCCACAATCAATCGATTAATCTATCAAAAAAAGAGAAAAAAACGAAAAGCTAAAGAAATGTATATAAAACTGAAACAGCAAATTGCTCAGTGTTACATTCACAGCAAACGGGGGTAGGTGGAGAGACGGTCTGCACGGTGGCTGACATGGTGCTGACTAATCCCACCAATCCCCCTGCGCAGTTGCGGTTGCATTCCCCACCATGGCACTTGCTGCACTGTGATCCCATTTCTGTCCATAACCCCCACTTCTTAGCCCATCTGAATAAAGCGAAGGATACGAAATGAGCGTGGACTGTCTGCAAGAAGCTCCCGACACACACAAACTGATCAAACTTCACTGAGCGGCGTGTATCGCTCGGATGCAAACTGAACAGACTGCTTTGGAAATTACTGGCGTGTTACATCTGACAGAAAGGAGCGCAGTTTTTTTTCTGTTTCTGAAGTTGAGCAGTTATAATAAAAAGTAAATTTGATGAATAAATAAAATTTTATTAATAAATGAATAAAATAAAAGGCCTGACTTCCACAAAGTAGAAAATTAAGTAAAATGAATTGAAACTTACCAACTATTAGAAAGACTTATTTTGGAAAGGGGGAGCTTAAACAGGGCTGGAGACAGACTGAACGATAGGTGGCATTTTATCGTTTAAGTGCCACCATGTTTCTCACTTTGCTGGCTGTACCCTGGCAGTACTGCTCCTTATAAAGAACGCTGAGCGTTGAAAATCAACACGGGCCACAATTTTGGGGTTCTGACAGTAAGCCATGTTTTGTGGGGCAGCAGTGGGCCAGAGCAGGAAGGCTGGAATAGATTAGATTTCTCTTGGTAAAGCTGTTTTTTTTTGGGGGGGGGGGGGGGGGGGGGAGGTTGGTAGGTCCAGTGATATGGAGTCTGTCTGCATCACTGCAAATTCTACAGCATCAATTCATGGACAGCTTGGGTTCCTCTGAACAGACACATAAACACACACACACACAAAAAAACAATTACATCATCAACTACATTTGCCTGTAAACCATTCTGATTGGTTGGGGAGTGGAAAACATAATGGGTTTGAAGGACAGATAGTTGGGGTGGGAGTTTTATTAAAACGTACACACTGGCAGACAAGACTGGACATAACAGGCGATACAGTGAGTACGTACAGACTGTCAGGACAGAACAGCAATACCACAAACTACCGAGGGGTGGGGTGGGGGAAAAAGGATAATAGTTTGAAAACAATATACCACACAAAAAATATTTAACACTCCGCTGACGTTCCAAGCGTTGCAAAGTTGATAAAGCACTAAAACGGCAATTAATGACAGCAACACGACCAATCCGTCACACATCACTGGATATGAAACTTAATCATCAGAAAATGAAAAAAAAATCCAGGATTAATAGCAGTCATCAGCATTAATTGGCACCACCCCATGAACTGCTAATGAATCTGGAGCAATCATTCAGCCTGAATTCGGGAACAGAGAAGAGAGGATGAGAACACAGGCGGACGGCTGTAACTGAATACCTTTTGATGAAAAGTCATGATGCACCGTAAAAAATGTCCATGAATTTTACAGTAAAATTCTGTAAAATCGCAAAGGTACAAAATTGTGAACAGCTGAAATGTAAATATATATGTCAATACTTTATGGTGAAACAGTGTAATACATTTAGCATTTGATACACAGCCTGCTACCGTATGCTTGACGTTCACCCAAAAATGAAGTTAAGGTACATTTCCACTTTCCCAGAGCAGTATCTGTTCATCCAGACAACTCCATATTAACGGCCATGGTTTTGGAATGAGATGTTCCACATGCACATTTGGGTGTGATGCTTGGATGTCTACATACTTTTGACCATGCAGTGTACTTGGGTAGAGATGTTGCTGATGAATTTGTCAAATTTTTGCCGCTTTGATGCCACATGAAGATGGATCTGTGAGGTCTGTTTCATCAGGATGAGCTGCAACCTAGATCTAGAAGACTTGTCACATTCCAGTTAAACTATCTGGATGACAGATACCACGTTGGTACATGGAAACATACCTTAATTTCATTTTTGGTGAACTGCCCCTTGAACATATTGTTACTGCAATTTATACGGTAAAGTTCTAGCAACCCAGTTACCAGTACTTTAGAGTAAAAATTACTATTAGCTTTTTCCTGCATATGTGTTGTGTGTGGATATAAATCATTTATTTGAAATGCCTGCCCTTCTTTCTCTGCTTATACTGCAGATAACAGAGAAAAGCCAGTGACCTAGGGGCATTAGTGAGTGAACTACACAGACAGACAGAGAAAAAACTGATGAATATTTAGAAGCATAACATTTAGAAGATAATGTTCAGATTGGGTACTGACTATATAGTGACCGAATGACTAATAACTAGACAGAAGATTTTAAAGAAAAGGCAAAATTCATGAAATAGCTTTTTTCAATTTTGTAATTATATTTATAATTCATGGTCATAATACGTAATACAACATTTTCAATATTGTCATTTCTTTTCATTTTTCTTGCCAGAATAATAAAAAATGATAGAAATAATAAGGACAGTAATGCGAATAATTGTACATTTTTCATGGATGTTGGCAATGCTTTTTTTGGATGAATAAATGCATCTGTCCATCCACATCCCCTGGCAAAGGCTCAGTTCAGTCTAGACTTACTGAGCCTTTTAAAAGCACTAAAAACACTGACATTCATTCTAGGTGAACCCCTTTCTCGCTTGTACATCAAATACTTTGTCTCATTCACTTGTGAAAGATGGTAGCAATCTTTTCTGGAAATGAGATGATGTCACTCCCTCATTCATGGGTTCAAAACGTCCTTTCACCTGTTACTATCGCTTCACAAAAATAAGATGATATCCGTTTGATCCTATGTATACCATCGCTTTTGTAGAAACCCAAAAATGGAAAAATAAGAACACTTTTCCAAGGACCACAAATCAACACACATGCACACACACACAACCATGCACTCCCCCCCCCCCCCCCGTTTCTCTCTCTCTCACACACACACACACATATGCACACACAAACACTTTCTCAAGGGCAACAATCATCCATTCCCCCAGTCAATAATGTCTCTGTGGCAACTCAACCCTGACATTCCAAAATGATGTCATCCTATTTCTTCCCTTGCTCTTATGTGGTGTAAAAATGGAATCTTTTATCTGATATCCACATATGAATTTAAGTCTTCTCTTTGATAAATTGAAAATTATATTGAGTTAGATCAGAGTGGAAAATACTGATGTTGATATAAATGAAAATAATGATAAATAATAATGATGATATTACTACTGACTACTAATAATAACACTAGTAATAGATGTAGATACATTGCCTCTCATTCTCTTCCTTCAACAAAAGCCTTTTTGTTCTGACATTCTCTGGCTGTCCTTCCATGCTCTCCCTAATTCACTCCTTTAAGGTTTTTGGACTATTAAAAAACATAACAAATAAAGTCATTGTCATGATACAAGAAAAGTGAAGCAGTTCAAAATATGTCCACACATTCAAAATTTGAGAGGAAATCACGTCTTTCTTCTCCCGCTCTTAATCCTCCTGTTCTTAGTGTTTCAGTCTTTCTGTCCAATTTCCCACCTTCCATCCCTCTTCCCCTTCCCCATGTGCTGCTCTGCATTTTAAAATGTCCTTTCAATATTTTCTCTCTCAAAGTGAGGTCAGAAATGTTCTTTCTTCTTTACCAAAAATGTTCTTTTTTAAATGTTCTTCAAAGAGTGTTTTTTTTATTATTAGCAAACTTTTCACTCATTGTTCTTCATTCATGGCCATCTGTTCCCTTCTTTTGACATTTCCACAAAAGTACTGCTCAGCCGTTTCTGTCCCCACTCACCTGAGAGAGAGATAGACAGATGGAAACGGTCCTTAAAATCTTTTCGTCTGAAGCCTTGTCTTATTTAACAGTGAAACCCTTTTTTAAAATGTTATTATTACGTATTACATTGCTGACACAATCATTTCCCTTTGGGGATTAATGAGAAATGAAATGCAGACCAGAAAATATGAAACACTAAAAGCACACTCGAGACTTCAAAAATATACGGCCATTTAAGTACTGGGCATACCGCCCACCACCATCATCATCATCATCATCATCATCATCATCCTCACCAGTCGCAGCCATCAATGTCTCCTCCTTCGCACATCATCCTCTCTCCGACTGTTCAGGACACACTGGCTTCACTGTTGAATTGTTCAGAGGGAACTGAAAAATAAGATGGTGAGGATGGAAGAGAAAAGATTGAGGTGACCAGTGGACAAAGAGGAGAGGGAGAGAGACTGTGTGTGCGTGCGTGAGTGCGTGTGTGTGTTCATGTGCATGTGTTTATGGCCTGCATTTTTAATAATACTCAGGATAAACTGTGCAAGGAAAGGTACAGGTAAGTGTGTGCTAATGCAGAGCTATTAAAGTGCCGACACAGTGACAGTACAGTATGAACATAGTATAAATACAGGGATAACAGGCGCTTACGGCACAAATATAGCACTAATGCACACCTAATACAGTGCTAATGCAACATATTACACTTGCACAGGGAGAGCGACAAGGAGAAGAGAAATTTTAAGCACAGAACAAATTCAGAAAGCCATTTTAGCAGAGACCTTTAGCAGTGCATTGTGAATAAGGTGAAAGGCAGCTCAAAAGTAACTCAACACTCAGAAACCAGCACAATACTCAGAAAGTACCACAGTGAACAGAAGGTCCTGCATTGCTTACAAAGTACAGCGCTCAAACCACAGGGAAGCAAAACTCTTTCCATTCGAGTCGCCCCAAATGGAACAATTACTAAGCTTCAGTTTTGACATTTTGGCTCAACTATTTAACGGTATAATTCTGAACTAACTGCAGGAAAAATGAAAATTTCCACGATGGTAATGATGAGGAAAGAGAAAGATGGTCATTGTTTATTAGTGTGCTTGTGAATGACCGTTGATGCATTTTGACTGGATGCACCTACGTTAAACGAATGATAGTACCACAATTTATTACTACAAAGAATTTATGTTATAAAATGAGTGCTGCGCTTCCACAGAGAGGACGTATGACCCGCTGCAAAGATAACAAGGTGTCACAAGGTGCAACTATAACTAAAGAGCAACATTTTTCCGGTAAATCCCCAAGGAGCAGCGGCTGTCTCTACCTTGTGCTTCAGACATCGCAATGAAAAATTGTCTTCGTTTAGAGAGCAGTCTGGAAACAGAAACATAAAAAAAGATATGGAGACAAATGACACTTGCAGTTTAGCAGAGCCTAACAATTGTAAATTCACAAGTATACACATGCAGAAATTATTTTATAAAAGCCGTTTTGTCTTTCTGAAACTGCCATCAACGGGCCAACTGTTCAGAAGAACAATACCAGTGTCTTATCTGAAACAAACTGTAAACATAAACATAAATCCATATGCCAAACAAACATACATGTATTTTCCAATTTATGAAAAAAGGAAGAATCTAGGTATGATTCTGGTTATTTACAGCGAGAGCTGGGATGGGGAGGGGGGGGTCGTCTCACCTGCTTCCAGGGCACACAGGTAGTGATATCTCAGTGTGCAGCCTTTACTGTAGCAGCCGAGGGTGGAGCCAACTGCCTCACACCGTGAGCAGCGCTGTAACACACACAGTGACGACTGTCACACAACATGAACGCACCAACTGTAAAGCACCAAAACACATAATGAATACAACTGCAGCACTAAATGTAAAAAAAGAAATGCACACTTTTGAATGCTAAAACATCAGATGCAAGACTAAAACACATTTTCACATTTGAACAGGAAACTCACTGTCTCTCTGGCACCATCCAGGGCCTCCTTTAGGCCATACAGCCTTCCGTTGACCAGGTAAACCCCACTGGCCCAGACTATACAACCCTCATGCACCCACAATTCCTCTGGGTCCAGGGGAACCTGAGGAAGCTGGGCTAACTGGGCGAGAGGCTCAGAGGTGTCCTGGTTAAGTGGCTGTGGTGGAGGCTGAAAAGGCAGCAACGCTTTGTTGTTCATGGGTGCAGATTTCGGTAAATCCTCATTGGATTTGTGTCGCCTTTTGAATCGTGGGTGGGAGGTCAGTTTTCTGTGCTGTGGCCTTTGGTGCATTTCTTCTGCTGGCCACTGCTGGTTCTGCAGTTGTGATTCCGGTTTTTCCTCAGGTTCACTTTGTTGTTTTGATTGATTGGTTATGTCTTGGCTCAAGTTCTGCTGTTGCGGTTCTTCACTGTCAGCATCAACACTGCTGATATGGTCTGAGACAGCGTGCATGTCCCTGCTGCCCACTGAACATGCAGTGTCTTTAGCCACAGCAGATACTAAGTCTACATCTTGATTTCCTATATGCTCAGTTTCCATCACAGACTTGGCAGTTTCGGCTTCTAATGGTAGAATGTTCTGTTTTGTTGACTCTGTTGAGACTGTTCCTACAGATACTCCTATGCTACCAGCTCTGCTGGTCAAGAGGCTCTGTCGAGACTGAGAGTGACTCTTAGGAAGTTTAGAAGTGTACTCAGG
Organism: Anguilla rostrata; assembly: GCF_018555375.3. Taxonomy (NCBI): domain Eukaryota; kingdom Metazoa; phylum Chordata; class Actinopteri; order Anguilliformes; family Anguillidae; genus Anguilla; species Anguilla rostrata. The sequence goes on along the minus strand of NC_057949.1, from coordinate 18,152,174 downwards.
AGGGTAGTATGGTCCATAGAGGTCTCCAAGATTTTTGTAGTTGGCCCACTTCTTGCACAGACAGCAGAGAAGTTGGCCAAAATGGTCTGATTCGGTAATCGCTGCTCCTGACAGAACATACCCAGATGAGGGAAGCGCTTTACCTGTTGTACAAGACTCGAGAAGTGCAGAACCTACTGGTTCGGTTTCTTTCTTCTCTCTCATGTTTTCCATTTCTCTGTCTCCTTTGGCTCCTTGAGTTGAAGAGGTTGAGGTTAAAATTACATCGGCCCCTCCTTCTCCACTATTTTCTCCCTTCATCAGTTCATCTTCAGCATTCACAATGGTACAAAAAGCTCCCATTTCCTCTTCCTTTCTCTCCACATGAATATAAGGAGCAAATGCAGATGTTCTGTAATCTGGGAAACTTCCACCCACACCAAATTTCCCTCCAACTCCAGTCCCAGTTTGCAGTTCCTCTTTCCCCACCATTCCAACACCTCTCCTTCTCCTTCGTCTCTGTCTGCTGCCTACCCACACTGTATCACCCTCCACACTTTCACCCTTCCTTTGAAGGTGTCCACCAGATTTCAGTTCTATCTCTGGCTGCACATCCTCACTCTCTACATCCGTTTTCACAGTCAGAGATGCAGCAGGAGAAACTGAGGCAGAAGAGATTTTGTTATCAGTTGGCAGAGAAATTTCGGAAGTTGCGGCTGTAGAACTGGCACTAGATACAATCAGTGCTGATTCACTTTGCACAGGTGTATGTGTAGGCGTATGCGCAGGTGTTTGAGTAATATCAACAGTGGGAGTATTAAGAGACACATTGTGGGCTTGGGGCTGGGAACGCTTTTGTTTATTCACACTACCAACAGGTCGTCCCTTTTTCTTCCCAGATGGAAAGTATCCTTTAGGTACTACATTCTCAGAAGGCTTAGGTTCTGGTAACTGGGATAAGCCTGCCATTGAGGAAGCAGCCCTAGCAGAACGAATTAGATGTTGCTGATATGCATGTGGGGCCCTGGTTAGCAGGCAGGCATCTATATTCTGGTTATGGTGAGGTGGTTGGGTCCCAAAGTAGTCATTCCCTGCATAGTCATCCATTCCCAACCCCATGCCACTTTCTTGCAGTTTTTGCCTAAGTAGGTTAGCTGCAGAATGTTCTCCTCTCCGGGTCTCCAGTTGCTGGTATGTATTTGTGAAATGCTGAATATCAGACAAAGCAGAGGAAGAGGGAGGAGGGGAGGCTTGTACAGGACGCGGTAATGGAGGGGGTGGCGGTAAGGGCCCCAAAAGGTCAGAATCTATCTGAAGTTCATCTTTGCCCCTCTCTACCACACTATCCTTTTCAGTCATTTGAGATATTGATGTGTTTATTCCAAAGTCTGGATCCAAATCCCCTATAGCACCCCTTGTAATGTTTCCTGTTGCATCTCTTTTGAGAATTTGTGGATCTTGATGGGGATCACACGGATAGGCAGTAGGAGGAAGGGGCCCTGTTTCCTCAACCCCTCTGTAGTACATAATTTCATCCAAGGAAAGACCTTCACCCAGATAAGGTAAGCAACTCCCAGTCACAGTACCAAGTCTTGGGAAAGTGCTCTCAACACAAGGGTCCTGTTCCGGTGTTTCAGGGTTACAATCAGTGACATGTGCATGAGGCAATCCAGAAGGATGATTTGATGCAGAATTTGTGTGACTGTTATTATTTGAAGTTTTTTTAACATTTGGCGTAATTTTCTGCACAATTGCTTCCAGCTTAAGGCCTCTGCCTTTCCTAGGCGGCAAAATTTTAGTTTTACCATGACCGGGTGAAGGAGCATTTGCAACAGCCATCTTAGTGTGGGATGGATCTGGACTGGATGATGCATCATTTTGGTTCTTGGATTCAGTGTTAGGTAAGGGGGAAGGGTACTGACTAGAAGAACCTCTTTGATGATGTTGAGATAAATCTTGATGCTGCCTCTTTGCAGGAATTGGGGAGATAAAAGAACGAACCCTTCTTCTCATCATTAGTGGGTTGGTGTCCCCAGAACAAACTGTTCTGTTTTGTCCATGACCCTGTTGCACCCCCAAATTAGTACTGCCAGTGCTGCTACTATTACTACAGACAGACTGATTATGGGAACTGGATGCTGGCACTTGATCCAATGATTTGACCAGCTCTTCCCTTGGGGGGTTTGACTGAACACATCGTGTGCCAGATGCTGGAGTAGCAGGAAGAGCTACTGCCCCAGAAGAAGCTGCAGATAGCTGGTTTCTTCGGGAATTGTCACCTTCCATTGTCCCAAGACCATCTCTTTCAGACAATCCCCACATTTTGACAGGGTCATAGTAATTCCCCTGAAGATGATGTGGAGTGGCAGGCAAACTGTTATGAGATCTCTGCCCTGGTGGGCTTTGGTGTTGAGGCCTGCCTGATCTAGGCGACATCATGATATTTTCAGTGGATCTGTTATTGTTTGAAGCTGTCCATTCACATCTGTCATCTAGTACATGTGACTGATTAAGTGAATGAGAGTGGGGATACATTTGTAATTTTAGAGGAGACTTGGCATTTTCTAGTTGAGCCTGCAACGACACATTATGATGGGGGTGGGAAGGGTACTGCGGGTGATAAGAAATTGTTTTTTGGGTCCCCACTCTTGTTTCTCCTAGACCATATCTTCCCAATCCAGTAGAATGACCACTAGCTTCATCTGAACCTTTAAAGTAGGGCTGACATCTTGATGGTGGTGAAGACAGTGGACTAGGATTGGATGACAGGTGTTGGGTAGCTTGTTGGGGATGACAAGCAGTACTACTGATTGAATTACTTTCCCCCTTCCTTCCACTTGAGAATCGCTGAGTATCAAAATTTGAGTCAACAGATGGGCGTGGAGAACGGTTCTGGTGCTGAACAGAAGCTTCCTTAGCGGAAACATGACCTGAATTGGAGGTCGGGTTTTGGGTCTGCTTGGTAGTCTTGGAAATTGACTTTAAATCCACTGCCTTGTTCTCAGCCTCTTCTGCCTTACTGTTTTCTGGTTCTTGCATTACAGAGTGAGTAGAATGTGATTGCTGAATCACAGAGGCTACAGAAGACCCTGTCTGTGGATGGCTTCTTCCATGATCAACTTCTCCATCCCTCTCCCTTTCTGGTGTTGTCCGGCAAGATGGGGAGACATCACAAATTACAGAGCGGCGCTCGGAGGATGACATAGTGGATAATGAAGATGACACATAAGACTGACTTTGGCTTTTAGGTACTCCAATTCCAGCCAGAGGCTCAGTATCCTGAAGTAGTATCTGCTGCACAGCAGAACTGTGAGCGGACAGATTTGAAGAGGGTCTCCTGTGAGGTAGGGAATAATCAGCTAAGTTAATGTGTTTTGGAGGAGGCCTTAATGAAGATTCTGTAGACTGCTCCATGTTTGGAGTGGAATGACTGCCAGATGTTCCAATCTGGTGCTTGTCTGCACTGCAATGTTCTTCTTTTGCTCCTAATCCTCCAGAACCCAAGGAATGTGAAGAAGCATCCTGTCTCCCAACAGGTTCACTCCCCTGGCCCTGGTTTGGAGGGTGACGCTTTCCAGAGGCTGCTGTGTGTGTATGCAAATGATGGCCCCCTCGAATCCCAGATTCTGGGACTAGAACATGGGGTCTTGCACTTTCAGGCATGATATAAGGATGTCTAGAGTGGGACTGGTGAGCTGTATTTTGAGATTGGGAATAGGCGTTTGAGATCTTTTGTGCCGAGTTCTCAGTACGTGCATAACGTCTGTCCAAATGATAACCTTGCAGAACTTCTTGCAACAGACTTGGCTGTTGTAACTGTTGCTGAAGTTGAGAATTGTGTTCCTGTCCCCTACCTGCATCAAATCCATTCCCTCTCCTACTTAGTTCATCAACCCCTGGACCCTTCTTGATCCCAGAATTGTAACTGGGTTGAGGTTGATGATACCCTTGATATTTTACATTTGTTCCCATTCCTCCTCTCCCTCTGTTTTTCAAATCAAGTGCAGTCCCACGGTGTAGCTCTGAGGACTGATATGGGACTTTTTGTGTCTCAGAACTTGGGGGAGGGGGTGACAAGGAATGCTCAGTGCTTAGTTTAAGGGGAACTTTGGTTCCATGATTTGCAGAGTAAGTACACAATCTATCACCATCTTCTCCACTGAGATTATTGGAATCACCCGCAGAACTGTGTGAGAGAGCCTCTTCTGCATAATTTCTAAGATTGTGGGATTGACGAAGACTATGTGGAGCTGCACAGGTGGCAGTTTGTGGTTCTGTTATAGTTCCAGATTGAAGAATCTCAGAACGTGTAGAGACAATGACCCCTACACCTGTATTGTATGTTTCCTCAGTATTCATGTTTTTCCTGGGATCTTCTAAATATTGAGCCTTCTCCTGGTTTTCCTGTTCTTCCTGTTTTCTTTTGGAGGACTGTGAATGCACCTCCATTTCTTCCTTTCCCCCCTGTTTGTCTCTGCCTATTTCTTCCTCAAAGTTCACTTTAGTCTCTTTGCTATGTTTCCATTCTTCTCTTCTCTCTTCATTTTCCTCTTCTTTCTTACTTTTACCTTCCCCTTCTTCCTTTTCCCTCTCTCTACCAGAATTTTGAGAATCAACATCAGCCTTCATAACATGACTGGGGTGAAAAGTTGAAATGAGGGATGGGGAGGGAGAGGAGAAAGTTGGAACCAAAGATACAGATGGGCAGGAAGAAGGTAGATTTGGGCTGGGTTGTGCAGAGGTAGGATGGGAAGATGGGGAGGAAGATGGAGATTTAGGAAAACCACCATGTGCCTCATGTTCAGTTTTTCTTGGTTGAGAGACACTTGGAGATGTCAAATCTTGGTTCTTTTGTGTCACTGCTTCCATTTCTACCTGCAAAGGCAAACTCTGACCACCCTGTTCAGTTTGTGATTGGATCTGGTTCCTGTGATTCAGAGACACAGGATAGTAGGCAGTCGGTTCTGAGCTACTACTAGCACCGCTCATTTGCCTAACTCTCTCACCTTCCCCTCCAGAAAACTGCTCTTCTTCCCTTCCACTTACAGGGCTCTCTGGCACTACAGTAAGACCATCAACCACTCCACCTTCAGAGTTCGCAATATCACAACTGAATGTTCCAATTCCTTCCCTGGCTGCCTTAGTACTAAAAGTATCACTAATACCTCTACTCCTTTGCTGACTAGTTGGCAAAGCATGTGATGACTGTTGCATTAGATGTTCTCTCATATGATCCTGGTATCCACCATCTTTCCCAGTCTTGTGCGACACCAAGGAATCAGACAGTAGCATGTGTTGCACAGTATTGGGCAGATTAGCCACTTGTGATGTCAAAGCATTTAGACTGTTGATTGCCGATTCTGGCATTAGTTTGTCAAGAGGGGAAGAAGGATATAAGGTAGAGGAGGAGTTTTCTTCACGTACACCACCTATTCTCACGGCCATACAAGATCGAACGGATACAGAATTCGTTCCTGAACTTGAATTTAGACCAGCAGAGTTCACATTACCACTACTACTCCCACAACTGCTGATGCTGCTGTTAGAGTTAGGTGTTGGACTAAGTTGAGACACAGTCTGTAACAGCCGACCGTGACTATGACTGTTACGTGTTTTTTGGAGAGGGGGGTGTGATGGTGGGTGTGTTGTGGGCCCTATGGAGTTTCCTGGTTCTGAAATGCCCATCAGTGGGGAGGGAGATGAGCAACAGCTTGGTGACTGGACTGTGGAGGCAGCAGGAGATGGATTAGATATTGGGCTGAAGTTCTGATGAACTTGGGGCGGGTGGGATTGAGAGTGCATGGGAGACTTAGACATTTCTTGAGAAGAAAAGTGTGGCATAGAGGGATTAGTAGATGGGACAGCTGAGGATGTTGCATGATTTTCAGGGTCAGACAGACTTGGAGCAGCGGGTTGGTGAAGCAGACTAGAGGAATGAATTTTGTGAGAGGCATCATAACCCAGTGCTAAATTATGATGAGACCCACGATGTGGATGGCCAGGGTGTTTGTGAAGGGAATGAGATGGCTGGGAATGATATGGAGAGTAACCAGAAGAGGGGTAACTTTGCCCTGCACTATCTAATGGCCCTGTATTGTTTGAATTAGCTGAACTAACAGAGCTAGGATTAGTGTTGGCAGTAGATGAACTATTCACTTTACATTCAAAACCAGCACTGTTACTTCCTCCATGGTATCTCAGCGGGGGGGAGTTATACATCCCTGGTGTCCCAGTAGGTGTATTTGGAGAAGAGTACAGGGAGAACTGAAGGGGCAGCCTGTGTCCTGAGGCGGGATAACTTCGTTGCTGTTGCCCTTGGTGCAAAGCTTGCTGGGAAGAGTAATTCTGAGCTTGTTGACGTGAGTGAATTGGAGGTCCCACTGCAGTTTGGATTGAGGTGTTTTGACTCAAGCTGTACTGGTGGGAAGGTGAAAAGGCTCCAGTGCCACTGCTGCTACCGCTGTTGCTGCTACCACCAGATCCAGCTGCAGCGCTGTAGTCTAACTGATAGTGAGCCATCATCCCAGAAGATCCTGTTCCTGCATGTCGGTACTGATGAGGCATGTGTCCATCCATATTTGGGTATCCAAAACCTAGCCCATATCCCAATCCTTGGCCTCCTCTCCTGTGTCTGTCTTTTCCACTCATTGAAAAGTAATGATCCAACATTTCTTTTCGGTAAGGGTTGTTACTGATGGTACTACCACCACTGTTAGCATGGCTGTGTAATGCTTCACCAGTCCCACTTCCTCTATTTCTACCTCCATAACCCAGAATGTGGGACGTGTGAGTGGGGTGGTGGGCCACTAGCTGGTGCGGGTGCTGGTTTGGTCTCTGAAGATTTTGTTGGGTTTGCTGTTGTACCACTGCATATTCTTCTGCCATCCTTGGGGAGCACTGAGGCGCAGATGACTGTGACAGGTAGGAGGCATTTCCCCCACCTATAGCACTCCCTCCAGAAAACCCTGGAGGAAGAGCAGGGGGAACAGAATTGTTTCGAAAATTCTGCATTTGTTTTGAGGTTTTTCAGTTTCTGTTAGTTTTATCGTTCAAGGTTCTTCCTTCAACTTCTGTTCAAAAATCAGTCTTTGAAGGAAAAAGCAATCCACTTTTCGACAGTAAAAGTTCGTAATAGTGGCCAACGCTGTATGAAGTAATAGCCATGAGTACCACTCACAAGGAACATTAAAGTCAACACTATCACTGGATCTGCAGAAGCAAGTGCAATTTACAGAACTGTAACAGCAAGAGGTGCAATCATTAAAAGGGCAGGAATGCACATTGGCAATGTAAATTCAATAACTGAAGGCTGGAATTTCAAATCATATCTAGCAATTTGGATGGTAGCATTAAAAGCTGCAATTTCCACATTTGCAATAGGTTTTAAAGCATTTTCCAAGCTTGAATAATAAAGAAAACTGCCTTAGATTTTAACACACTGAGCTAAAATGGTAAATTACAGTGAAGTAAAATGAAAAAAGGCTTCAACTGTAGCAGCAGAAACAATTGCAGTGGATATTGCAGTCACCACAATGCACCTGCATCAGTTTGGCACTAGACGTTTCGGCGACTGGAATCAGGGTTACAATAGAAACTAGAGCAGCTGAAGGCCAAACAGTTGTAACTGTGGCTGAGGAAACAGAACTTAGACAATCTTTAACAAAAATCCTTATCATTCCATTATTGGAAACGAGTTAGTCTGTGGACCCTTGAATTGGGAACAAACTGCTGTCACAACAAGTTCTGGCAAAAGAACATGATTCAATTCTTTCCTCTGGCAGTATTGTGTGCGTAGACTTAGCAGCAGTACTGTACAATGCTTTTTACAATTAAAACCAATATTTGTACAATTAATACTTCAGAACCAAACAAGGTAACTGTTTTGATCCAGCAGTAAGTATATTACGCAAGGTCTGATTTCCGGGTTGCTCGTTTTTCTGATGTAAACACTGCATATGCTTTGCGTTTTCTATTTAAAGGCCGTCAGTTTCATTTATTACACTTTTGTTCCATTGTTAAGGTCTCTGGTCCCATCTTTTTTTCATTCTTTTTTTTCTTCCTTTTGTTTTTTTCTTGTCCTGTGTGATTGAATTACTTTGTTACTTTTTATACTGGTGGTCTCTGAATTCCTGCACTAGATTCTTCCATTTCCTTTTCTTTGTCTTCCATGTGTGTTTTTCTTGCCATTATAATATCCAAAGATGACTTTCATCCAAAGAACCTTGGACGTTTCTCACATTCCACTTTTACTGTGTTGCACCATTTAATCTTCCTTTTCATTTGCTAGCAGGAGGGCCGCCAAAATCTGAAAAAATAAAGAAAATAAAAAAATACAAGTAAATACTCATTTGATTATATCATACAGCACATTCACATTTTCCATTACACTGCATTTATTCTGAAACAAAATACCATTTAACTAGCTGAGTCTGCAAGCTAGCGAAAGTAAGAATCAAATATGTTTGTGCCCTGTGAACATATTCTCCAAAGCTTATAATATTTTACTAAAGATTAGATAGCTAGAGGACTCCTGATACTGGTTTACTCTCCTATAGGTGACAAGGTAGCATTAAGGGACGTACAGTAGAATGCGTAAGATTTTAAAAAACTTGGCTACAGAGTGACTGGTCAACCAAAGGGGTGTGAAACTGCAACTAGTATATAATTATGCCTCATCAAACATCCTATCACTTACATACATACTATGTAGCATTTTTAGCCTTGCTGTGGTCCTGTGTTTGCAATAAAAACATTTGCCAAGTCTGTTACATTGGGTACATTTTTTCCTGACGTCAACGATATCTTGGGTACTATGTATTTTCCGTCATCTGGGTGTCATAGACTGGGGGAAACTGACTGCACCAATATCGCCCTCTGTAGATTTTGATTGTTTGAGGACAGCGAAACAGCTGCGTTCTGCCCTGCACCCCCCCAAATGTTCAACAGAAAGTGATGCCCTTGCTCCATACTATGCCTTCAAGTAAAAATGTAAGCATTAAATGGGTCACACTTTCCATTGGTTAAAAAACCAAAATATAATTAGAATACTGTTAATTAGGTGAGGGATGCATCTTAGCACAACTGCTAATGAAGACTATGTGTGAAAGTTAAGAGTGTTTGATATAAAGAAGCAAGACAAAACAAAACTGTTTACAAATTATGCTACTGAACAAACATATTTCGAAAGCAGATGGTGAAAGAAATTAACTGCTGTCATAATGACATTCCTGATTACTGCAGGTTTGCTTATTGGTCATTGACCTCAGCTGTATTGGAGCATTACTACAATTCAATGAAGTTCACACTTGCAGTGTGCAGCTCGCAACCTATTAAAAGGTCTAGTATTACCAGCAGAGCTTTGCATTTTACTTGGTGGTGGATTATCATGACCATGAGAATTTTACTACACTGTACATTCGCACCAAACCACACTATCGAGTTATCCAGACCCCTGTTATTCCCCACCCTGCACAAGCCAGAAAAATAATGGATGAAAGTAGAAACATTGGCGCAACCGTCCCGTTCTGCCCACAGAGTGTAAAGGCATGTGTAACATCACCACAAACTGGCAACATGAACAGGGAGTATTTTTCCCCGTTCAAGTAAACACGAAAGGTTGGTGTGACTGGTTGGAAAGAAATGTATTGAACATTAAACTAAGCACACTTCAAGCTGTCAGTCAGCTAGTGATAGTCGTACCCTGAGTAACTACAATCCCATAGCCAATCCATGTTATAGTGGAGAGGCTTAATTAAGGAGTAAGGCCACCATCACAGAAAGATAACTGAAGATTTCGACCAGTGACACAAAAGTCTTAAACAGAGAAAGCAGCTTCAATTTTCCCCTCAGACAAGCAACAGGTGGGGATGTTAACTACTGTTAATGGTTCTCCCGCCGATCCCATGTGGACCATCATAGTCATGATGTACTGCAATCTCACACTAACCAGATACGATGGCCTGCTACATGCTTAAAATGTCAACAAGACAACTCCTGAGCCATATTTCCTACGCGCGTATATAGGGTTCGAGGCCCGCCATGGCACTCTCAACAGTGGTCCCCTCTACTTTCTTGGTCTGTACACAGCAAATGCTAACGTAGGGCAGGCCATCCCACTCTCCCTTATATACTAAAAAAAGCTTCAATCTTTCTTTAACCAAATGTTTAACATTTGTTGCATTAACCAAAAGGGGATAAAATATCAACAATGAACCTTCTACAGAAATAGCCAAGACAACAATAAAAGTAGCTTGTGTTGTATTTATTTTTTGCAAGAGCTTAGTGTATTTCTTTGATGAACCAGGATATAGGCAAGGGATAGGCTATATGTTAGCGCAAGTGCTGACTTGGTCTACATTGGAGGGCATAAAACAAAAACCGCTTATGATTTGACTAATACATTTTTAGTTACATGCATGCTTTATGATCATAAACAAGGTACACATTAAGTAACATTTACACAGGAAGGAATAAAAGAATGAACAGAGATGCAAGAGAATCGCTTCTGCTGCTGACAGCAGATAGCCTCTCCTCTGTCCTCATCCTCCTCCACCCTCCATCAATGGCAAGGCCCTGGACTGATTTGCGTCCTGCCTCACCTGTCGTGCCTTCCAGGTCACCCAGGGTGGTGCATTACATTACAGGCATTTGGCAGACGCTCTTATCCAGAGCGACGTACAACAAAGTGTATAACCATAACCAGGAACAAGTATGACGAAAACCCTAGAGAGAAGTACCGGTCCAAGTGCAGGGAACCGCATAGTTCAACTTGGACCCTGAAGGTTAAACTGTTTAACACTAACACAAACGAGAACAGCAACAATGCAGCCTATGCAAAAATATAAGCAGTAGTTAAGACATGTGAATTAACTAAGTCACCTACAAACAGCTACCTAGTTACAACCCTAAGCTTACAGTCATTTACAGGGAGGTAGGGAGGGATGGGGAGAGGTGCAGCCTGAAGAGGTGAGTCTTCAGTCGTCGCTTGAAGTGGGTCAGTGTCTCAGCTGTTCTGACCTCCACGGGGAGGTCATTCCACCATTGTGGGGCCAGAACAGACAGGAGACGTGTTCGGGAAGCGCAGGTGCGAAGAGGGGGAGGTGCCAGGCGTCCTGAGGTAGCAGAACGGAGGGGTCTGTCTGGCATGTAGGGTTTGAATATCTTGTGGAGGTATGCTGGGGCTGATCCCTTGACTGCCTGGTATGCTAGGACCAATGTTTTAAATTTGATGCGAGCTGTTTCAACACCCCACAATGGCCTTACAGGGGTCCCCCAAGGCTCTGTTCTTGACCCCCTACTCTTCTCTACACCACATTTCTCAGATCTGTCATCTCTGGTTATGGGTTATAATATTATTGTTATGATGACATTCAACTCTTTCTTTCCTTTCTCAATCTGACCCACGTCAACAGGTGGATCGCGGCTTGCAGAAATGACATCCAGAGCTGGAGGGAAAAAAACCATCTAAAGCACCACCCTGAAAAGACTGAGATCCTCTATCTCCCTGACAATATCCGCCGTCATTTGGCTCCTGCATCCTGAGCGCCATCTCATGGTGAGCGGACACAGCAGTCCGGGCACACATAAAGCAATTTACACTGCAGTGACTAGATCAGTTTCACACACTCCATGCAAAACCTCAGGCAGACAGCTGGGGTCCGACTGAGCAGGAGTCCTTCCACTATGATGAGACGGGGACAGCCCTACCAACGGAAACTCCTCCTCCTTGGGCAAGTCAATGGCCACACTCTACCCGAGGGTCAAGATTTGACACCGAATACTGAAAACAAGAGCAACAGGCAACCCTGACACACAAGTTTTTATTGGCCGACCAATCATTTCAGTCATGATGACGTAGTCCAGTAGGTGGCAACAGATGCTTGCCTGCATGTCCACATCTTTCCCTGAGATTTTACAAAGCAGAAACAGTGTATAGATTTCACGACTTAAAATATCTCAGTAACATACAGAACTTAAGAGTCATTGCAATCAAAGCTCACCTTCTTTCATGCCATTCAGAAAATGAGATTTTATCTAAATATCAGTCTTAACACATTAATGACTGCAACCTTCCAAAATGCCCTTACTAGCCCTCATTGAACCCTGAACATGTTTTGAGTGTGTGCTTAGCTTGACAGACACACTTTACAGATACCATTCCTGTACAATGAGAGACATACATCAGAACCAAATATTACTTCAGACAATATCTGACAATAGAACACAGTCACAGAAAAAGAAATTCAGTGTTTCAAAGTATTTCTCTGAACAGTACAGCCAGATTATTCATTAAAACATCTTTTCTGGGATGGAACGAAATCATGTCAGAACACTTTCGATACATCACCATTTCATGTCATACAAAATGCTAAACTTTAAAGCTTTTTTGCAGACCATTGAGGGTGTCACTGCAAGCAACAAAAGCAGCCATCTAGGCTGTGGACACAAGCGAAAATTAATGACTAGAACGCTTTATCAACTTTTAAAAAATTGTTAATAGTCTAAAAGGCATTTCAAGCGTTTGCAAAAAGATAACAGTTAATCGCACATTAACAATACGATCTTCATCCTTTTTTCAATGGTGTAATATGTTATTGTCTTCAGTGTTCGTCCTTAATGTTTCCAGGTTGTTTCTGATCAGGGTAGTACTGGAACACAATGTAACATCACAGTAAAACCTACTCACCGTGGTTTTTTTTTCTCGATTTGATGTAGCAAGTCATTCTATGCTAATAGTACAGGGTGCCTTTTTATGCAGTTTTCCCAATACCCGCACATGGGGCTGTATGTATTGGGAGTGTGGGCATGTATGCGTGGGCCACCACAATGCACACCATTAAGTCTGGAAAAGTGAAAGGGACACTCCAAATCTGATTCTAATGCATAATCCCATACTTACAAATATGTATATATTTTAAATAGTCAGCTGTATCTTGTATTGTAATGTGATAATCAACATGGTTAGACCCCTTGTACATTTGGTTCCAATTTTTTTAATCTTAAGAGATAAAGTAAATAAAGTAAAAGGAACTAGGCGACTACTTGGTAACTAGCCTACCTTCCTTCCTTTGCTGAGCATCATAGGTTTACATTTCTAGTACAGAATGTATTACCTCAGAGTTTAGTACAGCATGCCTTACCTCAGTAATAAGTACAGCATGCATTGCCTCATGGATAAGCACACCATGCATTACTGCAGGTTTAAGCACAGGAGACCTTACCTCTGGGATAGGTACAGCACACCTAAACTTGGGGTTAAGTACAGCTTGCTTTACTTTGAGGTAAGTACAGCATGTATTACCCCCGGTATACCTACAGCACACCTTACCTCAGGGATAAGTGAACTTGTTTTACCACAGGGATAAGCACAGCATGTCTCAGCCCACATTCTTTTTTTTCTTTTTTTAAGAAGAGAGCTATAGTCCGCCCTCCTTTTGTACGTTTAGCTTTATTTAGGAGGTAGAAAGCAGAGAAGGGATCACAGCTAATAAGGTGTTGCTCCCCACATGGGGGAGGCCATATGGCTCCAGTTGGCTGCCCTACGGACCGCGCCACACGTCTCGCCCCTTACCTCAGGGTTACCTGTAATGAGGGACACAGCAGCTGGTTGAGTGGAGCAGGACTGTATAATTCACACTCCTGATATTGAAAAAAAACTGCAACTGTACAAATCCAAAAGGCTAAACGCTTATAGCAGCTATTAGAAACCAATAATTTTAACTACTACTGAATCACCTGATCACTGAGCTATGTGCCGATAACAACACCTCCAGGCGAGCCTAATCAATTCTAAGGTGCACAATAATTATTATAATAATTATCATTACAAACACCCTGGCAGATTTATCATGCATTTATTTTTATTGTGAAGCACTTTGAGCTGCAATTCAGTAATATATGAACATGTACTATTCAACTAAATGTATTATTATTATTATTATTATTATTACAACAACAATTACAAGCTGTTCATAAAGGATTCATGTGTTCTGGTTTCCTGAGGTAGTAGACTTAGCTTTCTTGTCCTCTCAATGCTTTTTTGGAAAAAGTTTTAGACATGGAATGCTTAATAAAATCCCAGAGGTATCGATAAGTGGAAGCAGCCCATGTTGAACTGGACTGTGGCGTGCGGTTTTTCCCTCTTCGCACACAACACACACTGGACTGTGGTCAAGGCAAAAAAGTCAAAGGCACTATTCTGTCTACAAACGACCAGCTGGAGCAAGGTTTGCGTCGTGTACAAAGTGAAACAGGGCAACAGCTGCATTAACAAGTTTCGCTGCTCGCCCTGTCAATTATTTAACTTGTCTGAAATATTAAAGGCAATACCGCTGCACAACCTGATTCGCCAGTCACAAGACACGCCCCTGTCCTGACCATCTCATTTTCAGACCATTTTCTCTGTTCCTATCCTTGACTCGCTATGATCTCTGGCCCACAAAAAAATAAACGGCTTCTGTCGGGTATGCCTTCTTTTGATTAGTGTTACGGCGTATATTTCATGTTTGCATATGATCTACCAAAATATTTTTGTGATTACTGAAGGAAAAAAGAAAAGAAAATGCATGTTTCAGAAAAGTACAAAGTGTACGAGTGCACTCCCTTTCCCAAATCAGTGTGTTTTTTCTGACACACCAACAGTAACATGGCAGAATACTGCACTTGAATGGAAACAACTCCACATGCACAAATTTTTCATGTTTAAGTCAAGGAGAATCTACAGGCATCCTGTGAAATTTTACCAGCAGTTTACATTCTTTGCTGATAACTTGTGTATCTTATTAGAGCTTGAAATTAACTTGAAATAAACGCGTTGCAAAGTTTAATGAAATCCAGCTGGCAAGCATGGACTTAAACTTGCAATGCACAAAAAACCCATTATAATTTTCCTTCAAGAGCGCTGAAACCAATGAGCTTTACTTTAACACTAGGCTTTCCAAGAAAGATCAAATCTGAAACATATTAGCTACATGGCAATAGCTACATAATGTGAAAATATCAAGCTCCAGAAAGAGGCACTTTTGGGGGGCGTAGAATGCCCCACGGGCCAAAAAGAACCCAGACCCTGCTAGTGCTGACTGTGGCTTAGGAAGGTGCATGCATTTCTGCAGATGCACGTACTCGCATGCAGCTCATATGCACAAGGCGCTGCAGCAGAGGGACAGGTCTGCTGCAGTACAGCTGCAACTGGTTGTTCCAAATTAGGGAGGAAAACGAAGGGGGGAGCCCTCATATTATTGGTGACTCTCTGACATTTCAGATTACATGCTCAGGTGTGGACTCTCAACTGAACAGATCTGAATAAATGGAATTTCTGTCGAACACAGTTTTCATTTTCCAGTATTGTATATTGCAAATATATTGCAGTAGGAAACAGTAATCCCCTGAGCACGTTTAAATTGCGTATTTCAAAAGCTACATGGCAGCACAGAGCCTAAACATAAGACCTGTTTATATGAATGGCTGAGAAAGGGGCATACGGTTCATACCCGAAACTACAATGCATGACTCTTCCCATACGTGCCTTACTTTAAGATGGAATGACGCAGGGGTCATTTGGTCTAAGTAAAATCTGCAGCGAGATCACAACAATATCACAATAGGGAAAGCACACCTTAAAGAGGCTGACTTGTAAACACTTGTTGGCTACATCAGTAGCACTGCTCCTTAAAATTGATGTGTGGACACTTAAATAATAATTTAAGTGCACATCTACTAACTGGGATGCTCCTAATTTTTTCCAAACCATACTCCTTTTTTAGGCTCCTTGGAAAAAATGTTTGTGTAGAGTCCTGAAATGTTTTCCAACCCCTTTCTACAATGTTAACAACCTTATGCAGTGTTGCACAGCTTTGACAAAAACAGCACGGTGTATTGAATGCCATCACAAAGCGGGATTTTTGAGGGACCTAAGGTAATCCAGTTTACCTGCTAATTTTCTTTTCATTGCTAATTAATAGCAAAAAAGCTTCCAATTGTTGCACTCGCATATTTCCCTTGAGCTACAAGTAAATAAGGCTAAGAAGACCAACCTTACCATTGTCAACAGTCAAATATTTCTGTTACAATAATATAAATACTTAAATTACAAAGACAATGGCTATACAAAACTGGTCTCAGCTTCAAAGACATTTTGCATAGCTAACTTTCTTAAATGCACGTTCGTTTCTGGAATAACTATTAGACTAATCTAGTCTTTTTAAGTGTTTTCACATAGGTTTCGTAATAGCCACCAGTCCTTCTATTAATGTGTTTGTACCTTTGTACGGGCTGTGAGAAGCATGCACAGCGTTGCAGTATGCGAAATTCTGCTGCACAAATGGTGTACAGCCGTATCGGCACTGTAGCTTTTCTGCAACACAGCACTGCTGCACAATAAAATTAAGACATGTATGACCAAGACTTGCGTACGAACAGACGAGTGTCTGCTCACAGTACCGTGCGTTAGGGTCACGCAAGTCCTGGCCACAGCAGCACACAGGTCGGCGTAGGTCTGAGAATCAATTATTCCGTGAGCAGATATAGCTAACGTTGCTGCAGTCAACACTGGGAGTGTCATCTCTAATTACTCAGTTCTTAAATCATAAACCGAAATCGTTCATGTAAGCTTACGTTTGATGGGGCGACTGACGTTAAGGTTTTTATAGCTATCGAATTAATGTGAAAAAAACTGTGTAATCGAGAACGTTAGGAAACTAGCTTGCCATAGATACCCACAGAACAATTATCGAAGCAACATCGGTATGCGTGTTGCCATCATCATACATTAACTAGCTACACAGCTTGCTATCTTAAAATTGTCATTCGATAGCGTCTGTGGCATTTTATATTTACCAGTATGTATATATACACATGTAACAACGTATTTAGATGCTAAGCAAAATGGTTTGCATTTGGTACTTTTGCCTACGTGTAACTTGCATTCAGCTTTATCTGTAGCTAACTGGTTCGCTAGCTAATTGCGCTACAGCTAATCTTACTGTGAGATGTTATCGATGCTAAGCAGGCAAGCTAACGCTAGCAAGCTAGTTTATCTACTGTTCGATAGGACGTAAAAAATTAGCGTCTGATTATCTAACATTAAACTGCGCTTCAAAAATAAGTATTCCAACAACTAAACTGTACATTAATAGAGCAGCGATGAGTGTCAGTCTGGAAGAACTAATGTCGTCTTTTTTTAACATTGTGACAAACTGCAGATGTTTTCCCTCAAAATACAACCTGGCCAATGTTAGCTTGCTAGCCAGCTATCAAACTACCAAGCATGATAATGCCTAGAGTGGACTGACTATCTCTGGCTACCAACTGTATCTACCAGATACGCAGCCGCGTTTCTTGGGGTGGAAAAAATAACAAAATACCTGCTTTCAGCGCAAGCCCCTGAATCCCAAGGCCAAGTGAAGCATAAAGGTTGTTTTGTGTAATTTTCTCAGTCGTAGCCGGAAACCTCGGTCTTGAGTGGAAAGCCCCGCCGATTTCCCCTCTCTCCCGTCTTGACAACGCCGACCAGCAGCGGCGGAGTTAGGGGCCCCGTCACGTCCACACAGTTCCTGGGCCTTTTCCTCCAAAAATCCCTTTCTTTTGTCCTCACCTCAAAAATAATAGCAGCACAATCGGGGTGCCTATAGGACCCTTAACCAGTGAGGTCCATGCAACCCCCACCCCCTCCCTTTCCCTCTCTTCCTTTTCTCGCTCACCCACCGTTTCTTAGGTAAATCCACCTAGCCTGCTAGCTTCCAAAAACTAAACGCATCGATACCATATGAGTGGACACCTCACGGGTATATTATTTACTTCAAACGTCTTATTCATAAAGGTACATAGCTACAGATATATTTATCTATACACACATTCGTTCTCCTTTAACTGAAATTTTAACTGAAAGACCGCCTTGAAATTGCATACACATATTCACACACCCCCTCCCACCTCTCCCATCACATCCCTCTCTCTCCATCTCCCCTCCCTTTACCCATCACTCCTTTTTCAATTAATTTATTTTCTATTTTCATCAGACAGCAAAACATTAAGAATAGCAAGAGCCACTAAATAAAATAGTTAACATTATTCTTTGTTCCTTCATACTTCTCCCAGTACCACCCTTTCATCTGTCAGTAGCCTACTTCATCTCCAAATAACGGTACAAGAAAAACAAACAGCCAGAAGAATAGCTACATATGTAACTCAGTTTAGACGCACGGAAAGGTGCAAGAAAGACATTGAAGCTAACAGTAAATGGGGATGCCTGTATGCTGGTATCCAGATATGAGTTCAAGGTTCCTCAACGTCAGTGAAGCTTGTTACCTCACTGGAAAATGGTCCAGACCTCTGCTGGATAACTGTCCAAGTCACCCTTCCTCATGGATGTCATCCCCCACCCCCACCCCCCATCAAATATTCCTGTTCCCCTCTGGTAGAAACCTCAAATATGAAAACTGATTGATGCAGGCATGTACTAGTGCACAGACATGAACTTGGTCATCCCACATCACGGCAGGCTTGCAATACACAAAGATTTCATAACCTGGTAATAAAGTATATTCATTCAGTTTTTTGCGGCTTCACTTTCTATCACAAGTGTATTTGTTTAAATGACACTACTTCTAACTCAGCCTTTCTAAACTTCGCACAGTGGTCCTCAACAGCGCAGAATTGATATTCATTAGACACGGCACAATGTAATTAAGGAAAAATGTCCAGACTTTTGTCTGGTCTACTTACTTATTGTGTTGACAAGGTCCAGAATATAAACCCCTCCTTTTCCCCTCTATGTAAATGAATTCCATATGGCACTGTTGGATTGACAGTGGGGTTCTTTAGGGTTCTTAAGGTAGCAAAAATGCTGTTACAAAACATAGCTGATATGTCCCCAGAAATTAAAATAGAAAAATGTAACTTAAAATTAAGTACTAACCACAAAGTGAAAACATAGACATGAAAATATTAACATAAACATTAACATGACATAAATTAACCGTGAACAAATTTGCATTACCACTTCATGACAAAATACCTGTCATTAACACTGAAAAGATCCTTGCCCTCCCACTGCCCAACACACACATTTGATTATTATTATTATTATTATTATTATAGAGTGCCTACTCGCTCTCTCAGGCTGGGTCTGAGAGATGAGACTGAACTGCGCACTGTATCACTTAATTAGCCACTGTGGGCACGTTATAACCCTTGTCCCCACTGGTGCAGTGATATTCTGCAGTGCCGCCACAATCGGCTCTGTCTATTGCAGTCTATCCCCCCTTTTTTGGGTCTCTTTTTTCCTTAACAATGACATTCAGTCATTCCTGTACAGAAACACGTCTATTTTCATCACAGTTGCTATGGCAACCAAACAGCAAAAGCCTTGCTACAGACATAGATAATTTAGAAATACACACTTTGCATATACAAACAGAAGTACACAGCATGCAAAGTGAGGAGTTGAGGAGAGAACATATGTGTGCAAAAGGGTAAGGATGACAAGTGGGCAGCAAGTGAATGAGGTATAACCAAGGGTTTAAAATGAAAGAGATGGAAAATTTAGAATGGCATCAGTTCTCTGTATTCTGTAACCTTCAGAAACTGTCTCCTGCAATCTGTCCAGGTGATCGATTGAAATCAGCCCAATGAATGTTAAAATAATTTTGTCTTACATGTTTAACATGGGGAAGCAGGAGTGAGGTTAGTAAAAGAGGATGGATAGAGGGATGATAGTGAGGATAGGGATGATGGTACAGGTGAAAATAAAGGGAATGAAGGTAGCTGAAAGGTGCTGAGCGGGTTGAAACCAATACAGATCACACAGAATACATGAGAGAATATATGGGGCCATAGAAGGGAAATGGGGAATGAGACAAGGAGGTTTAAAGAAGGCTATAAACCTCCTGGGTGCAAATAAGGGAGGAGAGAGTCAAACTGATTAATGAGCTTCTTCCTGAGTAACACCCTTGATCTAAAATTAAGTTCTCCTCTCTTCCACAAGAACACAATTAAAGCAACAACAAACCCATTACCAAGCATGCACAAAGTGATTACTATCACTTTGTAAAAGTCAGTGTAGCACGTGCAGTGTTTTCCCATTTTAAGATGGCCCATTTCAATCCTTTTCATGGAGCAACATCAAAAATGTTATACATATAGCCTATACTACTAAGTGGAAACTAACATGGGGCTCAGAATTGGCAGACTGGCTGTTTTTCATCTGAATGGGACATGTGACTAAAGAGATCCAGAAAACGTTTTTTTTAAATAAACAAATAAATAAATAAAGACCCAGAAAACCTTTTTATGTATCCATGTTGAGTGTGAGGGCAGCGGCTCAAATATCAAGTAGCATTTTGTCTTTTCTTAATCTTCAAAAATAGTTTGCTTGTTCATGATTGTCACCTTCCAGCAACACGGATCGATTGCCAAGATTTCGTTTAATTTAACGAAATTTATTTCTTAATTTATTAAAATGAAATTAAGTAAAAACATTTTTGGTATGCCGTTTTGCTGTCTCAGCTGGCAAATCAAAATGTTCACTTGCGGATAAACGTGTGGTCAAATTATGCTTTTCACTAAAATACTCGGTACCACCAGCCAGCTAACTGTTAAACAACCTGTTGTTTGTTGTTAACAAGTTGGCGAAGGTTGCTCGCCAAGTAACGTTAGCAAATCAATGTGAAAATCACCGAGACGGCTATCATTTACCAACACGAAAATGTAGTTTAATGTACATCGATTGCTCACTGTTCGGTTCCTCCTGTCTGATTGCTTTGTCGTCCATTCCACTGCAGTAACTACGGTGGAAGGTAATTGCTACAGCTAACCAACTATGTAAAACGAAAATTCACCGTTGTTAAAAACATGCCTAGTTTGCCTGGTGCCTCCACTTCTATTCTTGCGATACCAATATTGGCTCCTCTCGGTTTTGTTACTACCATTCAATTAATTGTAGATATCCTGTTTTAAAAAGTCTGAGAAGCTAGCTGGCTAGCAAGACTGGTATTAATAGCTTTACTTGCAAACACATACACTATCTGGATAGCAGGCTCGATCACGGAGAGAGAATGATGTTGTGCGTGCCATTTAAAAATGTTGACAGTGGTATAGCAAGTGGCTAGCTTTCTTAACATCATCATCGCTAATGTGACGTACCCAGCTACCAATATCCACTCGTAGCTGATACCACACTGTACGTACCACACCAACAATAGTCATCGCTTTTTTCCGTTATCTGGTTACTCAGTCATGTGTGCATGCGTGTAATTCCAGACGGAGCCACACGGCGGCAGGCTAAAACCAGATTAAGGTGTGTGACTGCGAGGCTGCAAGGCTCCAAGGGAGACGTCTGAGATAAAAAAAAATTAAATAATAATAATAAAATGGAGATGAGCCAGTTGGAGGCATCCAATTTCATACTGCTGTAATATCTGCATTCAGTGGATGCATCACTACGTACGTAGCTGGCTTGCTAAACCAAGTTAAAGATACAATGTCATGTCTTTGACTTCGCCTGGCTGTATTTCAAGTGTATTTCAAGGCTAGGCACAATGAATATTCATATATAAATTTTATGTTTATATATTTGACCACTTCGTTAGAGAAGAGCTTTCTCTTACAGAGCTCATGTCTTATGGAATCATTTCCCTTTTACATGTTTGGGCCTAAGATGCACTGTTTTTAAGTGTAGGCTCAAAGTGTAGGCTCAAAACATAACTATTTAGTCAATTGTTTTGTTTAAAGATGTCTAGGAAGGGTAATTCAGGACCACAGAGCTGTTATGTGAGCTGGCTGACTGTACTGTTGCCATGTCACTGCATGTGGACAGTCAGGTTTGCTGTTCTGTGCCTTGTTGGGGTACTATCTGTTCAGGATCACTCTCATGGTTGTATACACCCCATTTCTTCATAACTTTTAGGTATGCTGCCATAGCATAGCACACTGGGGTTTTTCCACATTACACTCAGGCTTCTACATATGCAACAGTTAATCTCATAATTATAGAGTGCCTAATCCTTCTTCTCTTCTCGGGGGTTTTTGCCCCTTTACCCACCCTGAGTTTCCTCATCACAGGTTCAAGCCCAATGCCATGACGCAACCGGGAGGCCTAGATGCACCACCCTGGTTCCTCCTGAGATTTATTCCCACATGGGAGTTTTTTCCTTGATAACATTTGTGTGTGTTTTATTACCACTGGGGAGTTTTATTTTAACCTCTATTTTTGCTCGCTTTTTGAGGGCTCAGGTTTCATATTCTGCCCAATTTTCTTCTGCATTTCCACCGTAAAGCGTCTTTGTGACAGTGTCTCTGTGAAGAGTGTTATAAAAATAAAATAAAATTGAATTGAATTGAATCACAGAGTGAAAATTACAATGGAGAGCACAGAAAGTTCATTATTAACACTTCAACACCAACTTCAGAACAAAAAAAAGCCGCACTTCATCAATAGGTGAGAGTCTGTTCATATTATTATTTGTGTTCTGTTTTGCCCTTTGTGATGTTTTTATCTATTTGAATATTGTCATAGAGCTTTATTTGGGTGTTGCAACTGTGTCCCAATTGGGAGTTGAACCCTCAATCCTGATACAAACTGATACTGAGTATGTGTGTTATTTATCTATTTTCAGCCAAACTATGCTTTTACCTGTCCAGTTTCGCATGAATGGGCGATGACTGTCTATAGATTAGTTTACACATCTGATTCAATTCAACTGATTATGATAAAATGTATGTTTGATTAGATTTTAAATATGAATTCACAGCAGTGGAGAAGACTACAGCATTTAACCAAAAAGGTAGGTTTTGTGTTTTGTGAAAGAAGGTGCTCTTTGGAAAAACCATAGGAGGCAAACTTGATGCAATAGATATAGAAAAAAACTTCAAAGGCACTCTTCATATATTAAAAAGCTTTTAATTTTGGGCCAGAAGGCCTTCATTAGGGTGTTGTTTCCCTGGTAACTCCCTGAAGAAGCCCCAAACATAAATATGTCCATCTTCTCTGAATCTATATATTTCCTTTACTAGGTTGTCCGTCTGCCTTTTTCTATGCTTTCACAATGTCTCTGAAAGAGCAGCGCTGTTTCCACAGAAGCGAACCTCACACAAAAGCCATTTTCTCAAAAGTCAAAAGTAACCTAATGAGATTTGTGCTGTTAGCTTGGGTCACGAGACAGTCTCTTTCACTGGGTCACACGTGTCCTGCGCAAAGTGAAAAAGACACAACCCTCCTCAGGTCCTGCTCTGTGTGCTGAATGACAATGACATGGTGAATGCGCCAGGTACTGTGCAGTAGTGCAGAGATACTACGGAGAGGGAGGTCATTCCAATCCAGGGGCTGGCAGAAGAGCAAGCTTGGTACGTGGCAAGGAGAGGGTGCAAACATTAACTCAGCAGAAATGTAGGACAGTGTGGTAGGACACAGGTGGTAATTTAATTGGGCCAGAGAGCATGGAGATGTAAAACTAGAGATGAAACAGGATTGTTAAACATGGAATGAATGAAGAGAGTATCGAAGTAAAACGGAGCCAAGGACAGGAATTGAGGAAATTAAATGAACAGCAGTCCAGACAAGCAGCCCTACCGAAAATGGTATGAGAGACAGAAACATTCTGCAAATAGCATGAGAAAAACTGTCATAAGTAAAGGGAGAAATATAAGTTCAGGAAAGGACAGTGTCAGGTTTGCAATGACCCCCATGCTTTTACTGGGAGAGATGGTTGTAGATAAGAGATAAATAAAGAAGCAAATGGATGGGGAGAAATAAACAGGACTATACACTCAAATGGGTGGGAATCTGAAAGGTTAAGTTTAAGATGGTGTGATTACGTTCAGGAGGGATTAAATGAGATGACATCTCTGAGAAGAGCTTGGGCTTGCTTGTTCCTCCACAGGGCATGTTTTTATGTACACTCAAGCACACCATTTGAATAGTGATTAAAAATGTTGACAAAGAAGTTCAAATGTATACGTTTTCTGTGCATTGTTTGTCAGGAATTGTAGATATTTTGGATCGATGACTGTGAATTAGGGCACCTCCCTCGGCAATTATGATGTTGGTGGCTTCCATGACACTCACAAAACCATTGGCTGGTGAGGAGAATTAACTAGCCAATGGTTCCTGGAATTACATAAGACGTGAGAGGGAGTTCATGTAAAAATGTTGAGATAATTAGTGATTATTCTCATTGAAAAAAAACGGAATAGAGAATGTTTTTGATGAGCATGTGATTGGTTTGCTGAGCTAGGGAACAATATAAACACTAATACACTGACACATTCAGGTCACTCTGCCTAAATTACATCTGTGCCTGTTCTGTAAGAGGGGCTGATGTTTTAAGAACATGCCCATGACCTGTGCTCTGGGTTCAAGGGGGTGCAGAACCCCCCAGTTATCAGGAAGTCACCAATCAGAGCTCAGCACCATACTCCCTTCCTGCTCCAGGCAATTTAACCCTGGTGCACAGTGACCAGTGTACAGCCTCTCAGAGCTGTACTGAGCAGACCACCAATCTACCATGAGATTACGCTGCACTAACTGTGCTTTAGTGTGATGTGTGACTCCGACTGCTAGCACGCACTGTATAATGAGTCAGTAAGGTCATTTACTGTATTTGGTGCAACAATATCAACAATAAACTGCACACAAATAAAGCAATATTTGTGTTTAGACTGTTAAAACTACAGTGCAGTACAGCAGAACAAATACTGTTAATGGTACCTGCCTCACTGCCTGTGTCCTGTAGGGTGCGTTGTCTCTCCGAGTCCCTCAGCGATCTCATCAAGGAAGTCTTCTTCTTAAAGAGGTGCATTGCTAGACTCACCAGTCTCCTAGCAACCTTGGAGCCCAGCCTCCCTCGCTACGGATACCGCGAGAGTGGAGGTGGAGGAGAGGAAAGAAGGGATGTCTGAGCATTAGTGTTTTGGGGTGGCTTACTGTAGCTAACCTACTGAAGCAGTACAGAGTTAAAGCAGTCCATCCAGTAAAGACTGTACAGTACAAGAGGGGGACAAATGAATCAATTAATTAATTAATCATTTCATTAATTCATACATTCACTTAGCTAGTTTTGAACTGAAAACCTGTTTATAGGTGAGAGTGCCGTCCATCTGGCCACATACTTACACAAGTATAACCACACTAGCAGTACTGCCAGTATGGTCCACAGTTGGTCATAGTGAGTTGAACTACCAAGGAAGTTCATGCATTATTTGTTTATTTGTTTAGTTATTAATTATTTTTATTGTTTCTGTTTAATTACAGGCAAGATATATCTAAAATATATCCAATTATATTAAATTCAAAAATTTTATTATGGCAATAATTACATTACATTTTATGGGGGGGGGGGGGGGGGGCAGGGTAGAACTAAAACATGCAAATCGGCCCCCAAGATGTTTAAAATGTGGCACATCTGTGATGTTCAAAAATAATTTATAAACATTCGAGAGAATTGAGCCAAAGCTAAATCAGAGGGGAAGTGGACACAAAACCATAAACACATATATTGTTTTTATCATGTTATAAATTCTGTTTAAAGTAACCTTATAACTGCCCCCTGAAAAATTAAAGTATGGTGTCAGAACTGCTAGGCCCTGTTGCTATGGCAACAATCTCTGTCCCCACTTCTCGTTCTCTCTCCATCTCTTCTTTTCACCTTCTGTCTTTCACCCTCCCTGTAAATGTTCTCTCACTTGTTTCTCTTCCTCTCCATCTGTCCCTTCATTCCAATCACTCTCCACTAATTTATTATCCATATTAACCCACTCCTCTACCTATTAACCTCTCACCCTCTTTATTACACTGTCCTCCATCACCTTCCTCCTCTTCTTCATCCATCCATCCTTCATCTACCACCTCCTTCTATTGTTTGCTATTCCCTCCCCCATCGTTATGTGTCAGATAAAATTGTGGGTATCTATCACAATATCACGGAAAAAGCATACTCCTGTATTAACAAGTCCTTGTGTAAATACATCTAAATGGCAAAATATTAAGCTTTTAATGGTCTTAACAACAAATCATTGGTCAGAAAATTAGCAAGAATTAAACAAATGCACTCCTGAGACCTCCTGTGCCACCATTTGCTCGTTTACATTTGCTGCAGTGAACTGGAAAAGCTAGAAGCAGGGAAATTCACTTACACAGTAGACAAAATAACATAATGTCAAATAAAAGAGTCATGTTTGTATTTGGTTGCATATCATTTGCATGCCATGACTTCCTGATGTCTGTGACCTATCAACATCATCAGACTCTGGATATCTTATTTTCAGGTTGTCCTACAAGCGATACAAAAACATT
The DNA here is from genome assembly GCF_018555375.3 of Anguilla rostrata. Lineage (NCBI taxonomy): Eukaryota > Metazoa > Chordata > Actinopteri > Anguilliformes > Anguillidae > Anguilla > Anguilla rostrata. The sequence goes on along the minus strand of NC_057949.1, from coordinate 18,125,911 downwards.
TGAATGGATCTCTATGGGAATTGGGGGGTGGGACTAGATTCAGCTGTAAATTATGCTAATACAGTATGGAACACATTTGTTGGCTAAATGGGTTTAAGTCATCAAGAGTCCAAGGTATCAAATGAGCCTCAAACCACCACGCTGCTGCCAGATATGCAATAGATACTATAAGCATTGTTTCTCCTGATTAATTTTCCTGTTGAACTCAATGGAGACCAAAGAAGACCTCTACAGTTGATGACAGAAAAATTCTTGCCATACTGAAGGAAAACCCCCAAACACCGGTCTGACAGCTCAGAAAGATTTTTCAGGAGGTAGGTGTGGATGCATCAGTGACTACTGTCTGCAGAAGACTTCACAAATAGAACTACAAATGCTGCACTGCAAGATGCAAACCACTAGGAAGCCAAAAGGAACTGCCCAAAATCAAAAGTACCCCACCTCATCTGTGAAACATGGCTTTGGCGGTGTTGTGGTTTGAGCATGTATGGCTGCCACAGAACCTGGCTCATTTGTCTTCATTGAAGTTGCTTCTACTGATAGCAGCAGCAGAAGTAATTTAGAGGTTTACAGAAACATTTTATCTGCTCAAGTTCAACCAAATGCCTCCAAACTCATTGGACATCACTTCATCCTACAATAAGACAATGGTCCCAAACACACTGCTAAAGCAACAAGGAGTTTTTCAAAGATAAAAACTGGAAAAATTGTTACTGGCAAATCACTCACCCAATCTAAATTCAATTGAACATGCGTTACATATGCAGAAGAGAAAATTCAAAGCTACTATCTCCTAAAACATGCAGGAGCTGAAGATGGCTGCAGTACAGGCCTGGCAGAGAAGGTACTGAGCACCTGGTGATGTCTATGGGTCACAGACTTCAAGCAGTCATTGCATGAAAAGAATTTGCGACAAAGAACTATACATGACTACTTTCATTTAATTTAATTAATCCCAAGCATGTCCCAAACATTATGGTGCCCTGAAATGGGGGGAGGATATATATATATATATATATATATATATATATATATATATATATACACATATATACTGCATATATAAAAGGGTATATACAGTATATATCAGACAGAAAAATTGAGCTCTTCTACTGGTATGTACTGATTTGATGTTTAATGTCTGTACTTTCTTTAAACGTATCGTATTTGCAAAGATATATTTTCCTCTGTGTGTGCAGCTGACTGTGTGCGATTATACAATAAGTGTTCACTTCAGTGTGGGACAAAGCATTCAGCATTCACTGTACTCTCACTCTCTGTCTCAAATTATCCCGTTGCTAGGTAACAGTTAATTGTCAAAAAGTAGGTACATTTGTCACAATGGATTCTGGGATTATGGATGTGAGGGAAAGAGGAAAAATAGGGGGTCTGAAAAAGAGAGATTGAGTAAGGGAGTTGGAGTAGCAGTTATAAAACGTATATGCTGCAACCACCGTAATTATCTGAGCTTCTCTTCTATTTCTCCTGCACCCTCACATCCATAAATTACTCTTCTTCCTGATAACCAACCCAATAACTCACTCATCCCTCCATAACCCCCAATATCTCACTCTCCCCCCAATAACTCACTCTTCCCCCAAGAACTCACTCTCTCCCTGTAACCAACCTAATAACTCATTATTCCCCCCATAACCCCCCAATAACTCACTCTTCCCCCATAATCCCCCAATAACTCACTCTTATCCCATAACCCCCCAATAACTCACTCTTCCCCCATAACCCCCCAATAACTCACTCTTCCCCCATAAGCCCCCAATAACTCACTCTTACCCCCAATAACTGACTCTTCCCCATAACCCCAAAATAACTCACTCCTCCCCCCGAAATCCCCCCTCCAAGAACTCACTATGCCCCCATTATTACCCCCCTCCTCCCCCATAACTCACTGTGACTAACTGTAAGAGAGGTCTTGGGGAAGAGCAGCAGGTTGTCAGGGAGACAGGGTTAAATTTGGGGACGCTGCTGGCCTGACCTCCAGCAGCTCCTAATGGGGCATCACACCGGATCTTTGGGAGCCCTCCTACTCCCCTCTCCCCATTATTTAGTCCTCCTGTCATCTCCTGTTCCTGTTCCATTTTCCCTTCTCTCCTTCGCCTCTGAACGGCCTGGCTACATCGTGGTTTCTTCACACCTTTCCCTCTCTATCTTTATCAATATTTAATACGGCTCGCTCTCCAACGTGACTGAAAAATTAATAACTGCAAGAGGGGAGCAGCATGTCAGGCAAATGATAGATGGAAAGAGGGGCAGGAAGGAAAAGAGCCCAGATCATCAGCACAGACCAGAGAGACAGACCCAGATCAGCACAGACCAGAGAGACAGACCCAGATCAGCACAGACCAGAGAGACAAACCCAGATTAGCACAGACCAGAGAGACAGACCCAGATCAGCACATACCAGAGAGACAGACCCAGATCAGTACAGAACCAGAGAGACAGACCCAGATCAGCACACACCAGTGAGACAGACACAGATCAACACAGACCAGTGAGACAGACTCAAATCCTCACAGACCTGAGAGACAGACCCAGATCAGCACAGAACCAGAGAGACAGACCCAGATTGGGACAGAATCAGAGAGACAGATGCACATCAGCACAGACAAGAGAGACAGATCCAGATCAGCACAGACCAGAGAGACAGATGCACATCAGCACAGACCAGAGAGACAGACCCAGATCACCACAGACCAGAGAGACAGACCAAGATCAGCACAGACCAGAGAGACAGACACAGATCACCACAGACCAGAGAGACAGATGCACATCAGCACAGAACCAGAGCCAGAAAAACCACACTTAGCACTGACTAGATGTACAAGGAGACAGGCACACAGCATTAAGCTGCTTTCAGCTAATCAGGACCAATCTGGGAGACTGCTCCCAGCATGCCTGCACGGGGCAGTGTTTCCATCCATCATGCTCTGCTATGCTTTCACTGTCTGCTCCACCAGCACCACCCCCCAACACCTCTCCCCACACCATCCCCAACACCACCCCACACCTCAACCCAACACCACTTCACACCACCCCCCAACACCTTAACCCAACAGCACCCCACACCACCCCCCTAAACACCTATCCCAACCTCAACCCAACACCACCCCACACCACCCCCCTACATCTCTCCCAACACTACCCCCAACACTTCTGCCCACACCAACCCCAACACCACCCCACACCACCCCCTAACACCTCTCCCCACACCTCAAGCGAACACCACCCCACATAACCCCCCATACCACCCCCCGACACCTCAATCCAATACCAGTGCTTCTTACTGGATGGCTGGGTGTCATGTGGCGACCGAGGCCCTAATATGGAGCTCCGCCGGCTGCATCCTGGATCAGAAGCAAGCTCCATGCGGCCACATCACGGCAGACAGTCTGTCGCATGATTAGAGGGGTGCAGCAGTGTGGAGCGGTGCTGGCAGGCGCAGGGGAAGCATGTGCCAGGACGGCCCTGCTGGAGGGGGACAGGACTCCATATGGTCCGGCTTCCTGGGTGGTCACCCCCACCCGTGACCGCCTCCCCCCCCCCCACTTCTGCCCAGCAGTAAGGCGTAAACAGACAAACACAGAGACTATGGAGGCTAACCGCTGCACCAAGCAGGTATTCATGAATGGTCCCAGACAGACCAGCTTCACACTGTTATACAAGTACAAATGAGACAGAAACAGAGACAGAAAGAGGGAGAAAGGGAGTGAGGGAAAGGGAGAGACAGACAGACAGAGAGAGATGGAAAGGGGCAGGGAATAATGAGGACATTCTCATTATGTCTTTATCATCTCTTGCGAGTTGTGAGGTTGAAGCTTGTCCTTGTTCTGTATGTCACTTCTCCCCGTTAGTTTATCACAGCCCTGTATTTTCATGAGCTACCATTCATTTCCTGAACCTGCTCCGCAAAAAAAACCAAAATATTCAGCAATTCATTTGCAGAGGGTGCTGTGGTAAGATAAGCAAAATCTGTTGGAGATCTAATCACTATCAAGCACAGTGTATAAGAGGGAGAGAGCAAGAGAGAGAGAGAAGCTGCAGATTTTTCCAAGAGAGAAGGAGATAGTTTCAACATGTAAAGACTATAAAATGACAAACTTGAGAGGCAGAAAAGATGGGATATCACCGTTTTCATAAAAACCCAAAGAAAATAAGAATGCAGAGAACAATTTGTGAGAGAAGGAGGAAATGGCAAACAGGAGGGCAGAAAGGAAAAAAAGACACAGTAACAGTGGTGAGGCTTATCTTTTTTTATTAATACTCAACACTTTCTTAGTTGGTTCATTTTGTACAAAGAGACAGAATCAGATTTTAGCACTTATCATTGTACATATCAGTATATATTATAAGTACCTTTATGAATTTTTTTGTATTTTCTTCTTTTTTTTGCAATGAATTTGTTAATTTATTATTGTTGTTTATTTAATTATTTTCATACAAAAAATGAAGGAATAAGTGTAATCATTTTTCCATATTCATATTTACACAATCTGTACATTTATTTATTTTTGTTGTGTTATTTCTGTGATGTAAAAATTTTGGTAACATTTTACAGAAAGGGCCAGATACAGGGTAATAAAGTCCTGGCATAAAATATTAATTCCATGTACCTCTACTGATGATACATTTAATCAAGATATGTTATATATTTAAAGAAAGAGCTTGCAGTGAATTTAACTTATTTATTTGGGAGTGCATACTATGTGTGTTGAAACACCGCAGTTGTATACTGTATATTGACCTTTAGTAAATGCACTGTAATCTTTCTCATTTGTATTTTTGTGATACACTCTTTGCAACAACCCTTAGCCCTAAAATGTTACCCAAATTTCAATTACATATTATTTTTTCCCTTTTCATAGTTTATCATGGAAGGACATTAAAGAGTAAATTATTATTTATAGAAATGGGGAAACAGTTTTAACACACTCAACCACTCGCAAACTATTCTGGGCTTGTGCGCACACACGCACACGCACTCACACACACACAATCACACACACGGACTGATGTACATAAGTTTGTGCATACTACTTGGGGGGGCGGGGGGGACAGATGAAACAATGGGGGAATAACAATGAATAAAAACTACACTTGAACAAACAATACTAACATTTGAGATTTTGAGTGCAAACACGCCTTCTCAACACCATGGTGACACACCTTCACCTCCTCTACACCATGGAAACACACCTCCTCTTCACCATGATGGCACACCTCCTCGACACCATCATGATATGCCATAGCCCATCTCTACACTCTAAAGACTGTTCAAAATGACAAATGACAATGACACACCACAAAACATGACAGGGCCTACCTTAAAACAAACATAAAATTAACGTATAAATTCATATTCCTACGATTATCAATATTATATTAATGTGGTTGTTTTTATTATTGTTAATGTAACTGTGTGTTCAAAATATTTGGCAGTTAATCAAAATTGTGTTTTTTATTAATTTGCATAAAGTAGCACAATGCAAATGAAATGAAAGGTAGTATCAAAGCACTACAACTAAACATTACTATATGATTAAAAGTGGAATTACTATTAAGAAAAAGTGATCATTAAATCCATATATTTGTATAAACATAGGATATAAAATGTATTAGTGGATATATTTTGTATTAGTGGTTATTTATATTGTAGACCATATTTGTAGCTTTCATTATATACTATGTAGCATCAAAAACATTTGTGGCTGTTGAAAAGTTCACAGTTTAGGTTTATATTCACATCCAAATAGATTATTATTGCAGCCCTGTATATATGTATATGTATATGTGTTCATATGTACATATGTTTTTATACAACTATAGACAAACAATTAAAGTTGATCTTATTTAATCTAAATTTATTTGACTGCCCTTAGTTACAGAAAACTATAACTAATGCTGCTAATGACATATCATTACTCATGGCACATATTATTGATGCTACATGACAATATGGTACATATTAATAAATCTAAATTAAAATATTTTATATCAGTGATAATCAAGAAAGAATTGTGTTTAAAAGACAATTAAAGCATCTATCTGAGGATTTGAAAGAAATCAAGAGACAGTCCGACCCTCCCTGGCTAAATCCTGCTTCTGTTACCTTCTTCGTCTAAATATAGTCACAAAACATATGTTATTTATAGGGAAGCAATTATCAAACATTATCATACTGATAAAATGACCAAAAAATAAACAAGAAGTAACTAATTTAATGTTAATGAACTCAAATGTGTGTAAAAAAAGAAACCTCATAATGCATTTGCAGGGATCATGCTGTTTACTGCAAATGAAGAAAACAAATTTGTCTAGTTGTGCTAAAAAAGGATTAGTAGACCCAGACATCGCTCTCACTCTGTCCTGTAATACACACACACACACACACACACAGTTCTCAATTTCAATGAATCAATGAATGAAAAAAAACACCCCCTTTCTCCACTCTCCTCGTCCTTCCTCATACCTCGACTGATAATAATAATAATTTGAAAACATAAACTGAGAAAGATCAGAAATAAATAGATCAGATTCATGATAAAGTGTGTACTCACACCATAATCATAAACACACACACCCACGCAGACATGCATTCCCATTCACGCACACAAATCTCTACACACACTGATATTTTTAGTTGAAACTTGATAAATCTACCAGGAAAATTATATATTTTTTAATTTAAGGAACAAAAATGAGAAAATTTGAAAACTACATATTTCAAAATGCCGCTGATAATTTGAAAACTCAAATTCAAATTCATACTTGAAACCTTACCTTTTTTAGTTTTTTAGTAATTACTAATTTTAGTTTTTCATAAGGGTTGTAAAACTGGATTTAAAAAAAAACAAAAAACTTCCAAATCCCTTCATATCGAGATACATAATACATTTACAAGCCATGTGGGCATTTTGTACATATGAGGTGGCACACCTTCAGAAATTTCTCAATAACCACTAAATGCTCTATTCCATTGTTATGGATATACAGTTCTTACACAACTGAATGCAGGAGCTAGCAGTGGTGCTGCTTGTTGAAGACGATGAAATGGTATATTACCTGCAATCTATCTGAACTGGGTTCAGTAAATAGCTATTACTAACTAGTACAGCTTATCAAAATAGCAATCAAACTAAATTAATCAGTGAATATCTAATTAAATGAAGGATCACAATGCTGTAGTTATATGCAACATTCTCTATATATACATGTAATACAGGATCACATGCATGTATAGATGACACTTTCTATATTTCTATACCTGGTGAGTGAATGAAGAGTTTCTTAAAATGATCTTAATAAAATTTAAGGGAATTTTGCATTGACCTCCTAAACTAAACATCATTCATTCACACAAAACTTCAATACTTATATTATCCTCAGTACCTTAATGGAAATAAGAAAAAAGTATATTCTTAAAATAATTATTATACTCATTAATAAAGTGTTATAATTAAGTAAATAATATGACATTAAACCAAATAAAATGATTACTTATATCTACTATTATAATGAGTAATACTTAATCATATTTTGCATATTTTTTCAGTTTTTACGTTTTTTGGATTTTTTATGCTCATTTTATTTAATTTCTTAAATTTCTGTAAAACATGTTGAAAGTTACATCCTGACTGTCTGCTTACTGTACAAATTGAAGATATTATTAAATGTATTTACAGGGAAAAAAGTGAAGATACTGATGCTGACTGGTACAACCTGGACCTTCCTGACCTCTGACCTTTCTCCATTCTTCCTAATGTGTTCTTCCCTTCTGTGTTCTCTGTCCTCTGCCTCGTGTTTTTGTGGGATTGTGTTGGCAGAAACATGTGAATAAAAAATTTGTATAAAAAATGCACAGGATTCCCAATCAGATTATAATAAATTAAATGACTTCATGGCTGAACAGTGTGGTTAGTCCTTTAGGAAACTGGAGACAGGGGTAAGAAATCTTCCCCCAGGTTTAAATACTTTACCATGTCCATCCCATTTATATTCGTAAAAGATAGTGATCAGACATTTTGGTATGATTTGATAAAAATAAGAAGTTGTCATGATGCTGTACTTTGTAAAACGTAGCTTTCAAAACCTGCTTTATATTCTCTTTGCTCAGTTCAGCATTTAAATCAAATTTCTACCAGCCCTTAGATCTAAGACAAAAAATTGTTGCCCTACACTGAATGTAGCAATTCCTTTTAGCAGTAACCAGCAAACTTAAGACATATTTTATGTACAACACCTTGTATATTTTTAATTGATTTGTGGTGATAAGGCATATCTTTGGACACTGAAACCCATTCATTCTGGTCTGGTGCTGTCTGGAGCTCTATTTTGCCTTAAACATATTTTGTGTGTATGTATCAATGTTTCAGTAATACCCTTCTGTAATACCTTCAACTATATTTTTTACAATGCCGCCTTCAGCCCACATCTGAGCTGTATCAAATATGATTCCACTACTCTTAAGGTAAGGACCACAACTAGAAGAAACACCTGGAGGTCAGGATCCCTTGTCAGGACTTATAGTGGAATATCGGCAAGTCCAATTCATCATGCTAGTAGCCATTTTGGCTCTGAAACCCAAACAGCAAGATGTTCTCAGCTGAGCCCAATACTCATATATCTGTAGTCTGAGGCATATTCTATGCAATATCACACAACTGGCTATGCTGGAACAAACTGTTTCAGGTTGCTGTACACATATCTTAACCATTATACCAGCCATGTTTAGCAGATATGCATCTTTCCTAATCACGTAAGGCACATCCCACATGCAGCGTCGTCAGACCCTCTACGTATCACGAGACACACCTTTTTGACTGCTCGACTTGAGATGCGTCTGCGTGACACAAATCCCGCTCGGTATCAGTGTGTACAGTTCATTACTGTGCAAATCAATTCTTTCACCACCTGTCACATCATTTCAGAAGAGCAAACACACAAATGAGCATGGATAATACATCATTAAAAAGAACACAGAAAACAAAACAAAACGAGGAAATCAAATTACTGTCTCTGCCTTCCAGCTCGTTAGTTTAATTAGATAACGAGCTCCCTGCCACAGCCAGCTAACAAATAAATAACCACAAATACTAAATGGTGTAAAATACTGAAAAAAAAAAACTAAATGACATAACCATTTTTATAACTGGTTCTAATAACATCTTTATTATTCACAATTCTATTCATACTATTATTATTATACCCTGTTAGTTCGGTAGGAATTCTATTCTCATTCATGATTGTATGTTTCATGAACCAGGGCAAGAAACCCTTGTTTGGGCATTGGGAACAGATGAAGAGAGGCGAGGTAAGGTGAGAGTGAGATAAAGTTAAAGGTGAAGATTCTGTATAGTATAAACCGGTTTCTACTCCCTCCTGATATATTCATTTAGAGTGGTAAAAAAACCACTTACTCTCTCCACCCGCTCCTCTCCCTCCTAATTTGCAGTACTCTTTAAGAACTGTAAGGGGGGGGGGGGGAGAGGGGGAGCAGGGTTGGGGGGGTGGGTGGCACAGTGGATTCCAAACAAGCTTCCGTATTTCGGCTTTAGCTTCCAACATCCGGCTTGAGGAAACGTTACTGTATTTGTTCCCTGAACAAACCTTTTTTTGTGGTTTTTTTCCCAGCTTATAGTAAAAGGAAAAGCGCTCGTTTAATGATTACAAAAAGTATCGCTTCCATAAAATCGTCGTTGAAGCTGAGGCCAAAAAGGCCTCTGGGCAGATAGGATTTGTCTCTCTGCGTTTGCCCACCATTTTGTACTGTCGCATCTCTCTTTGTCCTGTGACTCTCTTTCACTTTGTGGGCAGCTGTTCCCGTCTTTCATTCCTTTGCACTGCATACATACCTTTCCTCTCAGAAGTGTACCCACAGGATGGAATTTCACTACCCCTTCCATCTCAATCCCTCTCTCTCCCTCCCTCCATCTCTCCCTCTCGCTGTCCCAATCCTCCCTCCCTCCCTTCTCCCTCTCCTTCTCTCTCCCTCTCTCTCCCTCCCTCTCTCCCGTTTCACACATCCGATTCGATGCTCGACAGCTTCTCGTAGACGTGTCCGTTGCTGGAGCTGTTGAAGGGCCTCTGGACGCCAAGCCCATCCCTGGCTGACAACAGCTTGTTGTTACTGGGGGCCCCGAGGTGGTTGCCCAGGGCCCCCCCCAAACACAGCTCCTTGGGGAACCTGGGGGCCATGTTGGACAGCACCCCCGCGGCGGCCGAGGCAGGCAGGAAGGAGGCCGCGCCCATCGAGCCCCTGAAGTCAGTGGGGCTGCTCTTGTGGAACTGCGGCTGCTGCTGCTGTTTCTTAACGTAGTAGGATTGGGCACCGTGCAAAAGACACTGGTCATCGCCAAACGTGGGGATGAAGGGGTTCTGGTTCACCCTGTCCGGGTAGAGAGACTTGGACAAGGAGAAACCTCCCATTCCTACCCCTCCTCCCATCATCCCTCTATCTCGGTCTCTCTCTCCGAAAGACCGGCGGTGCAGCCCCCCCTCACCTCCCCGGAACAGCCCAAAGTGAGAGCCCCCTTTCCCTCTCTCACCCAAAAATAGCGGATCCCGGTCGCTGACTCGCTCGCGCTCCGATCCTCCGTGCCTGTCAAAGATATGAGAGTATGGGCTCCCCCCCTCCATAAAGCGATCTTTGTCTTTCAGGCTCACACTCCTGGGTGGGGGCAACATCCCCCCCATCCCTCCGCCCCCCATACCTCCGCCCATGCCTCCGCCCAAGCCGCCCATCCCGCCGCCGAGCCCTCCCGCCTCCTCCTTCTGCAGGTCGACGAACGTGTCGTAGGAATGCTGCCTACGCAGGGGCTTGCCCCCAAGGCTGGGTCTCCGACGCTGGGCTTGGGTCTGCGGCTGCGCCATCCCGACCCCCCCCACGCCGCCCATCACCCCGCCCTTCCCACCCTCCATGGAGTACTTGTCCCCCAGCTGTTCCAAAAGGTGGTTGTTGTCCTCGCTGATGTCGTACAGGTTGCCCGTCTTTTTGCAAGCTTCACAGCGCATGCAGGAGGCTGAGCTGGGACGGCTGTTCCCCCCCCCCACTCCTCCTCCGGAACCGCCCCCTCCCAGCCCGCCTCCGTAACCCCCACCTCCGCCCCCGTGCAGCATCTGTTTGGTTCCTCCGCAGGTGGCACGGCAATTTCGACACTCCCACTCCCCCCCTGTCAGGCCCCCGCAAGTTTGCCCCTGCTGCCCCTGGCCAGAGGTGCCGCCCCCTCCTCCGACACCACCCTTACACTCTGTCTTCTTGCTTTTGCCTTTCAGGAAATCCTCCACTGCTACCAAACCGCTGCCCCCACCCCCACCGGGGTTGGCCACACCGCTCCCCCGTGGCCCGTCAGTCAAATCCACGTGTTCCCACTGAGGGACCCCTTCCTTGGGGCGGAACTGGTCCAGGTAGAAATCTCTCAAGCTTTCCTTGTCACGGAATACATACGAGGAGCAGTTACCGCCGGCCCCGCCTCTCTGGCCCTTCCGCTCGGAGGGTCCAGGGGGCGGAGATGCCGATCGGTGTGTCTGGGGGCCATGGTAGTGGTGGTGGGCCGAGTGATGGGGTCGTCGCCGGTACCCCAGCTCGATCTCGTCCAGCTCACGCCGCGACTTGGCGGAAGCCGGCCTCTTCTTCAGGCTGTCCCTGTACTGCTTGCGCTTCTTGGCGTTCCCCTCCAGGTTGCCGTAGGTAACGGTGTGGGTGGAGATATCCGACACGTCCGACCGGATGTTCCCGTCGTCCCCGCTCATTCCGCCCCCCGCCCCGCAGTACCTGTCGTGTCCCGCGATAAACCCTGAGCTGGACGCCGCGCCTTTGAAACTGAACTTTCCGTACAGGTCGGGCAGGCCCTGCTGGAACCCTGGGCCGGAGGGCGGGGTCTGGCTGGCGATCAGGTCAAACTTATTATTCCTGTGGGTCATGGACGACCGGGGCTGGGTGGTGAATATTGGGGCCACCCCACCCCCTAAACTGTCACAGTCGTACATGCCGCCCTCCAGGGAGCTGCTGCTCCCCAGGCTATGGGGCCTGTTGGACGGGGGAGCCCCCAAACCCAGCGGGGCAGCCGCACTCTGGTGATGGTGCAGGTAGTGGTCCTGGTACAGGTTGCTGTCTTTCAGGTGCAAATTCCCGAAAGTCCTCTCCACCTCGCTGATGTAGTCGCTGAACATGTTGTCCTCGGGCAGGTACGGCGGCTTGCAGTCCGAGTGGCCGGCCAGGCTGCGGCGGTGCTCCGAGATGTCGTAGACGGACGACTCGCGGCGGATGAAGTCCAGGGCGCTGTGCGGCGAGCCATTGACCCCCGAGAGGGACGCCATGTTTTTGGCCGTGCGGAGCAGGCGCAGGATGCTGGAGTGGGTGTTGTTCATGGTGGCTGAAGGGGAGTTGAGCGCCGACTTGTTCTCCTCGATCTGGACCCCGTGAATGCAGCTGTAGATGCCCTGTTGGTTATGGTCAGGAGGTTGAGAGAGCGAGAGAGAGAGAGAGAGAGAGAGAAAGAGAGAGATGGGAAAGGGCAGGAAACAGAGAGAAGACATGCTCTTAATATCTTATCGTCTCTTGCAAGTTGTGAGCTCTCCAGCTTGCCCTGAGAAAGAGAGAGTGGTTCCAGAAAAATGTTCACAGCCACTCCCCAGGCTGGACTGCAGTATGATATGTGATATAGACATATATTAGTGTGTATATACACTAAAGCGTACACACACACACACACACACACACACAAACACACATATAAACTGCATGTGTGTCAGTGTGAATGGGATACAGGGGACGTTAAGGTGGGGGAGGGGAGGGAAAGAAATGACTGATAATGACAGAGATCCAGCAAAGACTGTGGCTCTGCCTCCCCATCCGTGTCTCAAATCAATGTGATTACAATTCCTCTGAACCGTAACCAGTACTCACTCTGACGTCTGCTCACTGCGACAAAGCAAAACAAACAGCGAGCGGAGAAGCACAGACCGGGCGCAACGTTTCCATGTCTCCTCTGATTTTTTTTCAAGGACTTTCCAACTGTCAACTTGCCCAAGTTGCACAGTCTGATCATTTCCTTCAGCAAGAAGGAAGTAAGAAGGCACTTCATAAGAAAACAAAGCCCTCTTTATGCGTACAATGCTCAGGCGCTGCAGAAAACCGGGAATCGACAAATATTCACGCTTATGGAAACGCAACTACTGATTTAAACAATCTGGGCAAAAGCCCCAGCCCCGGCATTCGTCGACAGAGACGGGTCTGTCCGCAGGAGCCGAGACTGAATGGACTGCGACAGATGGGCGGAAAAAGGCATGGACATAAACCCTGTGATTTTTCTCGGCTGATGACTGTAGGGTTAATGGGACTCTTGACAGACATTAAAGGTCAAAGGTGAACAGCCTGTCAACTATTGCACGGGTCATCACTCAAGCCGGAGGGGTCACATTGTCTGTCAAATGCATAATCTTTTACGTCCCTCTTAGTCACTCTTTCCACGTCTCTGTTCTTTTCTTACATTCTGCATCGCTTCCCAAGCTTCCGTTTCTCCTTCAGCTCATTTTTTGGCTGTTGTCCCGCCTGTCTGTCGGCACATTCTTTTTCCTCTGCTTCATTTTTGAAGTCTTTTGACCGTGCAACACCCAGCCTTCTCTTATTTTTTGCATGCCTGACTGTCTGAGGGACATTCCTCCATCTTTGCCCTTGTTTCTGTTTGACGTGACTGTGCGTCATAACCTGGAGGTGCATTAAAACATTAGTGGACAGATCTTGCACAGGTCAGAGTTCCAGGACTTGACTGGATTTCTATTTTTGAGTTGTTGCTTCAGGGCAAAGGAGGAACAGCAGCACTATTTTATTCTAACCAAGTACTGAAGACCATCCAGAGCTTTGAGTACAAAGGAGGGTCCGTGCTGAATTTTGGGCAGAGTTGGAAAAGAGAAACTTATTTCTGGCGTGAACTTATTTGCTGGCTACACTTCCTGTTGTAATAAGACCAGGAAAAATGTTTCAGGCCATTGTACTTGAACTATTGTCTCTTTTCAGAAGAAATACTCCAATAACTGCCTCCTACACTTGGCATACACACAAGATTATAAACATAATTAACCTCCTCAGGAGAGGTCACAGATTCTAATTCAGAAAGGTAGACAAGGAGCCAACATTATACATCTACACATTAGACATTATACTAAATAACATTTATAAACTGATGTTTAAATAAGGAGCACTTGCCTTCTCAAAATATGAATATAATATGTGTTACTGTTCGGGTAGAGCGGGAGATGCAGACCTGTATGTTCTGTTGCCTTTCAGAAAAACTTTCTCTTTTTCTTCCACTCAGTGTTCAAAGGCCTGGGGGAACCCTTATGGCAGTGGTTTCCAACCTCGGTCCTGGGGAACCTGGTATATGCTGGTTTGTACCGCGGTTGCAATCCCAGAATTTTGACAACCTGTTAATTTTTCTTTGTTTGAATTGTTTTTCATGTTTGGCGGGATTATTTACCCTCCTAGGCCACACTATGTTAGAATAGCTATGCATGCCATAAAGATTAAAAATCCATTGTTCACTTTGTGTGTATTGTGCGATATTGCAATTACCTTAAAAAGAGGCAACAAAATTATTTAACTGACCAAATTAAGACTAAGGTGAATCAATGGGCTCCTAGTTAGGTTGTTAAACAGATATTTAAGTTCTTTCATAATTTTTCATAATCCTTAAACTTATTAACACGCTTTGTCTTTTAATTCTTCATTATCTATCAAATGGTTAATTTTAGTGGCCATTGTGTCCCCCTTTCACCAATTAGGAGCCTACAGATTCTATCTCTTTATTAACCCCTTTTATGTAGGCCTAATTAAACATGCCTAATGAGTTAAACAAAGCACATAATTAAGAAGAATTAATATTAACAGGTTGTTAAAATTCTGGGATTGCTATTGTGGTTGGACTGAAAACCAGCCCACACAGGGGTTCCCCAGGACCGACGCTGCCAAGATCTGAACACAGCTGTAATAAACAGTATGAAACGGAGGGAAGAAACCAATGTGCATCACGGGTTTGGTCCGCAGTTCAACCAGAAGTAACTGCACTTGTGACCGCAGTGGGCAGGTCTGCAGAGATTCCAAAAGGTTTTGGGCTCAGTCCAGTTTTGCTGGTGATCTATTACATGAAGCCTTGCGGGATGTCTGAGACGTCTGGACTCACGGGTACTTTGGGTACTGTGTGCATCGCCATGGTTACGAGACAGAAGGGAACTGTGTTCAGAAGTGTGAGAAGTTGCAGTTTGGAGCGGGCACGGAGCCAGGCGCGGATCGGTCACATTAGCGGGCAGGTCAGAACGAGGCCAGCCCCTTCTTTACACGATAACAAATCTTGGTGCCTTTGAACTCCTGCTGAAAAAGTGTAATTACACACACGTAATTCACATCAGGCCGAGAGCAGCTGAGAAAAGAGGTGTCTCCATGAATCAGTTTTTCTCCTGACTGAAGTCTCGTTCCACTCATTAGGTCTAACGCAGGGGAAGCGGCTCTGTGATATGCTAATTAGCCACGCAATCGGCCTCCAACTATTCACCCTCCGCGGTTGTGAATTACGCCTGGGGGGCCATCAAAAACAATTCAAGTGTTATCGCAGCATCTTGATTTGACGTTGCTTGAAAAAGTAGAAGATGCCCCCTTCTGTTTATTTGGTCATTCTCCTACCAAAATTTTTCAAATGTTACATATACTTTAAAAACCGAAATGTGACCAGACATGTTTTTATTCACACACACACTGAAGCAGGGCTCTGGAAGCTAGCCATAATTCAGGCCCAGCAGTGTCATACAGGATAAAATGCTTCCCCACGTGATAAACTTGTTTGGGTCAGAAACACACCTAAGGGGTGTTGGGGGGCTATGAAGTGAGATGGTGGCGTGTTTCCTGACTAATCATCAGAGAAAGGTGTGAAACTGCACATGCCTTTGATTTCCACATCATCACCTGTGTGTACAGTACAGCACCATTCATCACCCGTGTGTGTAGTATATAAATATTTAACATTTGTAGGTACAGAACCTTCCAAAGGCAGAAAATTAAAGGACCCTGGCATGAATTTTTGAGGAGGTTTGAATCTGTGCCCGTGAAATTAGCTGTAAAAAAAATTAAGGAAGAAGTACAGGAGCAATTAAAAAAGGTGTTGAGCTGTACCCTGGAAGGCCCTATCACACTCACTCTGCTGATGGAGCAGGTAGAAGGTGTCGAGGTGTACGCTCGGAGGCCCTGTCACACTCACCCTGCTGATGGAGCAGGTAAAAGGTGTTGAGGTGTACACTGGGAGGCCCTATCACACTCACCCTGCTGATGGAGCAGGTAAAAGGTGTTGAGGTGTACACTGAGAGGTCCTATCACACTCACCCTGCTGATGGAGTAGGTAAAAGGTGTTGAGGTTTACACAGAGAGGTCCTATCACACTCACCCTGCTGATGGAGTAGGTCATCCCCGGCTTGCCGGAGCACACGCCCATGAAGCAGAAGCGCAGCTGCCAGTAGAAGAGGTGCTCGCAGATGAAGGTGATGAGGGAGAGCGCCATGGCCGCGCCCAGCATGTAGAAGACGCCCGCCATGTTGTCCACGTCCAGCTGGCTGCTCATCACCTCGTTCTTCTCATGATGGCAGATTCCCGTCAGCCACAGGGACTCCAGTTCCTCCATCTCACCTGTGGTGCGTGTGCGTGTGTGTGTGGGTGTGAGAGGGGGGTATGGGGGTTATGGGTGTGTGTGTGCGTGTGTGTGCATGTGTGTGAATGTGTGTGTGTGTGTGTGTGTGTGTGTGTGAGGAGGTGTGGGGAGGTGTGGGGAGGGGGTTGTGCAGTTACAGATGGAAGGGGGTGAGCAGGTGATAGGTAAAAAAAGGAATATTGGGAGAAAGGGGGACAAGGAAAATAAAGAGAGAGGACAAAAGTAAGGTGGGGAGAGTGGGTGGGAAAAAAAGCTGTTATTAGGAGATGTGTGAATATGTGCATCTCTTACTTTTAAACCACCGGTTATACCAGACAAACAACTTCAGACCACTTTCATAACTCTCCCATTCTCACGCTGTCTGACCGAAGACACACACATTCAGCAACAGAGCAAGACAAGGTGAAGTAAAAACGAGCAGTGACTGGAGTCACCAGCTCGCTGGCCTTACGCTGGTTTATTTAAAGGGTCACTTTAATGTTACATCACTCGGTCATCCATGGCCCAACGAAGACCAATGTTCAATCAAATACACATCCTGCAGTTCAGTTTTACACCGATGAGAAGAAAGAAAAACATGATCCCCAAGCGCTGTTGAGCAGTTAGGGCAGAGAAATGATGAAACACATGCTTGATTTAAAACAAAAAAAAAAAAACATGCCCCCAAGGCTCCGTAAACCGGTGATTTGAAGGTGGGAGCCTGTCCAATGGCAGCTGTCGGACCCGGGCTCTTCAGGGCTCCCTTCAAAGCGCCTGTCTCTTGTCCTCATCGTCAAAAGCGAGTGTGTGCGCATCCCGACTGGTCTCCGAGCGTGTGTATCGGTTTCAGTAAGTAGGCCACACTTTGAGTGTGTATCGCAGTGTGTCAAAATGACTTTGAAACCCGGCGAGGGCTGAAGTCCATTTACTGCACCAAGCTGCTGCTCCACGCTGACCCATATTCTGCCATATATCACACACACACACACACACACACACCCTCTCTCTCTTTTACCCTGAAACACATACACATACACACATTCTCTCTTTCTCTCTCTCACTCACCATGATACACACACACACACACACACACAGACACACACATTCTCTCTCTCACCCTGAAACACACACACACACACACACACACACACTCTCTCTCTCACCCTGAAACACACACACAAATACACACACACACACTCTCTCTATCACCATAATTATCTCACCATAATACACACACACATACACACACTCTCTCTTTCTCTCTCTCTCACTCACCATAATACACACACACACACACACATACGCATGCACACACACACACATTTTCTCTCTCTCACCATGATACGTATATGCATGCACGCACACACATATCTCCTTCTCTCTCTCTCAGACAGCATAAGGTTCACACTCCACCCTGACCCATATTCTCTCACACACTGCAAAGGCAGGGCTTTTAATTAGGACAGCATGCTGGGCCCAGGATAGGACTGAAACCTGGATCCATTACTTTACATTCATTCAGCAGAGCAGCTTTCAGGCAGAGAGCACAGCTAAGTGCATCCAGCAGCGTTGTGTGCCTCACAGGTGGACAGACTGGAACTCGCACTCAAGCAGATTAGAACAACGGAACACCCAAATAATTCAAACACCATGCAGGTTCTGCTTAAAGCAATATGGCATGAGAGTTGGTGCTGTATCGTGAATACAGTCATGTCTATTCATGAAACAGCGTGGCCTCAAGTGCTGTATTGCTCTTATTACATTACATTACATTACATTACAGGCATTTGGCAGACGCTCTTATCCAGAGCGACGTACAACAAAGTGTATATCCATAACCAGGAACAAGTATGACGAAACCCCTAGAGAGAAGTACCGGTCCAAGTACAGGGAACAACCGCATAGTTCAACTTGGACCCTGGTGGTTAAACTGATTAGCACTAACAACAAGAACGGCAACAACGCAATCTATGGAAAAATAAAAATAAATAAAAATACAAGTAGTCTTATAAAACGGACACAGCGCATAGAAACAATTAATTGATGACACATTATTTATTTTGTAATATCATTTCATAAGTAATGGTTTGTGCACGGAGTGATACTATCTAAACAGGCTGTTTGAATAACTGTTACAGTATCGGATTAACAAATCACTGTAGAGTGTGGTCTCAGCCAATCAGCATCCAGGATAAAAACAATCCATTTTATTCCCACGCCACTGCCCTCAGCTTTTGGGTCAGAACCTCCCTGATCTCACACAACCACTTAAAAAAAAAATCTAACTTGCAACGATGTTTGAACATCCACAAAACAGGATCCCATAAACTGTCTCAAATGTCATTACTAATGTGTCGTAGCTTAGGGCAACCACTACTACGGCTGAAACAGCTAACGAAAACATTCAGATTTGCAGATCTGATAGCGTTTCGAGTTAAATCTCCTTCACTGCAGGCCACGGAACAGCTAAACGAAGCTTCCGAGAGGGCGCTGCGTTCCCCTCTGTAATCTGACACGCCGCTCTCGCCTTAGGAAGGCAGGTTCCTCACCTGTACTGCAGGTGTGTTATGAAGCCCCTGAAGCAGCAGCACGCGCGCGACGAGCGCCAAGAGGTCGTAAGCCTGCTGCTCTGCGCTCGGGCGCGCTAGGAGAAGCATGCTCGGCTGTGCGCTTATCTGTGTGTGTCAGGAAGCCACAAATGCCCAGTACATACTGTTACTTCCCCTCGAGAATCACGCTTGAGAGTGCAGTTCACTGGCATGCCCAACTGACGGAAAATATTTACACAGCTCTTAAGAACCCGAGGCGAAGTAAACAGGAATACCAAATTTCAAAAAGGAGGTCTGGGATTGCTGGATTTTCTTTTTCATGCGCAGGAGACGAAGGATCGCTTGTCGCTGTGAAAGCGAAGCTCTGCCCCTCTGGGACCGTCCCGCTGTCTGGCTTTTACGCAGCCGGTCTACGTGCCAGGCCCTTTTCCTTCTTTCCTCCACAGCTTTAGCAAACCAGTCTGGCATGCAGGCGCAGACCACAGCACGCCCGTCTTGCTGCGTTCGAGCAGGTTCAGAAAGTTCTGGACAGTCTAAAGTGTGCAGTCTGGGTTTTTCACCATTGGGGCCCAGACTTGCTGACACAGGTAAGGATGTGGTTCTTGCCCGGTTTTCCCACTACATTTTTAATGTGTTTTCCCTTGTTTTGGCTGGATGTAAACCAGGCAGCCTGATATAGATGATTTTAAAAAAAGTGTAAACTGCGTAAGTCGCTCTGGATAAAAGTGTCTGCTAAACACCTTAAAATGTAACGCAATATGTGCTGCTAAGCTGCAGCACTCAAAGAACCTAGC
This sequence comes from Anguilla rostrata, assembly GCF_018555375.3. Classification (NCBI taxonomy): domain Eukaryota; kingdom Metazoa; phylum Chordata; class Actinopteri; order Anguilliformes; family Anguillidae; genus Anguilla; species Anguilla rostrata. The sequence continues at coordinate 18,105,886 of NC_057949.1, read as the reverse complement.
AAACACATCTGGGAATTGACGACTTGAGGAAAGCCCACTTTGATATCTCAGATGGAGAAGATTTCTCCCCCTCAATTAAAATCAGTGTGACCTCATAAGATTCTATATACTCTGTACTACACTCTGTGCTATGCGCCAGGCAGAGACCAGTGTGGAATAACACCAGCAGTATCAGGGGGCTATACATGAGTTGGAACTAGAAACAAGAGCGCAGAATTGATCCCAAATGGGACAGAGAGGCTTCAAAAAGGAAACTATTATCACTGAACAGCTTTATTTGCACAGCTTTTGTTGCTAAACTGATTTGCACAAACTGCAACGTTTGGCAATGGACAGCCAAAGTCTTCCGATTGGTTCGAACGAGGCAGCGGTTGGCCTCCCATAGCCGTTTTACCCATTCTGGTGATGCTCCCCCCCCCCCCCCCCACCACTCCACCACCCTGACGCAGCCCGGTGAGCGCGGGGCATTACCGTCGCCGAAGAGCTGCAGGATGGCCAGGTCGATCGCTCTCTTCCAGCTGGAGTCCTTCTGGATGGCGATGCCGTAGCCCGTGGAGGCGAAGACCTTCCCGCTGCCGATGGTCACCAGCTTGCAGCCCTCGTCCCTGCCCGCCATGTAGTTGAGCACGGCCGCGTCGTAGATGAAGGCGTCCAGCTTCCTGAGCGGGCGGAAGGGGAGAGGATGCGCGTTTACCGCTAAATGACTCATCAGCGTTAAGGCGGCCCAGCACTGACTATGGACTCCCTTACACTGCCATTACGGTTATGCCTATGGTTATGGCTCGTATTAGGACTCGTATTAGGACGAGCTCACAGCAAGCGGGACGCAGGCCCTTCATTTGAATTGGAGGCATGCATTGTTATTTTTCTGTATTCTGGCGGATGCTAAAACGCCCGCTGACGTCCTGCTCTGTGTGATATATGTGGCTCCGTACCGCTGCCCTTATCTGAGCCGCTCTCGGGCCGAGCGCTGTATCTGCCCTTGGGCTCAACGTCCCTCTACCGAAGGGAAAAAAAGGGGCGAAAGCGATAATGCAAGTCGCAGGGAAAGAAACGTTGGCGTGGTCATCGTCAGCGCCGGGCACGCCGTACCCTGCCCGCCACAACGATTAACCCACAGTGCCAAAGGACCCACACCTCAAGGACAGGAGGCTGCGCCTTCTCTAATCGCCTGACACCTGCAGAGAACGTTTAGGGACCCTTGGGAAAGGGTCTGCCCCCATGCCACGCCTGCCCCCTGCCCCGCCCGCGCCCCCCAATCCCGCCCTTCCATGCCCCCTGCTCCCTCACCCCATCTTCAGGCTGTACAGCGCCTCGTCCACGTTCTTCTGGTGGTACTTGACCATGTAGGTGTGCATCTCCTTGTAGTTGTTGCGGATATTTCGCTCCGTGCTGCCGTTGGGCACCGTCCCGAATCGGAACGGAGGAGAGAAGTCATTGGGCCTCTGGAACTGTGGGGAGGGACAGAGAGAGAAAGAGGAATAATGGAGAGGCAGCGAGGAAGAGGGGGTTGGATCGAGAGAGAGTGATGGAGAGGAAGAAATGCTTGCAGACTGAAGCAGACTAGCTTGCCACTAGCAGACACAATTACCCTGTGGGTGGGCTGTACAGCATGTTTACATGCATATTTTGCCACCGTTTCTAAGCCTGATGTGAACTTGCTGAAATATTTATATTTTTTCCATGTAGAACAGACCACTGAGGAATCCGGCAGCTGGCCCATGTCTCCACTGTTCCTCTTTTCTCCGCTGATGCCATGTGCATTTAATCCAACACCTAATATTAGGCTTGGAAGTTACTAGGCTCCGAAAAAAAGTGGCTGCCAATAAAATAAAAATCCACAAAATAATAAAAAAAATTTAAAATAAAGTTAATCATTTCAGCATCCACGTAACATACAGACACGCAGACACAGATACTTCTCACACAGGAAGCCAGAGACAGAAAGGATGCACACAGGTAACTGGGGCAGGCAGGTGAGCACATCCTCTGTGGAACACCCAGCCGGTCCACCTGAAGCGTTCCCACTGGAGCAGGCAGGAAAGAGCAGGGCTGCCCTGGCCGTGGAAGCCCCACGCCGGGCCTACCTTCTTATCGCTCAGCCCGGAGACCTGGTCCACGTACTCCTCCTGGATCATGAAGGCGGCCAGGTTGGCAGTGTAGCTGGCGAGGAAGATGACGGCGAAGAAGGCCCAGACGGACACCATGATCTTGCTGGTGGTGCCCCTGGGGTTCTGCACGGGCACGGAGTTGTTGAAGACCAGGCCCCAGAGCAGCCAGATGGCCTTGCCGATGGTGAAGGAGGGGCCCCCAGGCTCTGAAGGGGGGAGGTGGGGGGGAAGTGGGGAGGGGGAGTGAAGGAACATGGGAAGACCGTCAGAACTGTACAGTCCGGTACTTACTTCTTCAACAGCAGGCTTTTTTTTTTTTTAGTTTTGTTTCCAGAAGGGAATGGTGCAAATTGCTGCATGTGATGCCTATGAAATCACAAAACCACCAGGGACAACGCAAACCACAACAGGAGAAACCTGCACACGTCAATGGTGTTCTCCAACACCCCTCCCAGTCCAACAGCCCCAACTTTTAACCTAAGACCTGATAGCAGGCAGTCACATCTGAACGACACCACATTTTGGGAGAATATCTCTTTCTGAACATTGCAATACAAGGATAAATAGGAGGAGGAAGAAGAAAAGTGTGCACCTGTATATACCGCAACATCACCAGGAACAGTGATTTGCAGGACGTTTAATGCAAATGACAAACACAGTCATAGCTGACACGTGGATTCCTGGGAATATAAAATATATGCAAATGTATGCAAATGGTGGATGCATTAAATAAACATGAGCAGGAAGAACAGTGTTGAGATCCACGGGGAAAGACGCTTTCCTGTGTGGGGCCCGCGCAGGTTAGGAAAAGGGGGATTAGCGAGGGCGCCTGCGCGGATGGCAGCGCCAGAGCTAGGCTGCGGTGCAGGAGCGTCTGCGCGTGTCCTTGGGACGCCGGCGCTAGCCCCTCAGCGGCAGTGCCATCTGGCTCCGCGCCACGGAGGGACCTCAGCGACGATGCGTGAAGGCGCGACGCTGCGCGGGACTGCCTGCCGTGCCGGGCCGTGGCGGATAGCGCTCGGCTTTCCCCCCCCGCAGCAGTCCCGGCCCTGAGTTTTGAGGGGAAGCACCTAAGCAGAATTTGATTTGGGCCCCCCCCCCCTCCAACCCAACATTATAAATAAAATAAATATATTTGAGAATAATTTGAGGGCTGTTCTCGGCAGTTGCGGGGCCCAAAGCAACTGCTTATGTCTCTTATTGGCTGGAGTCAGCCCCGCCCCACAATTAGTGTGACGATGCGCCATAAACCCTCCGCGGCAGGTTGCGCAACGTCACCGCACTGTGCAGTTTTATGTGACGCTAGGTCGCTCTGCTAGCGATGCAGCTGCGCGCGGCGCTGTGCAGATTGGCTGCAGCCTCGTGTGTGAGGGCCGTGAGAGGCTGTGTGAGGGCGAGGGCTCTCGTGTTGCGCGGCCTCTTTTGCAGAAGTGCGTAGCGCCGTTTGCAGACGGCGGCCCGCGCGCTACCTGCGCGGCTGAATCATCGCCCGGCGCGTTCGTGTAATGATAGCCGTTCTCACCTCTCCCATCTGCCAGGCAGCGATTATAACCAACGGGACTGAAGTACTCGAATATGAAGACGGCCACCGCCGACACCAGCAGCAGCATAACGAACATCATCACCCAAACATCCGCACTGAACGGCTCTGAGATAGGGAGAGGGAGAGAGAGAGAAAGAGAGAGAGTAGGAGAAGTTAATACAGTACATTGACTAAAGACTTGGACATGTTCTTATGAGCATTAAGAGCAAAACAGACTGGGGGGGGGTGGGGGGGGGGGGGGGGCTTGGGGGGCGGGCATATGGTATCCCTGAGACTCTCACCCAGGAACGCAGAGGGCGAGACAGTGCCGTTGCTACGAGAGACCATAACACTGATGCCAGTCTCTATGAAGGGCACCGAAAAGTCGATGACCTCTGACCTCTCCTCGTTGATGGTGAGGGAGCCCACAGCCATGTGGGCATTCTTTAACACCACCTGAAAGAGAGAGAAGCAGGCCGGGGTCAATGAGAGGTCGAGATGGTTTCCATAACAACTGTCAAAAGCAATGGAGAGAGAGAGAGAAAGAGAAAGAGAGAGGGAGGGAGAGAGAGAGGGAGAGAGAGAAAGACAGGGCGAGTAATAGAAAGAGAGAGGGAGCACGAGGTAGACAGAAATTGGGTTATTACAGTGGGTCACAGGCTGATGGAAATAGCTATCGCTCACCCCTCCACTCGTTCTCCCTCCTGTCCCTCCTTCTCTTGCTATCTTTACAGGTATATTTAGCCATAAATACCTGGGCCCCAAAGCGCTACGCTAAAGTGGGACAAAGCTGCCTGAGTTAATAAGGTGTGGATGAACATGTGAGAGAGAATGAGAGAACCTCTCTCACTAACTGTTGTGTGTGTTTGCGTGTGTGAGTGTGTGCATGTGTGTGTGTTTCCCTCTTCATAGTAACCCTGCCCCGATCTCATGTGTTCTTTCCTTTGTTCTCCCCCAGGTCTGAAATTAACCAGTGAATATGAACATGGATGACAGAAAATTTGCAAGTGATAAAAATATTATGTAATGAGTAAAAAAAAAATGCCTGTGTCCTCTTCCCCCGACTCATGTTTCTTCAGCTGTCAAAACTCAGGGCCACTCAACTCGGGTGCAGAACGGCCCTGATCCATCACATTTTACAGCTCAATTAAAGGGCAGAAAATATGTGAGCACACTGTGCATTATTGCAGAAAACTGCAGTCAATTCGTGGGCCCCTGTCTGAGGGTTTCTTGCAGGGTTACACAACAGACACTCTGCACACAACAGAAACAACCCACCAAGACACAGACGCATAACAGAGCACAGCTGGTTGGCTGCTGCAGATCTTCTTTCAGGCAAACTGGGCCCCAACCCTGTGAGCTGCCATTAAAGATGCCAATAGCACAAGTCTAATATTAGGGGGCCTAGGCAGAAAGGCGCCTCAGTTTAAACAAATATCCTCAGAACTGGGGTGGGAAGCTGAAGTGGCCAAATGGAGACACTGATGAGCAAATGCAGGTGATTGGGAGTCAGGCTGGGACAGTCCCAGGGGCTCTGTGTTCTGCACTCATTAAGGGGTTGACATGGAAACAGAAACGGATTTGAACCGGACCTCCCCGACCATGCCGTTCCAGGTGCCATTGATCTTCTTGCCGTGCTTGCCGTTGGTGACCAGGTAGAGGTCGTAGGTGAACTTGACGAACTTGGCGATCTTCTTCAGGATGTCGATGCAGAAGCCCTTGCAGCAGCGCTTGATGTAGATGCCGGAGTCTTTTGTCTGATTTCTGAGAGAGGGAGGTAGGGAGGGAGAATGATCAGAAGGAAGAGGAGGAGGAGGAGGAAAGGAAGAGAGAGGGATGGAAGGTTAGGGTCACAGGGATCGGAGGGCGTTGGGGCGACAGGAAAGGGTGAGCAGAGGAGACGAAGAGAAGCAAAAATGTTGGAGAGAGAGAAAGACAGGATGCAGGATATAAACAGAGATATATATGGGGAAGAATTCGGGGGAAAGACAGGGAGGGGCAGGAGGGAGGTGCGGGAGAGGAGGAGCAGGAGTGAGATCAGGAGTGCAGCAAAGAGGAGGTGCAAAGGAGGTGCAGAAAAACAGAGATGGAGATGTTGGCAAGCCGTAAAACCAGTGAGGCGTGAGAGTCGAAAACCAGTAGTGGAAACAATAAAAGTGTAGAGAGTAAATGAAGAATTTATTAACGTGGATGAAGGACAGACAGTCAGACAGTGTGGAAGCACATGGCAGATTGACATAGTAAAGGAGGTGGAGTGAGACAAACGGAGAGAAGAGAGAAACATGACAGGATATAGCAATACTGTTTTAGGCAGCTACAGACTGACAGTTTAACAGACAGAGCAAGTCAGCTCAGTCCTCACATGGACATCGCTGTACCCATGATAAGAGCAGAATCCACAGCCCTGACCGAAAGCATGGGTATAGGCCAGGTCCCGGAATTACACAGAACAATTTGGCCCTATAGGCACTGCAAACAGCTGTGCTAACATAATATAGTTTACAGTCTATAACAGTGGACAAATAACCCAATCTATCTGGACCAGGGTACATGCCAAAACAATGCAGAATATCATATAAAATACATTCATATATTAAAAATAGATTTGACATTGGGCATCTAACAAAGAACAATAGCAGAGACCGCCACAGTGGATACACTAAGAAAGAAGACCAGAGACACTAGTACAGGGGTTTAGAGACAGGACAACTGACACTAGTACAGGGGTTTAGAGACAGGACAACTGACACTAGTACAGGGGTTTAGAGACAGGACAACTGACACTAGTACAGGGGTTTAGAGACAGGACAACTGACACTAGTGCAGACGTTTATTTAATGATGGGTTACATGTGGATACAGACAGATACAGACAGTGGAATGAAGCTACCGTCTGTGATGCGGGCAGTAGTCAGTAATACATGGTCAGTAATATGGTCAGTAATACGGGGCTATGGGTCAGCAACACAGGGTCAGTAATGCGAGGCGATGGTCCTTAAAAAAGGGTAAGCAATATAGTCAGTATTGCAGGATTATGGTCAGTAATACAGTCAGTAATACATGGTCAGTAAAATGGTCAGTAATACAGGTTCGGTAATACCGTCAGTAATGCAGGGCTATGGTCAGTAATACAGGATCAGCAATATGGTCAGTAATGCGGGGTCAGAAATATGGTCACTAATGTGGGGCTATGGTCAGTAATGCGGGGTCAGAAATATGGTCACTAATGTGGGGCTATGGTCAGTAATACAGGGTCAGTAATACTGTCAGTAATGCGGGGTCATTAACATGGTCGCTAATGTGGGGCTATGGTCAGTAATACAGGGTCAGTAATACTGTCAGTAATGCGGGGTCATTAACATGGTCGCTAATGTGGGGCTATATTCTCACAAGATTTTCAGCTGTTTCCTGCAAGGCACAGTGTTTCTCATGCAGGTGCCACTCAAAGGGTCCACGTCCTCCACTATGACGAAGGGGGCCTCCTCCAGCGTGACGATGGACAGGTGGTCGTCCTCGCGGTTCTCCGTGTCCGAGTACAGCTCAAAGCGAGGCCACACGTGGTACTTCATGCTCAGCGAGCCATTCTCCCACTTCCCCACCTGCACCAGGGAGAAGGACAGGAGTGAGCAGCAGATACTGAGCTGGAGTGGGGCAGGAGTGAGAGAGTCAGAGCTGGAGTAGGGCAGAGGAGAGAGTCAGAGCGGGAGTAAGGCAGGAGAGTCAGAGCTGGAGTAGGGCAGGAGTGAGAGTCAGAGCTGGAGTAGGGCAGGAGTGAGAGTCAGAGCTGGAGTAGGGCAGGAGTGAGAGTCAGAGCAGGAGTAGGGCAGGAGTGAGAGAGTCAGAGCTGGAGTAGGGCAGGAGTGAGAGTCAGAGCAGGAGTAGGGCAGGAGTGAGAGAGTCAGAGCTGGAGTAGGGCAGGAGTGAGAGTCAGAGCAGGAGTAGGGCAGGAGAGAGAGTCAGAGTTGGAGTAAGGCAGGAGAGTCAGAGCGGGAGTAGGGTAGGAGAGTCAGAGCTGGAGTAGGGCAGGAGAGTCAGAGCTGGAGTAGGGTAGGAGAGTCAGAGCTGGAGTAGGGTAGGAGAGTCAGAGCTGGAGTAGGGCAGGAGAGTCAGAGCTGGAGTAGGGTAGGAGAGTCAGAGCTGGAGTAGGGCAGGAGTGAGAGTCAGAGCAGGAGTAGGGCAGGAGAGTCAGAGCGGGAGTAGGGCAGGAGAGTCAGAGCGGGAGTAGGGCAGGAGAGTCAGAGTTGGAGTTGGACAGCACAGCACACACCATCCCTGCGTCTGGCAGAGTCAGCTCGGACAGGGATCAGGCGGGAGTGGATGATGACAAAAATAGCAGATGGGACCACAAGAGTTTGAGTAGTGAACAGTGGGGGCAGGGGGCACATGGTGTACAGCTGGGCCAGACTGGGCTAAATACTGCACAACCACAGAAACAAAAGAAAATGATTTCTGGTGTACTGTACACACACACACACACACACACAGACAGATATGTGTGTCTATGTGAATGGGACACAGGAGGCATGGAGATGGGGGAGGAAGAAAAACCTGGATAAAGTAAATTCTGTGGCTCTGCCTGCCTGTCTGTGTGTGTATGTGTGTGTGTGTACCTGTGCACCTGTGCATGTGTGTGTGTGCATGTGTGTTTGTGTGCGCACTACTCATTAGAATCCAGGAAAGTGTTCGAGCTGGAAGCGAGGGTAGGAATTAAACATGAGGGGAAGAAAGTCACCTTGCTCTCTGATCAGAGGAGAGAATACAGATTGAGAGAGCAGGAGAGGTGAAATGAGAGAGGGAGGGAGGGAGAGAGGGAGGGACTGAGAGAGAGGGGAGACAGAAAAAAAGAGATTCTTACAGTCATGAGAGTCAACGATTGAGAAGATGTGAAATGGAAAGAAGTGTGTGTGTGTGTGTGTGGGGGGGGGGGGGGGGGGGGGGTTCTCACCCTGTCCCATTTGCGTTCCTTGTCCAGGAGGATGATGACCAGTTTGGGATGCATCTGATAGCCATCCTCACTGAAGGACAGGTTGCGCCCCTCAAACGTCACGTTCATGAGGTACCTGGGAGGAGGAGAGGGGGAGAGAGAGACAGACAGAGAGAGAGCATGAGTGAGAGAGTGAGACAGAGAGAGCATGAGAGAGAATGAAAGAGAGATGGAGAGAGAGAGCATGAGAGAGATAGAGAGAGAAAACATGAGAGAGTGTGAGTTTATGAGAGAGAGAGCATGAGAGAGAATGTGAGATAGAATGGGAGAGAGAGAGAGAGAGAGAGAGAGAGAGAGAGAGAGAGAGAGAGAGAGAGAGAACATGAGAGAGCGAGTGAGAGAGAGAGAGAGAGAGGTTTGGGTTAAATAAGCATGGGGTCCTCTCTAGAATACTGATGGGGTGATACTGGTGCACTGTGACTGAACAGCGAAGCAGGAGAGGCTGACGGCAAATCAGCCCACTCAGTTTATTTCAGTATGTTTATATCTGCTTTGTCACAACTCCCTCTGCATTCTACATACGTCAGTGAAATTTAATAAACGCTGTGTGTGTGTGTGTGTGTGTGTGTGTGTGTGTTAGCATGTGCATTTTTCTGTCAAGCAAACTCAGATCATCCCTTTCCCTCCTCTCCCCCGGTGGCGAGTCGCTGTCTCCATGGCAACACTCAGCCTCAAACATGCACCCCGTAAATAAACGACAGTGCGAAATGAGTGAGCGAGCGAGGCTCGTCCGAGCCGATCGCGCTTTGACCGTCTCACCGCTCAGCGCAGAGTAATGTTAATAGCGTCGGTTCAGAACGGGCCCCGGAGCCTCCGCACGGCGCCGCGTCGAACTCAACGCGGTCTCACGCGGGTCCCGCACAGAAACGCGTTAAATTAACTTCAAAGGGACGGAGACGAGTACACGCGTTCCACGCGGTCACACGCGGGCTCGTCCGCCACGGGCTCGCACCGCGAGGCCGCGCTCCTCATCACGCGTCATCCCCCATTACGCAACGCGCTATTCGCTGCAGGTACGTGTGGGCTAAACCAATCCATGCGTGCGACTCTGCTAGACCACCACCATCAAAATGTTATCGAAATCGACTACTTAAGGACAGAGGGAAAAAATAATTACAGGCTTTTAAAAATTATATATTTTAAAAAATTATTACTAAAGTCACAAAACAATGAATGCATCCTTCAGAAAGCCATTGACATAAAACCCCTAAACCTCATGGAGAAACCAGAAGTTTAGTTCATATTTAATAAATACAGTAAATCCTAATTATGAATATCTTACTACAGTGAGCACTGATAAAAATGGGGAGGGAAAAAAAGGGAAAAGTGGGAAAACAACAACAAAAACAGCCAGTCTAAACATCTGACGTGCTTTGCTGGTTTTTGTGAAGCTCATTGTTTTAAAGGTCAGTTTTGAAACACGGGCCAAAAATTGGGCATCACGCCCGTGTCACCTTGCGCCTTCTTCTTCTAAATCACAGGGCGGCCTATCACGTTTACACGCCTGCAGCTACACAGCCGCTGGTGCCAGTCTGTGCTAAGTGGCTTCACACGTGTAGCACAAATATGGAGTTACACACACACACACACACACACACACACACATACAAGGCATGGGTTTGTGACACTGTGTGAAACGTGCTCATGTGCACACAACCCCAACTCCCGTTGTGCGCAGAACACCGAGAGGGATCTCACAAGCATATGTAATGTGTTGCCATGGAGCCTACAACCACTGTGATTTCCAAGCAATCTACTGTGTTGTCATGGGAACCATAATCTCACAGAGAGAGAGAGAGAGAGAGAGAGAGAAAGAGAGGTAGAGCAGGAAATAAAGGGAGAGACAAAGGGAGAGAAAGAAAAAGAGGGAGAGAGAAAAAGACGTACCTTTTTACACTAAGTACACCCCTCTTCCCCATAACCCTATAAACCCACATGCACACATGTAAATCCATTTCTCCGTCAATCCATCAAACTCCATATCTCCTCAGTTACCCTTCTCATGAACTGTCTCTTTCTGTCTGAATATATATCAGAATATGCAAGTAGAATATACCTTCAACCTGTACTATGCATCTTAGTTAATGTGCAAAAACCAGGGAGGTCCCCACAATGCACAATAGCCATACAAACAAACACATGTGTTGCTATAGGCAGGACAGGCATGTGCGCAAGCATGCCCTGACACACATACACTGAGCATATACTCTGAATTATGAAAAGCTCTATAAAATATTGATAGGATGTTTTAATAAATTAGTACCAATATTAATTAGTAACGAATTACACCCATGTGTAATTAGTCAAATCTAGTAACAGGATTTTATGAACTGACTGCATATGCAACAATGCATCCTCACGCATCATGGATGCTTGTGTGCGCGCAAATGCGTGCATGTGTCTGTGTGTGTGTGTGTGTGTGTGGGTGTGCGTGCATACGTGCATGTGTCTGTGTGTGTGTGTGTGTGTGTGTGTGTGTTGTGTTTGTGTGGGTGTGTGTGTGTGTGTGTGTTGGCATACAGGCATGTGACAAAGACAGTGCTTGACAGATGCAAGTGAGAACTTGGTAATGAACTGTGCAAAATTCAAGGAAAGTGGGAGAGTGAGAAGGAGAGACAGAATGTAATAATGAGATAGACAGAAGAGAGAGATCAAAATGGAGTGTGACTGAGCCCAAAAAAGGAAAACCCCCCTTTATAATTTGTATTTTTTTTTCCTTAATGATTTTCCTTAATTTGTTTATCTAAACTCAGTATTATACATTTTTTTACAATTTTTATCATTTCAAATCAAGACTTACATGTAATGTGAAAGTCAGAAGCATACACATAGAAAGGAGACAGCGCACAATAGGCAGATAAAGAGAGAGCGAAAGAGAGAGAGCATGAGAGGGAGTTAGAGAGACAGCAAGAAAGGGAGTGAGAGAGCATTCTGACCCAGTTTCATTAAATAGTGTCATAAAAAGGGTACCTTCTTTACATTGCCCAAAAGCACAGTAAAATCATTCAATGCAGTCCTATTAAACAGAAACACAGCCATGTTTACTGCCTACAATATATACTGTAATCACTCACCCCGACAATAAACCGCTCACAACCACAGAAACACCTGGGGTAAAATTAAATTAAAGCCGTAACCAATCAAAATGCAACAGGAAACCGGAAGTCTTCAAAACAACAAAATAAGACGAGGGACAGTACAGTACTCGGGAGACTGTGGCCTCTGCATTCTTTCCAGGTTTGGCTCAGGGTTATTAAAATCAGATTATTAAGGCTATGATGTATCTACGCACTGGCCCCTGACCAAGCCACTTTCGTATGCATTGATAATTGACCATTTTTGGCATCATTAAAATGGATACATCACAGTCTCGCATTACGTCTTAAACCCCTTTTTACTAACTCTGAAAGTCTGATGGGATTACACTAAATGATCCAGTCCGCGTGTGAGTTTCTTTCTGGCGACAGAAAGCCCATAAGCTTGGTTACTGCCACTGCAGTGCACTTGGTGGGATCGCCGCAATACTTCAAAACATGTGGAGACCTAAATTGTTTATCTGCAGCGGCACAATAACCAACTCCAAATCCAACACTAGCAAGGGCTAATGCTAACCAACAATACATGGCTGTATCTGGCTTCCATTCCACTTACATTTATTGATATACTTTATTATATATTAATGCAGAAACAGCTCCGTTCCACAATTTAGATGTACAGTATATTACATTTTTTATGAAGCACCCTAAATTTTATATGTCCTGAACTACAATAGAAAAAGAACACTAACTTTATTCCTTCTAATGAAAACATTAACTAGACACCTATTTCACAGGCACGTACACTCTAACTGAATAAATTCAGTGATATAATCTACTCCTGATTGAGTGAATAATTGCATTAACGGCAAGATTATTCTGAATCTCCTGCCAGATATGCCTTATGTAACATCGGATCAGCGTGATTCAATCAAGAGCTGAACAAAGTCAGCATGGCGGTGAGTATGTAAGGACTGAATAAATGCCCAAAAGTGGTAGAAACACACAGCATTGGAACATTCGTGTGTCACAGCCTCCTGGGTGAGCTTTCGGCACTCTCTCTGTGGAAGAACGTAAAACCAGAAGCACATGGAGCAACAGAATGATAAATTTAAAGAGCACAAGATTATACGGAGGAATAAACACCAGTGCAGCTCAGAAACCATCAGAAACGCCATTGCATTGCTACAAAAAGCCAAAAGAAGAAGCAGGAGAACTGTGCAGGAGGATAAACCGTCCAGTGGCCCCAACCCTGCCCGGGAAGGAAAGGGAACACAGCACCGCTCCCCCCCCCCCCAAAATATTACAGTGCTTGCCACAGTACACTGAGCATCTTCCACTTCTGACTGAGCCACTGGGACTAATTACCACAGCCAACCGCCACAGAGCCCCCCACCCCCCCGCCTCCGCCGCTGCAGACGACGCCCCCTTGAAACTGGGGAGAGCTGGGAATGATCCCCGATCACCTGAGCACTTCGTTGGGGTTCCCGGCGCTCGGCCCCTTCTTCTCCGGGGCCCCATGGCACTCCGACTTCAGGAGGGTGTGCGGCCCCCGGTCGAGCATCATGGTGGCGGTCGCCATGGCGATGATGGCCACCCCATCACGAACCCTGGCCTCCAGGCCGTAGTCCCACTCATCGTAAGACACAGAAATCAGACCTGAAAGAGAGAGAGAGAGAGAGAGAGAGGGAGAGAGGGAGAGGGAGAGAGAGGGAGAGAGAGAGGGAGAGAGGCAGAGGGAGAGAGAGGGAGAGACAGTGGCAGGTATTCAACATACTGTTTACGAGGAACAAAAACACAATGAGTATCAGCACATGACTAACAAGTCAGGGAACTGCCAGCTTTATTCAACTGAAAAACCGCCATTTGGCAGATACTATTTGCCCGGTCCACTGCCAGGCAAGTACACAGGAACAGCCAGCCTCGAATCTGCACACCCACAAGGTCTGTAAGACCAGCGATCATCATCAGCTCTCATCCCAGAGGAAACACCGTGTCCCACTCACATTAAAAGGATTTCATTCTAAACGCGAATGGAGAAGATGCGCGTGTGGGGCACTCGTAACACTGTTAAAATATTCATCGGCAAGGGACAAAGAAACATGCCACAAAACACACCAAATCCTCTTCCTCAACTAAGGAGGTTAATAGGAAATATGGCTCAACTTTTTCCTGTGGGGTTAAATTTTATTGATATCCTTTAAAAATATTATTTTATTCATATCTGTTTAAAACATGGCATGCTCTCATTATAAGATTATGAGGCCCACAGAGTTTCTCACTGCAGATCTGGAAGAACATCAACAACAGTCACCCCAACTGCAGAAAAACAAGAGCTGTGAAACCAAATTTTCACGCGGCAAAAAGTTGTGATAGAGGGCCAGAGGGACAAGGAATGAATCAGAAAAGTTAACAGGAGGCTTGCAAGCTCCAAAGCTCAATGACCACTAAGCTACAGTAAAATTTGTGCTATAACCCCCCGCCCTCCCCCCAACCCACCCCCAAAACATGACCCCCAAGCAATCCCTAAACCTGCACCCGCACCTGTGGGGAATTCAGCGGGAACATTGTCGGCGTCCCCGGCCGCCAGCGAGGGGACGATCCAGGTGTAGCCGTAGCCGGTGAGCCCCACCGAGTGGGCCACCTGGAAGATGGTGGAGGCCTCTTCCTTGGTGCAGTACAGCATCATGACCGGGCTCTGCAGCTTCTTCAGCTGGTTCTGGATCTTGGAGTCGCCGTCGTCCACCGACATGTCCAGCAGCAGCACCTCCTCCAGCTCCCAGCCCACGAAGCTGTTCTCTATGGTGCTGCGAATCTGAGCCAGAGAAGGGTTCAGAAACACCGCCACCCAGGCAAAAATAATACCACACCCAGTCTGACCCAACACACTGACCCACCATCACACAACACCTGACCCAACACACTGACTCACCATCACACAACGCCTGACCCAACATACTGAACCGCCATCACACAAAGCCTGACCCAACAGTCTGACCCAACATCACACAACGTCTGACCCAACACACTGATGCACCATCATACAACACCTGACCCAACACACTGACCCACCACTAACCCAAGCCAGACCCAACGTACTGACCCACCATCAAACAAAGACTAACCCAAGACACTGATCAACCATCACAAGTCTGACCCAAAACACTGACCCACCATCAAACAAAGCCTGACTCAACAAACTGACCCAACATCACATATCTGATCCAACACACTGATCCAGCATCACACAACATCTGACCCAACACCCTAACCCACATCACAAGTGTGGCCCAACACAGTGACCCAAATTCACACAATCCCTGACCCAACACACTGGCCCAGCATCACACCACGCCTGACCAAACACACTGATGCAACACACTGACCCAACCTACATATATATAGGTTACCTACAAATGTTATTTTTCAATACGTTACACTATATATCATACACAATATTACACAATATTTCATGCATGATGCAGTTAGTCTACAGGCTTCCTCATGGAGAGGTTACATAGCATACTGTACACGTAGCATTTTAGCATATTATCCATTTACACAGATGGAATTTTTACTGAAGCAATTCAGGTTAAGTGCCCAGCTCAAGATTACAGCAGGGAATGCACCATCTGGGACTGCAGCCGCTCGAGCCCCAGTTCTGTAACCGTGACAACAAGCTGCTGCCAATGGGCACCACTGACTGCTCCTTCACACCTGTGCATTAGCCCCACTCCTTAGAGCGCTGATATATCTGCACGCCTTCCTGTGTGTCCCATTAACTCTAATATATGCCCCGCCTGACTGCTCCGGAAATCGCAATACACCGAAAATCTAGCTTTACCTTGCATCATTTCATTAAAAAAAATGGGCCAGTCTGTTTTTTTTAAGGGCTTGTTCCCCTGGATTAGCGTGGGGGAGGCCGTTTACGCCCTTGGAGGTGAGAGAGACGTGTTGGATTCTCTCGTCTGGTTTTTGAGTCGTGGTGAAGTAAAGGGTAAAGAGCCTACAGAAGAGGAGGGAGGGTTACCTTATTGACAAAGTCCTTGTAGCCGGGATAATAGGTGGTAACAATGGAGAAAATGTACCAGTCGTACTCTTCCATTATGTTCAGCATAACCGAAGCCTGCTGTTCAATGGAGGGGCCAAACTGGAAGAACATGGAATTATCATCCTGAAAGAGAGGGAGGGAGGAATGAGAGGTGCTCTGTTAAAACACATAATTTGCACTGTGTAATATGGAATATGACAGTATGAGAGGGATTTACTGTTATCATACAATGGCAGAGCTAGGTGCTGCTCATCTGCATGTATTGGCACATGAATACATAGCGTGCGTGTGAGTGGTGTGTCTGCGTGTGTGTGTGTGTGTATTTCAGGCTGCCACTGTCAAACAGTGTGTGAAATCAGTGGTCTCTGTCAGTCACACAGGGTGTTGAAATCTCTTTGGCTTAGGTCTATGCGCTTCACTCAACATCAAAGTCTAAGCTCCCCTCTGGGGACAGAGATGGGTCGATCCGTTACCTTGTTTCTGCATTAATGAGCTCGGGCGATACCAGTGAAATGGAACGACGGGGGTGTATCTGAAGAGAGAGACTGTATGTGTGTGGTGAACATGTGTAAATGGTTGCCAGTGATTTCATGCGTGTATACATACATATTACAAGTGGTCACAAACACATGCCAATTATATACTACAGGTATATCCAGAACAAACCATATGTTGATATCTGAATATATCTGAACACAGGGACTGTTTGGGATGTCCAATACTCATTTGCATTTTATGCCTCCATTTCTCTCCTACCCTTCATTGAACTCTCTCTATTTCTGACTCTCTCCCTCTCTTCACTCTCCTTCTGCACATTTACCTCCTCACCCTCTCCAATACCGACACTCTCTCTACCCCATTCTCCCTCATACTGTTCTATTTATTCCACTGAAATTACACAGATATAATTGATTTTAATTGAATTCCTTGTTCTTCCCCCCTCTCTCTGCCTGTCTCTCTCTCTTTCTCCCTCCCTCCTTCTGTCTCTCCCCCTCCCTTTCTCTCCCTTTCTCTCTCACTCTCTCTCTCTCCCCTCTCTCCCTTCATCTCTCCCTTTCTCTCTCTCTCTCCCCCCTCTCCCTTTCTCTCTCCCTCTCTCTGTCTGTCTCTCTCCTGTCCGGCATGGCGGTTGGGTTTGCTGCACTATTTCACTACAAAAACAAAGCAAAGCCAAGGACCGTATTTCCTTAGTGCTGCAATAATTATCGGCCGTCTGCTTTATTGTGCCCCCAAGTCCAACTTTATCGATTAAAGGATATTAAAATGCGGGTGTCCCGGGGAGCGGGCATATTGCTCCGCCTGTCACGCCCCCCGTCCTCCCTGCGCCACACCGACCCCCACCGGGGACAGGAAACGCATCACACTCAGAACACACACAGGAAGTGAAGGCTGATGGAATGTACCATCACGCCGATGATAATGTGCATCACGCTGTATATTTGAAATAGTGACAGAGAGAGAGAGAGAGAGAGAGAGAGAGAGAGGGAGGGAGGGAGAGAGAGAGAGAGAGAGCGAGAGAGAGCAGGTGCTAGTTTCTGACCAGGCCCGGACTATCCTAGAGACAGTCATCTCACGCTGCAGCGCCCCCCCCCCCCCCGACAGACATGCACACGCACACACACGCACGCACGCTAACACACACACATCCACACAGACACTAACAGTATTACTGTCCTCTGCTTCTGGAGGGCTATGAGACTCTAACACTTCACCTGCTCGCCATTGTTCAGGACAGAGTCACTAATGTTTAAATCCGTCGACAAGTCGTCAAACGTTAGCGCTCCCGCTACTTTAGCACGTGTCTGAGCGCAACATCCCTGGAAGGAGAGTGGCAGGGCATATTTTTATCATTCCAGCACCGGGTTTTATGGAGAGGCAGGGGGAGGTCTGACTGCTTCAGAGCCTGAGAGAGGCAGAGTTGAAAGGGAAAGTGAGAGAAAATGAAAGGGAGGGGTCGTGGGTAAGGGGGTGTGAGAGAGCAGCTGGGTCTTGCATGAAAACAGGAAAATTCAACAACAGACACACCGGCAGACGTACCGACAGACAGGCATTCGCACACATGCACATGCATGCGAGCGCACGCGCATGCATGCGTGTTATCTGTACCCACCTAGTGGGAAAATGCGCACAGCAACTGCAATTAGACACACCGCCTGGATGCCAACATGCATGTCAGGCACGTGTCACATATTTCACAATAGAATGACAGCACACGCGCACACGCACACGGGTCGAAAAACACGCTTCACCTCACGCTTCACCTCCGTCTTTCTCTCCCTCGCTACCTCTCTTTCCTCTCATACCTCATCATCGTAGTTCTTAAAAAAAGCTGATCTTTAATCAAACGCACACAGACTTAATTAGTTCTCACATTTGTCAGACCATCACCTAATTAGCGGTGACCTTATTTTAACTACTTTTTTTAAATTTTAATTAAAAAATCCTGGATCTTGATTAAAATATTTGACTAATTTTTCCTGAACATGACTCTGATTATAATGTAGCCCATTTCCAGAGAGAGAAAGAGAGAAAAAGAGAGAGATGGAGAAACAGAGAAATGCTGAAAGGAGAGAGGCATTATTAACACTACACTGTAAGTGCATTCAACAGAAGCCGTATGGGGTGTTCTCTCCACTGATGTCACGGATTCTTCTATTATAACACACACAAGCACACATACACACACACACACGCACACACGTGCACACACACACACACACAAACATACACAAACACATACACACACATGCACGCACACACACATACACACACATGCACACACAACACACACACACGCACACACATGCACACACATGCACGCACACACACACACACACACACACAGACACACACACGCACACACACACATACACTTCATTCATTCAACCTTTATTTGAGATTCTCGGTGACAATTGAGGGTAGGATCCCTCTTTCTCACTGCGCCGAGATTACAAGAGGTATAAGAAATAAAAGAAATAAAACAGCATAAAATAGATAATAACAAGCATCAATTAAAACAGTTACAATCAAAATTGATCAAATCTGAGATCAGGGATCTATGATGGCCCAGTGATACAATGGAATTCAGTTTGAGTCTTTAGCCAGTGTTAGCCAGTCCTGAGAGCGAGTGTAGTGATTTCCATTTTTCCAGTCCAGGAGTGATGACAAATAAAGGGGTAGATAACACAGAAGGGTTTTATAAATAAGTAGAAGCCAATGCTGATCTCTCCTTGTGTAAAGAGAGGGCCAGCGAACTTTTTCATATAAAATACAGTGATGTGTACCATAGTTGTCGCCAGTAATAAATCTTAGCGCCGTATGGTAAACAACATCTGGAGGCTTAAGGGTGGTGGCAGCAGCGTGTCTGTAAATTAGATCACCATAATCGAGGGAAGAAAGAAAAACGGACTCAACTATCCTCTTTCTGGTGAACCTGGGAAAGCAAACTTTGTTCCTAAATAGGTAGCCAATTTTCACACTTAGAATTTTAACTAGGTTGTCAATATGCACTTTAAAAGTGAGTTTTTCATCAACCAAGATACCTAAATATTTATAGTGGGGGACTCTCTCAATAAGAGTACCATTTAGAGAGTGAATCTGGAGGTTGTCAAAGTCAATTTTTCTGGCTCTGGAAAACAGCATACTGTATATTTAGTCTTATTGGCATTTAATACAAGTTTTACAAGTGCGTTCTGCAGAGCATTGAATGCAAGTTGCAGATTATTGACAGCTGCTTGTAAGGTGTGTGTGTGTGTGTGTGTGTGTACACACAACACACACACACACACACACACACACACACACACACACAGAAGCACACACACACACACACACAGAAGCACACACACACACAGGCAGTAAAGACCCTGCTGTATGGTGGCGGTTGTGGGCCGGTACTGGAGAGGGAGCGGCAGGTCCTCTCACCCTCAGCAGGCCCCTCTGCTCCCCTCTGTTCCACTCGTGGGTTTAACATGCGCTCCTCCGCCCGCGCCAGCCTCGCCTCCGCCCGCGCCCGCCGCTCCTCCTTGGCCCGCGCCCCGTCACGCTGCGCGTCCCGCCACGTCTGTCTGTCTGGCCGTTTCTCACGGCGGTCTGGGGCCGGCGCGGGGGGGCGGCGCGGGGGGCGGCGCGGGGGGCGGCGCGGGGCGCGGCGGTTAGAGAATATGACCCCACGGTACAGTTACCAAGGGGTTTATACTGCTAATGGTCCAATCATGGGTTTCTCTCTCTCACACACACACACACGCTTACGCACACACAAGCACGCACACACACACACACACATGCACACACACACACACACACATAACAGACACACGCACGCATACACACACACTGCGCAGCCCTGTGCAGGAGTGGGTCCAGGTTGAACACTGTTATTGTGCCCTTGAGCAAATCAGTTTGTTTCACTTCAATAATGCAATATTTACAGCGCTTAAATATTTATGAAAATAAATATATAAGCCTCTACCATTCCATGATTATAAAGGATCCACTAGGGGGCTGCAAGTTTGAATCCAAAGCCAGGGACAGTGCCACATTCTGCTCCAATTAAGCAATGTAAGAGGGGAGCTCCTGAAGTACACACCCAGGTACGCCATGGCATGCTGGTAAACAGACCGTCCCAACAGATGAGAGCTTCTGAACCCCAAGGCTGGCTGAAGGAACCCTCCCCAAGGAGCAAGATTGCCCCCCGAGGCCACAAATACAGCAGGTGCGCACAGTAGGAACACTATGTGTGTGTATGCTTGCATGCACGTGCGTGTGCGCGTGCATGGGTGCACGTGTGTATATGTGCAGGAGCGTGTGTTTGTGCATATACACAGGAGCGTGCGTTTGTGTGTATATACAGGAGCATGTGTTCGTGTGTATATGCATGCGCATGCGTGTGCGTTCTCTCCAGCAGCATGCTGCAGGCACACACTCCGTCGCTCTCAGTGATGACCCCCCGCAGTACACACAGCAGGCACACGTGCTGTCTGTGCTGCATCAGTACTGACACACAGACCACCTCGATATCTGTGCTCACGCTGCCTCTGCAGCTCTGTTCAGACCCACGCCCGCTTAATGAGCGGAACGGGAGCGTTAGCAGCAGAACGGGAGAGTTAGCAGCAGAACAGGAGTGTTAGCAGTGGAACAGGAGTGTTAGCAGCAGAACAGGAGTGTTAGCAGCAGAACAGGAGCGTTAGCAGTGGAACGGAAGCGTTAGCAGCAGAACGGGAGCGTTGGCAGCAGAACGGGAGAGTTAGCAGCAGAACAGGAGCGTTAGCAGTGGAACGGGAGCGTTAGCAGTGGAACGGGAGTGTTAGCAGCGGAACGGAAGCGTTAGCAGTAGAACGGGAGCGTTAGCAGCAGAACGGGAGCGTTAGCAGCAGAACGGGAGCGTTAGCAGCAGAACGGGAGCGTTAGCAGCAGAACGGGAGCGTTAGCAGCAGAACGGGAGCGTTAGCAGCAGAACGGGAGCGTTAGCAGTGGAACGGGAGTGTTAGCAGTGGAACGGGAGCGTTAGCAGTGGAACGGGAGCATCAGTGGGAGCAAAGACAATAAGCCCACATCCTCCTTCCGTCCACAAACACTGCCGTTCAGACGTTGTCCTCCAAAAGCACAACGGTTTTGCCAAATCTCGCCAAATCCCAGATGGAGGCGGGGCAAATCTGTGTCAATGGATAAGTACATGGGGAGTCGCCGTGGTTACCTTGGTTAACAGAGCCAATGTGTAATCTAGCTAATGTACAGCAGAATGTGTATAAGGTGGCCATCCAGGGGAATGATGAAATACGGCCGTCATGTGCAGGTAACCGTCATACAAAGATGGCCGCCATGGCAGGTTTCGCTGTATTTGTGTACGACCGACACCCGTTTCTTCAGCAATTTTCCAAGCGCTTCTGCCTCCATCAACCTGTCTACTCACTTCCATTTTTGTGGAGTGTCAGCGTGACTGGCTAATAAGTTGCTGTTTTAAATTAGTAACTTGCATGGAATAAATGTGATCCACAATATGACGGCGATGACGGCAGCACGCTTTTACAACAAACAACGCTTGACTGGAAACAAAAACAGATCCAGGATAACTCTCATACTTTCAAAATGTATATCTACATAGCAGAGACTGTAATCAGACCAAAATACAAGCTTAGCAAACAGGGGAGAATGCCCGAGGGCCATTCTCTACCCATGCAATCCCATCCACGGTTAGACGCACATTGCAATACACGCAAAGCAACCAGGGGTAGGGGTCACTCAGACAAGCAACCGTCAGTAAACAAGGAACAGAACATTTAACCAGTCAGTGGCTAACTAGCGAGCTATTATGCTGGCTGCTACTAAAAAAACAATTTTTTGTGAAAGCGCTAAAAACAGTTTAAGGCTTTTCTCAGAAATGCCAAAAGGTGTGTTAAGGTCTTCCCATAAAGTGAGATTTCTGAAACTCAGCTTTGGCTAGCGGCCTTCAAACGTATCAATAAAGCTTGTGTGGGAAAGCCACCAAAACACGCGGTGCATTTAATATGGAGGAAAGCGGAAGGGAGTACCCAAAAACTGGCCATTGTGGACAGGTGGTCACTGTACTAAGGTGACCGCCGAGGCAGGTTTCACTGTAATTAAAACGCTGGCCCTCCCCTCCCTCATTCTCTAAATGTCCCTGTTTCTCTCTGTCTGTCAGCTAGCGACACTATTTGATGGCACTAGCAGTAAATACTGTGGGAATAGCTGTGTAACCTTGTCATTGCCAATAAAGGTTCCTTTGAAGCTCAATCTGAGAGAGAAAACGCCAGCGAGTGAGATTGAGAAATAGACTGTACAGACTCCTGTGGGTTACTCCTGTGGCACAACTGCCTGTCAGTCATGCCAAAAAAAGCACCTTCTGCACAGTAGAACGGGGAGTAAGAATGAAAGACAAAAAAGAGAAAGAAAAGAAAGCGATAAAGAGGAGGGAGGGACAGATGTCTCAGCTTCAGGGTGCAGCACATACGCACTCGTACTGTATATCTCTCCAAAAAATTCCCATCAAAATTAAAAAATGCCCTTTCTGACAAGAAAGGAAAGGCTTAGTGATGTGGAAACATTTAAGCAACAAAAGCATCATGAGTTACACCCACGCAACAGCACACAGCACTGGAGCCTGGATCAGGTGAGTTCTGCCAGCTCCAGCTACACTACAACAACCTCAAACCTACACCATCAACACAAACAGAAAAGGGTTCAAATCAGAAATGGGTCACTGCAGCCCCTTTCCGTAAACCCCACCCATAGACTGTCTGCACCAATCAGAGCCCCCTAATCCCTCTGAGTCCCTCAACAGACGGGCACCAGCAGGGGCTCATTTCAATCGCTTATCTTATCCGTCCGCATCTCCTCAGTCCTCGCCTGACCTGGAAATCGATCTGAGACCACCGTCTTTAAGGAGATTCCAGTCTGTTAAATGCTACCCCGAGGAGCGCGGAGACTCCCAGGGGATGCTTCGGCCAGGAGACACGGGTACATCCCTCGTGGAAGTATTTTTTTTTTTCGTAGCGCGCATGACGTACGAATGACCGACCTGTGGCTCAAACCGACCCCTATCTGCCACGTCTGTAACTGACGCGGCTTTGAACAGACGCCTGACTGAGCAAGGACGTTCCGTCCGCCCGACACACGTTGCCTCAGTTCCCCTGTCCTCGCATCTCTTCCTCGCATCTCTTCCTCGCGTCCTTCCCTCGCGTCCTCCGCTGGGCGGAGCTAAGGGGCGAGGAAAGGACGCGAGGAAGAGATGCGAGGAGCGAAACTAAGCGACTGGAACGAGCCAGTGTTCAGGGCCGCGAAGTTGGCGGTGCAGCGTCCGCCCGTCCCAGCCGCAGCCTGCAGACCTGCCACTTGGCAGCTGTATTGTACCCCCCCACGCCCCACCCCCCACCCCCCAACCTGTCATTGAGCGAAAGACAAGATCAAATTCAAATGGGTCCCGCTGGCATGCCAGTTATACACAGCGCTGCCAAATCACTGGATACTTATTAATTACTCTGAAATATTACGGCACTAAAATATCAGGCACCTACAATTTCTGCAAAAAACATCACAGGCACCCGGTAATAAGAGCTGAAAAAATATCCTTTCGGTCACTTTTAGTCACCGAATTGTTTAGCGGATGTGCTTGGGTGAAGGCAAACTGCTTTGACCTTTGACCTTTCTCCCTGGCACTCCTCCTTCTTCTCTTGTTCCTCTCCTTTTCCCTCCTCTGCTACACCTCTTTCCATCTTCTCTCCAAGTCCGTGCAAAACGTCTAATTAACATACACACATACATAACACATACAGCACCCACGCACGCATGTGCGCACACACACATTTTAAAAAACCAGGGTAGATTTCTTATGTCTTACATTTATCTCCAGTGAACGTTCTGAAGCAGTTTGTTTGGGCTCCTAACCAGAGCAACAAGCACAGTTTACAAACAAATCCATCTACTGTATGCAGCTGGATATTTACTGAAGCAATACAGGGTGAAGTGCCGCTGCTTACGGGAGCAAGGGCAGTGGTCCACCGGGGAATCAAACCTGCAACCCTTGAGTCACAAGCCCAGGCCCCTCCTTGTTACGCTAGACTGCACCATGCTTCTTTAAAGTAAAGAACCCACAACCCTCAGGTGTGTGTCCAAAGTAGGGCCTTCAAATAAGCCTCTCAAACCAGAGAGAAGAGAGAACCGGTGCTGCTCATTCCTCACTGGGTCCTGTAGGTCGGTATGAACAGAACCACCGACTGTGAGCCCAGTGGGGGTGGAAAGGTGCTAAAGACAGAGACAGCGACAGAGATGGGGGGGGGGGGGTTGAGTCCACTATGACAGACAACCAAAGAGACAAAGGCGGTGACCCCTGTCAGGATATATCAGTCATCCCCCTCTCCCTTCCTCCCATCTCCCTTCTTCCTCCGACTCATACAAACCAAATCCCTCTCCCCTTGTCCTCTACCCCCTGTGTGTCTGCTTTTCCTCTCTTTCTTTCTGTCCATCCATCTCCATGCTAGTCCATCATGGTCTTAGAGCTCTGTTTACCTCTCTCTCTCTGTATTTCTCCCCATCTCTCTCTCTCCCCCTCTCTGCAATGTTCATTCAGATTGGCTGGATTGAGAAAACAGGGCTGCTTCAATAATGCCAAAAGCACTTAAGAGAACATAATCAATCTCTCTCTCCCTCTCTCTATCTTGCATTCTCTCTCTGACACAGACACACTTTCTCCCCCTCTGTCTCTCGCGCACTCACACGCACGCACGCACGCACACGCATACACACACACACACACACTCCCCTGTGCACTCTCACGGACGGTGTGTCTCTCTCTCACTCACACGCACGCGCATACACACACACACAGACACCGTCTCGCTCAGAGACACACACACATACACACACACTCCTACGCCTCTTGCTCACACACATACTTGCAACACACTCACACACAATATTTGTTTACACACACACACACAATGACATACACACACATACACACATAGACACATGCACAGACACACACACACATATACACACACACATCTAGACAGACACAAACACACACATACAAACACACACACATGAACACACACACACACACCAAGACAGACACATACACACACAGACACACACGCGCACACACACACGCACACTGACACATACTCTTTCAATTTTCCCGGCCCAACCTAACAGCACCCTCCACCCCCCCCCCCCCCTTTGGCTCAATCCTTTCATCCCTTCCTCCCTTTTGCCAACTCTTTCTGCCACTCCACGATCTGTACGCTTGTGGACTGGAATCAGCTGTGCTGTCAGGTTAGCAGGGGGAGCGAGAGAAAGAGAGGGGAAAAAAAAATATTTCTAATTCAAAGAGACAGGCCACGTTTCCGTGGCAACATGGTTTCCATCGAAACAGTCTTGCTAAAGATGCCATTAGTGTGAACAAAAATATCCACTCACCCGCTGACGCACTGCGAGCAGACGCAGACGCGGACGCAAGCACACGCACACAAATACACGCGCGCACACACACACAATTGCAGAACAGAACACACCTGAGGTCGGCCACATCCCTCCCCCATCCCAAGCACTGAGCATCGTGGAGGGGGAGGAGGTGGGGGTAGGGGGTGGAGGTGGGGTGGGGGTGGAGGTGGGGGGGGGTGTCGAGGCCCCTGGCAGCGTGCACGTGGCGTTTATCGCCTTTCACTGGTTCTTTTTTTTTTTTTTTACGGAAACGGACTCGTTTCCTGATTGTCGCCGAGCGACGCGGAGGAGCAGCTGCGTTCGGGCGCATATAAATCAGGACGGAGCGGAACGTGCCGGGTCTGCGTCGGCGCGGGGCGGGCCGGTCGCCGGCCCTGCTACACAGAAATAATCGCATTATGTCACCGCAGCCCTCCCGACGCATCCCCGTCCCCGGGCCGCATTTTCATATTGCATGGCTTTAAAAGCCGGGGCAGAGCAGGAGCACTTTGTCCCAATGAAGTCTATTAAGCTTGTTTGACTTTGAATTTCATGAGCGCAAAAAGCGCTCTTAGACACAAAGGTCATCTACGCACGCCCCTGTAGGGACAGTGCCCTTAATGTGCCTGTGTCTGACTAACACCACCTGAACAGGAACACATACGGGACCCACTGATCCCCCGCAGATCTCGCTGATCATGTAGAAGTGTGTGTTTGTGTGTACGTGTGTGTATGTATGCTTGCATGTGTGTGTGTGCATGTGTGCATGTGTGTGAGTGTGCATGTGTGCATGTGTGTACGAGTGTGGGTGCATGTGTATGTGTGTGTGCGCATGTGAGTGTGTGTGTGTATTTGCGGGTGTTTGTGAGTGTCAGTATGTGTGTATGTGTGTGTGTGTATGTATCTGTGTGTGTGTGTCAGTGTGTGAGTGTGTGTGTCTGTGTCAGTGGCGTGGGTGTGTGCGTGCGTGTGTATGCGTGTGTGGCAGGGTTTTCACTATGGCTATGCCATGAGGGGCACTGAGAGCACTGGGAACACATGCAGGGACGGGCGGGTAAACCACATGTGCTGGGACGAGTGTAACTGGTCTGCGCTTTCTGTGATCTAAACAGACGCACGCTTGGCTCCCTGGTCCAGCACTTAGCAATGGATTCATTGACTTACTAGTGCTCATCATCCTTTCAGAAGACTGGGGCCTGAACACTTGTGTGTGTATGTGTTTGTGTGTGTGTGTGTGTGTGTGTTTGTGTGTGTGCGTGGTTTTGTGTCTGTGAGTGTGCATGTGTGTATGTGTTTGTGTGTGCGTGTGTGTGAGTTTGTGTGTGTGTGTGCTTGCGTGCGTGTGTGTATGTTTTTGTGTGTGTATGTACGTGTTTCTGTGTGTGCATGTGTGTGTGTGTGTGTGTGTGTGTCTGTGCGCATGCGTGCTTGCGTGCGTGCGTGTGTGTGAGTGGGGGGCTGTTCAGTACAGAGAGTTAAAGGGTCCAGGTTATTTACAGTCAGAAGGAGGGGAAAGGTTCTGTTTGTGCTAATTGAGGAGAGCAGGGGAGGAGCATCATTTATATTCATCACAGAGACTCTCTTTGTTTCAAGTGAAAATGGAAGCGAGGAGGAGGAGGAGGAGTGGGGGGGGGGGGAGGAGAGATCGCATCATGTAGGTGAGCGCTCGCTATTTTTCAACTAGGAACGTCTCTGCCTTTAAAAAATGCTCCAGATAATGCAGCTAAATGTGGTCAAAGTGTTCGATATATCGCTAATCGCTGATTGCACTGGCTGTACTGCACCCGTTCATTATCAGCCAGACTTTCTTACAGACGTGATGTGGCAAAACGGCTAAAATGGAAGCATTTTTTTAACTGAACTTGGTATCTTATTTTGAAATCGATGGGAAAAATTCCACCCTGGGCCTTTGACAGCTATAATTTATGGGCAGTTTAAAAAATGAAAGTACACTGCCATGTCGTGCATGTTTGTTTGTGAGTGTATGTGCATATGTGTGTACGTGTGTGTGCGTGCGTTTGTTTTTTTTTTGTGTGAGTGTGTATTCGCTTGTGGAGAGGACACACTAAAGGGAAATCAATATAAAGATAAGGAAAGGGTGAATGAATAAACACAGCAGAGTAAAGTGGGGACGGAGACGGGAGGAATAGAAACTAGGAAAGACAGGGAAAAGGAAAAGGAGGAGAGGAGAGGGGGAATAAGCACCACGCTCTGCCCAGCGGAGTGAAACACAGCAGCAATAGCCTTGCGGCCGGGGCCTGGGGAGGAAGAATGCTGGACGGCCGGGGGGAGATATATGGCAGCTCTGGAAAGCGTCCACGCTGGCGGCGGGGATAAGGTAATGACTCCGCCGCTGACTGGAGCGCTGGAGCGCTGCCCGCTGCGCCGCGCGGAAACGGAAATCTCCGGAACGCCGGCGAGGCCGCACGCGCTACCCACGACGACGCGCGGGCCAGCGGCGGGGGACAGGCGCGAGGAAGACGAGGGAGAGGACGAGGAGGAGGGACAGTCTGGAGTACATTCTTTAGCATGTACATTTGAACTGGGAAAAAAGGAAAACTGACTAGGGAAAATAGGACACATATTTAGGGCTCTCTTTCTCTCTCTCTCTCTCTCTCTCTCCATCTCAAAAGGGGACCGCACCAGCTGAATTGTCACTTTTATAAACCAGGACAGAATGGGAGGAGGATACCAAGAGAGGGACAGAGAAGAGAAGGAGGGAGAGAGGGTGGATAGGGGCGGTGGTAGACAGAGAGAGAGATTGAAAGCTTTGGCCAGAGCAATGTTCTATTTTAATTTCCATATCTTCAGGGAATTATCCTAATTGCAATAAAGTTTTTTGTTTTTCAAAAAGATTGCCACGATGTATGACTCTGGTGTTGACTGGAATATCATTATAAAAAAACATCACCTTGGTGTATGGTGTTGCATAATAAGCCATTGTTTGATCCAACCCATCAGATTAAGGCCAGGGCACCACGGCAACCATCGGCCCAGATGATTACCAAGGTTCTCCTGAGACATTTTGTTCTGGGAGCAAAGTGTGCCCCTTTAAAATTATTATTTAGTCAAACAAACCCCTCCAAATTGCCAATGTACCGTGATTAATCTCTTCAGAACCTTCTCTGCAGTCCCAACAATATTGGCCCCAAACACAATCCACACCCCAATATCATTCATACTTGCCACATTTAATTCCAACAATGATTCTTTACCCAGAAAACCGGCCCCCGCAACATATTAGTCACCTTGGTCACACCTCTGTGCGCCGAATCTCTCTGGTCCTGAGAGGAACTGAACTACGTCAGGATGTCATGCTGAAGAGAGGCACATAAATAAGACTTCGGGGCCACCCAGAAAGACACGGTCCTCACCACGCACGTGTTTATTCGTCTGCTGTAGGAGGAGGCCAGGAGGCGTACTGGGAGGAGGTGGTGCAGTGGTGTACTGCCTCTCAGGACAGTAAATACAAGCACACAGATCTCACACACTGCCCAGGATTATTGAGCGGCAGGGCTCCAGTAATTTACCTACTCAGCAGCATGCAGCAGCACCCGGCACACTGATGCACTGGTGCATGATGCGCACACACGCACACACACACACACACACGCACACACACACACGCACACGCACACGCACATGCACACGTACACACGCACACACGCACACACGCACACGCGCACGCGCACGCGCACACACACACACACACGCACACACGCACGCACACACGCACCACACACACGCACACACGCACACACGCACACACGCACACACACACACACACGCACACACGCACGCACGCACGCACACACACACACACACACACACACACGCATATACACACATGCATGCACGGACATGCACACATACGCACACATAAACACACATGCATGCACGTACATGCACATACGCGCACATACGCAAACGCGCACACACGTACACACACACACACGGACACACATTACATTACATTACAGGCATTTAGCAGACACTCTTATCCAGAGCAACTTACACAACTTTTACATAGCATTTTTTTTTACATTGTATCCATTTATACAGCTGGATATGTACTGAAGCAATGCTGGTTAAGTACCTTGCTCAAGGGTACAACGGCAGTGTCCTACCCAGGAATCGAACCTATGACCTTTTGGTTACAAGCCCAGTTCCTTACCCACTGTGCTACACTGCTGCACACACACACACACACACACACACAGACACACAGACACACACACGCAAACACACGCGCATACACACACACACAGGCGCATACACATAAACGCACACGCACACACACACACTCATGCATGGACATGCACACACACACGGTTGCATGCACATGCACATACACACAGACACTCACATGCACACATGCACAGACACACACACACACCCATACACACACACACACACATACGCACATACACATAGATCCAGGCACACATGCACGTCCACACACCTACACACACACATACACACGCATGAACATATACATACATACACAGACAAATCACAGAGAGACACACGCACACGCACACACACACACACACACACACACGCACACATGCACACACACAGACACGCTCACACACATTTCTCTTCCCAGCAACTCTTTCATCTGCTGGCTCTATCTTTTTCAGTTTACAGAAAGATGGCTTTTCTCTCCCTATTGCAATCTACATCACTCCTCTCATCCATCTCATTCTTACCTTCCTCTGTCTACATCCCTCCATCTCTGCATCCCCTCCTGTTTTCCTGATTACAGGCATGTACCCGCCTCGTACAGACTCACCCCTCCACCCCCTCTCTTTTAGGCCAGCTCTCCCTCCATCCATTCCTCCTGCTCATACATTTTTCTCACTCAAAGGAAAATGCCGCCCACTATCTGAGTTCCCCTCATGTCACCCCTCTCCTCCCTCTCCCTCTCTCTCTCTCTGTCTTTGCCTGTCTCTTTGTCTCTATTCCGCATTGATGCACATTCTCTCTCTCTCTTCACTGTACTCCATCTGATCCCTCTCTTTCAGACATAAACCACTCCAGCCTCCCACCACCTCCTCTCTGCTTCTCATTCCAGTCTCCTCTATCTATCATCCTGTTTTATGTAGGTGCTGGACACACCCATAATATATGTGTGCGAGGGGTTGCCATGCCAACAACACCGGTGGTATTGGGGGAGGAATGTGGAGTGAGAAAGAGAGGTCATCAGAAGAAAAATGCACTTTCATCCCTCTCTCCCTCTCTTCTTCTATTTCACCTGTTCTTCTGGTGCCACATAGGCCTGTCTCTTCATTCCTCCAACCCTTTTCCACTCATCAATGTCCTACCTGAGTCTGTAAGGTGAGTGGTCAGAGTCTGTCAGTGATGGTACGAGTTGACAGGTGAGTGTGGTACTGAGTCTGTACAGGTGAGTGGTACTGAGTCTGTACAGGTGAGTGGTACTGAGTCAGTACAGGTGAGCTGGTACTGAATCTGTCCAGGTGAGTGGGTACTGAGTCTGTACAGGTGAGCTGGTACTGAGTCTGTACAGGTGAGTGGGTACTGAGTCAGTACAGGTGAGTGTGTACTGAGTCTGTACAGGTGAGTGGGTACAGAGTCTGTACAGGTGAGTGTGTACTGAGTCTGTACAGGTGAGTGGTTACTGAGTCAGTACAGGTGAGTGGGTACTGAGTCAGTACAGGTGAGCTGGTACTGAATCTGTCCAGGTGAGTGGGTACTGAGTCTGTACAGGTGAGTGGGTACTCAGTCTGTCCAGGTGAGTGGGTACTGAGTCTGTACAGGTGAGTGGGTACTGAGTCTGTACAGGTGAGTGGGTACAGAGTCTGTACAGGTGAGCTGGTACTCAGTCTGTCAGGTGAGTGTGTACTGAGTCTGTACAGGTGAGTCTGTACTGAGTCTGTACAGGTGAGTGGGTACTGAGTCTGTACAGGTGAGTTGGTACTGAGTATGTACAGGTGAGTGTGTACAGAGTCTGTACAGGTGAGTGTGTACTGAGTCTGTACAGGTGAGTGGGTACAGAGTCTGTACAGGTGAATGGGTACTGAGTCTGTACAGGTGAGTGTGTACTGAGTCTGTACAGGTGAGTGGGTACTGAGTCTGTACAGGTGAGTGGGTACTCAGTCTGTACAGGTGAGTGTGTACTCAGTCTGTACAGGTGAGTGTGTACTGAGTCTGTACAGGTAAAAACATGCCCATCTTCCTCTTGCACGCCCACAGCTTTTCCACACTTCTCTCTCGCAATAATTTTCCCATCCATTTTGGAGCCAGCCTTGCTCAGTCGATACCTCTCATTCATCCACCATTAACGCCATTGACTTTCACACCATTTCTTACATAATCAAACTTCAACAATTCCCACCCTGCCTATCTCACATCTCTTTCTGAATTGGTCTGGTGTTTTTGCTGCCTATTGAGTGACTGAGGACTAAAGCACATTTCACACATACATACAATACGGCTAATACTGTACAATGCCATTTGTATGGAAGAACGCTACATGGTTTATGGGCTGATATAACTCTTCTGTTGCAACAAATGTCTGTTTTTGGCACCTGTACAGCACATTCAATTAAAAATAATTTTAATAATCAAAAGATCTTTGCTAATAAAATGTGGCCACTCTACGAGAAGTGGACAGTAACGCATTTCACATATATACATGGGTGGCGGGCGAGCAGGTGTGTGACATAAATATTTATACAAGTAATATATGACTATCGAACAGGCTGGCCTGCAGCAGAGTCTGAGGGTGAGAGAACCAGATGCTTGAGGTGATAAGAGAGTGAGCAGAAGAGGTGGGCGATCCAGAGTTATTGTAGAAGCAGGCAGGTTAGGTAGGAAGGCGTGGGGGGCGGGGTTGGTTAGGTCAAGGAGTG
Source organism: Anguilla rostrata (assembly GCF_018555375.3). Taxonomy (NCBI): domain Eukaryota; kingdom Metazoa; phylum Chordata; class Actinopteri; order Anguilliformes; family Anguillidae; genus Anguilla; species Anguilla rostrata. The sequence goes on along the minus strand of NC_057949.1, from coordinate 18,073,370 downwards.
GAGGTGGTTAGTGCTATGAGATACAGTGTGGGGACAGGGTAGTGTTGTGAGTGAAGTTGGGGGGGGGGGGGGTTAGGGTTAGGAATGGAGCGTGGAGGGTGGGGTTAGTGTTGTGAGTACAGTGTGGGGGGGGGGGCCTGGGCAGAGCCAGTGTTGTGAGCACAGTACTGACTGCTTTTCTCCATCATAGCTCCCTGCCCAGTTCTCCCCTCCCTTCTGTCTGGAGTCCATTTATCCTCTCTCTCTTATCTCCCTCCTTCTACATTATCTCGAGCCGATACGGTCTCCCAGAATCCTCTGCTGATTTTGCATTTCTTAACCCTAACTTTCAACACCCTGTCCCTGCCCTCAGACTCTTTCCACTATGGTAATAGACCACATCTAATAGCTAGTAGGATCATCCCTTTGGAAAATAAAACCCCCCAGCTAACTCCTTTAGCGAAATGCTCTTCAGAGAACAAGCTTCAGGTGCTTTTAACAGACCCTGAGGTCATGTACGCAGTGTTAATTCAACTCTAAACATGAGTTAATGTGAGTCCAAGAAGAATCAATTGTACTACAATGTCCTTAAAGCTCAAACCGTGTCATTTTTATAGTGAGAGTTCCAGCCCACAGACAGCACCCCAGGGAAGACGAGCGGGTGGTACTGTACCTTAGCAGCCATGATCATGGACGACCCCCCCCGAATGCCCAGGATGGGGATGTGCGTTTGGGCCGAGATGAAGTCCAGGATCTGTGCGATGGCCTCCTGGTCGGTGTCGTCCCCGAACACCACGCCCTGGAGCCAGGACTTGGTCATGAGGTCGCAGATGCGGGTGATGATGCTCTTGGGGTCGGTCTCGTTCATGGTGACCAGCTCCACGTTGGGTAGGAGGGGCATGTACAGGAAGTCGTCCTTCTCCCGGCCCTCCGCCAGCGCCACCTCGCTGGAGTTGCCCACCAGCACCACGGCGATGCTCAGCCCCTGCGCCAACTTGGGGGGCAGCGGCTGAGGGTGCCCCGCCGGGGAGTAGTGGGGCGGGATGACCACGGCCCCGCCCCTCTCCCCGGCCCCGCCCCTCTCCCGCCTGGACTCGCAGGCGGGAAGGAGGAGCAGACAGAGGCAGAGGATCCGGAGCGGGGAGAGGGGCGGGGGCCGGGGCCGGGCCGGGCGGTGCCGTGGAGGGGCGGCCGTGCTTTCAGGATCGGGGGGTGAGGGGGAGGGCCAGGAGGAGGAGGGGGAGGAGGCGCACCGGTGGCACACAAGCATGATGGAGGAGGAGTGTCAACGCAATCCCTAGAAGGAGAGAAGCAGAAAGAAAGGAGGATGAACAGGAGGAAGACTCTGACTGAAAGTGCTACACACACTACAGTTACTTCAGAACACACTAGAGTCAGAGAGAGAGATAGAAAGTGAGACACATGACATTACACAAGCTAACATACACAATTACCACACACATGCACTACACAGAAAGTTGTATTCTGTATATATGTTCATTCTGTTTGTTGTACTCATGCTTTGGCAATATATGTATATATATATATATATATATATATATACACACACATATATATAAACATGTATATATATATACATGTCATGCCAATAAAGCTCATTTGAATTTGAATTTAGAAAGTGAGAGAGAGGGAGAGAGAAAGAGAGAGAGAGAGAGCAAACAACAGAGAGAGAGTGGTTAATGTACGATACAAATTAAAACACAACATTTATTTGACATTTAGAAATAGTGAGTAAACACACCGGGAACAAAAGGGGTATACATACACGCGCAGATCAATATTTTATGAAAAGTGAGTTGAGGCGAGATAATGGTCTTTATTATGTATGATATAAACTCTCCCCATGGAAGAGTAGACCAGAGTAGTCACACAAGTGAGAGACCCAGAAGGAGGGAGGGAGAGGAACGAGATCTAAAGACAGGGAGAAGAAAATATGCATTCTGGTCGGCTCACTGACAGAATAAATCACCAGTACACCAGGGGCACTGACAGAGTAGCCCACTGACGTACGCCCATTAGATCGCCACGGTGACTGACCAACAGACACAGCGCCTGACAGGCAGACCCTCATCCGTCCTTACCTCTCCGGGTCTCTCTCTCTCCCTCTCACTCTCTATTTGGATGAGACAGAACCCTTGCTATAATTTATAGCCCCTTTTATTAACTGTGATGCAGAGAGGGAGTGAAGGAGAGAGTGAGAGAGAGGGAGAGAGAGGGAGAGAGAGAGAGAGAGAGAGAATGAAGGGAAGGGGGAAGAAATGTATTTACCTGTGTGTGCATGTGTGTGTTGTTTGTGTGTGTATTTCTGTGTGTGCATGTGTGGGCATGTCTGTGCATGTGGATGTGTGTAGGTTTGTGTGAGTATGTGTGTGTGTGTGTGTGTGTGTGTGAGTGTGTGTGCATGTGTGTGCGTGCATGCATGCATCTGCACATGTGTGTATGAGCATGTATGTACGTGTTTGTGTGTGTGCGTGTGTGTGCGGGAGTGTGCGTGTGTGTCAGTGCGTACATGTGTGTGCATGTTCCTGTTATGAATGAAGCTGTACAGAATAAACAGACAAAAAGGAAAACAAGAAGGGGAAGAGGGAGGAAAAAAGAACAATAAACACTGTACGGGATGAAAAGAGGGAGGGAGTGGGGGGTGGGAAAGAGAGGTGTGTACAAATGGCAGAAGGGCCCTCGTTAAGAGAAGTAATTGCTGGAAGTTCGTCAGAGCTAATTGCAGGTCCCCGTGTTAATTGACCCTCCTAAAAGAGGGCTTGGAAGAAGGAGGGGTGCAGGATAGAGCGAGGGAGAGGATGAAAGAGGAGAGAAGGAGGCAAAAGAGAAGGCAGATGTGGAGGTGGGGGGGAGAGAGAGAGAGAAAGAGAGAAACGACAGATGGAAAACGGGCTGATGAAAGGCAGTAGGAGGAAGAGGATGAAGGAGAACAGGAGAGGAGGACTGGGGAAGAGAAGGGCAAGAGGAGCAGCAACAGCCCTGATGACGAAAAAGAACGAGGGATGGGGAAAGGGGGAGGTACAAGAAGAAAGAGAGAGAAAGAGATGCTCCACTTGAATCTCTGAATCTCCTCTAGCAGCACTCAGTTTCCATGGCAACAATTAAAGTAGGCCTCTCCATATACTGCTGATGGACAGAGAGATGCGCACAGATATGCTTTACACACCGATACACCCTGGTAACCCATATACCTCAATACACGCACACACACACACGTCACACACATCACACACATGGATACACACTACGACCGCAGATACTTTAGGTATATTTTACACTCAAATACATTTCATGCACAAATTAACATGGGTTCATCAGATGCGTTCTATTCAAACAAACACAGGCACATATACACACACGCACATGCACACACACACACAGATCTCATACTTCTTGCATAGTTTCTGAACACACAATACTTATAATTCCAACGTCAAGGGCAACCTAAATAATGATAATAACAATCCTAATGATAATGACAGTTTATATTGTTTTTTACAGAGCCAATAACCCATTTATTTATAGTGACAGCCTGGAGTGGCATCGCCCATTGTACACATTTCACACACTAATACACACGCACACCCTCCACACACACTGATAGACACTAGACAGGAACTCATAATGATGCCAGCCCTAGGGTTAATGCCCATCGGGAACTATGACAATGGCTGACACATCAACACAGCAAGCACAATTAGAGCAAGTTAAAAGTTCTGTGGATCTGGGGCCAGTGGCAGGAGATCGTGTCCACAGCAGGAGCTTAGCATAACAAACAAAGAAGAAAGATAAGACTGCGAAACTACTGTCCCACTGAGAATCTGTATGTAAAGTTTGAACAGGACTACTCCAGGTAACCTCATTGACTGTCTTAAATCTTCCATTTGATTTTTTTTTGTTTTTGTTTTTGTGAAAGTACTTTAAGTCTGAACAAATTGAAACAGAAAATTATATTTGTACTACTTGTCTATTACGGCAAAAAAAAAAACAATGAAAGGTTTGGATGTTGACAGGCCGTAAACAGCTGAATCTTGATAAAAGCGCGCCGTGTATCGCAGTCACGATCTGAGCAGGGCTGGCAGAGCAGCAGCTACTTCCTGCTTTTTATTATCTAGTTTTGATAATAAAGCGGCGGAAAGAGAGGACTTTGTCCTTATTTCCCACGCTTGCGGGCGGTCGGGGAAATCACGGGCAGCCTGCACGGGCCCCGCACCCGAAGCCTCTCCGTGCCGCGCACCTGGTCCCCTTTTGATTCCACTTAACCGCAAGACCGTTTCGGAAGCTTTCCGGTCGATGGGGGCCGCGCCTCTGACGCAGGACAACAAAAGAGCCTCTAACATTTCCGGGAAGAAAAAAAACCGGCGCTACGGGGCCGGGGGCCGGAGTCCCGCGCACGCTGGGGGCCCGAGCGGGGGCAGGGGCGCTCATTTTTAGCCCGAGACAGGGGCCAGACAGCGGCGCTGACGGCCCCCCTCTCCAGCTTTTGGGAGGCATCACAAACCAAAAAAGCGCGACAGCGGGAGAGCACATTCCAGGTGCCCGGGACACAGGCTGCGCGCGCGGAAACGCGCCGCCACCGCCAGCCCTTTGGAGAGACGCTGGCGCCGGCTGAGCGAAAGCACACCTTCAGAATTCCATCTGCTCTTCCCCATACGCTGCAATTCCTCGCTATTAATCTTTCATCTAAGGCCATACATTCACTTTGATCACATCTCTCTAACAACCCGGTATTTTATAAACAGCACGGATACCGTATTGCGGATCGGCTGTTGTGAACTGCATTAATCTTGCACATTTAGACATAATGATTATGAACCCAGTAAATATATGCAAATATTATTACTCTGACAATAAATTTAAGTAAGTTACCATAATTAATTACACCAAAAAAAACACAAAAAAAAACAACTCGTGACTACACGTGAACATTAAAATTGTTAACTCTCATTAAGGAAAGGGAGTCTACTGTAGGCCATGCACAATACAAGGATTGAAGTTTATGAAGCATGATAACAGACATAATTGACCTGTTTAATTGAGCTGCTCCATCAAGGATAAATCTCACAATTCTAACTGACTGTGTGATGCTGACTATGTGTCAGACATTCCACAAAGAAGACACTTGTGTAGTAGGGAAGAGTCCCCATAAACGTACTGCTTGACTATAACACGGTCAATAACTTAATGCACAATGTGGCTACCACAGCCATTTCAGGTTTTGACATGTGTAATTCAGTCCACTACCACATCGCAAAGGAACGGAGCAATGTGATAACCTTTGCGCGAGATATTTCCAAAAAACTGTTTTTGAGCGGGCAAAAATCTGCTCTGGAAGTAATTTTCAGGTACAGGTTTTTATTTTTATTTGCAATAAATCATATCACAAACCATTTAAAAATGTATCTGTCCTTGAAAGGTTAGTGTAGGTTTCTGAGTGTATTCTGGCAGGAACTGGATGCTAGGTTACAAAAAAACATGATGTTCCCATCTGTATAAACGTAATAGCTGTTACAGTTATGCTGCCTCTGAGTTTCTATAACAAACAGCACGCTTTGATGTTATACGTTTACAGAATGTCATCTAAGGAGAAAACGAAGGGTTGGTACCCACAGTGGTCATGGAGAGGGCTTCAGATTTGGAGATTAAGGACACTAGATTGTCTAACCATCTACGTGTCCTTTTGGGGACACCCTTGGGTATTTCAAATGGTATTTAATACTTATTAAAGTAATTAATTTCACTCATCATCGTGTTTAACTTCAGTTAACTCAGTGTTTAATGTTAAATGTGTTTTACTAATTTGCTTGCTTCGTTTGACACAGCCTCATCTTCTGGATGCGCCAAGTGGTCAATGAAAAAGACACAGCAACCTGGTCACAGGCATCTATAAGAAGCACACACCAGATTGGTCTGTAGCTATGGTAGGCTACTTGCTTTGTAAATGCTTAATTGGGTGTTAAGATAAAAACTAAATTTGGTCGATTTGGACGTTACCACTTCACTCACACATCTTTTTTTTCATTACATGCTTCATAATCTTAATTTATGATGACTCTTCTCCTACCAGTTTCAGGAAATATTAACATTGCAGTTCTTAGTCTCAAAACATTCCCGAAACCCAGTGCTACAAAGGTTTTAACCAGTTTCTAACCCGTGCCTACTATATGGGTTTTATCTATGCCTACTGCTGTTAGCGGTAGGCCTACTCAATCAAAGAGGTTACAATTTTTTTTTTTAACTGAAAACACATTTCAATTGATTTAACTTTTACTGGTTATTGTGATAAATGAATGTCCCTAATGTAAACTCACCTCGCACGTGACACTAAAGGCACTTAAAAAACTACACAACATGTAGAAGTAGAATCTCCTGATTAATGAAGCACTCCTGAACTATTCTATGATAACAATCACCACATTTTTCCCGGTGAAAAGCACTCAATATTATATTCATAGGGGACAACCAGGAGGTAGTCTTGGGTGAAAAACACTGGCACAGAACATAGAACTAACATTACGTCACATCATTCATTTTCACAGGAAAGTACAGAATTGCACAGTATTTTATACCACAGCAACGATAGTGCAAGACACTATCAGTTATACTTACGTGATCCGACGTTTGTAATTTATGAGTTTGGCTCCAGGGGGGAATGAAACTGATGAGATGTGAGTGGCCGCTCACATCTCCTGATTACTGCACAGACCCACACACATCCTTACAGCCTTACCCAGAGTGATTGAGTGGCATAATGGAGTCTATTTCATGACAAACGACATTTCGAGCGTTTGTTGGTCTCTTATGAATCGCGTCGCATCCGCCTAACGTAGTACGTAATAATGGCACGAGAAAAATTATAAACTCAATCATTTTTCAGTGATTAAATGGTCATTTATTCTATATTAATATTCTACTTTCACTGTAAATATCCGCCTGCGTCAAACAGCTTTTTTTCCTTTTTTTCATAGAATCACCCGATTCAGTCAATTAAAAAAATGCATAATTATATTTTATATTGGACGAAGGTATGAAGTTGGACTCTAATTCGGTGCATTCATTCGATATTTGGTAAGATAATTTATGACATTTTACACAGATATTTTATTTTTTATTAGTAGGCCACTGAAAAAGAGTTTTAGAATTTATTTTGGATGCTTTAGAATAGTTGCATTTTAGCAACAAGTCATGCACTTTCAAACGCACCTACAAAAATGCGGACACACACACACACACACACACACACACCGCACCAAACATGGAAGGTGGGTTGGTTAGGTTAAATACCTTCGTGATTTGCACAATAATGAATTTTTCCTAGTCTTTTGTCAGTCTCCTGTAATGATTAAAAGGGACATCCTTTATTATTACTGCGGCACGTGTTTTATTCAGTGGCCTTCGTTTGCCAATGTCATTCAAACGGTCTCTAGGATTAGCGCCCGTCATGATTATGCGCGTGAACACGGACGCTTGTCTCCGAAAAGGGGGGAAAATAAGAAAAAACTAAAATGACCCCTTGCCAATAACTGTCCTGTAATCAGTTTAAATGTGTTTTATTGACAGCTTTTTCACAGATTAGAGTTGCAATAATCTGCCCTACACAATCCATCTCATTCCGAACTGTTATTTTTGGAATCTGTTTTTGGATTAGTAGGTGTTACGTGCTGTAGTGTGCGTGTACGATTCGTGAATTCGTGTTCGTTTGCACTTGGCAGCTGTGTACGTTTGTGTGTTCGGTGGCTGTGCACTAGCCATGTATTTAAAATGTTTGTGAGCATAAATATGACATATGACACAAAATTTGATGATGCAAACTCGGACAGGAGAATTTACCCGGTTAAAACTAGGTTCATCCAATTGAAGCAGTCCACTGGCATTAATGATAATAAATTAAAACAAATTAGCATGAATGAGAAATGCTGACAAGGATAACAAGTAAAAACATAAACTGGAATTAAATCCAAACTTCTAGCCACCCACTGATTGCTAATTACAAAACTACTGTAATCACTGCCAAATACACTGAAGCACATCACACACCATTATATTCAGCTGAGGTGGTTCTTTTGAGCCGTCATTCTGTGGGGGGGGGGGGGGGGGTCTGCTTCAAGTTAAGTCTCGTTGACACAATGAAACAAAGGGGTCCAGACATGGGCTGTTTCCCCGTGCTGCTTTGTTGTGATAATCAATGTTGAATGGGGTCTTCATAATGTTGTTATATACAAACCTGTGTAGCATATACAGGTCTCTATATATCAGTGAAACCCCCATCCAACTCATTCAGAGTGCTGCAGCACGGCTGGTTTTCAACCTGCCCAAGTTTTCACACGTCACCCCCCTGCTGTGCTCACCCCACTGGCTCCCAGCTGCTGCTTGCATCCAGTTAAAAACATCGGCGTTGACCGACAAGGCCCTCAAAGCTGCAGCTCCTGCCTGTATACGTCCGGGCCACGGTTCAGCCCCCAACCTGTCCCCCTGTGACTGCTACATCAGGGTCAGCTGGTCACTCCCCTCCCAGGAACAGCCTGGCCGAAGCTTGGCCAGGTCCAGATTCTTCCCCTGCCTGGCTCCCAGGTGATGGAACGACCCCACCCCCTTCAGTCAGGACTGCACAGACACTCCCCAGTTTTTGTTGCAAACTGAACAATCATCTCTTCAAGAAACACACAACTCCCAGCTCTAGCCACGGTGACCACTGTGCACTTAGGCTTCAACCCTAGTGTTATGACACTACGATGCACATAGCACATAGCTCACTATTATCGCTAGTTTGGTATTAAGCTGGATGTATCCTTTGCCTTTTGCTTCATACTAAGCGTATGCATGTTCTGCAGTATACTCGTTGCTGTCACTTAGAGGCTACTCATTGACCTTGCCAGTGTTTAATACTGACTCCTAACGCTGTACTACTTTGTAAGTCACTCTGGATAAAAGCATATGCTAAATACCAAAATAAATATATGTTATATGCAGACCTGTACAGCATATATAGGTCCTCATATACCGATCTATTCAACATATACAGGTCCTCCATATACAGACCTGAACAGCATAAATAGGTCAGTACACAGACCTGTACAGCATATATAAGTCCTTACATACAGACCTGAACAGCATATATAAGTCCTTATATACAGACCTGTACAGCATATACAGGTCCTTATATACAGACCTGAATAGCATATATAAGTCCTTATATACAGACCTGTACAGCATATACAGGTCCTTATATACAGACCTGAACAGCATATATTAATCCTTACATACAGACCTGTACAGCATACTTAGGACATAAAAATAAAGTGTGACTAGCAGGAGAAATGCATTTAGCTGCAGCTCAGCGGCCCTGCCCTCCAACACACTCAATTTCACTCTCCTGCTTCATCTGATCAACATATATAAACAGCCTGAAATGAGTTCACATCAGACTCTATTCAGGGCAGTGCTATTGGCCGAGCTGGATCTCTCACACCGCCTGCGACTTTCACAAGAACTTACACACATTTGACAATCCACTCCAATGCACATCAGCCTTTTGTCACCTGACATGTTTGTTCTTTTGTCTTTTAGTTATCATCTGAAAAAATCATTCTTTTTCTGTCTGGTTGGCTCACCGTTATCTTATGTTGAAAATGGCAACCAGGGAAAGCAGAATGGCCTCTTTCTGTAAAAGCTGAATTTGAGCTGGCTGGTGTGTAACTGTCTGACTGGGGGGAAAAAAGGCTATTGGCTGGTAAATACTTCCAGAAATCATTCATTTGCTAACATTTACTTTCAAACGTCTCTCATTTCCTCTTCCAAGGCTAGATCATCGATGAATGAACAGCAGTACTAACCCTACACCCATGTTCAATGCAAGCATGCTATTAAAACCTGCTAAATGCAATGCCTTAAAGAAGTACACAACGTAGCTGCTCGTGATGTGCGACTGCTGACACCACACAAGCTGTTTCGACACTAAGCCGTTTGAAAGCAGCCGCAAAAATCTCCATAACATCTGACATATTTTCCATCACTCCGGCTTCATAAGAAACAGCCCTTAACATGAATTCAGTGCTAACAGGCCGGTGAAACACATTTATACAATGCCTTTATTTAAAAAAAAAAATCTACCTAGCTTAGAATGCTACCATCCCTAAGGGTATTTTCCCCCCACTGTTCAAGGTAATCATGAAATGACTGACCAGCTAACTAGATATTATCTCAATACCTGCAGGTTACCATGATAATAATTAGAGAAACATCTATTATTGTTGTTGTTGTTATTAGTAGAGGTGGTGGTGGTGGTGGCAGTGGTAGTGCTAAAAGCAATGAAGGTCATGTCAGGGCAGAAGGAAAGTGTAGTTACAGTTGCAGTAAAATTTGTACTGTACTGTGCATGCATTTGTTTTGCTGAGATTATTTTACGCACCATCTACTTACCGCTGACCGTGATGCCTATAAGGTGATATGCAATAAAGAGTAGCTTTGCTTTAAAAAAATGTTTGCAATGAATCAAAAAGTCAAACAGCTGACCGTTTCAATTCCCCACACGATGGTGCGACCGTTATGACCAGGCGTGGTCTGAACAGTGGCATAACCTTAAGAGAAGGGTCGATCACTGGTCATTCATGCATGTGCTTGGGCAACATAAGGAGAGTATATACCACACTTAATCTCACTGCCTAATAAAGTGTCGTCATCTTGATTGTACAGTGCATGCTCTGACACACACACACACACACACACACATGCACGCAGGCACGCGTGCACACATACACACACGCACGCAGGCACACACAATCTGGTTTCTTCCTCGTTCTGCAGCTTCTCTTGCTCCTGAGAGTCAAACAATGTCACTTGTTGTCAGAAACACAATGCAAAAAAAAAAGAATCATGAATTAAAAATGAGGAAACGTGAAGTAGAGGTGTTGTCAGCCGGAACCTGGTTGTAGTTTAAGAAAGGGTTTTTGTGAAACACAGTTTCGCATATAAATATACCAATACTTAACTTTTTTCTTTCACTTATTCTTCTATGTCGGTAAGTAAGAGTGCATTTTTTCTGATCCAGTGTCAAATATATACCCTAAATGTATCAATATTACAGCGGCCTTCATCACACGCACTGGGCATATGAACTGACTGAACAACCCGAAATCCTGTCAACTTCAATCTTTCATGCGGCAAGGCCAGAGCATATAGCAATCGCACACAATGTCCCTGCAAAGTTTCTTCAACCAAAACAAAGGAAAATAAATAAATAAGTAAATATGAATATACCCCACACACACACATCTTTCACTCCAAAAAAATAAAAAAAAAAATAAAAAGCAAACGCAGCAAATTTTCCAGGAGTTAATAGAATTTGCTTTGGTCTGACAGTAATGTGAAGTTTATGTCTCTCTCCCCATTTAAATCACAGCTACACTGAAATCCCCCGATACTCAGAGGCTTTAATTAAAAGCAGGAGAAGTAATGGGAAGAGAGGGAAAAGAAGTATGAGAAAGAGGGGGAGGAATGGAGAGAGAGAGGGGGAGGGACAGAGGGAGAGAACGAGAGGAGTGAGGGACAAGTCAGATCAGAACAGGGACACAGAAAGAGAGATAGGAAAAGAAAGTGGAAAATGGAAAAGGACAGAAAGAGAAAGGAGACTGAAAAGAAAATCCATTGGATTTACCCAATTTAATTGTGGACAGTGGTTCCAGATGATTTGCTTGCTTCAAATGTGCCCGATGTATCTGTGTCGATTGCATGTTCGCAGCTTAGACATTCAATGACTGCTCTGAATAAATGTGATCTGATTGAGCACATTCAGTAGATGCTCCCTCTTTTCTCCTTTTCTCAGTGAAGGATGGAGGGATTAAAGGGAGGGAAGAAGAGGAGGAGGAAGAAAGTGCTAGGTAGAGAGAAAGAGAGAATATGTGCAATGATGAAATGAAAGAGATAAAAATGAAATTAAAAGGACTATTGTTTGTAACCCCTCTGTCCTTTTTTTCTCCCTTTCTCAATGTGGAGCGAGTATGGTTTCTCTCGCTCTGTCTCTCTGTCTCTATCTCTCTCCCTTTCTCTCTCTCCCTCCCCCTCTCTGTGTCACTCTCCCTGATTGATTCTTTGGCGTTTGGCACGCACTCAAAGTGCAGAGAACAGCCAAACACTCTCCTATTAATATACAAACTCACACTTGCGGAAACACCTGCGAATAGCTACCAACAGAAAATCCCAATCTGCTCACACATGCAAAGTCTGGCAAAACAGACACAAATGCTCAGCAAAACAGGTAAACACGCCCACATCCAAATGTGCAACCATCACGCATGTGCGCGCACAACACACGCACACGCACACACACACACACACACAGGCAAGGGCTTGGCCTGTTCTGTACAGCATGGCTGCTGGGAGAGACTGTTTCTCAGCTTCACCATTAGCCCTCAGGTGTTCCCTAATTCCTTGGCCATTATTTCAGTTAGAGGTTGAAGGGAACCTTATTACTTTGGCAGAGCCACTGCCCTCCACGAACCCCCCCAGCCCAGATTTACTCTCCCTCAGCCTCCTTCATCAACCCCCATATAACGGCCACATTACCCCTGACCCCTGTGCATCCTGAGCTCAGGCCCCAGTTAGCTCAAGAGTCCCCATGAACACAGAGTCCCCGTGAACACAGAGTCCCTGTAAACACAGAGTAACCGTGAACACAGAGTTCTCGTGAACACAGAGTCCCCAGGAACATAGAGTCCCCATAAACACAGAGTACCTGTGAACATAGAGTTCCCATAAACACACAGTACCTGTGAACACAGAGTCCCCGTAAACACAGAGTACCCGTGAACACAGAGTCCCCAGGAACACAGAGTACCTGTGGGCATGGAGTCCCCGTAAACTTGCAGTCCCATTGAGCTCCCGGTCGCATTGAGTTAGCACACACGGTGCATTTTGGCTCGTTTCTCCTTGACACGGTTTCTCAAGCACACGTGTGAATTGATCACTGTTGTCTCCTGCTCCTAGGTGATTTTTTGGACTGACATATTATTTACTCCCACCACCACCACCACCAAGACCCCCCCGCCCCTTCCCACCAGCCCTCATTATGGCCCCCCCCCTCCCCCCCAACACCTCCTAAGGGCCCTTTGCCCCGCACCACCCTCTCTGGTCATGGTTAATTAATTACCAAGCTGTTCCCAGCGAGCGCCAACTGCAACATAGACAAACACCCTGATATACCGCTAGCCTCTCAGGTTCAGACTCTGCCACAGCGAAGCGCTCGGCCGGAACTTCTGAGGCTGCTTCACACAGACCGCTCAGTCACTCCACTTCAGAGTTAGGGTCAGAGGAGTGCTCCCTCAAACCCAGGAAGCAGTAAGGTTCTGAGACGAGTTCCTGTCCTCTTCCGCACAGGCTCGCATTTTCTTCGTTCCCCTTTCGAGACCTACGGCTGTTACAACAGTTAATACCCCAGCCGAGATTGATAGAAATAAATATTATGGCAGGCTTGCATTGCAAGCCCCACATTTCGCAGCTGTTATGAATATTTGATCGCGGCGACCGGGGTGGTTTTAATGACAACTGTCCGTGAGCCGCTTGTGTTCCTAATGCGTTCCGTATTTCCTGTTTGCATCAAACGTTATGACTCTTCATGGTGCGTTGTAAGCTGTGTAAGGTTAATAGCGCCGGATGGAGCAGCCAGCTCTACTGCAGCATTCACACATCTCTCACACAATCCCAATGCAGTGCCTCCGGATGCTCCTGAAATGCATACTTCATGTAATGGTAGTGTAGAGAACTTAAATACAACATATACAAGATATTTTATATGTTGTCTAAATATGTTATGCCTTTGATATATATACAAGTTATCATCAGTTCTAGTTACTCTATTAATAGATTTATAGAGCATATTTGAATGCAGTAATGCCATACATGCATCCATTACATCAGCAAATACTTGGGTGCAATAACATTTATGGGCATATTTAGCATTCATTTCCCATTGTCTGGCAAGATGTAGCCATTTAAAAATGCACATCGGTTATATATTGGTTTTCATGTTTAAGCATATTACTGTTAAACAGAGGTCATGTATCTTTAATGCTGAAACAGGGCATTTTTATGGCAGATTGATTTCACCGCTCTTCTTCAGTGCAGCCACGCAACACATTTTCCCTGTAGATTTCTGTTGCTGAATGCAGAGCATGATGAGAACGTTAAAAACCAGAGACAATCTGCTTTTTCTGCTCTATAACACATTAGTTTTGAAATGTGATGCCTGGTGGTTAAACAGGATGTTTTAAGAAACTGATAATGACATAATTTCATAACCTGCATGCCCAAGTAGTGAACTGACATCAGAATAATGCAATGTACAAAATAAAGTTAAAATAATATATAAATGCAGACATAGATATATGTGCATTTGTGTGGATAAATGTATAGGTCTATAGGGCCACACAGCACTATATTAGTGGCCGAGTACATTTGATCCATAACGGACTCGTTCACATAAGCTCTGTTATGAGTTGAATTGAACACTGGCCATTTTATTGTCTACAACTAGAACGCAGACGTGTCCTGCGTATCATCTTTCTTCACGAGACATTACGATAAATTTTCTTTTACTCAATGATTTACAAACGGCTGCAGTGCTATGATATATTGGGGTGTGCGTACTACAGTATATTCCTGCGCATTCTGAAGTTTAGGCGACATCGCCACAGACCGGTCAAGGTTTCTCCCCGCAAGCAGGGCGGTTAAGAAGCCTGTAACTACAGTTCATCAGTGACACAGAGGTCAGGGGTCAAGGGTCGCCATAAGAGCATAAGGAATAAGAGAGGAGGGGTTTCAAAATGAGACACGTCCGAGCGCAAACCCCCTCCCCCCCTGTCGTACAGGTGTGGCACTGTGAGGCAGCCAGTGGAACCCTGCCCCTCTCTCTGTCCGAAGCACTTCCCAGTCATTTCGTATTTAAATCTCATGCTGTGACAAAAAGGCTGAATGGCTAAATGCAAACCCAACCGACCGCCCGCTGAAGCCAGTAACACAACGCAGCTCGCTGCAGACGCCGCTGAATTTCCCGCCTAGCAGAAGCTCGTTTCCTCGTTAGTGTCCGTGCCTCAGTCGGTGACCGCAAGGAGACTGTTCATTCTTAACGATTTAGAAATAAAGTGCCTTGATTGCTCTCGCTCTTAATTCAGACAATTGTGTTGCCTAATATGACCAAAGCATTTTTTAAAAATGACAATCCATTCATTTTGACAGGGAAAAAACGAAATCAATGGCATTTTTCTGTCAGCTGAGGTCATTTTTGAGCCAGCAGATATTTGAAGTTTGTGTGATGAGGACGCTTGGTGATGCAAGAGGTACTACCTCATTATCGCACATTGATTTTGGCAGTTTTGTAGAAAAGTCTGAAAATCTTTTGAATATACCTAAATTTTCAGTTGTAAAAACTTTATATTTTGCTGCTGCTAACAGGCTTTATTCCTTCTGTTTTACACCACATGCAGTACCACACAATATCCTGAACAAACTGCCAAATACTCAAATATGTTATCACACATCCACACACACAAACACACACACTGCCAAATACTCAAATAGAGTACAATACTGCAGGTATTAAACCAGACACAGCGGGACATAGCATAGCTGGTGTAAAAGATGTAGCATAACTGGTGTGAAAAATGTAGCATAGCTTGTTTAAAAGATCCAGCATAGCTGGTGTTAATGATGCAGCATAGCTGGTGTGAAGGATATAGCATAGCTGGTGCAAAAGATGTAGCGTAGCTGGCAGATGTAGCTGATTTATCAGATGTTACATTATGAAATCGCAGAGACTGCCCTTCATTTTAACAAGCCTATATACCATGTTGAATGTTTTCATTTAATAAGTCAGTATTTTATTGGCTGGCTGAGGGAGTTGCTGTAAAGGCTACTGCAGTTTTTATGGCTGTGTTTGTGTGTGTGTGAGAGAGAGAGTGTGTGTGAGTGTGTGAGAGACAGAGAGAGTGAGTAAGTGGGGGGGGGGGGGGAGACAGGACGGGACTGTTTTGTCTACTTTGCAAAACATTTTGAAAAGTACAGTGGTCTGTTTCAACCAATACATTTATATTTTAAATTTAAATGCCCCCACCAACCCCTTCCTGATCTCTTCCTCAGTCTCCCTGTCTGGCTGCAGAACCTTCATCACATCTCCTTCATGAAAATGATTACCTCAGCCTGGAACCGAAGCGCAGAGGATTTGATAAATAATGCATGGCAATGGTAATGGAAATATTAATTCAGCCGAGGGATGAAATCCCTTTTGCGATTGATATAAATGAGTTATACGAGTTGATTAAAAAAAAAAAGATCAATGTGTTATTATTCTAATAAATCATAATGTTGTTTGACACATAATGCATAGGGGTAGAGGGTAACAGTGTTTAAACTAAACATTACCCTTAATGTAGGGCCATGGATTTGAGCTGTAGAGGCAGGGGCAGTTGGGGTTGCAGAGGAAGAGGCAGTGCTCCTATCACATTAATCCCAGCATAAGAACCCTGTCTTTCTCCCTCTCATACCTGCCTAACTGAGCAGGGAAGGAGGGAGAGAGAGAGGGAGAGGGAAAGGGAGAGAGAGTTGGTGAAACTATGCCAGAGGATAAATGATAAGAGAGGACTGATGAAGAGGGAGGAGAAGAAGAAAGAGAAAGTGGGGTGAAAGAAAAAAATCATTGCATGAGGAGAGGGGGAGTGAAGCATATAAAGGAGGAGAGCGGAAAAGAGGTACACTCTCAGAGAAAAAAAAAGGGTATGAAAAATTGCAGATAAAGGTACAAATGTTAGTCACTGGGGTGGCACCCAAAGGGTACATAAAAGCTGTACCCCTAGCCAGCAGTACATAAATTCATTTTTACCTTTTTTGTGTGTAAAAGGTACTTGTTAGCACCCAAATAGAACATGAGTGTACTTTCAGGGTACATTTGGGAAATTTGTTCCCTGAAGAACAAAAATGGACCTCCACAGTACCTTTCTTTGTGACAGTGTATGAGGAGGGTAAAAGAGGGAGCGAGGAGTCGGTGGAGGAGCTCATGTGGAGAAATGCCCCATATGGGGCAGTTCAGGTCAGCCATGAGCAGAGCTGTCCTGTAGAAACTTCCACTGGCTTCCCTCTAAATGTGCGTTTACAGCACAAGCACTCATAGAGCCCTTCCTGCATAAGGACTTCCTATATCCGACGCATCACATGTAGTACATTCACGCCTACACATGTATGCACACCGCAGAAATGGGCAGGCCCTTCTGGACACGAGATCCGACTCGAGCCAAATCCTTTAATTGCTTAATCAATTGTTTGTAAAGCTATGCAAATGAGCCCAATACCCAATAACGACCTTGTGAGGATGACTATCTCTTCATCGCACATTGATCGCAACATGCGCCGCGCCGAGCGCTAAAGACCTCGCAACCGAACGTGCGACCCGCTCCCCCCCCCCCCCCCCCCCCCCGAGCCAAGCCCCGGGCCTGATTGACAGGCATGGCAGAAACAGCACAAAGCCAAAACAGATGGTACAACAATCGAAAACCCGCTACCCCCCCCCACCCCCACCCCACCCCACCCCCTCCCACACCAATGCCTTCAGATACAACATTAATTATACATTAAAAGAGGGATGCTTATAGATACGTGTAGAAAGGGAATGAAATGAAATAGCATGTGTGCATGTGCAAGCGCGCGCGCACACACACACACACACTTCCTGGATGGGCAGGAGAGGTAGGTAAATTGAGGAGAACTGTACATAGAGAGGGAGAGAAAGGGAGAGGGGTACAGAGAGAGAGAGAGAGAGAGGGAAGGAGTGCAGGACTGTCCTACCGTGAGTATTGCCAGTCCAGATCTCCTCTGGGTGTTTCAGAACTGGCATGGTGCTGCACCCCGCGGCTCCTCTCTCGATCGCATGGCCTCGGACACCGGGAGGACGAGCTGATGACATCACGCAAAGACACGCCACGGACAGAGAAAGGGAGAGAAAAAGAGTCTTATGTATGAATACCAGCGTCCTTCATATCCAAGTCTTCATGGGCAGGGCGGACCGATGTGCGTGTTCTAGGCTTGCTTCGACACGTTTGCATCAAAATTCACTAATAAGAGTCTGCTTATAATGAAGCTAAATTTTAACAGAAATATAAACCTCAAAAAAATGGCATGACTGCTTTTGTAATGGTGACACATGAAACTCTGTGTCACCATTAGAACACTGAAATTTTGAGCAATGTCTAAATCAAGGCCATTCTTCAAAAAAAAAAAAAAAAGATTGTCTAGGATAAAACTTAACGTCATCATCATTTTTGCACGTACCTGCAGTGCAACAGTGCAACAATTAAATTGATAAAATGAAAAAATTAAATGTGTAAAATGAATAAAGAAAAAAAAAAAAAACAATTACGGGCAAAAAATAAAGTATGTTCTTTTCCCTGGCTCTGGGTGTACACACCTTTAAAAATAGAAAAATCTAAGAAAGAAATGGCCTTGGTTTTTCATTGCTCGTTCAAACCTTTTTTGATCTCTTTTAGACAAATTGACTCTAAATTGTCTTTTCTTCACAATATCCCTCTTTATAAAATGCCTCCTATAATCCTTTTTTTGAGCTGAAAATATACTGCATAAAATGTAAATTATACATGTTTGATAAGAGCAATTAAAACAACAAGAGAGAAAAAAGAATATGATAGTTGGGATTATTGATAAAAAATACTTATCGACTGGTTTCATACACAACGGTGTCCGAGCATAATTGTGGCAGTTCCCCTGCCGACAAGCAAGAATTGATCGCAATTGATCGTATTGATTTCAAACACAGTGGCTTCTGAACATAATAGCACCAATTCCACCGCTCAATTCATTTCCCTCTCCCGAATGGTCTCTTGTGCGCCCTAACTGTCGGGAGTTCAGTAGCCACAGCATGAAATAAAACCATGGTTTTTAGATAACAGCACAGATACATGCGTGGAGTGTGCAGGTGGTTAAAGGAGCCAAAGAGAGGAGAGATGGAAGACGTGATTTCTCGGACTCAGTAATCATTTTGATGGAGTGCAGATGTGTCAGTCCGCTCCACTTTGTGTTCCGTTAAAAAATACTAAAAAAAAAAACAAAAAAAAAAAAACCCTCAGTGGCTTGAGGAAAGAGCCCTGAACGAGGACCCCAACTGGTGACCAATCACGGCTGAGGCTGAGGGAGAAGACCAATTGTGGGCCGGCTGAGGGAGGGAGAGTGCCAGCGAGGGACGGCTGATTTTTTGTTTTGTTGTTGTTCTTCGCTCCCCTTGATTTTTCCCCCCATGTTTTTTTTGGGTCTGAGAGCACAGAACAGGGTGTGATAGAGGGAAGTGTGTGGAAGAGAGGAATGGAGAGGGGGAGAGAGCCACATGGTGTGAGAGAGAGGAAACAGGACTGGGGGGGTCAGTTTCACCTTAATGGTAGGGTTCATTGCTTTGGGTGGTGGGTGGGGGGGGGGTGCACGGTTCAGCCTGGGGTTTTTCCAGTATCGAAACTCTCTGCACGACACCCTTGACTCTGACTCCTCCCTCCTCAGATCTCAGCCTACTCCAAAATAATGACACACTGTCTTCCACATGGCGGGGCAGGGCCAGGGGTAGTGTGTCTTTCACATTGGGGGCGTTTTCAGAATAATGTCCCAATTTGGTGGCATGTTCAGATATCTGTTGAAACTATCTGTCAGTCAATCTGTCAAAGAAATGATAAAACGCTCTATCTCTGTACTGGCAGTCCGCTTATTCAGTGCTGAATATGTTTTATGTGTATTGGGATGGGGACTGCTTTAAATTTCTCCTGCCTTCCTCTCTGTTAATTACTCTTTCACTGTTTGCCTTCCACACCATTTCTCTTTCGATCTTCATGCTGCATCATGTCCCCCTTCCTATGCATGTTTGTGTGTTTGTGTGTGTGTGTGTATGGTATGCGTGTTTATCACTTTCAATGGACAAGAGGAAGAGAGAATTATAGATCAGAGAATGATTTTGATTCAGATAGGCAGTGTAATAAATTATGTATTATATCCGATGCTTATATACAAAA
Source organism: Anguilla rostrata (assembly GCF_018555375.3). Taxonomy (NCBI): domain Eukaryota; kingdom Metazoa; phylum Chordata; class Actinopteri; order Anguilliformes; family Anguillidae; genus Anguilla; species Anguilla rostrata. The sequence continues at coordinate 18,053,325 of NC_057949.1, read as the reverse complement.
TTTTCTCTCTCGCTCTGATTCTCAAAAAGTAGTTCCATAGCACTGCGAATAACTTCTAGTAATGCTAATGACACACAAAAATAGAGACACACACACACACACACACACACACAACGCACACACACACTCACATGCATATATAGAGACACAAACATACACACACACATAAATGCACACACAGGGACACATACATACAAATAAACATCCACACACATGCATACACACACACAAGAATGCACATACACACAAACATAGATGCACACATACACACACACATATATACACACTCTATGAATGTGCACACAGACACACACTTAACAGCACAGAATGAGCATTCGATAAGCCAGCTTTTTCCATTGTTATTTCAACAGGCAAAAGTGTCTTTGAAAAGGCGATACTTCAAAAATAAATGATACACTAGAATGATGGTGATTAATAATGAACAGTGTCTCCAAGGCAACAGATTGTAGTTTCTATATTTAATAGATTGGTGATCTCACACACACACACAAGCACACAAACACACAATCACACGCTCAGACAAACAATGAACGATTTCCAATAATAATCATACAATTCCGATTACAATAAACATGTTGTATAATACCATATAAAAATGTTTATGTGTTTAATCTTGCAAATGATTACACAATTACACAAACCAACCTGTATACATGGGATTTCAATTATGACACATGTACATTCGGATAATGAAAACTACACACATTACATGCACTCTAATTGACATCCTTGCATTCAATAGCAGTCTCCCTCAATCTGCAGAAATGAATTACTGAAAAGAGTTTAATTGCAGGAGATCATGGCCCATCTTTCACGCTCTGTAAGTGCCCTGAAAATACATCACCAGTACGCAAAAATCTTATTTTCTTTAGCTATGCCAGGCTCCGACAAGTTACAGTAGGGTAGAAGTCATGTTTGTCTTAAAATGTAGCTCAGGGAGAAAATCTGCGAGGTACAACTTCTGCTTTGGCGCTGTCGGAGACGTGAGGAGGTAGAAGTGCGGCGCTGTCTTTAAACCGTTTTTTTCACGCTGACGTGTGGCGTAGGCCTCGGGGTTAGAATGCGGCTCGCGTTCGAGCGGGAATGTGACGCAGACGCCGCGGTGCGCTCAGGCGTGGGCACGAGCTGAGGCGGCGGAGTCCCACAGTTCTCCCGGCACGGAGATGGTTCCGTTTCACGGTTCGCGATCTGGGCCAGAACTCCTCGCTACGGCACAAACACGCACCGGGCGCGTGCTTATCACCTCCAAACGGCATCGATATCCACGCTTACTACTCTACTGGATGGAGCAATTTCTGTAATCTCAGTTTTTTATTATCTTAAATATTTAAATAATACTAATTTTTTAATAATATTATCCTAAAATAATTAAGTATTTCAATGTGAAGGCTGTTTGTTTAATAAATACGTATCATTCATCTGAAGGAAAGTGAACATGACCTTTTTCTTACAGGTGAATAACAGATTATAGTTAAGTATCTTTCTGAAATGGTAGTCCACTCTGGTTTGAAAATTGCAGCCTCTTGTTTAGCATTTATTCCATGGTACAAAAACACAGATATGCTAACAGATATAGTGCCCGCACAGTATGACCACTTAAAACCTCAAAATAACCCACTGAGCACATCAAAATCAACCAGTGAAATTATGTGACTAATGAGATTTTTAAAAGCAGGTTTACTTTGGATATAGTGTACATGGTATTTGGTGGTGGCTTCTACTGAAGAACAATAGATGGCTATCCAACTTTGTGCCTTATCTTTGTAACCTATCGGTGACATGTAAATTCACATTACTGTGCTTATTACAGACAATGAAAGAAACGCCACGGTTTGAACTCATTCATAAAACACAATGGATTCTCAAGGATTCTGCAATGATCCTCTTGACGATGAAGAAACTAGCAAGTTAGATTCATTCAGTTTTCACTGCAAGGAGGTGATCATTGCATGTGATGTCATAAGGGGAAATTCTGACATCACAGAGGTGTACGTCTGCACAGCCTGCCGGTTTTAACCACAAATAACTCTGCTCCATTCATCCTGCCAGTCAGCTCCCTCCATTTAGTTTGACATCAAGCTTTGTAGGTGTCCTCTGATTGGTCAGTACCACAGTTTCTTTATCACCCAGCATCACCTAATTCTCTTGAGTTCTGAGCGATGTCCCAACAGGCTACGGGTTCACTTGTACAGGCTGTGAAGGGAGATCCAATCAGAACCTAAATTTCATCGCATCACATCCGTGATCGCACACTAGGGCGATGTCTATGACCACTGGGGAGCCGTTTCCAGGTCCCGTCACCTTATTCTGGTTCATGAGACACGGACGGAGCAGGCAAACAGGCTCCTGTTTGGGACAGACTGTGTTCCTCTGATGCCGTAACCTTCTCTCTGGCACAGTGCACTACAGATCAGATCAAACCCCCTCCCGTCCTCATCATCGCCCCCTTTAGAGGAACGCAGAGGCTGTGTACCCTCTGAAAGATAACACGTCCGAGGTACACCACACATGCCAAGGCCTTTAAAAAAAAAAAAAGAATAACTAAATAAATAAATATATATATAATATATATATATATATATATATATATATATAAGCATCTGTACTTCTGTTACGCACACACACACAGACACACACACACAGAACTGTCTAGAACTGCATTGAGTAGGGAAGTGGGTGGGGGACAATATCTAAAATTATACAGAAAGAGCAAGAGACAGAAACATAATGAATTTATAGAGAATAAGTTACATAAGTGTGCGATAGATTGTGCGTGCATGTGGCTGGAACATGGAGAGGTACTGGGTCAGAGACATGGTTTATATGCAAATATTTAGTCATAGTGAGGTAATCAGTCTTTGTGGAACAGACAGAGCGATATACATAGATTAAAATAATTAACTGATAATAGACCTACACAGCTAACTACAACGTCACCAGTAAACTCGTACGCAACACACACACACACACACACACACTGATGTCCTGATACTGTAATGGAACTGGGTTACGGTTTATAACACACACACACACACACACACTGATACCCAAAGGGACACATTCAAACAATACACAAACAGGAACACAGAAATATTTATGAATGCACATACATACACACTAACAACAGGAAAGAGAAGAGAGGAAATAGGTACATTTATAATAGCATTGTACTCACCTATTCAACCCTTTCCATCAACTGGCTTGCATTTTAGATGTCATTTTGAAGAGAGAAGAGAGGTATAACAACTGTAAGTGTAAGAATAGTAATATTTTTAAAAAATATGTGGTCCTTAATCCTTGATGGCAAAATCCCAAAGTCAATATCAGAAAAAATTATTTAAATCAGTTTAGTCCACTAGAAAAAAGACAAAAAAGTCCTGAAATTTGATATCGATTTCAATTAACAACAGTGTTTCATGGTCAATCCAATCCAAAACCCATACAGAAATTCCCCCCAAAAAACTACATCCAAAATAAATATTCAGTGCAGTTCATTCAAAAAAAAAATGTTTTAAAAAGATCTTCAGATGTAGCAGAGAAGAAGTATTACACCTTTCTTAAAGTGAAGGGTGAAAACATGACCAGACAGAGACTGAGCGGTAGATGAATGAATTCTAAAAAAGTAACTGCTTGTCCATCTTGTCTGTTTCTCTGCCTGATGCACACACGTACACACCTAATAATTCATAACCAAGTTTTTTTGGCTGGTTGGCAGTCTACAGTAGTTCAATTCACTGAGTCCCCCCACCCTTCTGATGCACAACGTCAGCCTGGATATATAACGCGTACCCAGATTCTGTCCTCCCTTAAACCCCATATGGACCAAATTCAACAGGGATGGGCGGCCAAATATGGGAATAATTTTCAAATGGCAGTGATAGAACTGAATAAATCGATGAATTAATCAATCGGGGAACGTGGAAAAACAAAGATTGGATGAATGGACAAAAGGAGAGAGAGAGACAAAGGGAGATAGCGAGAGAGAGCAAGTGAGAGCGAGACAGAGAGAGACAGAGCAAAGTATGGAGGAGAAAAAAAATGTTTTGCTTTTCTAAAATCCTTTAAAAGGTAAAGAGTTTAGTGAGATATTTTAATCCATTCCCTCTGGGTGTTTGAGTTTGTGTCTGAGGGAAGCAAAGAGAGAGAGAGAGAGCCAGCCAGGAGAAAAAGGAAATTGAGAGCGAGAGAACGAGAGAGAGGGAGAGCGAGAGAGAGAGAGAGAGAGAATGCAGTACACACAGGTGACAGACCAGTCGCGTAGAAAGGCGAGCGTTAGCATTAGATGCTAAGCTAAAGCAGATGTTCCAGCGCCCTGCGTTGAGAGGCTCAGTCTCTGTCGGAGGGGAGCCGAGGCGGGCAGCGCAGGTGCATTTCGGTGCGGCCAGCTCGGTCTCTAACGGCTACGCGGAAACGCCGGGAGACGACCCCAGTGCCTGCTGGACGAGGAAACGACCCCGGGACTTAAATTCCGCCCCCGAGTCTGTGTGGGGGTGGTGAGGCGATAAAGGTGAGATATATGGAGAGAGAGAGAGAGAGGAGCGTCGGTACGATGTGCGCTTCGATGAAATGAGCAAATGGGGTGGAAAAGAAGAAAATCTTCTGTTCTCAGGTGAAATAAAGAAAATGACAAATGGGTGACGGGTTCCAGTAAAATGGACATCAAATAAAAAAAGCATATGAAGTTTGTGAAGAAAAATTGAGGGATGGGATCGAACCAGATATCAGCTGACGGAATCTGTAAAATTTCTTGGTGCCATAGTTTAGTGTGTGTATGCGTGTGCCAATGTGTGTCTTATGAATATGAAATTCACACACATACACACATATACACACACAGACAGACTATGATAGACAGACACTAAGAACTAGCAAACCTACCTATAAATATTTCACAGAATCTCCCAAAATACTGATGCATAGGATGAAGGGAGAAGGGAGGGAGGAAGGAGGAAGAAGAAAAAAGGGAAAGATGATGAAAAAGGAAGTGTGGAAATTTCAGTCAAAATTTAACGAGCCCATTTTTAAAGAGTGGGAGTCCAGGGGCAAAGACGAGGGGTAAGGGGGGGGGGGGGGTGGGGGGGTTGAGGGAGGGGGTGTGATGGATGTAAAAGGGGAAGCAGAGGCAGAGGAAGGGATTGAGAAAGACAGGAACAGCCAGGGAAGGAATGAAAAAGGTAAAGAAAAGGGGGAAAAATGGATATATTCCCCTCCTCTCTCTCTCTTCGGCTCCTTTTCTTGCTCATAAATAGTAGAAATTGTTGAACAGGTAGATGGAGAAATAGATAAGGAGGCAAATGACGGAGAGCAACAGCAAATGAAAGGAGAAAGTGCCCCCCAGCACAACGATGAGGAAAAAGAAGAACAAAAAACGAAAGAAAAAAACAAATATTCCAGTGCCTTCCGTTTTTCTTCTCTTTTTTGAGGAGGGGGCGTTGGTTGCGTCCCCCCACCCAGTCTGTCTTCTCGCTTCTGTTCCTTCACAAAAATGGAAGTGGCATTTTTTGAAAAAAGAATAAAAATAGCCCTTTTTCTTGCGGTACCTATGACACATTACATGCTACAGGCAGGTGAAACGTGGCCCAGTGCAGCATCGGCAACGCTCGCTGTGCAGGACTCAGAGCTGGTAGACTAGCACAGCCAGCCTCATGAAAAAGAATGCTGAACTGAAACGGCTACCTCGCTCACCACCCCCTCCCCTCCTGAAAAAAAGAGGGAGGGAGGTCGGTCCTTTCACAGTATTAGTATGCGCTGTGATAGAGAGAGAGAGAGAGAGAGAGAGAGAGAGGGAGAGAGGAGGGGGAGAAAGAGTGGAAGTGTCGACAACAAATGTCAAGGAAAATGTGTGCTTGCATTGTGTGTGTGTGCGTGTGTATGTATATGTGTACGTGTGTGTGTTTGAGAGAGAGAGAGAGAGAGAGAGAAACTGAGATACTAGCTCCCCCTACAGTTAAGAATCAACACGTCATTTAACCCCTGTTAACCCAAGTTTTCCAAGGTGTTTCTGCGAGAGGTAATTGAAGATAAACTCAAGTGTTTAGCCAATCTGCACTGCTTAGGATGGAAAATACTCACCGTTGCATTTGCGACACTCTCCTTTTAAATTCATTAGTCATTTTCCACAGTGTGTTTGGACTATCCCCCCCCTTCTCTCAAGATTGAACAGCTATGAAATGGCCCTCTTTCTTTTGCAAATAAAATCCTTTTTTGGAGCAGCGCATCATTTATCATGGTAAGATAACTCGTTAAAGCAGCAATAAGGGTGGGACATATAATCTTGCTGCCTGGAAAACTTGCATATATGTTGCAGGCAAGGAGAGATATAATTGTCCAATAAGGGAAGAATAACATTAACTCCACTCTACTAAATACGTGCTTCCGATGTAGTAGATGAGAACATGACTCAGGGGCTTCTTTAATATTAACTAATGGACTAATATTCACAGAGTTTTAGCATTAATCATTTTTCCATGGAAAGACGCATTGAAATGGCACGTCTGGGAGGATCGTCATGACATCATGTGGCACACATACATTACCAAAATTATGTGGACACCTGACATCCAACATCTCATCCAAAATTATGGGCAAAGAGGTGGTGCACCACTTGCTGCTATGATAACCTCCACTCTTCTGGGAAGGCTTCTAGATGTTAGAGCATTGCTGCAGGGATTTGCTTCCATTCAGCCAGAAGAGCGTTAGTGAGGTCCGGCACTGATTGGGCGATTACGCCTGACTTGCCGTTGGCTTTCCAATTGACCACAAAGGTGTTGAATGGGATTGAGGTCACTGCTCTGTGCAGGCCAGTCAGGTTCTTCCACACCGATCTTGACAAAACCATTTCTACATGGACCTTGCAGTGTGTTCGGGGGCATTGCTGAATCAGGTAAGGACCCTGCACAAACCGTTGCCACAGAGTTGGAAGCACAGAATCGCCTAGAATGCCACTGCATTAAGATTTGCCTTCACTGGAACCATGGGACCTAGCACAAACCATGAAAAACAGCCCCAGACCAAAGGGTGTCCGGATACTTTTGATCATATAGTGCACTTTAAGAATATTACCAATCAAAGTACCGAAATGGCAGATTTGTAGAACATTCCAGATAAAATTAATGCACATTCACACAGTGCATCTTATTCTGTATCCGATTCTTCCAGTTTCTGAATCTCTCTGCTTATTTGTGTTCCATTCTTCTCTCATTTCCTTTCTCTCTCTCCTCTTCATCTTTTTCTTTCCCTCTCTCCAACTCAGTTATCTCCAGTTATCGTATCTGTTCCCATCCTGTTGTTTTCTCTCCCTCATTTCTCTATCCCTTTTACCTCTGTCTGTACATCTCTCGGTCTTGATTCAGCACTTCTTCTTTCCTCTTTTCGATGGATTCCTCCCTGGACTTCACTCTGCCTCTCTCAACTTGTGTTTCTCGCACTCTCTGGCGATCTGCCCAGTTCCTGGAGATCTACCGTCCTATAGGTTTTAATTTCAACCCTAATTTGGCACACCTGACTCTACTAATTAGCAGCTCAAAGAGAGCTTTATTTGTTGAAGGAGGTGCGCTTTGTTAGGGTTGGAGTGAAAACCTACAGGATGGTAGATCTCCAGGAACAGGGTCGGTTACCACCGCTCTGGCAAGACAGGACTGCAAATGTGACAGAAAAGGATGTCAACATACGGGCATATTTTATGTGTACATGTACACGTTTTTATTTTGTATGTTACTTAACTTTTGTACTCGTATATTTGCATGCAGGGGCAGTGACACCTGTAGGCGGAAACGTCAAAAGGAAGCGCTACTTAGAAATGCATGTTTGCATTTTATCTGCGCCCAGTTGTCAAATGCTGCCCCCTTGTGGTAAGTAATATAAATACCAGTCATAAGACAAAGCCGGAGTAGGAGGAGAAAGAAGGGGAATTAATATTTGATTTATAGAGTGGAGAATTGTGAGTGAAAGGGGCGAGATACAGAACAGTAAGTGAAACTATAAAAGACCGCTACAGTAAAAACGGGTGAAGCAGCTGCAATACATCCGTGCATGCTTTTTTCACCAATAAGTACTGCGTAAGGAGACAAATGGAGTAAATTGCTGAGTATGTTTTTATTGCATTAAGGTGTTTGTCCACTGTCTGAAATCTATTGTTTACATTGTATGTCATAAATCTAAGAGGTCATATAGCATGCATTAAAAAATTTTCTCTGCTCCCTTTTCTGTTTCTGTTTTAACAAAAAGTTGAAAGAATCTGATAGAAATTTACCGATCCACCTAATGAGGGCCACTGTCTTGGCGTTGCTGATACATCCAAATAAAACCTTTCCTGAAGGCTGGTTTTCAAATACGTACTGACATTTTTTAGAGCTCCAGTTGGACCTCCGTGTTGTATCAAGGACTCTAGTCAAAACCTAACCAAAGGGGCCAATTGGCTCCAAACCAAAAGTAGGAGTTGCCAAAATAAATTTTGGGGTGCCAATGACCAGTCTCAGTGCAGATCTCTAACATGCTTAACTAGCCAGAGAGCCAGAAGGTGTGACCTGGAGGTGCAAGAACACAGAGGAGGAGGAGCCAGACGTGCAGTGGTTGCAGAACACAAGGGTCTAGCGGGTCCGTAAGGTTTGGTGATGTACTGAAGGTAGGCCGCTGCAGTTCCCTTCGCTGCAAAACCACATCACATCATAGTCCAGAGGGCAATTTATATGTACTGTGCCATTTCATTAGTGGACTGCAGCGCAGCTAACGCAGCTGGCTGCAGAGTGGTAGCTTGCGCGGAGTCAGGGGAGGAGCATCTGCTGACTCAGCCACAGCTCCACACCATGGCTGAATATGGTCCACCTGTAGGGTCACAACACTGGGAATATGGTTCATCTCAATGCAGTGGTAACCAACCCTGTTCCTGGAGATCTACCATCCGGTAGGTTTTCACTCAAACAAAGCACACCTCATTCAACAGCTAGAGTTCTTGTTCAGCTGCTAATCACTGTCAGGTGTGCAAGCATTAGGGTTGAAATGAAGACGTACAGGATGCAAGACTATACCAAAGGCATAGACTACCTTCAACAGTCCCCCCATGCCATTTACTGAAACTTCACCTTCATGGGAATACTTATGGTTTGCGTATTTATTGGGATGAAATCAACCTGAGACGCGCACGTGCAGTAAAGCAGGCTGCAGGTATATGTGCGACACTGCAAAGTTAAAATTACACATCAGAACTTCCATGATATTTATCCTGGTTCTCAGTAATGGGCATGTGTGCACTAGTAACCTTGAACGCTGAGTCGACCAAAAATCTTTCATGCCTTAGGTATTTTGACAGAAAACTTCAAAATGTTAATTTCTGATGACGATGGTAAGAACAACGACTTGTTTCAACGCTGACAAACTTCGTACAGTCTTTTGACAGCGCGCAGTACTCCTGGTTTTATAGGCAAGCTACATCATGTTATGTGCTGTGTCGCTGTATGAAAAGAATGCACCTGGAAATGCGCGCGTTTTATTATTTCTAAGAAAGTTCAAATGGTAGTTGCTGCATTTGATTTCTAAAGAAAGTAGCACCCTGAAGATTAGCCAGGTTGCGTAGCATGAACATTAATTTAAGCAACGTTTGACAGGTTCTGTGCTTACCTGTGTTGCTTGCCAGTTGATTTGTTAGATCAAAACGGGTGGTGAGCACCAGTTCAACTTCGAATCACGGTCGTTCCAGTTTAGCCAATGCCCAGTCAAAACGGCCTCGCGCAGGCGCTTGATCCTGCTAAACAATTGTGAGCTCCAGGAAGATGTCGGAGGGATTGTGCGTTTATTGAACTCCAGTTTTTTATTTTTTTTATTTAAAGGTGGAAAATCAAGTTGATGGAGGGCGAATCTAGAACAAATTAATGTAAAACTAAATGTTATAAAACCGTTGTAAAAGTATATATATTAATGGGCAATGGCCATGCGTTAACCTTACATGGTGACGGCTGATAGGTTATAATGGGTCCCAGGCACAGTCTTTAGTAGGAAAGGAGAACTGATGTTCAAAGCCTAGTGCTCCAAATTCCCTGGCTACGTGTTTTAGTATAACACCACAGTCAAATGGGAGAGAAATGTTATTTGGAGAAGAGGCCTTTTGAAATTGTTTTCTGTCTGGCTGCAGAAATGCAGATTACATGGGAGACCGAGGGACATATGTCCACAGGGATATAAAGCTAGAGAAAAAATATTTTAAGTTTTTTTTTTTATAAAACTGCAACATTAGCCTGCTTGATGGGATTATTTGTGCCTCAAGAGGTGGAGGAATTCTGCTGAAAGGCAAGAGAGTTGCTGGAGGAGGCTGCTTTCTATTCAGGACCCTGTCATTATTACAGAGAGGGGAAAGGAATATCTTTTGCTTGGGGAGCTGTCACCCTCCAATTGAATTTGGGAATGTGCTTAGCTCGGCCTTTTTCTTGTACTTTCTTCTGTTTAAAAAAAAAAAAAAGATTGTCGGTCGATAAAGTGAATGTCTGGCAACAGGGACGGGAGCCTCGCCACTGTGACCGATCAGATTCGGTTGGCGAGGTGCAGAAGACGCGCTGACCGCTGCTGCACATTCCTTCTAACGGTACGACTGCTGGCTTTGAGTCCGCGCACGTAAATCTGGGATATTATGTTCCATGACACCACCTCCCAATGATGTCAATTGAAATGGATGTGCTTCAATCCGCGCTGGACTTGTGCTGGTTCACCACAGGAAAATAAATCTTTCGTTCAGATTTAACAGGAAAAAAAGCATTCTGTTAAACCTCGGGAGACATATTGTTAGACAGGTCTGTGAAATAGATTTTTGTAGAATGCCCACTGAACAGAGAATTACCTTTGTGACCTCTGGATTTCACATGGGAACTGTCTTTACTGCAGACACAAAAAATATTGGTGTACAGTTAAGACCCCCCCCCCCCCCCCCACCCATCTCTCTCTTATTCAATTTTGCTGTATATGCACAGAAATGACATTGGACCCACATTCAGAAGGGCATGCTCTAATCAGCAGTGTGGGTACCGTCACTTGAGCCTTAAGAAGTTTATTTAAGTTCTGAGATCGCCTGCCTTCGAAATTCTGCACCTGGGAGACTTAATGAGCCGTTTAATCTGTGCCCTTTTTAAAACTTCGAACCATTTTGGAATCTGTTATGAAAATATATTAAATATAATTTCTCTTCATTTTTATTTTGCCACAACACAGTATCTTCCAGTAATTTGGCTGGCTCCCATGTAGGTGAGGTCATTCCTCACAAGGAGTGGCTTTTGTTCTCACCTTTCTTTTTTTTTCTTTTTTTAAGAATCAGTTTGGAGAGGCAGAGTAGCAGTAGTTTAGAAAGCATTTTTGCTCTAATTTCAGGTTTTAACCAGTTCTACAGAACACATGAGTAGCTCTCTCTTTCCATCTGATAAATCTCACCATAGGCTCATGGGTACTGTGGTATTTGAAATACCAAACAAACAGGAAAAAAAACCGTTTCTTTGAAACATTCAAACCAGTTTTTCAAGCCTGCTTGGGATTGGTTGGATTCAATCTTAGGGCTTGGGGGTTGATTTGTACATAATTACCATATGAAACATTACCATAAATCACCATAAATGCCATGTTTACTTAATGCAGGGAACCAGTGAGACAACTACACGTTATCCACTGAGCTTTCACTGTGAGAATTTCACACATTTTTGTGGGGACCAAAATTAGTTTGAAAAGAAAAAGTTGAGAGGGTTGTGAGGTCTCCTAGTCTAAAAATCTTCATCGGTAATGAAAATCTTAATGTTAATCTTATTATAAAGAATCATATAATCATGTATACCTTACTGTAAATCTTAATGGAAATCTTAACGTTAATCATTTTTAGCCTGAAGCATCTAACCATCTCATCTGCCTTTTCTGTCTCTAGGGCTGACAATGACTGCTGAAACACAACAAGTTTTGTGTGATTTGTATTGTGCTTTATCTGATTACGTGCATGTATAATCTGATATTTAATCAGATTATACACGCACAATGACAAAAGGATATTCATTATTGTATTTTGACAAGTATGTTAATCTGATAACTGTACTTGGTTTGTTTTGGGGAGAAAATAGAAATAAATATGTGACACACACTCTGTAATTTAACCTTAATTGTTGACTTGGGCTTCAATTATGAAAGCCATGTGTGAATTAATCTCCATTCCCCATGACTGCCCAGCTCTTCTGCAATTCTCATTATCTGTGGCCTAATTGCTGTCACTTGAGCAAATGCATCCCTTTCCCTAATGCACCTGTGATCCACGCTCGTCACACCTGACAAATGAACAAGCCTGTCTGGCAGAAATACTCACCAGCCTAAAAACAATGTGGAAAAATTGTGAGTGAGGACAATAATGCAACAGAGATGTTACTTTCTGAGAATGCGGTATTTTTCTGTGTTAATAATGCAAAACTTTATTTAAAAATGTTTCTCCTGTTTGTCTGCTCAATAGAGTAGAAACCTGGGTGTAGTTATTTCAAGGGACTTAGTTCCAGGAATCAAAAGATTATTCACTTTTTACTTCGACAGTCAAAAGTGAAGTGCTGTTCGGACATTTCTCAAACCTGGAAAACTCTCCTGGTTGAATCATCACCTCAAAAAATTATCAATAGCAAATAGAAAAAAAATCAGTTCATAAAGAAAGGGTACATTGCATTATGATATTGCATTAGGAATCATCCAATGGCAGAGCTCAATTTTTTGTAGGTCCACAATTTTGGTTAGACGGACCAGATAATGAGGATGTTACCTTGGCTGTGTCCAAATCGGTGCACTTGCCTACTATTTAATAAGTTGATAAGTAGGTGAAATTTTCTATAAATGTAGTGGACTTAAAATCCCAAGATTATACTTTTTTTTTCTGGGGGTTTGCTGAATATATTCAGGAGCATACTTTTCAGGAAGTAGCCTAAACAACCATTTTTGTCCTATAAATACGACGCACAGCTTCCCTTTAAAAATGAGGAACAGCTTCATTTACGTTTTCCCTCAACAAGAACAACAACGATATGAGCATGGCCACAAGGGCAGAGCATCTTATGACATCCCTTATTTCTTAAAAGGGTTATGATTTCTGTTCAAAAATCACACAAATCACACAAAAGCAAGCATGTGTTACTTATCATTAACTTTATTTAAATTTCTCATTCATCTAAAGTCTGGTTACCAGACAAAACCTAGAACATTAACATATCCATTTTCCCCCATTTCATTTTCTATGTGGAATAAACGTGGACTCTGTTTAATACGCTTCCTTAAACCGTAAACGTTTCTGACATTTTTCAGTTTTACCGTTTTTGGCTCCTTGTTTTTTTATTAATTTTTATTTTTATGTATAAAAAAAACGGACAAGCCAGAACAAAAAATTGTATAAATATCTGAGCAACGCAAATTTAAACGAAAAGTTTCAACGGTAACCTTTCCTGTCCCGTCTCCCTTCCTTCACTTCTGATCTGGAGGGGCTCAGACAGAGGGGTAAAGAACACTGTCCTCGGATGTTTCCAGTCGGTCTCGTCCCAACCTTAAAAAAGCGCTGGATAGTCACGGCGGTTGGTCGCTGTATCACAGCCCTTTGTGTGTCTCTCTCAGCAGGCCCCGGGGCCACTCCTAGCTGGAGCCGGAGGCGGGGGTGATGACGTCGGTGCACTGGGGCTCGCAGAAGGGGCCGAAGCGGCCGTAGACGTCGCGGGCGCGCACGGCGAAGTAGTACTTGGAGCCGGAGACAAACTGGGTGAGGGTGCAGGCCATGGGCAAGGGCAGCGCCTTCACCTCGCCGATCTTCTTCCACTGCGAGGCGGGCGGGCCGCCGCCGGCCGCCGCCGGGCCCGAGTGGTCCTGGTGGTAGGCGTACAGGTGGTAGCTGTCCACGGCGGCGCAGCTGCGGTCCGTCTCCTCCACGCACCAGGACAGCACGATGCCGTTCTGGCTCTGCACCCGCGCCAGCTTCAGCTGCGGCTGCTGGGGGGGCGTGGTGTGCGCCGCCTCGGGGGGCAGCCGGGGGGGCGGCGCCGGGGACGAGGGCAGGGGGGGCAGGCTCGCCGGCGGGTGGGCGGGGCCCTGTCCCGCGGCTGCGGAGGGGAGGCTTTTCGACAGCGAGTCCTGATTGGGGCGAAACTAGTATAAATTAGTATTATAGATATATTGGAACGCTAAATATTGCCAAACATATACATTATTGCCACTGCAATATTACGTTGCTGGGAAATACCATATTTTCCCATAGCTGGGATTTCTGTCATCTCACCTGCAGGGGGCGATGGTGTACAGTGAGTTGAGGTCCATTCAGATGTTGAGTACTCTGAGGGGACGACCTCACTGTTGGTCCTGAAAGCGAGAGGACAAGCAAGAACGCACATTAGTACAGAGTTTGGCTGCCCGCCTGTCTAGAGCGCAAATAGTACAGAGTTAGACTGCTCTAAATTGACAGTGTGCACTGAATGAGACCTGTCTCTCAGTATTGAGTACTGCCGTGCGGAGGTGTCTCCTGCCCTGTGTATGCATGCCTGCACGTGCTTGCTTGTCTGTGTGTGTGTGTGTGTGTGTGTATTCTGTATTAAACCACTCTCAGTGTTACCTGTGGCCTGCGGACTGCCCTGCCGGTTACTGCCCACTGCTGCAGTTACCCCCACTGCCCCCCTGACACTCCCAACTGCCCCAGTGCCTGAGCTGGAGAGGGTTACGGATGACTTAGAGGAGGAGGAGAAGGAGGAGGAGTGAGGAAGGACCCTAGAGGGACTGGGGGCCACAGCTTGGCATCTCTGTGACACATTCACTGTAGTTTGAGCTGCAGAAAAAAAAGAGAGGGGCGGGGGGGGGGGGGGGGGGGGGTTAACACATGTGTGTTACTGTGTGTGTAACTCTACAGGAGAGGGTTATGTACTGTGTTGTAACTCTACAGGGAGGGGGGTTACAGTACTGTGTGTGTAACTCTACAGGGAGGGGGGTTACAGTACTGTGTGTGTAACTCTACAGGGAGGGGGTACAGTACTGTGTGTGTAACTCTACAGAGAGGGGTTATAGTACTGTGTGTGTAACTCACAGGGAGGGGTTACAGTACTGTGTGTGTAACTATAGGGAGGGTGGTTACAGTACTGTGTGTGTAACTCTACAGGGAGGAGGGTAATAGTACTGTTTGTGTAACTACTGGGAGCGGGTTTTATACAGTACTGTGTGAAACTCTACAGGTGTGGGGTGGGGGCAGGGTGCGGTATCGGGTGGGCGGGGCAGGGTTTCGTGGCAGGACTTGGCAGTTGAGAAAGTGTGCGTGAGCTGCATTAACCTGAGTCCAAAGCAGGGCAGAGCCTCTGTTCAAACAGCGCTAATCCTGGGTGTGTCTGCGCTGCCATCACCAGTGAAAGTGCCTGCGGTCCTCACACCTCTCGCTGACCTTACCGCCCCCTCACCCGCCAACGCCTCGCTTCTCTAACGCGCCGCTGTCCTTTTATCAGATGGACAGACAAGAGTGCTACTCTGGTACCGCCCTCCTTTGATCTCTGCAACTACTTAAAAACCGCAAATTCCACTTCCACAGAACTCCTCTTCATTGGAAACTGTGAATGTGCTTTAGGTTGATGTGTGCAAACTGTGCGGATATGACTGTCTGCCAACTGTGTGAACGTGATTAAGGTGACTGAACTGTGGATGTGATTGCGGTGACTGTACGCAAATTGTGTAGATTTGATGAAGGTGACTAAGCACATAATGTGTTTATATTTGCAAATCATAATTCGGTCGTTGATATTTTGAGATCGGTGCATCCTAGCGACAAGAATTGCCTGGCAACATAAAGCAGTTGTTCTGTGTGCAAACTAGGTGAAATTATGGAAATTATAGGCTGAACGTGCATGGTGGTAACGTAAAGCTCTTACCGCTAAGCTGAGCGTTTATGGCGGCAACGTAAAGCTCTTACAGATTGGCTGAGCGTTTATGGCGGTAATGTAAAGCTCTTACAGATTGGCTGAGCGTTTACAGCAGTAACGTAAAGCTCTTACAGATTGGCTGAGCGTTTATGGCAGTAACGTAAAGCTCTTACAGATTGGCTGAGCTTATACGGCGGTAACGTAAAGCTCTTACAGATTGGCTGAGTGTTTATGGCGGTAAAGTAAAGCTCTTACAGATTGGCTGAGCGTTTATGGCGGTAACGTAAAGCTCTTACAGATTGGCTGAGCGTTTATGGCGGTAACGTAAAGCTCTTACCGCTTGGCTGAGCGTTTATGGCGGTAACGTAAAGCTCTTACAGATTGGCTGAGCGTTTATGGCGGTAATGTAAAGCTCTTACAGATTGGCTGAGCGTATACGGCGGTAACGTAAAGCTCTTACCGCTTGGCTGAGCGTTTATGGCGGTAAAGTAAAGCTCTTACAGATTGGCTGAGTGTTTATGGCGGTAATGTAAAGCTCTTACAGATTGGCTGAGCGTTTATGGCGGTAACGTAAAGCTCTTACCGCTTGGCTGAGTGTTTATGGAGGTAGCGTAAAGCTCTTACCGATTGGCTGAGCGTTTATGGCGGTAACGTAAAGCTCTTACCGCTTGGCTGAGCGTTTATGGCGGTAACGTAAAGCTCTTACAGATTGGCTGAGCGTTTATGGCGGTAATGTAAAGCTCTTACAGATTGGCTGAGCGTTTATGGCGGTAACGTAAAGCTCTTACCGCTTGGCTGAGTGTTTATGGAGGTAGCGTAAAGCTCTTACCGCTTGGCTGAGCGCATGGTGGCGATGTATATACAAATACAGTGTATAAATTGTTCCTTTGCATGTGCCTGCTTCTGTGTTGCTCATGCCTGCTAACAAGCTCTGTGTGTCTGTTTTTATGGCTATGGCTATGGCTTCTAGTCTGGTCTACTTGTTATTAACGTGTTAACATCAGCCTGCCCAGGGACAACAGATGGAAATTAGCGATCTAGCTAAATCTGGCACATTTACATCACATAATAGTGATGATGATCGATGAGTATTGTCCCTGTCAAATAAATAAATAAATAAATGTATATTGTATAAATGTAAATGCTATGTAAAAAGTTGTGTAAGTGGCTCTGGATAAGAGCGTCTGCTAAATGCCAGTAATGTAATGTAATGTAACGTAATGCTCTTACCGCTTGGCTGAACGTGCATGGTGGCGTGGCTGGTGAGGGGGGGAGGGCCCCCGGATGCTCGCTGGCCGGCTGATGAAGGCGATGAGGAGGATGGGGATGCTGACACACTGGCGCCTGATTGGACCGGAGCTTTCTTTACTCCTGTCACTGCAGGAGACAGACAGACACACAGACGGTGTTAGAGAGCCCTGCTGACTGTCATACAACACACCGCATACACTCTTAACACACTGCATACTCTTATATAACACGCTAGACACACTACACACTGTCATACAACACACTGCATACTCTCTTAACACACTGCATACTCTTATATAACATGCTAGACACACTACACACTGTCATACAACACACTGCATACTCTCTTAACACACTGCATACTCTTATATAACATGCTAGACACACTGCGCACTGTCATACAACACACTGCATACTCTCTTAACACACTGCATACTCTTATATAACATGCTAGACACACTGCGCACAGTCATACAACACACCGCATACTCTCTTAACACACTGCATACTCTTATATAACATGCTAGACACACTGCGCACAGTCATACAACACACTGCATACTCTCATACAACACGCTAGACACACTACACACTGTCATACAACACACTGCATACTCTCATACAACACGCTAGACACACTACACGCTGTCATCCAACACACTGTGCAGTGCCATGCTGCGCACACACTGCACACAACACACTCATACAGCATGCAACCGAGAGAGAGGACTTACCTAGTACATCATCATCATCCTCAGTCAGGTCAATCACAGCCCCCGCCTTAGTGCTACGAGAAGCCTGCGAAACAAAACTTTATTAATAATAACCACGATCTACTCTTACAGGCCTCTGAGCTCATCTCAAACACCACACAGCACTCACACAGCACTCACACGCAAACAGCAGCATACACGTTAAATACAGTTAGCTCTGTAAAGCTCTCTAAAGTGATATTTTATACATGACGGTTGAAAAATGTGCCAGTGGATTTATCATTGACGTCACTGATGTGAAGCATCTCTGTTAAGTAGCACCGGTACAATAGAGTGTTGTACTGGGAGGGCAACATGCAGCACGCATCAGAAATAATTGAAAGTGCCACCAGTTTCAGCTACTTGAGTGCTAATAGCTCCCCCTTGTGGAGAATCTTCAGCCTGCTAAATGCGAGTGAGTGAGTGAGTAAGTCACAAGCCAGGTCCATCAGGTGCTTATTACAGCATATATGCAGTGACATAATAGTGCTGCTGTTAGGATGGCGAGTGATTGTTTAGGGACTGCGCTCTTACCTGAGCAGATGACTTTGTAGTTGTGGAGTCAGGGGCACGGCTTGTAGCTTGAGTGTCTGGGAGGCGGGGGAGGGGGGGAGGGGTAGATATTAGCATGGCATAGACTGCAGTCAGCCCCATGGTTAATTAACGCTGCAGTGGCAACCGCAGTCCGCTGTGGTGTGCAGTGGATTACTGAGATGGCTGCTGCCGCGTGCGTGTACCTGTCTTTGAGGCCATCGCCGCTCCAGACAGAGGGGCGGAGGCAGTCGCCCCGGACGACTGGCCCCCCGTGGCGGCGGGGGTGGAGGACGTGGGCAGCGAGGAGGCGGAAGTGGCGCCCACGGCCGAGGCGCACTGGGCGGGCGTGCGGGCGGAGGTGACGGACACGGCGGAGCCGGGCGTGGCCAACATCCCGCCGCTGCCCGGGTGACCGGCGGCCCGGGCCAGCGTGATCTGAGGTAGCGACGGCGAGGACGGCAGGCCGGCCGAGGAGGAGGAGGAGGGCGCCGCCGTCTTCTGGATGATGAAGGCGGTGGTGGCGGTGGTAGTCTTGGCCTTGTTCAGGGGACTCGCGCCGGCCAGCGAGGTGACGGGAACCAGCTCCACCCCGCTGCTGTGATTGGCCACCAGGGTCCCGCCCTGGGCGTTGGTGACGGCGAGGGGCAGCTGAATGAGCAGCGGCTGCAGGGACACGGGCTTGGGGGCGGGGCTGCCGGGGGCGTTCGTACTGAAGGGCGGGGCCTGGCTCTGGGGGGCGCAGGGAGGCGCACTTGTGACGGAGGAGGAGGGAGAGGCGGAGCTGGACGTGCTGATGAGCGAGAGAACGGGGGCCGTGGCCAGTGAGCTGGAGGTGGGGGGGCTGGGGGCTGAGAGGAGCTTGGACTGACCAGCAGGGCCTAGGGGCGACGAAACAGACCAGAGAGAGATTATTATTATTATTACTACTACTACTCTGATATAGAGGTTGTTGCTGTTGTTGCAACAGTTAGATATAGCAATTACTTCCATTGAATTTACATTCAAGTTCTAATGTCTTTCTATATTTCTGTATGTACACTTTAGCAATATGTGTATTTCAAGTGGCAGGTGTATTTCATGCCAATAAAGCTTTTTGAATTTGAATATGAAAAGACAGGCAGACTGAGGAAAACGAGGTGAAGAGATGAACAGAGCAAAGCAGATGAGGAAGACGAAGAGAAGAAAGGTTGGGAGGGTGATATGAGTTCATGAGAATTTCATTAGACCGATAATCATCAAATAGCTTGTATGTACGCTCACACTACGGCGAGTTTGCACAGCTGCACTGAGCGGATGGGCGGGGCTGTAACGGACAGGTGTGTCTTCCCCTGGAGGACAGAAAGCTCACCTGTGGAGCTGGCAGGGCTCAGGGTCTGCTCCGTTCGCTTCGAGTCCTGGATGGACCTGACTGTCCTGTGAAGAGAGGGAGAAAAAGGACTCAGTAGGCTGAAGGAGCAGGAAGTAATAATGACCTCACCATAGCAGATATTTTAACCAAAGCAGCACACAGCGATTTACAGTCAGAGGAGAGGAGATATAAGAAAGCGAAGTGGACAGAGAAGTGTATCATGGAAAAGGGAGGTGGAGGACTCAGGAAGTCCAGATCAAACGTGCTGCAGTACACAATATTCACCCCCAGAGGGCAGTGTCACACAGCTCGGCTTTTCACTCTCTACTCCTTCAGAGGCTCCGTAGAAAGGCTGCTGTTGAGGCCATGCAGGGCTTTGTTTGAGCCAGGAGATCTACAGGAGGAGCTTTCTATCCAAGATGACTCTAGTGCGGCTGGATGTTTCTCTGTTTACATGGATTTACTGGCAAGTTTTTTTTTTTTGTTTTTTTTTTTTTTAAACTGCAAAATGGATTCTTAGATATTTATTCGTAGGTGCCCATGGCACAATCACTATAACAATCACAGTCAAAAAGGTGTAGCCTGATGTTTTTGAAATTTGTTGCATCCAAATCAAACTACAACTGGAAGACTGAAAACCTTAGAACACGTATGCAGTTTGTAAAATGTGTACCTTGTAATGTAATTTGTATGTGCGGCCAAACATTCCCCTACACTCCCTATTGGGTTTTTCTTCCATATCTGTAATCTCAGCTGTAGCGGGGACATCTTCCGTCAGTTCTGCAGGCCGCAGTCTAGCATGCAACCCCTGCGCTGCCAGCTGCTGCTGCTGCGGCTAAATAAACTGCTCTTTGAATGCAACCAGCTGCAGAATGAACTTGGCCTGCAGACAGCGCGTCACACAGCATGTTCAGACAGCAGCTGAACTGGGCGGACCGTGTGAAAGACCAAGATCCCAAAAGCCAGGCTTCGCGTTTTGCCGCCAAATGCAACCGAATCGGGTGGGAAAAGCAAATATTTTCCCAGAAGACAGTCGCTGCTGCATAATGTGACAGTACCCACGTGGTTAAGCTGCCTTCTTGCGAATAAATGAACAAGGTTTGTGTTTGGCAGACATGGAATTCCTGTTTCCATTAGACGTGAACTCCAGCTGGACCACTACGTATACGCCTCCGCCCATTTTGTCAAAGCACGGGAACGCCATGGTGCAAAGAGTCCTGTTTTCAGAGCCTTGTCTGAAAAGTCAACGTGCGTGTCACTTTGAATAAAGCGATTCAGGGTCAGCCTGTTGGGGGGGACTACGGGACATGAGAGGTGGCTCACAGCTGGAAGCAGAAATGGAGGGATCAGCCAGCGGGATCGGAGAGGAGACTTACCGCTGAGCGGGACTGCTGCTTATCATCAGGGATGAAGAAGAGATCTACAGAAAAACAGAAGGCCTTCGTGTTAGAAAGGGGGCTGGAGAGACAGGAGACACTGGACATGACTGCAGTGGAAAAAAAAAAAAAGACCGTTGCTCTCCAAGCATGGCTGCTGTGCCTGGCCATCGTAATGTGACATTTACGAATGACAGGGTGTCTGCAGCCACCCTCAAGTTAAATTTAACACTTTTTGCGACCTTTTTAATTCCACTTCAAATGGAATTTAAGGTCAAAATTCCAGTGAAAATGTAGCCAACGCGATACCCTTCGAAAGAACAGTTAAATCAAAAATAATAATAATAACAGTTATTATTATTATTATTAGCAATTGCCTATTCACTGCTTTTGTATTGCTTGGCTAAACATGCCTTGAGGACAGAATGCATCTTTCAGGACTGTGCAGATATGTTTGTGGAGAGCGCGAAATGGCTGATGTTTGCACAAGAAACTTGAAGTCGGCATTCCTTTTAAGTGATTGCTAAAGTTTTTCCTTATTTTTATCAACACAAACAGGCACACGCAATTTACGAACAGCTGGCATTCAGCACCCGGAAGCACAGGTATCGGTTCCATTTCAACTGGGGGAGACACGCTGTTGGACCACCTAGTCTTGCGTAGTCAAACATCAAGTCTCACAAGCATAGGCCTACTTGCTAGTCCAGCAATGAATTCATATGAAAATATTGGGGGTAACATGTCTCCTCGTCTCCTCCCAAACTCATGTGCATGTCTGCTATACCTGGGAAACACACAAAAGCAAAGGTCTGTGCATGTTTCATGAATCCCACGCTTGGTTTTTCGTAGGAACTTCAAAACCCAAACGGAGCTTTCTCTGGATTCGCGGCCTATGGATTCACAGACCAATGACGTATTTAAGGGGACAGGCAGAGTGGACAAGGACTTGAGAGCTATACAAAGGGTGAAATCAAGGCCTCTCATCTCACCCAACATGTGATGTTGCCCAGAGACAGACAGATGCAACCTTAACTCAATTAATTTGACAAGAGAGGAAGAGGCAAGTCATCCACCACCTGAACCAGGCACAGAGGAACTGTGAATAGCCAGGGGCTGCACCGACGAGCATGTCTGAGAAAGTTTTACAGAACAGCTTTGAAAAAAGAGAATTCTAACGACTTTGAGAGAAAAATGACATGAGAGGCGGCGCAAGTGATAAGAAATGAAAAATGTTGTATTTTTATTCAAGTTCATGCAGGATCATAAAATCACAGACTGGGTGTCTGTCACTGAAAATATTGGCCACATATTCCGCAGAGCAGTCACGGCAAAGTTGTTGAAAATCATGAAAAACGTGAGAAAGAGAGACAGAAATCACAGCTGGAGGGTTTTTAAAAAACATTCATTTAGTAATTTAGCCAACAGATCTCATACGCAGCATTGGGAAAAGACTGAAATGACATGCACAGCTGTATTAACAGTAGCCTAACAAGCGCTTGAAGTTTAAATAAAAACCAGAGGGCAGTTGCCACTAGTAATACGAGTAAAATGCACTGACATGCTAGTGCATTTAATCGCTTCGGTCAATCACAGAAAGAGCCACGTTTTTCCCACGTGGACTTGTATGCAAATTATAACCCTCCCTTACCTATGAAAACATGTGTATATATATATATATTGCCCACCTCCCCATACTCCTACGTCATTGACCTCAACTGAATTTTCGGTAATACCCTCAGGTAAGGACTGCAGCATTGAAGATTTGTAGAAAGCGTGCGTAAAGTGCTCGTAAAGTCAAGTGAGCCCTCGTTCTCTTCCCCATTTTACAGTGGGACAGCCTGAGCTCTAGTGGACGTTTCAAGAATGTGCAGCAAAGTCTGTAAGTTTATGAGATGGCCATCAAGACTGGGAAACAAAGAACAAAATTAAGAAGAATTTAAGAAAAGTTCTATTTTCGGATGAGGCCCAATGTCTGTTAGTTTGGAAATGTTTTCTGTATCTTTTCTAGCTGTGTTGATATAGCTAGCTATACTGATTTATCATATTCTTTTCCATGCAATGTTTGCTGCTAACTATGTGAAAATATTATAAAAACGAACTAGTTACTTAGAAGCCATCTGAGTTACTCAGATAAACATTTCTATTTGTCAAACTAGACAACAAATTCAAACTTGGCTCATGCTGGTTAGTTAAAATTGTAGGAATATAACCCTTATAGCTATGTCTAACAAAATGGAATGTATATACCACATGGTGTGTCTCATGACAACACACATTGGAAACTTGCGCAAAATACACAAAACAATTAAATGTTATCTGAACTATCGGTGAATCGCATTCAAATTCAAATCTTACATTCGTCAAAATTCATTTGATATTGAATTAGAATCTGGCCTAAAATATTTAAGACCTTGCTAAATCAAATTTAAGACATTCTAATACTTGCTCACTTTTAATACTTGCCACTTACTTTTAAAATTGAATTGAAGATGAATGAAGGCTTTTTTTCACTGAACACCAAGCAACTCCTTTTCCGTACTCAAATTCCACATATTTCACACACATCTCTGGCATTCCGGGATGGGAAGAGTTCAAACCTGAACCCCCCCCCACCCCCCGTGGCTACATCTCCAACTTAATTGAAGCACTAAATCATCTTAACATTAATGGCATCCAAGTTGCACATAAATCTTTTTCAACACTGGGTTAATTCTGCCAAGATGTAGGCCTGTGATCCAGCCAGCCGGTTTTTACAGTAGGATTCATGTGACAGCTACTGTCACTCAGGTTGACTTGACTGAGCGGTGCTGAGTTCCGATTCATCGAGTTAAGCTCTGGCATCGGCCAGTATGAGATTTTGACGGTAGGACGACTGTAGGCTAATACATCACGGTTTCACGGTATCGTGCAGCTCTAAAATGCCTTACTGTGAAATCCTGCACTGTCCCAAATCCCAATTCATCTAGGGGGCGTCTCACCACCCCCTGCAATTTTTCGGTAACCACGCTACCTGTCATGGCTCTGTTTAAAAATATGCTTTTAGCATATTTTATGAAACCCTAATAAACATCAGCACTAGCATAGTGTTGAGTATATCCACAGGACACAGTTATCCCTGGTGTTAGTTCAAGACAAAGTGAATAAAGAATGCTAGATCGCTAATGGTAAGTTATTTTAACTGGCAAACTATCGGGCTAATGTTAGCTAGCTATTACCACGGTCATTACCTTAAATTTGGCATAGAGCGATGGGTGATGGTCCCGTAAATGGGAGATCATGTTTGACGTATTGCCTCCTCCTGCAGCCACTCTTCTCCCGCACTTTCTACAGGTTGGGCGACCTTCCCTCTCTAAGTGGCGCCCGTCTGGTGTTTTCCGGTAACCAAAATATTCCCATACCGCTGACTTTATCTTTTTCGACGGGGGAAAGAGTCCGGTGGGTTCAGCTCCTTTCTCCTTCGATATATAAGTTATTCACATTTACATTTGCGCATTTAGCAGTCAAATTATTCGAGAAGCAGCTGTCAGTGCTGGCTGGATGCACATGAAATGACTTCCGGTTTGTTTTCTTTTTATTCTCGTCTAGCTGAATGGCTCGCAGGTTGTCATATTGACCGAAACCCTACAAAAGTGTCTGGTACAACGACCACCAATAGATAGTAGATGAAGTGCAGATATTTAAACAAATGTAATAGTGTTGCTGTGGTATATGATGAGACCAGTTAATGACAGTAACCATACTCTGTGAGACCAGTCACTGACCCATACCGTACTCGGCAAGCCCACTCAGTATCCATCAGAGGTGGAAAGTCAGGGGTCAGAAAGTAAAAGTCCTGCCATGAGTTTCTTCTACCCATGAACTCAGCAAGCTGATTTCACTAGTTAGTTCTCCCCCCAGGCTGAAGAATTGTGCTAATTGGTAAAATCCAGGTGATTGGAACAAAACACTGGGGAGGACTTTTACTTTCTGAACCTGGATTTTCCACCTCTGGTATCCATGCCGTACTCACACCAGTTACTAAACCATGCTATACCGTGAGACCAGATACACTGACTAATGCCGTACTAAGTGAGACCGCCTCTGGTTAAGTCCTACTGGACCCTTATCCTCTCACCTCCTGGGGTTTCCTGAGGTTCTCCTTGGCCTGGTTGACAGCTCCAAATTTCTTGTTCAGTCGAGCGATCTTGGCCTGGCAGAAAAGAAGGTACGGAAGTTAGCAGAGTGGAGCACTGCAGACCACAGAGTTGGGAAAGAGGACGGTTTCCTGTGTCGAGTGTTGATGGAGACCTGTTGCCCTGGTTACCTGCAGTGTGTAGAGTGTGTGTTGGTGGAGGTGTGTTGCCCTGGTTACCTGCAGTGTGTAGAGGGTGTGATGGTGGAAGGCTGTTGCCCTGGTTACCTGCAGTGCGTAGAGTGTGTGTCGGTGGAGGGCTGTTGCCCTGGTTACCTGCAGTGTGTAGAGTGTGTGTTGGTGGAGGTTTGTTGCCCTGGTTACCTGCAGTGTGTCGAGTGTGTGTTGATGCTTTGTGGCGCAGTCGATCTTCTCCACTCTCTCCCTCAGCTCCTGCAGACTCCTGTCGAAAACACTGAGCTGCAGAACCCGAAGCTGCTCCGCCACCAGCTGCTGCACCACCTGTGGGGATGGGGGAAAGACAAAAATACCATGTTTTAGTATCTCCATAGCAACAATAGTGATAAACTCAGCCATGAAAAAAAAAGCGGCAGACAGCGTTCTACTGCAGCCACGCTCACAAGACTGCAGAACCCCTGTGGTCCCACCCGTGAGACAGTACCCCCCCCACCTGTGGCCCCTCCCATGAGACAGCATCCCCCCCCCCCCCCCCTGGCTCCCCTACCTTCTCCAGCTTGTGTCGGCTGTCTGCGTTTCCACTGATCTTGAGCTCTATGTGAGCCTCCAGCTCGTCTCTCTCCACCCTCGGCCGCTTCCTCTGGCTCTCCAGCCCCTCCTGCCGCTCCGGCTGCTCTTTCTCTCCGCTCTCTGCCGGTCCGCCGGTCTCCGCGTCTCCCGATATGGCGCGCTTCCTCCCCGCGGCCACGCCTGCGCCGTTCCCCTCACCCTCTGAAAGAGCAAAGGGCACAAGGTAAGCCTTCGGTCCCAGGAGACGGATGGCGCACCACCAGGAAGCTGAAGATGCCGGGAAAATGTCAGCATTCAAATCCGGCCGTTGAGCTCGTTCACCCCACCCCATTCCACCCCATTCCACCCCCTCACACCCCAACTCACAGGATGGCGGTGAAGGTTGACAAGTGTTCATCAGCAAAAAGCTGTAACATTTCCCAACAGTGACACATGCATACTACGTGAGCTCCGTGCTGGGTACAGCAGCAAACCCTACAGGCAGACCAAACACCAGGGTTCACCAGCAGAAGCAGAGGTGAAAATGCTTGTGTTTTTTACACTTAGTAAAACTAAAGGTACGCCAGCAATTTTGTAGAAAAACCATGGTAGTGCGGTATGAATGGTTTTGAGCAGATGCAGCACTTTTGAAAATGTAGTTCTTTCAATCGTTCGCTCTGTTATTAGCTGAAAAAGAACAAGCTTCTACATGTCACCTGAATCCATATCACAGGAACTCTAATGACCCACGCCAGTCATTTCACTAATTATCTTCAGATCACTTCATCAGGTCCCCCCAAGCCACAAAAGCAAACCTCAAAACACACACCTGCCAAACCGCTCTGGGCCATTTCAGATCTCCATGACAACCGGAGAATATACCAGTGATTGGCTGGCGGACGGCCACACCTAACTTGTACAGCTCATGTGTCTATGACTTGCAGCCTGATTCAGTATTCCAGAATTCAGTACAACAGAATTAAGCAAACCATATATTTTTGCCACACTCATCAAGGTCCATTGTTGTAACTGAAATCATCAAAAGTGTTTTTAACAAAAATGTAAGGTCAGGTTATTGTGATCAGACTGCTTTTCTTTCCTTCATTTAGACTTTAAAAAATGTTTACATTTAGACACTTTAGATAACTGCCCACATGAGACTTGGTCACATGGTCCAGACTCGTACAGTGTAGCAGGCATTATCTCTGGATCTCTATGATAAGGCCCAGAGTACTCAGAACAGCTGTGCACAGTCCTTGCTGTTGGGGACAAGCCATGCCGCAAATAATTTAAAAAGACAATTATATCAAAGCCAATTTCACGGGAAATTCACGGGACACTACTGTCACGTTCAGGACGGAAAACTGAACAGAACGAGTTATCGTCAGGCGCCATTCAGAGAAATGAACGCCTTGCTCTGTTCTTATGGGTTGAATATGACTGGGCAAATTACAATTGGATCCAATTCTACTTGGGTTTTATAATCAAGACCAGTGGAAATTCACAGTCACTTTTCGATAATCGCTGTAGAGCCTAAATTCAATCTTATCAACCATATCTTCACGATTAACAAACTATATACACTCAACACCTTTTCCAAAAACTAATAATTACATATACAATACTATATATTATTGCATTTCTATACACACACACATACACATTATACACACGCACACACACACACACACACACACACGTGTTCACGGGAGTTTACTTCACAAATGGCCACCTGCTTAAACAACTATTTCATGCCACAGATAATCAGAGCAGCAGTGCAGGACATCACCCCAGGCGACATTCAGCACAGGTAACAGGTTTGTTGGAATCCGGGTGCGATTTACCTTCTTCTCCAGGAGAGGGTGCTGATGAAGCGGGAGGAGAAGCCGCAGACTCAGCAACAGTTTCAGCACTCTTCTCCTTCTCACGCTCTTTCCCAGCGTCAACCTCCATCTTCTCTCCATCCTGCTTGTCTTCACCCTCTTCCCTCTCTTTCTCGTCATCCTTCTCCCCCTGAGTCTCCTCCTCCTCGCTGAGGACCAGGAATCCCTCTTTCACCTCCTGGTCGGACTCCGGCGCGTGGGAGGGCGAGAGGGACGGTGAGGAGGTGGTGGTGTTGCCCGGGGGAGCGGGGCTTTGCGTGAGCGAGGAGGCAGCCGGCATTTTGTCCAGGATGGGAGTAACGTCCTCCGGGGCGCTGTTGGAAGGGGCTGTATCCATGGCAACGGCCTCCTCGGCCTCTGTTGCTTTCTCTCCATCCCCTTCAGCTCCTTCTGCCGCGAGGGGAACCACGAGGGAGCCAGCAGTGGCTTCTTCAGGGGACCCCTGGGGTTTCGGGGGTTCGTCCTGGAAGGGAAGAGACGAGCCGCTAGGTCAAAGGTAACATGCACCCCATAATGACTCACAATTTCGCCAATTGCTAAAGCGTCTTAACTCCCCCCAACCTTCTCGCTCTACCCTTTCCAGCCCTCACCCGATCACCCCCGGCCTCCTTCTCACGCACCTCTTTCTCCTTCTCTGGTGCGACGGCTGCTTTCACCGGTCCTTCCTCTTCCTCCTTCTCTCCATCCTTTCTCTCTCCTCCCTCTGCCGAGGGGCTTGTGGGAGTTTTGCCCTCATCTCCTTTCCCTTTCTCAGTTTCTTTGGCGCCGTCCGAACTTGACGGCGGTGATGGGGGCGGAGTCGCGGACGCCGCCTCCTCTGGGGTTTTGGCCGGAGGGGACGGGGACAGGGAGAGGGAGAGCGCCAGCGGGGTGGGCGAGCGGGAGGCGGGAGAAACTGAGCGGGCCTCCATCGGGCTGCCCCCCGCGCTCGACTTCTCCCTCTCTCTCTCCGTCTCCTTCTGTCCGTCGTCGGGATGCCTCCCGTTCACCAGAGGGGGAGAGGGGCAGGGCGGCTTCGAGGAGGACAGCGTATTATGGAGCAACTCCAGTTGCTGCCGATCGCTGATCTTCATCGTCTTTCGGGCCCGGAAGATTTTCTTCTGAGGCTCCTCGGCTACAGCCACGTCCATGTTTGACCTGAGAGAGATGAGGAGGCAGTTAGACCCTAACGCTAGCCTGTGCCCAGCTCAGGACCAGCTCAAGCAGCGTAGACTACACTGGCTGTAGTAACCACGAACCAACACCAGGGGGAGCTCTTATACTTTTAGTATTGTTTCCCTCCCCCCCAGATTTCTTTTTTTGACACTGAGCAAACTTGCAATCAAAACCACTGCGCACTGCAGTGACTTCTAACTGCAGTCTGTGATTGCATCCAATGCCCTAGATTAACTTGATTAACCACAGTCCTTTTCAAAATTGCTCCTTGCAGCAGAGTTCAATTTCATACAGCGATTGCTAGCCGGTTCACTCACAACTGATTACTACAGCCAGTGTAGTGTTCCAGCAAAGCTTAAATTCAGTCCACGGACGAAAGAGATTTCAGATAACATCAATGTCCCTTTCAGTCCAAACTCATGGTCTGATTTTTAAGTTAGCACACAAATAACTGAGTTAACTTCCTTTCCATTAAAAGAATGCACTGCGACAAAGTCATATGATGATCTCTCACAGGTCACACCCACCACACAACTCCTCCCCTTTATCTCTCATTGGCCATTTTCCTTAGCAAATCAGAAGGGCTGAAGCCCAAGTCTGCATGGTTACAAGGGGCCGGCAAATAGTTTATACATTTGCCCAGTCAGACAAAACTAAGCTAATGCTTGAACATAGTCATACTATTAATAAAATATACGTATAGACTATAACTTTTATATGCGGGTACGTTTATGTGTGTTTACTTATGAAAACTGTTTTAAGGTCTGAAAATCCCTCGGTTGAACACAATTATGACATGCTACAATTTATCAGTATTATAAATTTTCCATGAGGCTTTTTTTAGGGTTATATTATTTTTGCATTTCGAAATAAATTCAATCTCAAGATCAAGCTCAGCCTTTGAAGCGAGCTCTTATATTTTCTTACTCACCTGTTTGCGTACGTGACGTTTTTCTCATGGAGTCAACGAGGGGCCAGTGCCAATAACCTAAAGAAGACAGAAGAATCCCTGTAAGATGGTCTCCCTTCAGAAAGGCTTTAACCTGCTTACAGTTAAGCATGTGGACCAGTGGCTACAGCACAGGCCTCAGGCTTGGAGGACCCCGGGCTTACAGACCTCTCCCGCTGCGTATTTAAACACCACGAGCATTCGGGACTGCGGCATTAATAAAATAAAGACAGGCGCACAAAGCCAAATGAAGAGGCACAGGGGCGCACTGGAACAGTACAGAGGGACGGAGGCAAGCGCCAGCAGCAGCGGGAGGAGGGCCGAGTTCAAGCGCCGCCATGTTCCTCCACGTCACGCACGCGTGGCGTCGACGGACGCACGTCTCCTTTTAAAATGGCGGCAGCGTAGCATAACGGACAAGGAACTGGGCTTCTAACCCAGAGGCACACTGCTGTTCTACCCTTGAGCAAGGTGCTTAACCTGAATTGCTTCAGTAAATATCCAGCTGTGTAAATGGATACTGTGTAAAAAAAAAAAATTTGTTTAAATAAATAAAATTTGTGCAAGTTGCTCGAAATAAGAACGTCTGTTAAAAGCCTGTAATGTAATGTACACTCCAAACTAAACAACACTAAATGCAACAATAGCCAAAAAACAGCTATATGAAAATGCGGCCAAAAAAAGTAATAATAATTGTAATATTTAAACTTTTACAATAACTATAATTATAAAAGTAAAAATAATTTTTTAATACTGCAGCATCGGTTTTATATTTATATAATAAATATTCAACATTATAAACCAATCAAGAAATGTACCCATGACTCTCCTCTAATTCCTGAGGCTTACTGAACACACTGCCTAACAGGAAGTTACAGGATAAACGCCTGTCATGCTCTTGACCTGAATTCTACTGCATAGTCCTCTACTGGCTAGCTCCTCGATAAATCTACATTAACAACTTCAAGTCCACAAGAGTGTATTGCACTTAATACATTTACAGACTTCATCCACAGATGCCCACAAGATCTACATGACGCGCTTCCGGCCTCGATGGGCCTGGTCCTCTTTGAGAAGGTGGGGAAGTGCAGAACCGCAGCCTCAGTGCGAGTGAACATCCTCACCCAGGGCTCAGGTTCTGCCTGTGGACCCTCCAGCAGCCCTTACTGGCACAGCTCTACTGGCACAGCATAACTGTGGCGAACGCAAAGCTTCAGCTGAAAACCACAGGACGCAGCCACAGAACACTGGATGTCTACAGCCAGCTACAGACACTATATCACCTATGTTATGAAAATAAGCCTGTTCTTACACATCCCTTCCTTCCTTTATAAACCACATCTGTTTTTCACGAGGACCAAGCTAGCTAGCTAGCCCTTTAAGGAGTAAGATTACAAATATGCAATGAGAATGTTTGTTACATCAGAATTAGAATGTGAAGTTAAGAACCATCACAACTGGTAACTGAAAGCAATTGATTTCTATAACACTAAAAAACATTCCAAAATACCTACTCTCAAACGGATAGGGGTGATATTATAAATAAGGCAGAGCTGATGGGTGGGGGACATTGATACCTATACTAAATAATGATATCCACTCACATAAGATCTGAGAGCTATAAAAAAAGAGGCACAGCATAGTTTATGCCAAATACATCAACATGCAGTCCCTTAGTTCAAAATTATGAATCACTGGTTAATGAACTGGTACATGAATTATTTGAACTGCATAAACTAGCAGCATACAGATTATAACTAGACAAGTAAAATCACCGCTATGTTCCCCACGTGTATCAATATTATATTCATGTACATGTGATGTAGCTATGCATAACTATATCTTTAAAATTGTCCCCATTGACACCCAAAACCTAGCTCAGAACATTATTTTAAAAACTGCTGAAAATATATAACTATCATAACCTTCATGAAAAATAACAATATGACATGGGGTGAAGAGTCAAAAAATGGAAAGTTTAGGGTTGGATGTGCAAAATTCTGGAGACATTATATGAACATTTCACACCTCTGCACAGATGACACCCATGCAGTGGCACTGAGATCTTTCATGATCCAGCACACCGGGTTATCAGACTGACAATTAGATGAACAGGATAGTGACATGCGCTGTTTTCTCTCCTGTCAGCACAGATACACACGGTCTTTACATTTTGGTTCCAGTAAGAGCCGAATCAAGACCTGTTAGAACCTGTCAAGGTTTGAGATTCCGTGTCTGTGAAGCACAGATGCGTCAAGTGGCTTCACAGCAACAGAAAACTGGGCTAAACACAAGACTACCTATAAATATTCCTACTACTCTTGAGGATTTGACAAATAAATAAATAAATAAATGAACTTGAGTTTGGTTCCCAGAGGGAACTGGTTACAGCAGTTTTCCGTGCCAAAGGGACCCTGAACAGCTCTGGCATCAATCACAACACGCCTCCCAACGGCTCGTTAATGCCCACGTCCAAGGTCGCTTCAAACATTTAAAAAAAAAATGTCTATGGTTATCTGCGGATCCTGAAGTTGACAAGCCAATGCGTGAATTCAGTTTGAAACCTAGGTGCGTATGTGAATGCACCGTAATGAAAATTCTGGTGAACTTCAAGGAATGGCAAGAGCCTAAACATGCTAACCTCACAAGGTGGTTTTCTGCAGTTTCTCCACATAAAATACATGAAACTGTGGCTCAAAAACCCTGCAATGGAATGGAGAAATACCCCAAAGGACACCAGCCAAAACTCTGCCCTGCTATACTACCTACCACACTGCGTTCACAAGGAACTCAAGGAGAGATAAACTGCTTTATTCACTCAACAGGCCAAAGGGTAGTTTGGTGATTCTAATCCAAGACAATCACATAAAGAAATTAGACCCAGAAAGCCAGTTTTGTCGGCTGTAGACTAAAAGCTGGAAACAATGAAAAAAAAAACTTATCCTTTTGATTGACACTGAATATTACAGAGACTGCAGGACTTCCTCAAATGTTACACACGTAACACCTACCAAGGACTGTGTCACTGTGTCACCCTGTCACAGGCCAGTTTCTGACCATGATTAACTTGACCCAGTTACACCACCCAATGGTTGATGTCTGACCACCAAAATTTTGCATGTCTTAACCAATAAGAAACAATGTCAGCCGCATGTCTTAATCAGGGCTTTCCCACGTAGCTCATCAGGGATAACTACGAAGAAAGTGTAAAACAGGTCACAATTTGCTAAGAAGTTAAGCAATCAAATAGCTTTTATTTTCCAAAATTTTTACAGTGTTTTCAGTAAAGAAATATACACAATAGACGCAACTAGTAGAATAAATATAGGCCGTACAACTTTATTTCTCTAAACAAAGGGATACACCACAACCCTTGGGTGTAGTCTGTACAGCCACACCTCCCTGCTTTTGTACAAGCAATAAATAACGGAAAGGTGACAACACAAAGAACCGGCGAGCAGATGCTGGGCTTAAGACAGAGGGACTGAGGGGGTTGGGAATGTACCAAGTGTTGGGTATGAGGATAGATGGAGCCCTCAGAAACAAAGAGACCACCACAGACAAAAACACGTGTACCCCCAAGCAAAATGGCACCATGCCTTGGACAGGTAAAAACATGCATTGCACACACACACACACACACACACACACACACACACACACGAACACTGCATAGAAATGCTCATATGTACTCTACCCATAACACTCGCTCACTCAAAACGCGTAGACTAAATGTTAAAACACACTGCCCCCCCTTTCTCTACAAAATAAACACACTTGTTCTAGACATACGAGTGTGCACTGCCGACAGCCCTCCCACACACATTCCACCCTAATCTACATAAACTCCCCTCACGCACACGCGCAGACACACTGTGCACCCCTCCCCCTCTCCAACACAGTCAGACAGATACAGTCAACAGGACCGAGTGGAAAATTACAGCTAAGCTCGGACTGTACCATTCTGAGAGTTGAGAGGTGGAGGGAGGGGGGAGGGAGACAAACATAGATAAACTAAAAAAAAATCCAAAGGGGAGGGTGGCAAGCTAACGAGCCAAACTTATCAATTATTAAATGTTAACAAAAAAAAAGTGTGATTTAAAAACCGATAAATATCCCCCTTTCAAGGAAAATATATTCAAGGTTAAATTTTAGAGCTTGGTACATAAAGAGAAAGATCACACGCATTTTACTACATGTTTAATAGTTTTGTCAATATTTAGGAATAGGCCTACATTGTTCATATGAAGTCACTGCTCATCAGAACTAATGAGGTTTGCCAGTATAGCCTAATTATTTTGATAAATGCTCAGTGAGATTTTCTAAGGGCTTGCTGCACATTGATTCTGTCTTTGGATAAATGTAAACGTGATTAACCACAAGTCAGAAACAGGCAGGTAAGCACATCCAGTCTGATCTAGATTTAACAGCAATTTTTCAGCCTGTAACCTGTTATCACTGTTGTGTCTGAATAAAAGCTTTTCCCTCAACTGGTTTTCTGTGCTTAAATTATCACTTTATTTTCATTTTAAGGACATAATTTGCATCGTTGTTGACATAACTGGCAGTATTAGATTTTCTTTACAACAAAATCTCTGTTATGTGTATCCTGTGTGTGTGTGTGCAAGCACAGTGAAACACTGCCTTAATGTTCTTTGTTCTATAATCCCTAGTTTAATAGTTAGAATGACAGATGGTTATTTAAAAATTGTAAAGAAAACTGAGAATGTACAAATTAACCTAAGGGGCACCTGTGCCATTACTGCTTTCAAAAAGCAGAAGCTACTAGAACGCTTCTCCCTTCTTCCAAAATTGGTAACATCCAGCCTTCTTGTTCAGGCTGTCAGCCAATCAGGAAGCCAGGCAACAAAAACCGGTTTGATCCTGTTAGAGCCTGCTGTGCTACCAATATTTTACTGAATAGAGAAATCTTGCTTACTTCATTCCCCTCTATACCTCTGTAAGCCTACTGGAGTGACCTTTAGAATGTTCTAGAATTCCAGCCATGACCTAGATTTCACATATCTAAAAGAATAACTGACCCAATAGGAATCCAGCGACATGTATGTATAAATAAATAACACATTTTCAATGGTAATATAGCGGACGCAATGAGCGGCTATACAAATAAAATATGTTTTGCCTTGTTATACAGGGAGGAATTACCACGGGAGAAGAAAAAGAATCACATCAAACATCCATCTCTGAGAGGTTTCTGCAAAATACCACTGCGAGTATCCAGTGCTTTGAGACTGTATTTGACAATCCAAGGTTCCACTAATCACCGTTTTAAAGTATTCTGTTGTTTTTGACCAGCCATGTCGTTCACAAACATACCACTAATGCACACACGTCTGCATAAATCAAATTAATGTAATTTGCATAATGTAATTCCAAGGACTCCACAAGCCCACAATACAAGGAACAAAAACAAGGAACAAAAACAAACCAGCTGGATCCATTTCTTACTTTTGAATCCTTAAAAACATTTTTATATAAAATCACCTTCTTATACTTGGCTTATATTCCTTTTTGATATTCCTTAATGAGACTGATTTACACTGTTAGTTTTCCTGATCTGGGTTCCTGTGCTTCTTTACTGCTATAGCCAATGTGAATGATAACTGCATCCTGGCTATCACTGCAATGCAGTGTGGTTACCCTGAACCTGCAGTTCTACAGTTGGTATAAATAGACTGGTCTTCCCTTTTTTAAAACTTCCTTTTTGCAGTTCATTTTTGAGACAGGTTATTTATTACCTGATTACTATGAAGATACAGCATGAATTGGGAGCATGAATTACCATCATTGTACAAGATCCTTGGAACAATTTCCTTTCGAGTCATAGGGTAAAGGTCACAACTTTGAGTTACAGCAAGAAGAAGCGAATAACTAAAATAACTAAATAAATACACCGAATCCCTCCATAACATTCTTATGCTCCCAAAGAAGCTACTTGCCATGCTGGTCCCTTTCTTACATTTTCTTCACCCTACATCTGGGGACACACACACACTGGCTAATCGTACACACCCCACCATACTGGCACCCACACTCCCTTACACACCCCTTCTGATCTTACACACCTACCATACTGGGACCCACACTCCCTTACACACCCCTTCTGATCTTACACACCTACCATACTGGGACCCACACTCCCTTACACACCCCTTCTGATCTTACACACCTACCATACTGGGACCCGCACTCCCTTAGACTGGATTCATATCAGATCAGGCAATGCGGCAAAAACGGCAGTCCTCCCATTCATTTGAATGGGGGTAGTGCGTTTAGGCTGCGGGAGTGGGGACCGCATGGGGTGTAGGAAAAAAACGCAGCGGCCTGCGGGAAGAGAGCAGAACCAGAATCAACTTTTGCCGTGACGCAACCCGAGTCACGCTGCGGTGGCCAATCACGTAAGTTGTTTAAATTATCATGTAGCAGTCCGCTGTTTACCGAGCAATTGTCAGATGAATTACTGACGCGATTCATTCCCTAAAATTTGATTTTATGATCGTCATCGTGATTTGACAGTGCCGGGTAATGGGACGAGTACTGAAACAATAGTTACTAGCTAAATATGAATTCCGAACGTCGGAATTAAGCCGTATAAAAAAGATTAGCTATTTAGCAGTCCTTGCATGCTAGTTTATTGTACCTAGCACTATGGAGTTCATGGACCAAACAATGATACTCTCCCAGTTGTGTCCTCGCTTGGTTTATTTTGTGTACCCAGCGTCGACGTCTGCATCTGGCTTGCAGTCTACGCTACAAAATAACGATAGCAAGAAGCTTCCTTCGGTTTGTGTTTGTGTCCATTTGTTTGAGTTAGCGGACAGGAAATGGAGGGGGGGGGGGGGTTACAATTCACAACATGATGTCACACAAATGGGCCATGTAGTGACACGCCCACACCTCCGCACAGCCCTGCGGCAAGGTGCCGCATTGCCTGATCTGGTGTGAATCCAGCCTTACACACCCTGGCTAATTTTACACACCCCACCATACTGGCACCCACACTCCCTTACACACCCCACCATACTGGCACCCACACTCCCTTACACACCCCACCATACTGGCACCCACACTCCCTTACACACTCCACCATACTGGGACCAACACTCCCTTACACACCCCACCATACTGGCACCCACACTCCCTTACACACTCCACCATACTGGCACCCACACTCCCTTACACACCCCACCATACTTGGACCAACACTCCATTACACCCCACCATACTGGCACCACACTCCTACACACCCCACCATACTGGCACCCACACTCCCTTACACACTCCACCATACTGGGACCAACACTCCCTTACACACCCCACCATACTGGCACCCACACTCCCTTACACACCCCACCATACTGGGACCAACACTCCCTTACACACCCCACCATACTGGCACCCACACTCCCTTACACACCCCACCATACTGGCACCCACACTCCCTTACACACTCCACCATACTGGCACCCACACTCCCTTACACACCCCACCATACTGGCACCCACACTCCCTTACACACCCCACCATACTTGGACCAACACTCCATTACACACCGCTGCCAAATACACTGTCTGGCCAAAAAAAAAAGTCGCACACTCTAATATTTCGTTGGACCGCCTTTGATTAGCTTTGATTACGGCACGCATTCGTCGTGGCATTGTTTCGACAACCTTACGCAACGTCACAACATTTATTTCCGTCCAGAATTGCATTATCTTGTATTGACGATGGGAGTCAAACCACTCCGTAAAGTCTTCTCCAGCACATCCCAAAGGCTTTCAATGGGGTTAAGGTCAGGACTCTGTGGTGGCCAATTCATGTGTGAAAATGATTCCTCGTGCTCCCAGAACCACTCTTTCACAATTTGAGCCCGATGAATCTTGGAATTTTCCTCCTGGAATATGCCCGTGGCGTCAGCGAAGAAAAAATCCATTGATGGGATAACCTGGTCATTCAGTACATTCAGGTACTTAGCTGACTTCATTTTATTGACGCTTAACGTTGCTGAGCCTAGCCCTAACCAACTGAAGCAACTCCAGATCATAACACTGCCTCCAGAAGCTTGTACAGTGGGCACTGTCCAAAGAAATCCAAACGGCGATGTTGTTTTTTGGCCAGGCAGTGTACAATCCTCTCCTTGGATTACTACATGAACATATCAACTTAAAGGTTGTTGGACCAGTGCAGTGCCAGCTCTAAATAAATGGCCAGGAAAAAGCATCTCACTTTCATTCACGAGGACAACAATTTAAAAAATAACAAGCAGGAACACTTCCTGCTCAGTCTGAAAAGCCAATAATTCAAATGATCCACCACTGAAGTAGTTCTGAAACGTAGTAATGTCCATGCCCCTAAATGGAAAACTATGGTTTATTAATGATGTCCGTAAACATGCCACAAAAAATTTGAACACAGTAAAATAATCACTGTTTATTTGGAACTATAGATGGCAACATATCAAAAGAAACTACAGGTATCTTTGAAATAAAGTTGAATAATCAGGGGTAATGTTGATCAGAGGTCACTTTCAGCATGTGATGAGGGGAAAAAAAAACAGGACCTAATTGGTTGGACTACAGATCATAAGGGTAGGAGTCCACCTGCAGGCACCCGGATACTCAGACATCATATGGAAATAAGCACATGCTTTCGAAAGGTCAAAATGGACCTCAGATCCTGGGGTCCTATGGACACTGACTTCTTGGTTACATTTCCCAAATGAAAGGTTGCCCTTGACAGTTTATTAATGACAGCTGTGGTGGTCACACTGGGTGTCTGTACCAGAGTCATGTAGCACATGCAGGTTTCAGTGTGGGTCTGTGGGATGGTCCATGAAATAAACCAATGATCTGAGAGACATCAGACCAAGGTCAGGGACGGTGAAGAAGGGAAAAAGGTCACAAAGTGAACACAAGAGTGGTATGGACACTCACTGGAATTAATTGACTCTTCTAACCCAGTAACCTGAGCCATTGCTTTACCAATCCAAATTCAACTGAAAATATGCTTCTTTTACAGTACAAGCAAAAGAAAATCCAACGCTTGGTTGCCTTTTTCCCTTCCGAGGAAACTGCCCAAGAGGTGCAATATGTACAAATTAAAACCACCCACTTTCTCTCCATCACAGCCAGTACTGATAAGCGTGAGCGGGATGGAGGTCTGTAGCAGTATAGTGCTTAAACAGGATTGACTAATTGCAGAATTTTAGCATCTACACTAAAAATATCATCACATCAACTAAGCTTTTTTAATGTCATCATTTGAAAGTCAGTTTTCACCATTACTCTTCTAAAGCTTGGCATTGTGCTGTATATTTTAAGAATGCCAAAGTAAGAGTAAATGGTAAACTATATATTGGGTGCATGAAATAGATTGGAGCCACTTATTTTCATTTGGTAGATCACAAATATCCATTTGCGGAATTTAAAAGCTGTAATTAGTGAGACTTTCCTCTGTAAATTCCTGCAAAGTCAACCGCAAAATGTCAGTCCTAGCATTAAATATTTCCTCACTGCAAAAACAGTGAAATGCTGAGGGAAAGCAATAAAGTGAGATCAAACAAAGTAAATGTAAATAAATAGCAAATCCACACAAGATGGCTTAAAGCGGTGCTCTGTAAGAAAGGTTTACAGAAAGAGCAGCATGTTTGCTTTATGATGGTCTTTAATTAAAATAAGTCACACTTCATTTCCAGGACTCAATTCCAAGGCATTACACACACCCCTGTCACAAATCGCAGCAACAAACACAAAATGGCTGCCAGAGTAGCTGCAGGCAGCCAATCAGCTTCCTGTTCTACATCTGCAGGCTGTCTGATGAAGTGGATATTTCAGCACATCGTCTTGTCTTGCAGTCCATATTTTAGAGGTTTCACTTAACACTGGCGCCTAAATTGAAGTCTCAGCAAAATGGGGGGGGGGGGATGTATATTCTTTTTTATGTGGGTGTTCAGCAACACCGTTTACCCATCATTTGTGGAAAAAAACCTAATACTTGCTATTTTTCAGGCCTGGATTTGCATTTAATGAATAACTGACCAAACCAGTTACCAAGACATATGTTGTACTGTGTGTACACTGTATTCCAGTTTGTACTTGATTTTTGTCACTCACGTTAGAAGTTCTCTTATGTTTTTGTTAAATGTTTCTACGTTTTTAAAGCTAATCCAAATATATTTAATCTCAGTAGGGGTATATGCAGTCCTTGACAGGAAGGCCATGAAGCTTGGCACAGGATCCAAACTTACTGAACCAATTTTCCTACATTTCTAAACTGAATATGATCCACTGGACTTGATGTCATAAACCAAAGCCACCTTCTTGACTGGTGTCGGTACTCAGCAGGACAACTCAATCCTGCTATGTGACTCCAGACTAGATCCTCAGAAATTTTTCTCTCATTGAAATAGCATCTGCAATAAGCTGTGTCAGGTGTCTGGAAGTAATTTGTATCAACAAACCAAGTAATGGTACAGCTGCACATAGGATGTATTCTGTCTGTCCAATTTAAACATTTGTGGGAACCTTTGAAAATGCTGAATGGATGGATGCACAGCTTAAGTAGAATATCTTAAAAATAATAATAATTTAGCACCCAACACAGGGCTGAGCATATCCAAGTCCCACCCCAATTAGGAATGACTAATTGTCTGCAACTGCATACATGCGTAAACCTCACAGCTATTGTCTATTCAGAAGAGTATAGACATCCAAGTTTCTCCTCCGAAACACAGAGTCACCAGATACTTCTTTTCACACTGCAGGCCTGTCACGATAATAATATAATATAATAACATAATGTGAGCACAACTAAGCTTACACAGAGCTGAGTCAGAGGAAGACCTTTCTTATGCTGCTTCGTCTGCAATCTACAGGTGTTTGATCAACCAGCAGGGGTCCCTAGACAGCGGCATGCGGAACCCCAACTAACTGAACCCTCCCATTCCCAGGGTGATGCAATCGCCAACTGCGCGACACCCTGTGAAGCAGCCTGAAAGTCTTTGCTACAACTGTGCCACTGTAAGGTCTGAGAACTTATTTAAAAGATGGAAAACTGATGAAGAAGAGCTAGCGGAAGATTGATCATGGCATCCAGTCGAAATGTGGAAGGGAAATGGTGAGGGTTCCTCTCACTGTGGTAAATAAGGTTCCTTATAGATTATGTAAGCCCAGTAGATGTGGTTTGTGAGGAAACTTAACCCACATGTCCTGAAGTAGGACATAACCGTTAAAGTCCATCAACGTCCGTCTTCCTAAAAATTACAACACCTCCACCCAGCTTGGAGGGCTGACTTCCCCTATCACACAGCAGGCAAATTCATGTCCTCAATGTTACTGCTGCACTTCTGTTAACAACAAATTAATGCGGTCCAATGACACTGGAATTCTTGGCAGATACCACCTGGAAAAACGAAATGGCACGAAATGGCCTCTATGTCCATCGTGTCCCACCGTCTAGTCACTCCGAGAAGATAAACTGTTGGGCTACTCTGGTGGATGCTATAGCCTGGTACAGCCATTCAGTCTGTTGTACAGACCCATGCTATGTGTAGCACAAGTCCATACTTGACATTGCAGAGCAAGATGGATACACTGACATGGGCAGTGGTTCCCCATCCTTGGATATCCTCCAGCAGGTTTGCCAGTAATCTTATCACATGACAGAACATAGGCAACAAGTTTGAACAGAACAGGTCTAATATTCAGCCTCCGTGGCAACTGGCTTAAATCTCGAAGCATCCACAAAATGTGTGAAGACAGACCTCCAAAACAGGTAGTTCCAAGGTAACAACGGTTTCTTTTTTGTGCAAATAATGCTCTGAACTCGCTAATGTTCTTCGGTTTGAAAGCAGACTGTTATTCTGTACATTTAATTTGATTATCCTCCGTTTCAACCTATACCTTTTCCATTCAGGGTTCCAAGATTACAGGTAGTGCAAGTGCACCGCTCTGCAGAATCTTATTTCTTCCTTGGGTTGAAAAACTAGTTGTGAATGCTGACAGTAGCACTTTCTGTAAAAAAAAGTGGGTCCAGTGGGTATCAATGCCAACTGTCTTGAGGCTGGTTGATGTGGCTGTATTATCAAGTTGCTCATGGCCACTGCCAGAGTGGGGTATTCAGCAGAGGCATTTGTGAACAATGCAGTGGTGCATCCTCTGGTGCCTGAACTTCGGCTGCAAGGCAAAGAATATAGCACCACCCGGTGAAGCCCGATCCTTCATCAACAAATCTTTTTCTTTACTGGGTAGCTGTGGAAGGGTTGATAGAAGACATGTTCTAGCATGAAGTCC
Organism: Anguilla rostrata; assembly: GCF_018555375.3. NCBI lineage: Eukaryota > Metazoa > Chordata > Actinopteri > Anguilliformes > Anguillidae > Anguilla > Anguilla rostrata. The sequence continues at coordinate 18,011,021 of NC_057949.1, read as the reverse complement.
TCCCAATTTTGATGGAGGATACTGCACTAATGGGATGGGTCTACACTTGTGATTGGTCAGGCGGAAAGGAAACTTGCTGGACTGTCATACTACAGAACTAGGAATGGGTATTTCTAAGCTTTTTATTAGTTGTAATTTTTTTTTTTAATCCAGAATTATTTGCATGGGTTGAAGAGATGTGCAGCCAATCATTTTTGTGAACAGACATCATTACCATGTGGTTCAATTACCCAACCTCAAGATGGTTAGCTTCGGTATGGTCTACGGGGACAGTTGATTACTGTTTCAAGTCAAACAATTAAGAAATATAAAATATGTCATCCCCAGACTAAGATTTTGTGGGTGCCTCTCAAAAAAGAAAACAATATCTGAAAGTGCCATTTAGTCCTGGAAGTCAAAAAGCTGAAAGGAAAGAATGAGTACTTGACCGTTGTATGCTCGATTTCCCTGAAGCCTTATTTGTGTACTCAGCCCTCCGAACGGCAAAATGTCCATTTCAAGGAAAGGCCAAGCAGATAATTCCAAACTGTTCTCTCTCTCAGGTCCAACCAGGCATTTTGGCTTGCATTCTGAGTGCAATCCCTAGTCAACCTTTGCATGTCTAGTAAGTGCACACAACAGTGGATTAGGGACCACTTGTAAATCCTTAGGTATTTCCGGTAGCATAATTTTGTGCCTTGTAGTTTCATAAGATGTATAAGATGCTGCAGTAGTTACCATCACATGGCAAGATTGGATTATCTGCTGTGAAAGAAGAAAGACAATACCAACATATCAAGCAAAGAATCCACCTGTTTGGTGGTGGTCTGGTCCGAGGACGATGTTCAGAGGGAATTTGAGCCACCAACTCAAAACAAAAAGGTACCAAAAGGTTAGCTTAGCTGAACCGGGCATAGACCACCCAGCCAAACAGTGCTGGGAAAAATAAAGAAAACAAGCAGGACTGCAAAAAAAATTAAATAGACGGACCAGTAAATATTTTGACGCAATGGACCAAGTTCTTGGCCACGAACCCACCTACTATGTGTAATCTTTACGGTTACTGGGGTGCGGTTAGAAAGCAAAAAGGAACCCACAGCAGGAACCATTTTTGACTCCCACTGAGAATTGTTCCTGCCTGCTTTTAGTTCCTACAACCCAGGGCAAATGGGGCTTTAGTGTGTTCCAGTCATATCTCCCACAAATACCACCAGCATAGAAAAATGGACAAATACAGCAGATTTCCGCCATTTTTTTGTTACTCATGAACATTTTATTTTGTCCATAACAAATTCCCTATAGATTCAGCTAATTCCCTGATGTACGATCTAGAGAAATATGGTTGTTCCGTTTCAATTCCCTCGGTAAAGCCACCGTTACAAACCACCTGGTATAGCTGGGTACGAACAAAGCTACCAGCGAAAACTCACTATGAACCATTTGCTGGCTGTGAAACCCATCATTCCTGGCTAGACGGCATCTGGACAGGCTTAACTTCAGGGCAGCCATAATGCTGGCTACGTTATATCACTTTTACATACGTATGCATGTTCATGTGTGTGCAAGCATGCATGTACCGAGCACGTCTTCTATCTTTATTATTTTTACAAAGATACATTTTTATAAAGTTATAATTTATACAAAGTCATCTGTGCAACTTTATACATTAAAGGATTGGATCACACAGGTCAATAATACATTACTTAAAAAAAGACTTCTGCCCTGTTTTGGTTTGGAGAGGAGTATACTAGGGTTTGTTGACTTTGTTTGCTGACCAGAGCTGTGTTATATCAGCTGTTTACTGGACAGAACAGTTTGACTTCATTCTATCTCATTTGTTCAAATGAGATACTTCCATAGTATTAAAGCCATATTAAACGACAACAACAGTAGTGGGAAACGTGGGAAAAAGTGGGTGCAATCTAAGACTGACTGAAAAATTATGACGCATCCTGTTGACTAGTGACAACAGTCATTTTTTGCACAAAGTAGGTGTGTACAACCATAGGAAAATGAGTCCACAATACATATAATAATAATTGCTGCAGACAATTTCAAAGTGCTTGCAGACACATGAAAACCAGAAGAGAATGTTCTGGAACCAATGCCGTGCTTAAATACCAGTCAATGCATTTTATTCTGGACAAATAACATGCGACATATATTGTCACCTACAACTCTGGAAAAACCCATTGATCAACCCCTTTTCTGAGGACAAATCTCCAAAACAGAAAATTTTATGAATTATTAGTTAGGACAAAACAAATAAGCAAAAAATAGGCCATTTTCACATTTTAAACAGAAAAGTACACTATAACACAAAAGAATGGCCATTTACATAGTGTAACATTCACATGACTAACTGAACAGTACAACTCCAGTGGGTGAAACAAAAGCCTATTTTTCATTTCAGAGTACAGCCACAATGGAAAACAATGAGTAGGCCTCAAAAGCCTGGGCCTCAAGTGAAATGGCTACCCCTACTCCTCACCTTAACTGGGGCAGAAAACTAATCCAGCATTCCTTTCCAAACAATTCCTCCTATTTACCAATTTAAATAAAAAGAGCAGTATATCTTAACCAAACAGAAAAAATAAACTTTGTAAAAAAAAAATAAAAAGGATTACAGACAGGAAAATATATATCATATAACTGCGAAAATGAAAGATGTACAAAAGAACGAAAAGATTTACAAATATGTGAAAATGAATAAGAAAAAGCATTTAAAAATTCAAATGAACTCACCTTTTTTATTTTGAATTTCCACACTTCAAGCTGTGAGTATTCCGTTTTTTCCCGCTACCTTTCTATGTTTCGCTACAATTTGCTATGTTTAACTATGTTTCGCTCAATGTTCTTTCAGCATAGCACGTGCAATTGGGAGAAGAGTTAGCTAGCTGTTAAGTCACCTGATCTGTCAGTTAACGCAGTCGGTTGCTCAGTCAGTTGACTGCAACGATCAACCACTTGTGGGTGAAGGAGGGTGTGAGATACAGTCACACTCAGCGAGACTACAACAAGACAAGGCCGCTCTCTCTCAGCACGCTGCTGTTCTGAGCAACCAACAGTCAGACACACAGCACTCTCTCTCTCCCCCTCCCTTTCCCTCTCCTTCACAATACAGGAAAGCAGAGGGGGGCAGGGCTTAGAAAGAGTGAGAGAGACAGTGAGAGGGCGAGAAAATAGGCACCGCCTACCGACTCACTCGTTAAAAACACGTACAAAAAAAAAACACACACACACAACTCACACACAAACAAAATGAATGGAAATAATTAATGTAAATTAGAACCATTCAGTTTGTCATTTACATGTTATGAACACATGTAAAAACACATTCCTCTAGTTTTGTTTTAGCATTTTTAGATTTAAATACTCTCCATGTATTAACATGTAATTTATGTGATGTAAGGTAGATAGTCTTTTTCCTTATAGATGTTACACTTATATGAATTGTTTTAAAAATTCTGCCATGAAGACATACATTAAAAGCATATTCACACCCCTCCCCAATCATATTACAATCTCCTTTTCTCTTCCCATCTCCAAGAAATTTTTTATTTATATATATATATATATATATATATATATATATATATATATATAGATAAAAATGTAAATGAAGGTCCAAATGACCTATCAGTCACAGAAATAACCTGTACAGAGTCTAAATCAGGGGTGTCCAATTTTATCCAAAAAGGGCTGGTGTGGGTGCAGGTTTTTGGTTTAGCTCAGCACTAAGACAGCTGATTTTACTTATCAAGGCTTTGATTGAAGACCATGATTAGTTAATTAGTTGAATCCGGTGTCGTATTACTGGGCTAAAACAAAAAACTGCCCCCACACTGGACCTTTAATAATACAAGTTAAGAATACAAGTAAAGTATGAGTAATGGTAAACAACTCAGTTACGCATTTCTTTCTGTTACTTCGCAAAAACACACATCCACTCATCCCAATTTACTAAAAGAGAACTAAATAAACATTTTCATGACTACCATCCACCTCTCAAATTTTCCCTCCATTTTGGCACTCACTTCACTTCACCCCTCACCTTCTTTTGTGTTCAAAAATATTAACACCTCCAAGTAGGTATGCAGGCGTATGAGTGTCTTATATACAGTTTAGCACTTGAAGGTATACACAATAATGCCAACACAAAAATCAATTCTGACACTAAAATAGAACCCACCCCCCCTTCTCTAAAAATGGTGCAGTCCAGATTTACAAACAACTTTCATGTTACTTGTTATATAAATATGAATATGTAAGGACTTAAACTAAGTCATATGACATGTATCTAGTGGTTCCCTCGCTGTTTAAATAGTTATATTCATTCTTCCAATAACCCTTTTCCCTATGAGTATTTAACTTAATTTGCTTATTAATGTCACTAATTTTTTATCTCTTGCTGAAATAGCATTTAAAGGTCAAATTAAAATATTTCTACAGGCAAGACGAATGAGCAGGTTTTTGACAACAGTCATAGCTACAATACTCGAGAACGAGATGAAGCGAGAGAGTGAAGCGGGAGGGTGAAATGATGTCAGGAAACAGGCGGGAGAGGGTGGCCAGTTGGAGAGAGAGAGAGAGAGAGCGAGAGAGAGTGTGAGTGAGTGAGCACAGCAGAGTGCAGCAGAGTGGGGGAGGAGTGGAGAGAGAGAGCAGAGGGGGAGGGAAAGAGAGAGAGGAAAGAGAGGGGGAGGGGTAGAGAGAGCAGAGAGGGGGAGGAGTCTACGCAGAGATACTGCAAATGTAATCTCCTCAGCCCTTAGCCATGACCCGCAGGACCAGTCGTAGCAGGTTACGCATTTCCAAAGACACCATAAAACCGCTGTTCTCTCTGTCTTGTTTGTATGTGATACCAAAGAACAGCTTTACATACACGCTTCTTATGTTGTTGCTATAGATTTCTAAAGCCATTTATGTAATTTTTCATTGAATACAAAGGTGTAAAAGAAGGAATTGAACTCACATACATAAAAATGGAATTTATAGAAATTATAATTTGATTAAAAAAAAAAAACTAAAATGAATACACTTCAAACCATTTTTAAGGAAAACTTTCCATTGGTCACCCACGCCCTCACACATTTGCCCCTCCCCCATCACCCTGCCTGGTCAGCCATTTTGTGTCCATGTCTCTGGTTCACAAACATTCCTCCTGCACATAAAATGGCTGCTGCTCCCAGTGCAATACCTTCACTGACCCATAGAGGTCTTCACAATCAGGAAAACACAAAGAGAGTCAGAGGTATAACGAGGTCTCTCTTTTAACCATACACTACAGAAATAAGCAGAAAAACATTCACCTGGGAGACCAGTCATCGTTTTTGCATTTTCATGTTTTCATGTGTCGCACTGCACATCTGGTTTCCATTTTTAGACTGCTTTCATTTCTGGATCTTCAAGGAAATGCATTCGGACTCTAAAGCAAGCTCAATTCTGTTACCTAGTTTGGTATCCTTCTCAATGTTAAACTAAAAAAACAAATTCATTTGTTACTTCATTTGCTTAGCAGATTCTGTTTTCAAAGACGATTTGCATATGTTGTGTTTCTGAATATTCACAATATATGTAAATATCATTACATTCAATATAATTTATTCAGGTCATGCACACAGGAGTAATTCAAGTCAGGCAAACATGCAATATTTCCTTGACCTGCTTTGTTCCTTATGCACTACACACAGCTCATTTGTATTTGATAAGTAATTGCTTATGAAATATAAATTGATAATAAAATAATCTAATGTAAACCACAATATATCTAAATAACTTGTTTTTTCACATCAAAGCTAATAAAATTATTTGAAAATCCTCTATAGGCAGGATAGAGAAGGTAGGCTATATCCCAAAGGCCTTCTCCCTCCAGCTAACACAACCAAAGAGACATTAGTAATCCTGGTACAGAATCCAGTCCACAAATTACTATGAGCCACGACAGTTGCAACACAGTCACAAGTGGGAGAGAGGGAGTGAGAGAGGCAGGAGGGTGGAGGAGGGGAGGGTGCGCTCTGTTACAGCGGGAGGAGGGAGGAGATCTGGAGAGTGAGCAGACAGCGCAGAGGGAAGTGGGGGAGGGGTGACCCAAAATCAGGAACGGTCAACAGATAACGAACAGAAAATGTGTCTCTCCTTCTGCAACCTTCACCCAGGTAACACTCATCTCACACTTTTCTATACGTTTTTAATCAAAGAACATTTCCCACAATTATTTTCTTTCACGCTGTACGACGCGTTCGTGAAATCAAGAAAATTGAAATATCTCAAAAGAATGCAAATTTTTCTCTTTGTTTTGTCCTCGTAGCTAAGTTGATGATCTTCAAATGTACGCATATCTGCGAGGGACAAGGAAACTAGCGCGCGTAGCTTCACATAGCAAAATCCTCTGAGGACGCAGACCTCCTCTGAGGAAGCAGACTGTGTAAAATATTAAAAGCAGGACAGCGGACACCAAAAAATATTAACATCGGAAAAAACCTCATACAGCATTTGAAGAGCTACTCCACATCGTACTTTATCTGCCCCACACCCATCCCCCACTGGCAGTCCTCCTCTGACAGCCATTTTGTGCCTGTCTCTTTGCCGACCTCTCTCTTCCTCAGAAAGCATATCCACTGCATAAGCAAAATGTCTGCTGGTAACAGCGCAGTTCCCCCTACTTGCCTGTAGAGGGCTTAGTGACTACACAAAGAACAGAAAAGGTATTGAGAGGAGCTGTACTTGAGATTCTCTTCATGTAGCTACATAAATGTTTCAGTTTCCACTTTGGCGGGGAAGGGGAGTCAAATGAGCCACTCTATAATTGTATAATAATTGGGAAAGAAATATAAATACAAGGTTCTCTTTAAATAGTTTTCCACAGAGGCAATCTCAAAGTGCATTCCTACATGGGAATCAATCGTAAACTTGACCGGTTACACAACAGTGCAGAAAAAAGTCAGGGGGGAAAACAGGCTGTTGAAAATAATATAGTCTTATGACGACATGCCTGCGTCATCACAATTCCATAAACAACTGAACATCCACAAAAGAAGCAACTGTCAGCTGACACACTGCAATGTAACTCAAACCCCTACGGATGCATTCAGTCACTTAAGTAAGATTGGGGAGTTGTCTCTACTACTGATCCCATATGAGAGCAGGTCACTGGCTGAGACAAGACTGCCAATGATGGCACTGCAGTGACTACCCATCAAATCCCGGACTGCACTCTGCACAAGAAAACGACCGACAACAATCTGTGCAAACACAGGATTCCCCACAAGGTGCAGAGAGAAATGAACCGGGTTCTAGCAAGGCAGCCTGGAAGGGTCAGCAAGCTGGAGGTTCGATGAAACGTTCAGAGAAATGCCAGTCCAGGATTTGGGCACTTAGACATAAATGTGTGGTGGGCAACAGAAATTGAATCAGTGAGACATTACCAGCACAAATCAGAGTTATTGGACAAATCTGAGCATTTAAACATCAGAAGAAAGAAGAACTTGGCATAATTCCTCTTTTGCAAGTACTGTATATGAAAGGCAAACTAGAAGAGACAGAGGAAAGCTGCAGCCTGAACTTCCCAATCCTTCACCGCGTCACAATGCGACCGTTTGATGAGACCTGTTCAGATGCACAGACCACATCCCAGAAGCTGCAACACATCAAATCCAAATGAACACGGATTCCACTTTAGCTACGTTAGTAAAACTAACAACCAAATTTTAAAAAATAGCATGAAAACATATTAGGCTGTGCTTCGGCAAATAATAAGAAAACTGGCTGTGAAATCCCAGACATGACCCTGCTGATTTCCTTTATGCCTGGCCGAGAGACCACAGAAAAATACACAAACATATTTTCGTTATTTTTAAGAAGCCAAAGCAACAAGGGGTCGTTAAATCAGAGGAGCATCAGGCTTACTATTTCTGTGCACAGTCAGAATAGCCAGCCCTGATGTTGTTACCATGGACAGGCTTTAGATATCTTATAGCCTAAGTGTTATCGGAACCAGATCTTAATCCATAGCTGTATTCACCCTAACAGTTGCGAATGGCACAGAAAGGCAGGGATCTTCTACTACCAGCAACAGAGAGGGAAGACTATATGACAGGCACCTTCAGGTTCTACACAAAGCACTCCGGCACCCTGACAACTGAGCATCGATGAACTGGTTAACCCTTAAGTGCCATTCTGTGTTGTGCAGATAGAACCCAGTACTCCTGTACATCTCTACCCAATCCAGTACCAATGACTGGCTTGGAATTCATGTGTTGATTCATGGAATTTTTTAACTGCATATTATGAGCCAGGCCTTTCCACTGTGTGGAAAAGGCCACAGATTTAGCTGATGTGGTGTGAATACTTTTGTGTCTGAGAACATCATACAATTCACTCCACAGCTAGCAACATTAATAAGTTAGTCAAGGCCTACAAGGAGCATTGGCATCAAGGTTATTAGCCACGAGAAATCTATTCGAATTGCTTGCAAATGCTTCTGCTGTGGGTAGCTGACTACATTAATCAGTACTGTACTGTCCATGCAGTTTGTGCCCAGCAACTGCAGATGAAAATGACCAAATAAGTCAAGCTTGATGCATCAAGAACATGAGCATTTCTGCTACAACTCACACCTGCTCCCTGGTGCAAGGGTTCTCAATCTCCACCCTCAGTGACCCTGTGTATGCTGTTATTTTCTATAAATCTCCCAATCTCCTGATCAATTAAAACATGTGTTTTCAGTTATTTCTTCTTTTTTTCCCCCCTTAAAATTATTTTGACACAATACAGGCCTGGCTCTTTGACACTTGCTTCGTCTCACCATCCAAACTTCCAGAAATGAGTGATTTGGGGTGTGAATATGGGACAGTTATTCTTCATGCACAGCTATTTCTAACATAATTTGGTCTTGAGGGGGTAAGTCATCCCCCAAAAGACATTAAAAAAACAATGAAGAGCTTGTTACATTTCAGGGGCAATTGTGTTTGGGGTAAAACCCAGAATACAGTACACAGGGGTCTCCTGGGACCAGGTTTGATTATTATACAGAACAAAAAAAGAGGTAGAATTTAAGTTATTAAATTCTACCTCTTTACATAATTATATGTACTTTCACGATGGCTGCAGTTTCATTGGTCAGATGGAGCTGTTTCTGTGACACAAATAATGTCCGATGTTTCTGTCTGGATGTTTCTGTGATACAAAAAATTACTGTTTTTTCTTAAAAATAAATAAATAAATTTAAAAAACCAGTTGCAGTTTCAAAGGATCTGAAAAATGCATCAAATCCAGATTTAAACTAGAGTGAAGACTTCTGCAAGGCACAGCAACCTCCCCTCACAAGCAAATGTCTTGGCAATCTAGCCATTGGTTTCCAAGATATGTTTGGTCTGATAGTGGTGCTAAAGGAAAAGTCATGAGGTCACCAAAATCAATAGTTTTCTTCCTCTTAGGAACATGAATGTGCACAGCTAATTTCACGGAAATCTGGCAGTTACTTTTCCAGATATGTCTGTTATGGATGAGCAAACAAACAGAAAGATGCCATTTCCTATCCTTCTTTTGTGGAGGTAAAAAAAATGTTCTGATTTCAGATAAAACAAGACTGGCATAACTGTACACCACCACAATTTATATCAGAAAGCTTACAATTTCTTCTTTTAGAGTGCTGCATTAGGCTCAAAGAGTAAGACGTTCATGTTCTTTAGGAAGAACCTGTGACCCACAGGGAGACAATGCGCTTCCTGTGGTGGTTCTGGTTCCTCTCCTCTTCTGCAGTACTTGTTCCTTCCTGCTCCTTCTCTTCAGGAAGTTATGGAGGGACATATTTCTCAAAATACTCCACACCATCAATACTGGCATTTTGTAATTACATGTTGTAAATAAAAGTAAAAAACTAACTAAAATTGCATCCGGAGAGCTTCAATGTTGATGTTATTAAATGAATACAAGCACTTCACGTGTCCTGATCAAGAGATGAATGCCAGCGTTAAGAGTTGGTGTCAGGAACACTCAAAAAAATAAAAAATTAATAAAATAAAATAAAATAAAAACAAAAAACTTGTGCCAAGTGTTGATGTTGTGGATTGGTCTTCATTTCAGGCCACGCAAGCAAATGTGTGATGTCTAAGAATTTGATTCCCAAATAATGCGACATCTCAAGTAAAGCAGTTTTCATCGCATCAACATTATTTAAAATTGCGGATACATGTACTCTTCGCTCTCTCACTTAGAGAATATTCATGGAAAATGAATGCACAGATTTAGCTATTTAAATGATCTTGAAGCACAGGTTTGTCTAGATGGCCTTTATTGCAGGTTGTGCTGAAACCTAATGTGGTGGTTAACAGGGCAGTGTACATTTTCATTAAGTGCTCTTGGCAATTAAAACAGATATTTTTATTGTTTAATCTCCCTAACATGATGAGAAGAAAGAAGCTGTATTTACCTGCCAATGGATCATGCAGATCACTGGCGCACTTGTCAATCAAGGAAAATGAACAATAACGGTGTGTTACAGTGACGTAACACCGTGGCAAGCACAGCACTAATGCAGCGATTTCCTGTTGATCTGAGCAGTGTGTCTACACCACACTGTCCTAAATGTCCTAAAGCATGTGATTTTGAGGTGGGTCCATGAGGCCATTGTTGGGTTTCCTGCCCTTCTAGGGAATAAACTGGCAAGTGAAGGGGTGACAGAAGTGAACGTGTGCTGGGCTCTCGTGTAAAAGAGTGACAGCAGTGAGGACAGAGAGGATCGCAGCAGTGGCCAATGGAAAAGAGTCGGCTGGTTGTAGAAATGCATTCCAATTCCCACAGGAGGGGTGGGACGAACAGATAAGATGAACTTCTGCCCAGGGAAATGCCCAGTGTTAATTCAACTCTAGAAGAGTATACATATACAGACCATGCATACTATGTAAGAGTCGATTTGGCTCACTGGATATTTCACTGTGTGCAGTCGGAACAATGAGACCCTACAAGCAGGCAAAGAAAGAGTAAGAAAGGAGAAAAAGGGAAAAAGAACCAGGCCAAATGGAGAACCTCAGTGAGTCTCAGGGCGAAGACACCGTTAACCTGATTACTTGTGCCTGATTGCACAGTGCCTGTGATTAGTATTGTGGGTTGTGTACCAGGTAATTTGGAGAAAGTGACTGGAAAAAACAGCAAAAAGGTGCAGATGACAATGGATGTGACATTTCAGTTATAGCTACCACTCCCTCAGATTTCCAAAAAAAACGTTACCTCTGACTATACTGCAGCAAAGTCTGAGTTCCTGTAGAGATGATTACAACTATAGACAAAGGCATTTGCAGATTTAACAAAAGTAAACAAAACTCCCCTTTCCTCATCAATTCCTAAAAAATACACTAATATGTATGAGTGCTCTACAAAAACCCCAGTACACCCAACACATCCAACACACACACAAAATAATCATAATAAAATACACACCTAAAATGTGCCAAAATCTTACATAGTCTTCGTAAGATATGACACACTATTAGCTAATCATGCTGCTTTGACAGGAAAATGCCGCTCCCATGCACAAATCAAATGGTCAATTTACACATCTGCCACTAGCTTTCCCTGTTATTTGCATGAAATAAGGTGGCTGATGATTCTGCAGGGATGTGCACTTATATGCAAACTCAGCAAGGAGGTACAGTTTACTGTGCTTACATGCATGGCTCTTGGGATCGGAAAAAACATAAATTAAAATGAAAACCAAAAAATCAGCCAAATGATTAACTCTGCTTACAAGTGTGTTGCTGTGCTGGTAGTCTGATATCACAAGAAATAATAATTCTGATTGGCTAGTTGGGTCAACCCATTATTGTACATCAGCATACTAATACTATCAAAAAAGATACAGTAAGTCAAAGGATACCATTTATACCATATACATTTAGTCAGTACCATCTACAGCCAAATGGGTTACATAAGCCTTATTAAATTATGTTGTAGTTTAACATCCATATATAATAAATTGATGCTCTCCATGCAGAATTATCCATACAGTGAATTCTACTGCAAGTTAAACATTTTCCTATTTGACAAATCAGCTGTACTACAATATATTTCTGTATATAATATGACCCCTCTCATGTTCTTTTGTGGATTTCACAGACCTTTCTGATTGACAGCTTCTAACTCCTTGTCCCCAAGTGTATTTAAGATCGGGACCAATTCTTTTTCAGAGACGTGTCAGAATATAAACGCCTCGTGTTTGAGCAATAAATGCACAACAACGCTATTCAATAGCATACCCAAACAGGACAGACAGATGGCCTTAATAGGTTATAAGCAAGAAAGAGACAAATACAGAACAAATAATCTGAGGCATCACTGAACTCTTTGTATTACAGATAAGCACTAATACCACCAGCATGGAAATGCAGATGAATTAAAATGGGATAATATACAGGTAATTAGCACTCTGATGATCACGTTCATTGTCATTGTTAATTACAAAATACTTGTCACAGTTAATTTGACTATCATTTTTTACATCATTAGTATGAACAAAATGAAGATTAGAACCACTGAAAGCTAAGTGGCATTGGTTGCATTTGGTGAAAGCACAAATATCTCAAAAAAGTTTAGGCATTCCTGGAAACTGGGAAGTATCCTTTGGCACCTTCCCAAAACTAAGGACCAGGTACGACTTTGATATGGCTCTCCTCATTACAGTAGCCATCCCTGCAAACCTTGTTTGGGTTCCTCAAAGATGCACTACTGCATACTGAACAAGTTGTCAGGACGATTCTGTATAACCACATCCAATGAACAGTAAAAGCAGGTGAGAAATGGTTTATTACCTGATGAAAGTGATACATTCAAAAGTTTGTGGAGCAGAATAGCAGTGCCAATATTCAAGAAACCCTCACAAAATGACTTACAAATTGAATAGTAAGTCCGAGTATTGACCAGGTGGAAGAACTGTTAATCCATTGATAAGGTGGTTCAAAGGGAGATACACTGCCCAAACCTAGTTTGGCACAGGTTCTTAAACAGATCTTATACATTTTATGTGAAACAGTCTTGATGTACTCCCACTGGAAGACATGCAGTCCACTGCAACTACATTACCCAAAATCCTGGAGCTCCTCTAAAACTGCACTATACTGAACTGTACCATTTGCCTTCTATTATTCCTGTTAACTTCCACTTCAGCTGTAACCTGCTTAACCCCTTCTATTTGCTGTGATAGATCCCTTGTAGCATTTCTGCCACATTCCATTCTACTGCTAATTTACACCAGTCTGGCCATTGGAGGATGGGCTCCCCCTCTATAGCCAGGTTCCTCTCGAGATTTCTTCCTATTCGGGAATTTTTTCTCGCCACCGTTTGAGGGTTTTCTACCCACTGGGAGTTTTTACCTTATGTACTTGCTATTTGGGGGTTCACGGCTGGTGTTTGCTCTGTTTGCTATTTTTTCTCTGTTTCTTGCCTTGCTACTCTGTAAAGCGTCTTTGTGACAGTTCTCTGTAAAAAGCGCGATACAAATAAATTTGAATTAACCATTCTGGGACCAGGTCCCCACGAGGAAGCCAAGGGTGACAGTGGCAAGGAAAATGTTCCAATTTAAAGAATCACTGATACAGATAAAACCAAGAAGGACCTGGGTGTCAATAATGCTCAGGCATCTAAATGAAGAATGATGCGATAACATTGGACAGTCCAGGTGCAGAACTTATGCTGATACTCATGGTGTCAGCTAGACACGCACAAAGGATACCCAACAGATGTAGTGCTTCACACGGCGGTGAGTGGATCCGGCCTGAAATATGGCGGTATGCACGCCCTGAGAAGTTCACTGGCACATACTGACCCCAAAAAATAAAATAAACTACTTATTCAAAGAAATAGTACTATATGATTAATTTAAGGCAAGGCTGTTCTTAAATATCAAGCAAGCCTAAAAATGTCAACCAGCGTTTCAAGAAATGCCACACCTTAGCAGCCTTGGACACAGCCTCTTTAATAAATAGCTATAAAACAAACAAAGAATATGTTTTCAGACATAACTGCAAGTAAACATCTATAGTAAATTCTTTGAAAATGACTTACTTCTCTGCACTTATTTCGACAGAAACGCGTATTAGAATCAAAGGTTACGCCACGCATCTGGCAGCCATTTTATGACGGCAGGAAAGAATGACTGATGACTGAGTTACAAACAAAATGGTTGCCAGAATATCTGCACACAACCTCGAGGACAGTAAAATAAAAGTAAAAAAACCATTAACAATAGCAGTATCGTAATAACCGCTCCTAAATCTAATATACATACATTAAAACCCTTAACATTTGTACATGTAGTTCTATTAATCAAGAGCTACACTAAAGCTTAGGCTACATTCTCTTGAGTTATATGCCATCCCAGCACTTTTTGGTAATTTGTATTTGTCCTAATACTGTAGCTTATTCTTCTGCCTAGTTGGCTTTGCAGAGGTTAGGTCTGAATAGTGTTCACTGTGTGAACTAAACTGTATTCTTGGCTAGAAGTAGCTGTACAAAATAAGTATTGTATCTTACTGAACCTGTGTTTAGTAGTTGTCTATGACCATGAAATGCACTTTTTGTACATTGCTTTGGATAAAAGCGTCTGCCAAATAAATGTAATGTAATGTGTGATTGTTTCTTTAAGCCTTTGCCTCCCTGCTGTTGGGTACAGACGAGAGAAGACTTAAAAACAAGAGAAATGGAGAGGAACAGAAACAGGCACAGAAAGCTCCACCTCTTTCTGCTAGTCCCCCTCCCCCTCTGTTTCCTATCTCTCGCCAGCGATCCATGCGCCCCCTCCCCCCATCAGCTGACTCGCATGCGGTATGTACTGGGAGACATACAGTGCTGCTATACCACACGCCACCACTACGCAACCTCGCTTAGTGACTCTCTCTCTGACCCTGGCCTGCTATTTTATGCTATACTGCCCAGCTTCAGCGTAACACCCTGTCTTATGTTTACCATGTGCACATTTCCAGCTGACTGCTCTGCCTTTAACTGAAGAGAGGAAAATCATGGTCTAGATCTCTGAGCTTAGTGGACAGTCAATGGTATTTCTGTACTATACTCTAACAGCTACTTCTCAACTGACAAAACCCCACGTCATGTGTAAAAGATTTATTAATGCACATAACTGCTGTGTTAAAGCTGTATGTCTGTAACACAGGGTTTAAACATGGTTGTTCCTATCTGGAATCAATGGTAATGTGAGATTCCCTGCTTATGGGACAGTGCGCCTTCATCCCTGTAAGTAAGTCAATTTTAAGAAGTGGGTATAATGCAATTCACTGGGTATCATGGTACAGGCACTGGCACCAGGACGTCACCATTATATACGGCTCCTGTACCCTGTCAGGCCTCTAATAGAAAGATATCACTAAGATCCTGCTCAAATCCAGCCACAGAGTCAGTGATGAGGGACTGCAGTCTGGTACATTCAGCCTCAGATACACACGCTTAAGCCTCTTTTTTACTGTAGGGCCGAACGGTTACCAGGGGCGCTCCGTGCCGTTCCGAGCTGCTCGGTACTCATGGGAACGGTTACCGTTTCTGTTTCCATCTGTCGGGCTGCTAAAACCAGGACTAGGACATATCTAAGAAAAACTAGTGACGACAGCAAGTGACGCAGTGGATCAGTGCCCAGTCACAAAACTGACGTAAATTTGAAACCAATCAGTGAATACCTACGTCATTAAGCCCGCCCACCCGAACGGTTCTGCTGCACTGAGTACGGTTGTCTAACCGTGCCGAGAAAATCGTGCTGGGCATGGTTTGTAAGTGTTCCGCGCCAAACCGTTTCCAGGTAGAAACACCATTGGAAACCGTTCAGCCCTACAGTGGAAAAGACACTATAGACTGGCAGACCAGAATAAGAGATACGAGAGAACATGGATGAGGCCAGATAGAGTGAGAGGATGTCAGACATAGAGCTGCATATGGCAGTGAGTAGATCTGACCAGAAAGATGGCGGTAAGGTAACAGGTAACAGAGAAGGTAACAGAGATGTACTGACCACAAAAGATATATTACTTTCTGAATGCAAAATTGAATGTAATAAAGACCCCAACACGAAAACGCTGTCAAAGAGCATATGAACACACAGCACGCACCTTCACGACAAATATAGGTAAAAATAAAAACAGCACCAAAATGAAAACATAGTTTCAGATATGGTGACAGACATATATTTAATTACTTTAAATCACTTACCCCTTTCCTCTGATAGATGTATGTGATAACGTTTACTCCAGGGAACTGGCAGCCATTTTGAAAAGGCAGAAAGCGACACTGACAACTGACTTAAAAACTGACAACTGACTTAAAAACAAATGGTCACCAAAACAAATTAAAAACAAAATCAAAGGGAAAACTATATTTAAAAAAAAACCAACTAAATTATCTTTCACAGTCGTAGTATTGTACCAGGACTTCTAAAGCGATTGTGAAAATGTTTTTTGCATATTCACTTAATTACATATAAAAAGCAATGCGCACAGCCTATATAGCACAGCCTGTGCTTTTTCTTCAGATTTAACTGAGTGTAAACACCTGAGTACCTCTGCCTTTGTGAGAGTGAGAGAGGAAAGAGTGAAGACCTTTAATAAAGACGGAAACAGAGTGGGAGGGAAAAACCTGACGTCAATACACTTTTAAGGCTCCTCCTAGTTCTGCTATTCCTCCCCCTCTCTCCCTCCCCCCTCTTGCTCGCTCACATGCGCTGCTGCTCCCCCCTCCCCCCCCCAGCTGCCCGGCAGGCGGTAAGTAAAAGGAGACAACCAGGGTTGCTATACCACACGCCACCACTACGCAACCTTGTCTAGTTACAGCACCTGCTATAATGCTCGTCAGAGCACAGCTACATCCTTGCCTTATAAGTGTGAATTTTAATGTCTGCATATTTTCTGCTGCGCATGTGTCTCCAGTTAAGACAGGAAAGAGTCTCTGTCTGTATCACAGAGAAAAGAGGCCTACGCGAATACCGCGACCACGCCTGTCTGTATCACAGACAGGCGCCATGAATACCGCGATCACGCCTGTCTGTATCACAGAGAGGCCATTCACACCTGTCTGTATTACAGAGAGGGCCTACATGAATACTGCATTCACACAACCATTTCCTGTTCAGAAGCAATGGTTTGGAGCAGCTTTAAGGTTTTTTTTTTTTTTTTTTAAATCCGTGAAAATTATCTTAATTCCTAATTCCTGAATGTCATTAAATGCAGAAGACACGTTAGATTAAAGGCATTTGCTCATAATTACTCATTTTGTGAGTAATGGTTAATTTGTGCTTCTGCTCACCACCATAAATGTGAGATTCAGTGAGTATGTCCCTTGCTGAAAAAATATGAAATTTTGTAGCACATTCCTTTTTGAGCAGTGTTCATATTCTTAGTAATGCTAAGAGGTTTATAACCTAGGTATTCAAACTTGGTCCTTGGGACCCTCTGTTTATGTTGGTTTTTGTTCCAACTACAAATCAACCACAATTGCAATTCCAGAATTTTAAAAAGCTGTTAATTTTTCTTAATTAGGTGCTCTTCATGTTTAGAGGGATTATTTACCTTACTCTTAAGCCACATTATGTCAGAAATAGCTGTGCCAGAAAATTATGTCAGAAATGTCATGAAGAATAGAAAATCCCATGTTCCCATTCTGCTTATTGTGCTATATTGCAAACAACTGAATAAAAAGAGGCTACAAAATTATTTAACGGATCAAGTTAAAAACTGACTGACGTAATTGCTGAATGTGCGGTCACATGGCCACTAAACTCAACCATTTGGTAGATAATGAATAATTCAAAGACAGAGTAAAGGATAACCAGCCAAACCTGCACCATGTTAATAAGTTTAAGGGGAAAATAAAAAAATAAATATGATATGACACACATTCAGCTTATATAGCCTCTTTTTTATCAAGCAGATGACTCCTGATTCTCAGGTGTTTGGAAACATCCAATAATCATCCAATGTAGCAGGGTGGCTGGCAGTCGACCAGATTCTATTGTCTCAAGAAAAAACTAAAAAAATCAAGAATCATGAACCCTGAGCAGGCACCTGAGAGCCAGTCAGGTGGACAGTAACAGATGAAACTCTGAGAAGTAGCTGAAGCACCTGGATCAGTAAGAAAGAGGTTCTGGGAAGGGTTGTAAGTCCAGCTCTCGGCTGTAGATAAAGTACAGGCCTAATAATTCCAGCATTAATATTAGTGTTAATATCATTCTTCTCATGTAGATTTGATGGCAGGCCCATGGGACTGAATGATCAGGTGTAACGTGCCGCACGCTGTGATGAACGACCAGTCCACGAGTCTTCAGTAGACATCTTCATGTACTTCACCCTAATGAATAATATCCACAAGTCAGGCTGTTTTTGGGCAAAGGTCCAATCAGGCAGCTTTACCTTATGTGCCACTTGACGGGAAAGTGCAGATTACAACGTGCCAACAGCGACCTGATAGCCATCAATTCGCAGGTCTGGAAAGTTAGCGCTATGTCATTAGCATTTTAACAGGACTGAAGACGGCCCACATCACTTAAAACCGAATTCAACTGGGTGACTTGTGACTTTGCTAACTCATTCTGAGTTTGTGTGAGACTAAAGCAGGCAGTATACTTGATAATAAGGCAAACTCGGCCAAAAAACGGAACCACATCTGAACACGGAGCTGTATATGAACAAGTGTATACTCACTGCAGCTTCAAATCGTTCGTTTAGTGATACTCCATGCCAGTGGGGGGTGCACATTCAGATTCTGTGGTTCTGATAACCACAGAAAACACAGAAATACGTTTGCCACACCAAACACAGAAAACATCAATGTGTGTGGTAAAGGAGCATAATTTATTACAGATATAGCTATATCGTTATTACTACTCAGCTAAAGAATTCAAAGATCCTGATGTATGTATCAACTAACGCAGCCACCCATGTGATAATTTAGACCAATTGTAAGCAATCTCCTCATTTACGCTGGTGTGCCGAAGTCAGTACAGAGTTTTGTTTTCTCCCAAAACGCATCATTTTACATCATTTAGTTCATATGAACTAGCCGAAGCTCATTTCCACAGCAAGTATTCTCCCAACTTAAGGAATGGAACATCCCCAGTAGAGAAATGGCTTCTGGTTCTTCCTGTTAAGGCACTGTCCTAGTGCATGGAGGGGCCCTATAGTTTGATCTAGTGGATAGATAGCCATATAGGCACTGATCTAGTGGATAGATGTGCCCTATGGTGTGTTATCTGCTAAGGCTCTGTTCTAGTACATTGAGGAGTCCAATGGCCTGGTATCGAATCAAGACCATGGCATGCCAGTGCCAACTATGGCCGGCAGCCCCACAAGGTAACACACAATTGGCTCGAGCACAATTGGGAGCATTTGTTTGTCTGTCTTGATAAAGTAATGAGGATATATACAACTGGACAATCCACTTTGGGAAGAAAATGAAGAAACAGAAAAAATGCAAAAAAGAAACTGCTTCTGGGGAACTCTTCCTTGGTTTTCTTAAGGTAAGGTTAAATAAGAGCACAAGCAGTAAGGATGGACATTCAGAAGAACAATACAGACATCCCTTTTGATCATTTGATCCTGCCCATTTAACTCCTTGACACTGGAAACAGATGAGGACAGCGACCAGTCCAGGTGTTCTACTTGAGTTTGGAATGTACCGTTATCACAGCAGAACAGGACAAGGTAAATTTCAGTCCAGGCAACTCATATTTAGATTAAATATATTAATGAATATGCTAAGTAATTATTATAATTTTGCGCTGAATGGATCTGCTTTGAGTACATCCGTGAATGCACCATCATGTATTAACCTATCCAACAGGGATCACAATACATAACTGAATACCCTACAGGGATCCCCTACTAAACTGAAAAAATACCAAACCCCCCCAGTACCTATAGTACAAGCAGATCCAAACAACAGGTGGAAGCTGGGGTGGTAGTGGGTGAGCACAATTCTGTGATCTGCAGCAATTGTAACATGCAAAAAACAGAACAGGCAATGAACAGAGGTCTGACTGTCAGTTTAAAAAAGGCACTCTATTAGTGATAAGAGCATGTGATAGGTTGACTATGAGAACATATAACAATGTGTGTATGTGACTGTTTGAGTATGAGAACATTCAGTGATGTGCGTATGTGATTGGTTGAGTATGAGAACATGTGGTTGCTGAGGCTGACCAATGGTCGGCTGCAGCAATAGTTTCCTGACTGAACTTGCTCTGCGCATTTCATGCACGTCACTGATATGTGAGGGACATCTACCGACCAGCCAGCAGATGGATATGTATGATTATGCCATAATGATTAGGAATTGCCACGGATACAGGAAGATATGGAGCAGGACTATGGAATTCCCCTTGTCTGAATCTGGTTCCGCGGTACAGAGATCAACACCGGGCCAGGAGCCAATCAAAACAGTATTATTCCATGAGAAGTGCTAAGAAAGTAACCACCTGTCAGGTTAACTGTACTCAGGTTCCCTCTTCATAAACCACAAAATCCCATACTGTAAGAGGAGTTTTTTTCATCACAGGAAGATTTTGGGCAGATGGTACCTCTGAATGGGCCTATATCCTTGTTATGTGACATGTACATCTACTACCAAAAGAGAAAGGGATTGTTCAGCATTGGTTAGCATAAGGTTTATGGCTGAAATGCGATACAGTTGGCACAGATAATAGTGACGGCAGGATTTCTGCAGATCCTATATTTAAGCAATAGAAACAAATAAAGTCACATATATATATATTTGAGTGCATATATAAAAGTGTGGGAGGAGACATACATCAGTGAACTACAAAATGAAAACAGTGTTCAAGTGAGAATATCTTACCTTCCTCACTGTCAGCAATGAGCGATGGTCAGTAATGATTTCTTCTGAAACAAATGGATACGTATCTTTATTACGTATCCAGTCTGCCTATCACCATCCTTAGCATGCATTAGTTTGCACAAGAATTTTGGAATTCATTCAACAGGAGAGGACTCCACACAACATAGCAGGTGGGCATGGGAATTCAACTCTGGACAGAAATTCTTCTAGTCTAGTTGTTGCACTCTGTTCTCTTTCCTGTCCTTTAAAAAAGGGAAATGACTTCTTGTCAACAGAAATTACTTATAAAAAGCCATTTGGAACCAGAACACTGTAAAACCCCAAAACATAATAACTAGATTTATGACAGGACTGTGTGTAATGTTTACACACAACCTTATCTTCAGAAAAATGAAAAATCTTTGACTCAACAAGTATTTGGACAATTTATGTGTAAATAACTCCAAACCATTGGACTACCCTACTTAATGACATTATAGGATACACTGTAAAAAAAAATGAAAATTTTGGTTCTCCCAGATAGTTACTAGCTCCAATAGCACTTTTAAGGATTACGAATTATAAGCTCCAGTGACAAGCCTTTATGTTGGCACCGTAAATAAGTTATAGTAAATCATATTGTGCTATTCAGCAAACAAAATATTTGTAGTTTTGTGAACTACATTTTATTACTCCAAATACAAAACTAAGTATTTTACACTGTGTAGTGTAATTCACAACTAGCTGCCTAGCTAATTTTAGCTATCTAGTGTAATTCACAACGGTTAGCTAGCTAGATAAGTCTTCTTAGCTACCTTTATCACTAAGGATATCTACAAGGCTACTAAGTTAACTAACGTACCAGTAACTTGTACATGCGCACGCTAAACTATGTGCCGAAGTACACAATTGTGATAGCGTTGTATTCAATAAGGAGTCGAACATTGCAAATGCACCAGAACTGTGCTTTTTTCAAGCTTTTTAAAATACTAATTCAATGATGCTGCGAAACTAACAAAAAAGTCCTATTTCAAGCTTATATCCTATAGAGGTGAACTGAACAGCGCTGTTGCTTGACAGCAAGAAGGTACTGGGATAAAATCTTGACTAGTGCCAACATAAAAGGCTTGTCACCAGATCTTATAATTTGTAATCCACAGAACCTTGAACCCTGAAAGGTGAGCAAAAGTTAAAAGTGCTATTGGAAAGTTACTTGAAAATATTTAGCTGGGAGAACCAAAAATGTTTTTACATCATCTAACTGAAGACCCACAATGAATACAGTGCTTATTTAACGTTTCAAATGAATTCTAATGAAATGTTCTCCAAGGTTTATGAAATTAGATCTGGGCAGATCTAAGAACACAGCGACACAAAGAAATTAGCTGGTTATGGGTCTTTCAAAAAAAAAAAAAAAAAACTTACATTTTTGGTGTTATTGTTATTTTTCCCTGACATATTCCATATAAAATGTAGCCTATAAACACCTAATTTCACAAAAAATATTGTTTTATATTTTAAAAGACCATTTATATTTAGGAAAAGATCCACCCTCAAAATATTTTATGAGGTTAAAAGATTTGAATATTTCTGCTTAAAAGACCATATATATATATATATATATATATATATATATATATATATATATATATATATATATATATATGTAACATATCTAAAGTTTTAACTGTTGGTTTTCTTTTTTGACGTAAATCAGCTAACTTAGGGTGTGACAGACAATCCCTCAGATAAACATAGGCCTACATATACTCTTAAGTCTGACTTAATAGAGTTACATATGTAGGTATGCCTCAAAATGTTCTTCAATTAAATGTAACAACCTAAGCACAAATGAGTTTCACTCATTCCTAGCCAGCTAGCTAGCTTGTTAGCAACTGCATTAATGGTTTACTTAAACCTGTTATTCTTTATATCATAGTTACAGAATTACTTACAATTTGGTTCTTGGTGCCTTTTTTCTTTTTTGGTTCTTGTTGTTTCTAGTTAGCTTCGACTTTTTAACAGTTATTTACTTAAAACAGTTAACATAGGCTACTACTCCATGAGCAACCTTCTGTTTCTAGGCATAGCCCAATTATATTCACGTGTGACTGCGCAAAGTCTTCGCGCCCCTTTCCCGCCAGAAATACGAGTCACAATTGAGCTTGCGCAAAAGTAAATTGCGTTCCCGCTTACCCGTCCATCAAGTCTTACAGCCATACTGACTAAACTAATAGGACAACACAAGATTTAAAAAAGTAAAGGTAAGTAGGCTGTGATCTCTCGGGGAAGCCACAGACTTCATAATGACAGATGTTTTATATTGCCTGATTTCATTTAAAACTTGTGCTTGGCTCTCATTTCAGTCATAGCACAGACTACGACCTGCTGTATTATTGTACGTTTTTTTTTATTAGCCTACTTGTTAATTGTTCTTATGGCTATGATAATTATTGTTGGGCCGAGAAATAGCTATACCACATATATAGCCTATGAAAAGTATAAACTAATTTTAAACAACCAGAGAGTAAAATGAAAAACAATTAATGGGTGATCAGCAAGTACGGTTTGGCAGACAAAGTATGTGCATTAAAGTCAACACATGTAGCCTACCACACAATGGGTAATTTTTTAATATGACCATATCTGCTTCTGGTATGATACTTCAACTTCAAGAAAGAAAAGTGGCAGAAGTTATATTCACACATGGCTAAATTGCAGCTGAGTAGCCTATTCGAAATCCAGTCCAGGTTTTCCTTCCATCGCTGCCAACATCGGAGGATCCTGTTCAAACTGGTTCTAACCAGACTGAGCAGATAAAATGCGGACCGTGTGGAAAACATTATTTAGGACTGAAGTTATTTATTGAATACATTCGTTAACGTTTATCACGTTTCTTGGCATAAATTATGTTTCATATCAAGATAAAAAGTAAATAAAAAACACCCATTTAAAATTACGATAAACACTTTTAATACTTAAAACATTTACTAAACACACTGTAATGTATTGATAGTAAAGAGCCTTTTTAATTGTTTTGTGACATTAACCTTCGGGTGACGGTTGACGAGCAACGATGGTCTTGAAAAGAGTGAGGCGAACAAACGGTGTAGCCTACGTTTCACAGATATCGACTGACACCTGGACAGCGTTCCTCTCCCACTAGCACCATCGTGTGGTCACAGCCGTGAACAGACATAATGAATTGCTGTAATATTATGTCGCCCTCTGTCGAGTGAACTTGCAGTTAGCGTTGCCTACTTTAGGAGTATAGGAACCGTTTGAAGAAATACCACGGTTGTGTGTTCCGATGTGATATAGCCTGCATCTGTGACCCTTTAACAAAAAAACATCCACAAAACGTAAACGTGTGAACTATAAATTCTACCCATTCGAAGGTTTATAGCCTATTCATATTGATGTCCAACTGTTTTTTTTCTTTTACATGTTAACACTGTAATCAAAAGCCAACAGATGGATCACAAACAAATAGAAAATGCTAACCTTAAGCTTATTATTAGTCTGTCATCATGGTATCTTATATGGTATATTTTATGCTGTGTCTACGCACACGTCTACACACACGCTGCATATATAACCATATGTTGCCTAGGTGTTGTTAAATACGGCGTCCAGATCGACAACCATTTGGATCTCCGTTTTAAAATGACGACAGATCTAGTAATTCTATATCTATGAGCGGCCTGCCGACAATCTCGTGTTTTGACTTGTTTGCCTCACGGTCGAGGACGAACTGGAGGTTAAAGATGGCGGCGTTGACATCGCCGCTACGTGTGTGCCGCGGTATACTGAAGGAGATTCGGGCACTAAAGGGACCCGAATACAAACAAACATTGGCATATAATTATGTTTTGGATCAATTCCGTAAAAATCAGGTAAGAAAAAAGGTAAGAGACATCGTTGAATGTGCTTAGTCTAGGTAACAAGCTAAACACGCAAGCGCTCTCTGACCAGCGTTAGTCTAGCTTGCTTGTTTAAACTAGCTTATAGTCGACTATATAGTTTTTTATAACTGACGAGTTGGTTAACTCAGGCAAATACGATTTTCAGGACAGAGAATGCACAGTTTAAGTTGTGAATAAACGTGATACAACTCCCCTGATTTGCTAGAAATGCGAGTAGATCGTACTTTCGTCTTTAATGCCTTGTCTTCGTTCTCTCACGAAACGTTCTCTAGGTTGCAACAACTGTCAAAAGCTACCGAGATCACTGCTTGGCTGATTTCAAATAACAAGTTGTCGTCATGTGCTGACGAAAGAAGACATAATCATGACGTTACGCCGTGAAACAGTTGCGAAAACGTATTGGCGCACATTAAATGTGATTACTGTGTCATGATCAGGGTCTATCTTGCAACGTCTTTTCCCAAAGTTGACCGTTTTTAATGCCGTCTGGTTTCAGTTTGCAAACACGAAATTGTTAGTAATTCTATTGAAAAGGGTAGCTGAACAAAGCAGTCCTGCTTAATAGTCAGTGTTTTCACAATCGACTTGAAACAAAAACAGTCTTCATAAGCAGTTGCTGTCAGGGTTGTGTTTTCACATATTGGTACCACAATCAAAAGTAGTCAGCAGTAAAATTCCAATAAAATGAATGGATTTTTGCAGCCCTGGCAATATGACAGTTGAAGAAAATTCAAATCTTGGCATTTCCAAGTGTAAAGTAATAGGCTAGCAACACAAAAAATGTCGCTGGGGATATATCAAAAACGAATAAGTAAAAAGATTGTTTTGTTTCATGTGAAGAAAAGTGAATCTGCACAGAATTAAGGAAACTGTGGATTCCATGTACACAAAGCACAGCATGCTACACTCAGAAAGGGATTTTCTGAAATTTGCTGCTGCAAAAGTGCGTTCTAGTGGCTCTTCAGGTACAGATGGCTGACAAATTAAGGGAAAAATCAACATGAAGTGTCCTAGTAAAGTGTTGGGCCACTATGAGCCTCCAGAACAGCTTCAGTGTGCCTTGGCATAGATGTCTCTGGAACACTACTGGACAGATGGAACACCATTCTTCTGAAAGATATTCCCTCATGTGTTGTTTTGATGGTGGTGGTGGAGAGGACTGTCTAACACATCGGTCCAAAATCTCTCATAGGTCTTCAGTTGGGTTAAGATCTGGTGACTGCAAAGGCCATAGCACGATTCACGTAATTTTCATTCTCATTAAACCATTCAGTGACCCCTCGTGCCCTGTGGATGGGGGCATTGTCATCCTGGAAGAGACCACTCCCATCGGGATAGAAGTGTTTCATCGTGATCGCTCGGAATAACTTTGTATTTTCTTTAGTGACCATTCCCTCTAAGGGGACAAGTGGACCCAAACCATGCCAGGAAAATGCCCCCCGCAGCATAACAGGGCTTGGTGCATGCCACACATGCACTCGTCCACTTGCCGAGAATATGTTGAAGGATGACTCGTCTGATCATATCACTTTTATCTCTGTAGACCAGTGCCTATGGTTTTTGCACTACTGAACTCTCAAATGTGCATTCACCTTTGTAATGAGGGGTTTATGCATTGCAACCAAACTATAATATCCCTCTCTTTATTTGTCAACAGACTGTTCTTGCTGACAGTCTGATCACGTCCTGCACTGACATTCTCAGTCACCTGAGGAAGAGTTGCTCTTCTGTGTTTCTTTACAAATCACACTAATGCACAAGCATCACAGTCATTGAATGTAGGCTTTAAATCACAATTTCCAACCCTATTAACTGATGTCTTTTCTATAGATCTAAATGCAGATTTAGTCACTTTTCCTATTGAAACACTAGCCAGTTGAGTAGTCTTTGTGACTGAAGCTCCTGCCACCCATGCCCCAATAATGAAGTGTCTTTCAAAGTCACTTAGATCTTTTCCTCTTGACACCTTGATGTAATGTAATGATCCAAAATCGAGGTCAACTGGGCCTAATCAGCATTTCTATACATGCCACAGAGCATGATATGATGTTTAATTGCTTAATTGTTTAATGCAGTACACCTGTATGGATGCATGTGCATTATGTTTCTGCACTCATTTATTCAGGTTTTTCCTTTAATTTGTCATCCGTCTGTACCTACAGGCAGGCACAAAGAGAATGCCCAAACAGTGCTGTCCACTCTCCAGCAGAGTCCTGTGTGGGCATTAGGATTCTGCCTCATAGACAAACGTATCAGAGGTGTTCACACTGCTACACTGATGGGTCCAAGCAGGAGAAAAGGGAATAGCACGTTGTTGCAATCACTTTCATATGATTTCCTGTGAGAGTGCAGCGCAAGTGTTCGAGAACACAGCCTCTCCTTTCACTTCACTCAGAGAAATGGGTTTGATATAAGTGGCAGTTTGTTGCATCTTTCCTTCCACTACTGCCGCGTGACGTGGAAGTGAAGTGGAGGGACACATGCGGAAACGAGCGCATTCTCTCACAAGGTTTCTCATCATATTGCAGCAGAGCATCGCTGGGATGCATCCACGTGGACGCATTCTTTGCGTCGTAGTCTTATTTGTCTGTCGCAAATTCAGCAGGAAGGGTCATCGGTGTGTGAATCAGTGCACTCGCGCAGTACTGTAGCCTCCTCAGGGCACATCGGTCTCTGAATCGGTGCACTCAGTACTGCAGGAATATCCAAAATAGTATCAGGCTTCATCTTTTTCCATGATCTCAATAGTACCTCCTAAGTTCACAGCTATTATCTTCTATATGACCCAGTGTCATAAATATATGCTTGGTTCAAAACATTCAAAACGGCAAACTGAAAAAACTAGAATAGGTTCTGGCCCATGTGTGATTGGCTCTGAAGTCATCCACTCTCCTGCTGTGACCTTTGACCTCAGACACTGCAGTCCAGAACAGCATTCTCACACATTGTAGTTGTGGGCGTGGCTATCGTGTTTGTTTCCTTGATCTCTCTCTTTGTGGTTATGTAAGCTGTGCTGGGTGCTGGTGTTTAAACCCTCCCACCTGTCATCTCTCTCTTATCAAGGTGAGCAGTGAGAGGTATTGCCGCGCCCAGGAAGAGGCCCTCCACGACTCCCAGTCCTACTTGTGCCTGCTGACCTCCACCCGGCTCAACCTCGCCCTCCACAAACTGTACCACGGCAAAGGGGAGCGTGGGCTGGAGGAGGCGGCAGGAATGGTGGGGCTCAGGCTGCCCAAGCAGCCGGGAGGGAAGGGATGGGAGAAATGACCCGTAGAAAGACACACCGACCCAACAGAACCCCAGCAGAACCACCACAGACGTTCCACTTACCCGAGAGAGGATCGCAAAACGACTGGACTGACAACCTAGATAGCACAAATAGATGTGTTTGGGGGTGGGGGTGGGGGGGGGGTGGAGAACGCCAGGAGGATGTTTTTTTGTTTTTTGAGATGAGAAAAACTGAAGAACAAACATGGCCCTGAGAGAAAGGGAGAGGGCATAGACTGATACAGAGGAAAAGATAAACAGACAGGCAGACGGATAGACTGAGTGGAACATCCTACAGCAAAGGAAGATGTTCCCTTTAATCAATCAGTGAGTCAGTCTCTAAATACGACCAGCCCACCCTCTCCTTTAGTTTCGCTGTTTCTACATCTGTACAACTGGAAAAGTTATACTGTGAAAATAAAGAGATGTTTGTAAATATGCATATAAATCTGTGACTTTAAATTGAGCTATTTTTCTGTTAGTTCCACTTTGGTTCTCGGTCAGTGGCCTGTTCTATCAGATTTCCTGTCTTTTGACCATGCACATACTGCTTAGTTTGCATGTGCATCGTTCAATATTTGACCTTGAATGGGGTGAGCCACGATTTTTCCTGGCTCCTTTGGGGAAAAATGAAGATGGAATATTTGTGTGCTGCCATCATCATCGTTGAACGGTAGCTCGGACAAGGGATGTGTGATTCTGACACATTTGTTCACTATTACCATTCTTGTGTGAGGCAGGTACACCACTAAGTGAAGACCACATTAATGAGATCCTATTAGGAGCCTAAATACGGGTAAACCCACTACAATACCATTTTTATTTGGTATTTATGGAACAGAAGCGGCCTGTTTAGACAGTCTACCTGCAATGAATAAAGACTTTGTTTGCTACAATTCCCCTTCCTTTTGCCTGCAAAATGATTTGTCAGAATACCCAGACAGTGGAAAGATTTAGCCACATACGCTTTCTGAGCTCATAAGAGGGCCACTGAGATTGCAGTGTGTGCTGCTGGAAGGGCAGTGCTGCCCGCGACGCAGGTTCTGAGCTGTAGACCTGCCTCAGGAGACCAATCAGTGCAACCGTGACCTTTCTGTTCGCTTGAACATATCTGCCTGTTCTCCTCTGACCTTTCTCATTAGCAAGGTATTTTTGCCCTCAGAACTGCTACTCACTGGATGTTTTTTGTTAATCACTACATTCTATAAATTCTAGAGACGTTAAATTCTATAGCCGTTTTGGAGAAGCTGGAACCACCACCATTCGTAGCTCATAACCTCTGACCTATTTAGAGTCCAGAAGGATATGTTGTCACACAACCCAGGTCATAAAGCCTATGACATCATGATTACATTATTACAGCCTTCAGTAAATGCCTCATCAGAAATATGGCCGAGCAGAGAATCCAAATTAGGTAAAATAGGATATAAGTCCTCTTGATACAACATACAGAACATCCTGTCGTATCTAATGTAAGCAGCAATACCCTGCCATCCTGCAGTATCTAATGTAAAAAGCAATAACCTGCCATCCTGTATTATCTAATGTAAACAGCAATACCTTGTAGTATCAAATTTAAAAAGCAATACCCTGCCATCCTATAGTATCTAATGTAAACAGAAACACCCGCCATCCCATAGTATCTAATGTAAACAGGAATAGCCCGCCGATCCTATAGTATCTAATGTAAACAGAAACACCCTGCCATCCCATAGTATCAAATTTAAAAAGCAATACCCTGCCATCCTATAGTATGTAATGTAAACAGCAATACTCTGTAGTATCTAATGTAAACAGCAATACCCTGCCATCCCATAGTATCTAATATAAACAGCAATACCCTGCCATCCTATAGTATGTAATGTAAACAGCAATACCCTGCCATCCTATAGTATGTAAACAGCAATACTCTGTAGTATCTCATGTAAACAGCAATACCCTGCCATCCTATAGTATGTAATGTAAACAGCAATACCCTGCCATCCTATAGTATGTAAACAGCAATACCCTGCCATCCTATAGTATATAAGTAAACAGCAATACCCTGCCATCCTGTAGTATCTAACATCCCACAGTGCAGTGTACGGCATTACAGAACCTGAAAGTAATATTCCATTACAGTGCAAAACATTTCATGTTTGATCACATGGTGTGCACAGTAAAATCTAAATAGATCAGCCATTTTAAAATCCTGTGATAAGTCAAAAGTTAAAATCTATAAAGTTCCTTTATGACATGCATTTGCAAAATAAAGCAATGATATGCAATCAGAAAGTTGCTCAGTGCAATCCTTAAAATTGAACATAAAATTATAATTATTTTGTCACTCGTGACTCTGTTCCCTTGGAAACTAGGAGAAATTACCTCACTGCTGGATGTTCTATTTACGTTGATCATTATCATGGATCTAATTCATTTGAACCACTGCTGATGCAGATGATTTGTTATCATAACAATAAAGACTTTACTGAGAGAGAGGTTCATTCACTGAACAATCTAAAAAGTCAATTAATTTCATTAAAAGGTAAAAATACAATATAATCATCAACCACACAAAACACTGTCACAGTTCATCGGAACGGTATATACAGGCAACAGACAACAACCCTCTTTGTTAATCACATAACCTGCACCCCAACAGACCATGTCCTACAGACATTTCCATATTTCCATGATGTTAATCTGTTTATAGTAGATTCTTTCCAGCCCTTTGACACACAGACACAGCTCCTCTCAGTATGGTGACTATTTCATCTTAACCCCTGAGCCTGAATCCTGTCCCTCCTCAGGATGCGTATCCAGGTTGGTTTGGCTCATCAGAAATCAGGACCCATCCTAGCACAGTGAAGGAAGACATTTTGGTCTGTTTCAAGTAATAAAACCCTTACTTTACAGTGAGAGAGGACCTTCAAACCCACACAAAATGTACATCTTTAAATGACCCTGCATATAAAAACTTTACAACACTTCAAATGTTTTTTTTTTGCTGTTATATAATCTTGACCTCAGACACTCTTTTTCTAACGTGGTGATTCCTGCAATTTGATTGGTTCTTGCATGTTTTGCCCAGCATGCAATGCAGTAAATGATTTCAGACATCTCACATGATTGCGATGGAAGCAAGGACTTCCTTAGATGTGCATGTTGGAGAGGGCAAAAACTAAAATTCTTAAAGTATAAATATATAATATTATGGACATTAGTGTCATTTCTTTTACACACCAACATTTACAATGGAATATTATACTGCATGCATTGTGTGTGTGTGTTCAGTCACAGAACAGGAGTGTGATGTGTGTGTTCAGTTAGTACAGGAGTGTGGTGTGTGTGTTCAGTCACAGTGTAGGAGTGTGATGTATGGGTTCAGTACTCACACTGGGCACATTCACTTAGGGCCAGGGGCGCCGCCAGTGATTTTGGGCCCCATGAAACGGTCTCACATTGGGCCCCACCACCTTTGAATTAAGTAATCCTAACACAGGGAATCCTAACACAGGGCATCCTAACACAGGGCATGCTTACACAGTTATGTTCATCTGCCCCACTACGCTATGATATCAGATTGGATTTTAGTTGATTTGAGTTACATTTGACTTGAACGGTTTCCTTTATAAATTTTTTTTTAAAAAGCTGCAGGGACATGTCGCTGGGATCTCTCTCTCTCTCTCTTTCTATTCATCTGCATCTTTCTCAGTAAGAGGGACATCTTTTTCCTTCTAGGAACTGTCTGTGCCTTCAACTCATCTTCACCCCAACTCCCTCCTATCTCAGCATATATCAGCTCAAATAAACATGCATTTTGCTGATATCATTGTGTGCATGCACGTGCGTGCATTTGTATAGGGTGGGGGGTGGGCTGTAGCTGGGTATTTGTGCAACCCCTCTGCTTTTCTCCACACCCCTCATCTCTCACTCCTTTTCACTGAGCAATCATATAACCCCAGTGGAAAATGTGTAGTGACCCCTCCTTCCCTTGCTACACCATGGTGACTAACCTTGCCTTCAGGATGAGTTTAAACAGATTGACCCTCGAGCTACACAACGCAGTGTGACACACTGAGTAAAACACATGGACAAACATACACACGCACAACATGTGCACGTGTGTGCGTGTGTATGTGTTAATGGGGTTGAATGTGTAGGGATTGAATGTTGGGGTTGAAACAACCTAAATGGAACAGTGAATAAAATAACACAAAGTTAAATAAAACATTATAAACAGACTCTATACCATGTAGCCAATGAAGCCATATGAAAGACTTTGATTAAATGAAACAGTTGTGTAGCTATTGGAGAACAACAGGGACTTAAAACACGTGGATGTAATAAACGGAAAAATAAAGAGTGAAGGACAGAAAGGAGGAGGGAGGAGAGACGGAGAGTTATTTTCGTTGCAGCTATTCCACAACTCGACAAGAGCGCACTGAGATAAAAACAAGAGCAGGAGATTCGGAGAAGATAATCTATTTCAAATGTGATTGATACAGAGAAAGAGAGACGCCGATTAAGAGAGCGAAGGAATAGTGGTACTAATAATTCCAGCACTGGAATTAGCTTGAGGAATACTTAGTAGCCTATTATTTATTTTTTCAACTGCGCCTCTAAGAGAGGCTAAAAGAAAGAGTAGGGAGACAGACAGGAGAAAACAGACGCTTCCTAAACTAAGTATTTTTAGTCCAAGGAAAATACAATTAAAGCCAAGACTGAGAGATAACAGTTTATGTTAAAGACCGTGAGGAGAGAAACGAAGTGACAAGAAACGAAGGGAGAGAGAGTTAAATATAGAATAACCGTTAATAGAAAGGAAGGCTCACACTACGCGATTTGAATAAAGGAGAGATGTTCGGCATGATCAAGAATTCGCTGTTCGGGGGCACCGAGGTGACAGAGTACAAACTGCTAAGCAGCGAAACCAAGGTAGGCTATGAAACACCTGTCATTCTTCATTCGCGTGCGCTCAGATATGTCACGGTCTATTTGACTTTTACACGAGTAGGTTATTGTCCAATATATCCTAGGCATATGTCTTTACAACCTGTTCAAGCTTCGGTTTTGGTCAGGTAGCCTAGGTTTACCCACCTTTCAAACCTTAGTTAACAGAAATCCAAACCACCACCCACTACGGGAGTAAGTATTTATTTTAAATGGTTTGCATGTGCCGTTTTGACTTAGGAATTGTCAAATAGGCTAAATATTTACAGCACTTTATTTAGCAAAAAGCTCTCTAATTATTAAATTAATCTGTCATCGAGTTATGACTTCTGCTATATGAAATACTTTAGGTAGTGTTAGCTTTGCCATATGTACCTGCATGAATCCTGTTTTATTGTATTAACTACGATTTTTGTAAATACGAGATTTGCACATTTACAAGAATTGTCTTTTTTTAAACGTATATGCTGCATACAAAAGGAAAGTCCCTGTCAGTGTTGTCCTAATAGCATCACTCTTCCAAATGTGCGCCAAATACGCAATTCAGGGGATGGCATCTCTTCAACTCAAACATGTTTTTCATGAGCTGTAAGCATTCTGTATCGGTGTCTCGAAATGTTTGTGTTTTGCGTTTTCCTTTATTGTCATACAGCCTATAGCAGCGTTAACCTGTTGTACCGTGCTTGTATGCTCAGGCTATATACTGGTGTTGTTCACCGTTACGTCAGTAAACAGGTAACTAAACGTTTAGTTAAAATGAATAAAATAGGTCCAGGTTAATACAAATTTGACTTATGTAATTATCAGGGAACGTTAATTAACTTTACAAGTGGAGCGTGGTTATGGATAAGGCTTTGTCAACCGTGTCAACTTATATTTCACTTACGTCATTGGTTGATAGCTGGAAACAGAAATGATGCTGTCTGTCAAGTGATGTGTGTGTGTGTGTGTGTGTGTGTGTGTGCGTGTGTGTGTGTTTGGGGCCAGGTCAAGAACACCATGCGCAAAGAGGGGGTTTCACAATATAAATAGTTTGCAATCACAGCGGAGTTCCTGTTCTAGTGTTTTGAAATGGAGATGACACCGGGAAACTGTACCACATAACATTTATTTTAAAAATGTATTTCTTTGTAATGACGTCACAGCACAGATAATTAGTGTATGACCTTTCAAGTAAGAGGGAGACATCTTACTCAGGGAGGAGCCTCTTCGACTCACTGAGGCATGTTGGGGAGGGGGGGGGGGGGGGGGGGGGGTGGTCCGACTGCTTATGGGGTATGCAGAGGGCTTGCTATCTCACTGATTATACATACATGACCTGAAGCTAGATCCAACGACCATTTCATATGGTTAATGCTGCTGAATTTCTGCCATTATTTAGGTCAGCCTCATACAGTATATTTTTTCCATTATGTGACATAGGGAATGTGGTTGCAGAACAGATTTCAACATTTTTTCCTTGCTAAATTTGGCCTTTGACACAAGGTAAAGTGGGTCAAATAATCAGTAAATTGGACAGATCATCTAACCAGGGGAAAGAGGGATTGAATGACAGAGAAAAACAGACAAGCTAAAAGATTCATAGAGACAGATGGACAGGTAGGAGGAGACAACTTTGAGTCACAGAAACAGAGATTGGCAGACAGCAGAACTGATAGATCAGAATACATGTACCTATATGCATTAGCCAGTATACAGTATTAATAATTTATTGCTAAACAAATCTCCAAACTTGAAACAGAATACATAGGATCACTGAAATCAGGCAGACACCTGATCCATGCTGAAACAGACAAATTTCTACACTTTAATTAACACTGTCAGCAAGCACAGAAGGACCATCTTTCACATGCATACAGACATACACACGAATGACATGCAACACAGCACGAGCATCATACATGCACATGCACAACAGCTCAGGCACAGCACGCCAGCACGTACATACAGTCAGGCACAGCACCATCACACACACAGCAGCAGCACATTCCTTTCACAGCTCAGCTCAGCACAGCTTCCTTTCACAGCTCAGCTCAGTACAGCACAGCTTCCTTGCATTCATTAATTCATTCATTCAATCTGTCACTCATGCACTAATTCATTAATTCAATTGGTCACTCATGCATTCATTAATTCAATCACTCAATCTGTCGAGCATGCATTCCTTCATCTGTAGGTTGATTACAGGGAAATCTCCCTTCTTGCACAGAAGTGCATAGTGCATGCTGACAGACAGAAAATAAATTAATTGGGTGATAGTAACCTTATTTTCTAAGTTTTGGGATAATATTAAGTGAGAGAAAAAGGTGGGGCCAACAGGAAGCTTGAAGATACATCATGCAGACAGACAATGAGAAACGGCCAGAAACATCAATTACAACAGGGAGCTTCACAAAGGGAGAGAGACCTGAAAGACCGAACATTATTACTATTGTTATTATTCACTGAGAATTGTGAATTTATTTTGGCTATGTAGTATTTGTTTTGTGTTTGAGGTGTCTGTGTTTTAATATTTGTTTTGTAATGACAACTCAGTGTCACGCTAATAAAATCTGAATATGCACAATGGAGAGAGGAGGGAGGGAGACGGCGCTGGAGAGAGAAGTGAGAAGTTAAATATTAAATGACTCGCTAATTTTAGAATGTACACATTAATTATGTCCCATGTCTAACTTGCTTAGACACTGAGTAATTATCTAAAGGAGTCACTAGAATTTCAGCTGTCTTTGAAACGTTGTAATTGCAACTTTGAACAAGACCTAGAGCAAAGCGCACAATTAAACACTGCCCGACTTCGATATTTCAGGTTAATATAGGCGACAGTGACACATGCACAAACAAACCCAAAACTCAGTAAATAATTATACGGTTATGAACTGGTTATCATCTGCTGTACTCTGCTCTGACAGTAAGGCACTGTAATTAAAAGCAGTAAGCCATAACTGCATAAAACTACAGCTTGCACTCTGAGCTGCTCTAATCTGGCCTGCATTCTTATCACAGTTTTCAGCAAAAGCTGAAAGGAAAGCACAAGACTAGCAGAGCAGTACAAATGCCTAGTTTGCGATTATATGGGTCGATTTAGTCATTTTAAGATTGCTTCACTATTGACATGTGGGTCCCAAACCAACAAAAAAACAAAAAAAAATACACATGTGTATCAGTTACATTTACATTTATAATGGTGTCTGTTATTGTATTGCTTTGGTAGCATAAAAATGTATTTTTCCAACCTGTCCACACCATTTTTGTAGAATATCATTGATCACATGCAGAAATTTCAGCAGTGATTCTTAGATTTCATCACCTGAGTGCTGTGACTTTTGAGCCTCAGATCAAGATGCTCCAATCCACAGAATCCCCGATAGACATCCAAAGTAGTCAATTTCTGTTCTACAACATCGTGTATCCATTTAACAACAGCGCATGAATCACCGCAATACAGAATATGCATAGGGCGTGAGTAATTCCAGCCATCCTCTGTACATAACAGCATCGTTATATTCAGCCTGAACGTGTGCACACCACATTAACTGTGCACTGTCTCTAAGAGCAGTGCACCGTGTCTGTTTCCTCACATACGAAGGGAAACATGTCCGCCTCATTAACCTCCTTGGCCTGATTAAACTGCACTGCAGACATGCAGAGAAGAGTCAGTGTGACTCATACTCATCGGCCTTCATCGTTCTGGGTTCCCTCTAACAGCAGGCTAACCGTGCTAACAGCGCTAGCCCTGGAAAATCACATGCAGAAAACAAATACAGTTAATTTAGTTTTTAATTCTATGGGTTACCTCGGTACACGATGGAGCGCAGGGTTTGGGTTACAGTCAGGGCGTTGTTTTAGAGCGCTGGGTTAGTCAGTGTGTTGGGTCAGAGTCCAGAGTGCTGGCTTAATGTCAGTGCATAGTCTGGTCAAGTCTGTCACATGACATCCCCTCTCCTTTTCTTAAGCAGCTACTGCAGTCTTAGCCTTGGTCAGTCGGAAAAAAACCATGCAGATCTTTACATTGCGTCCCTTAGCTACAGTTCCCATTGGTGCATGACTGTTTTTGCCAAATGAAGACATTATTTTACACTCTCCCTCAGGAGGGCATCAATTATGAAGTGCGGCGGTACGACAGCGCACGCTATGCCTCCGTTTGCACCGAGGGGCGGAGTTTTGACCAGGCGGCCAGCGAGAGTGTGAGGAAACTTCTGATGTATACAGGGGGCAGCAACGATCGAGGTGACTGATAAAAACTGGTCAAGCTGCTTCCACAGCTGATCCAAGTGCACACTCCCCTACAGCAGCTGATCCAAGTACACACTTCATTACAGCGGCTGATCCAAGTGCACACTCCCCTACAGCGGCTGATCCAAGTGCACACTCCCCTACAGCGGCTGATCCAAGTTCACACAACCCTACAGAAGGTGCATCCACCTCAGCCAGGGGTGGACAAAGATGTAATCCATCTCTGGATTTGCTGCTAACATCTGCTCTCAATTATTGAATTAGTTCAATCATTTAAATGTTATGACATTTTAGTCCAATTTAATGATGTTACTGAATGACAGCTGATGACATTTCCTTTAGGAAATGTTCTTCTGTGATCTAATCTAGGAGTGAATGAACCACCTTTGGTCTGCACAGCTAATTGGACAAGCCAGGGCCTGATCTTGGAACAGCTAGGTTGCTGACACCTACTTTCGGGGTTTAAGTACACTGTCGCATTATGTCGTTTGCAATGCACAATAAAAATCATAACTGCTATGCAACACGGATGAGCAAATAAAATAATGAAAGCATGAGTGATTATTCAAATATCCTGACTCATCCCTACAAAATGTTTTCTTGCCATGTTTTTTAGCTGTCATGCAGTCAATGAACACCTGTTGCTAGTCATAATTAAACAAGTTATACATGTTTTTCTATCTTAGCTTCTTTTGAAGTTCTTACCTGTATGTAAAACGCTGTTCCATGCATCTCCTTTCCCCCCCTCTCCCAGGAGTGGGGATGGGAATGACAGCACCGGTCGCCATTACGGTCTTCACCAAAGACGACGGGGCGATGTCCCGCCGATTCGTCATCGGCCTTCGCATCCCCTCCAGTTACCAGGACAACCCTCCCACCCCCACCGATGGCTCAGTCAAGATCGAGGACCGGCCGGGCATGACTGTGTACGCTCTGTGAGTGTCACGCCCTCAGTTTGCATCACAAACCCTCGCTTCACGCAGCAAACCCTCACTTCCCGAAAGTTATGGAGCTGTTAACCACGGCATGATTTGCTGCATGTCCCCTGGTCTGACCCGGCCCGATTCCCTGCATGTCCCCTGGTCCAGCTCGGCTCGATTCCCTGCATGTCCCCTGCTC
Organism: Anguilla rostrata; assembly: GCF_018555375.3. NCBI lineage: Eukaryota > Metazoa > Chordata > Actinopteri > Anguilliformes > Anguillidae > Anguilla > Anguilla rostrata. The sequence continues at coordinate 17,972,745 of NC_057949.1, read as the reverse complement.
TGGCCCGGCCCGATTCGCTGCATGTCCCCTGGTCTGGCCCAGCCCCATTCGCTGCATGTCCCCTGGTCCAGTCTGGCCCGATTCACTGCATGTCCCCTGGTCTGGCCCAGCCCCATTCGCTGCATGTCCCCTGGTCCAGTCTGGCCCGATTCACTGCATGTCCCCTGGTCTGGCCCGGCCCGATTCGCTGCATGTCCCCTGGTCTGGCCCAGCCCCATTCGCTGCATGTCCCCTGGTCCAGTCTGGCCCGATTCACTGCATGTCCCCTGGTCTGGCCCAGCCCGATTCGCTGCATGTCCCCTGGCCCCGCCCCGCACAGCCTAGTTTACCTGACATTCTTTGGCTGCTCTGCCTTTCCTCTCGCTCTCTCAGGCAGTTTGGAGGGTTCGCAGGGGAGTACGAGTTCCGAATAGAGGCTTCCCGCCTGACCCGAATCCTGGGCGAGACCGCCCCCTATCAGCGCAAGCGGTACTTCTGCTGCAGCTATGACCCACCAATCAAGCCCTACGGCCGGCGCAACGAGGTGTGGTTCATACAAGAGGAACCGTGAGGAGGAAACGGGGTGCTAGGTGAGGTTGGGGGGGGGGTGAGAGTGAAGGGGATGGGGTATATAGAATTACTGACCTGATGTTGTACATTAACATTACATTGCAAGGGAGGGAGTTGTCACACACACATACACAAGGACAGTCAGACACACACACACACACACACACACACACACACACACATACAGGTACCGGACACTCATAAATGCGGGCCAGAGAGTACAAGCAGTGACCGAAGGAATAATATGGACCAGCCCAGCACGCTGACTCAGATGTCATAGGTAGTTCCACACTGCACCACCCCACAGCATTTATCTGATCGTTCCACCATCCCATTACCACACATAGGCTACATGCTAAATAAGACAATCAAAGGAACTAATTTGATCTGAACACGATAGGTTAATAATAAGGAATAAAGTATAATATATTCTCCTACAGAGGGACAAGTTAATGAGTTATGAAGAGGTACTGATGCACAGAAAGTTTAGTTTAACCCAAGTATTTGTCCCAAATATTATAGAAGTCTGGTTCTCTTATTAACGATAACAGACAACTTACAAGGCAGTGGTCATGTGCAGTGACTGTATTGGTGTGCTTGTGTAATTGACATTATTAGTATAATTCTTGGATGTAAAAATATATATAAATTACAATTCTGAAAATTGTATGTTGAGATACTTCTGTATGCTGTGTGATTTTTCTGTGAAAATACTGGCTGACCACATCTTCGAATGAAACTACAATAAATATGTTATGAAATATGTTCATGAAATGTAATTTTGTCTTAGATTAAGTTTTTAAGTATCATTATATTAATTTATAAACAAATTAGAAAAAAGACCTGTTAACTGTCATTGCATCTGTTTGAATAAAGTACACGTAAAGGGTTATAACTGTAAGCATTTATTAACAATTATTACAATTATTTGCAGATGACGGCAATTATTAGTCAAAAGTAAGGATAAAAATGGTTTATAAATAGTAAGAAAGAAACTGATTAATTTAAGCATTTCAAGCCAGATCAAAACCACAAGTCTTCACTTCTTTGTGCAAAGAACAATTCCTCCCATAACCCCATGTAGCTCTCATATAGGCCTCTAAAAGACCTACTCAAATCTACGGTACTACTATTATGATAATCTGCAGCTATAAAACAATGTACTGCATCTCCTTAGATAATGAAAGAAATATATGGAAAGGTAAGTTGTCTACAGAGTAGTGTGTGAATATGATTGAAAAACATAAATGTTGTACATTATATTGTATATTAGACATTTCTAAATTCCTCAAACAAATCCTATAGCACAAAAAAAAAAACCAATCCAACAAAAAGACATCATCGCTTACAATAGAAATGCTCTCATCTCCAGAAATAAAATTCAGGATATAAATTTGAAGGTTAATTCTTTCCAAAATTTTTTAACTTTATAAAATGTTTTCGCTTATAAACACTTCAGTTTTGTACAAACAGGGCGATTACCTTCAGAAAACACTGATATCCATTAGCTCCATGTACTGCACCTTCACCTACCCACTTCAACTGAACTAGAAAATAAATGGGAAGTGTATTTAATTTCACACAGGCCCCCAAATCCACCCCCAAACATAATGAAGGAAACAAAGAGGTTGTTTATAGTGAAAGAAACCATTTTCCGCATAATTACTTCTAATAAACAGAGAGGGAGGAAAAATTCATATTAATCATGATGAATATTACCGCGTTCCCCGTGAAGCCCGCAATTAGATAATACTTGACTACTTTGCTCACAGCGTAATGTTTCAGTTAGAATTTTTATTTTATTGTTTAGCGATTCGGCTGTGGCTCAGGAGAGATGAATGTGTTTCACTGGAAGGGGGGTACCGCTCTGAACTGCTTCAGTTATTCTTCTTCTCTGGGTACGGTGCGTAGGGGGGGTACGGTGCGGTGGGAGCGTAGGGCGGCGGCTGCTCCTGGGGAGGGTGACGGAGACACAGAGTCAGGCTGGGACATGGCCCTCCCTGACAGGCAGCACAAACACAGCGTTTCTTTAAGGGAAGGAGACTGCACTCACCGTGGGCATGTAGACGCTGTGGGGGTTGCTGGGGTCGTAATACGCACTTCCTGCCGCCTCTGCCGCTTTGGGGTTAGCTAAACGCGCGCAACAAGGAAAAAAATAATTATATGCACAACAGACCAAATATGAGCAATAGAGCGAATGAGCAAGTGACACACACACAAACGCATACAAACCTGGAGCGGGGGCTGTCCAGTTCTGGGGGGGTCCAGGATAGGGAGGAGGAGGGGGCATGTAGGCAGGAGCAGTGGGGGCAGTGGGGTACATCCCTGGAAAAAAAGAAAAGTAAACAAACAAATAAATGGGCATCTGAAAATGGTTGATTTTGATAAAACACTGACAACAAAAAATATCAAAACAACAAACCCAAACTGCAAATAAATTGTTTCATATAAAAGTATCAATGAGCTGGGAAATCACTACAGCCAGTCATTACTCAGCTCAGCTGTGATACGTGACTGGGCCCTCCACAGACCACACAAACAGCCACAGCCATCATGCACATATGGACCTTCTGACCAACAGACCTGCGGAAGCAGTCGGATATGGATAGCCAAAGTTGCCCTGTGGTGCGGGGGGAGCCGGGTAGAAACCATTCTGTTGCGGGGGTGCATAGGGGTAAGCCTGAGGGCCTGGCTGTCCGTAACCATTCATAGCTCCAGGGGAGGGATAACCAAACGAGGCCCCCCCATTCTGAGCTGGAGGAGCACGAGATGCTAAGAAGCACAGAGGATTCAGGAATTCATTAGTGAGTTATAAAAAACATTTACAATTATTCAGTTATCGCTTTTAACCTGCTCTATTCTTTCAATTTCTGAACACTATTTGTATTGTAAAGCACTTTGAGCTGCAGTTCTTTGTATGAAAGGTGCTCTACAAATAAAGTTTATCATTTAATTACTATTATTATTACTACTATTATTATTATTATTATTATTAACAACAAATGCAGACAGAATTATAAAAATAATAGTCTGTAGCAATGGCTCATTGTACGCACACATGCTCGCACACACATTCCTTATCATATACAGACACCCAATGGATGTACCAGAGGCACTGCTGAGATTAAGGATCAACAACAACAAAAAAAAAGACATATAACCAATAAATAAAGCAGACACCGTTCCCTCACCATTTGTAGCCAGCTTAAAGAGGTGCTGTCCCAACTCAATGGCACCTCCACTAGGGAAAGACATCTTAAAATTAGCCTTGCCCTCCCAGCCACCTACAAGACAAATCAAATTCACAGATCAGAAGCTGCTCAAGAGTACATTTCAACACTATGCTGCAAAAAAGGGTTTAAAAATGAGAACCAGACATTTAAATTCTGAAAACCAGCCATTCAGTTTAATAAGAAGCTGATAATTGAACTTCAAATGATAAATTCAATGTAGCCATTATGCATTCTCAGTAAACACACATTAGTCATAGTACAGGTGAATACACTGTGTAGCAGAAAGTGCTCCAAGATACAAAAAGAGGCCTACCTCCAGCCTCAGCCGATACTGTGCCCTTGATGAAGTTGGCAGCAAAGACTGGCTGTTCAATGCTGCAGCCCTTCATCAGGTAGTAGGGGAACATGAAAGAGCCGAGACTGTCTTTCACATTGCTGGACACAAATAACATCTGAACAGAGAAATGAGAGGGGAGAGAGTCATGCGGTGTGCAGATACTGAGTGGACCGAACACCACAGAGCCACAGCACCAGGACAGATTTACACTGCACAAAGTGAGCTATGGGGACAGAGTTACCCACTATGGAATGAGCAACAAGGACAGAGTTACCCTGTACAAACTGACCTATGGGGACAGAGTTCCTCTGTATGGAGTGAGTTACGAGGACTGACTTACGCTGTACAAACTGAGCTACAGGGACAGAGTTACCCTGTACAAACTGAGCTACAGGGACAGAGTTACCCTGTACAAACTGAGCTATGGGGACAGAGTTACCCTGTAAAAACTGAGCTATGGGGACAGAGTTACCCTGTAAAAACTGAGCTATGGGGACAGAGTTACCCTGTACAAACTGAGCTATGGGGACAGAGTTACCCTGTAAAAACTGAGCTATGGGGACAGTTACCCTGCATGGAGTGAGTTACGAGGACAGTTACCCTGTACAAACTGAGCTACGGGGACAGAGTTACCCTGTACAAACTGAGCTATGGGGACAGTTACCCTGTATGGAGTGAGCTATGAAGACAGAGTTACCCTGTACGGAGTCAGATAGACATTGCCTTTCTTGGTCCCCTTCAGCAAATCTGTCTTGCAGGTGACGTCAGTGAACGACAGTTCGACATTCTTGCACTCCCTCAGCACACTGACAAGAATACAGACAGATCAGAATCAAGGCAGGACATCGCCACAAGCTAGAACGATTAAGTGGACATGGCGTCATAGACAGGAACGCTCAAAATGTCTGTGTCAAGATGACGGAATTGATTTCAGCAAATCTGGAATAGCAGATCAATGGGGAAAACGAACGGTATCTGGTGTGATCCACGAGGCAAGTTATCGAGTCTTGTACGGCTGACTTGTAGCAAAACAAGTATCACGCGTAATTAACCTTACACTAGCGGGCTTGTTTCACAACAGAGGATACATGATTGCATGCCATTGCAACTTCCAGCTAGGCTTTGTTTGTGAAATGTACTTAAATTTCCCCTCCAATTTCACAAGTTCATATACTTCCCCTAAAAATTAAGTAGTTCAAAACTGAATGCAAGTTGTACTGACATGGAACAACCCCATGAAACTACAAAACGGTATTACACTTGCGATTGGTTAACTAGCTGGTTATCTATCGAGTAACTTACAATAATGATCGTAAGTTGCTACTATATACTGTGTAAGGATAAATTGTCAACGTGTGCAACAACATTAGCCTCGTAGATCATTTAATTAATGATGGTAGCGAATGTTAATATCGCTAGCTAACTTTAGCTAGCTAGCAAACGTTGCGTTGTTTATTCTGAATTTACTTCCTGTATTTATGTGGAATACAGACAAACACTTATTTTACCCAATGAAATCAACAGAATATCCTTCAAGGAACCAATGAAACGCATGAAACGCTTAATGTGGGCGGAAATCTAACGGCAAACATAGCTAACGAAGCCGATTTATTACTTCGTAATTTAAAAACGAAAGAATATACATATTTCTGCAAGTAACCTAGCAACAAATTATTAAAACCAAAATAAAAGTTATTGACAATGGTTTAAGTGTAAAATAAACGAGAGGCTGTTAACCAGATGCAACTGTCGGATTTAGATCTATCTAGTCTAGACTGGCTACCACAGAAGCCAACAGGGTAGCAAGCTACAAGCTAACAGCCGTCTAAATAATTAACAAACGTGAATTAAAATATTTAACCCGAGCTGATCGGGCTGTGGCGTGTCTGGTCTACACCGAGTTGTGCTCTAAACTAAACAGACTCGTTACAGCAAAATACAACAGTAATACAACTAATTGAGTATTGTGCTAACTAGCCTTAGCTAGCCACCAACGTAGAGATAATAGTAGTCTAGTGGCCAGAACTAGCTAGTTTTGATAGATTGTAGTGTCAAGAAAAACGCGACGAAAACGAAGAGGAACCCTTTGCTGTATGCTGAATGGTTTCCATTAACAAGCTTACCTCTCGCCATTACTTATTAAAACCCCACCGTTTTGGGAATGATTCCGATTCAAAGCCATACTTCTTGTGAACGCAACGCTTGCCGGCTATTTCGCTACTGTGGCTATCTTCACACTACATAACACTGATCTGTATGCGCTAAGTGCAAATACGGTAATACGCCCTGCTTCTGCCTACGAACGCCAGGCGCAGGGGGGCGTGTTTATAAAATCGGTTTCGTTTCATTGCCGTCTGATTGGATCTCACCGGCACGCTCCCTATGAACTCGTGATGTGGTCAAGTCTCTAAACACGGTTTCACTCTCATCTTGTGACCCATATGACATAATCCGCTCCACCTCTCCACATTTTTTAAGCATTGTTTTTTGCAAAGCGCTTGTAAACACACATACTGGCGGACTATGTACTTCAGATAATATGACAACAGTTACGTTTTTCCAACGCCCGGATTTAACAAATATGTAGTGCCAACAACAAAAATGAACCACGATATAACAACACATTTTAAAGGGGAATATCCTTTATTTATTTATTTATTTATTTATTTATTTATTTATGAGGTGTAAGATTAATCGCCACTTTACAAAAAATCATTAGCAAAATGCATCGTGGTAACTACAATAACTTCTCAAATCCGTTGACAGATATGGGAAAATGGCAGTAGAGATCTGACATGAGATGGTACAACATTTGTGGCAATTTGAGGAAAGAGCAGGGGATCACCACTGGAAAAAAGGAGTCATATTTAAGAGTCCCGATTTTAGGGGCTCATAAGTTACTATATAGCAGATGAATATCAAGTGTGATAGCAAATACTGAGAGAAACATCCAATGGACTGAACAGTACCTTAACATTTATTGCAGTGAAAAAATATACAGTGCACTGATGCAAAAAAGGCGAAATGCAGTTTGTGTTGCATGTGACATGGCATCTTTCTGAAAATGATTTGGCAGTCAATTTTACATCATGCCTTACTTATCACTAGCTAGTTTTCAGTAAATGAGTTCAATGTCACAATAAGTATTTTTGGACCCAGAACAGAAATAAATAGTGCTTCCAGACATGCTGACAAGAAATACAACAGTAATAAATCAATTTAAAAATGACTATTTCCACTAAGTCATATTTACAATCCACAACATACTGAGATTTTGATTTACCTATTAAGAGTGAAAAGGGGAGAAACATTTGGCTATTGAATTGATATTCATCCAGATAAAAATACATTCTAAAGTATAATGTAGGCACCAGCATTCATATAAAGTGACCTAGCACATTTACATAAAGGGAAAAATAAAAGTTTATGGCATGCATCCTGTTTTTACAACACACAATAATAAATCAAGTATTCTAATTTATTTGCAGAAAAAACACTTTAAAAATGCAGATGACAAACAAAATACCCTTTGGACATAAAAGAAACATACTAAGCAATCACATATGTGCATTAGTATCATCATATTGTGAAGAAATACATTTTTGCAAGACATTGACAGTATTGATTTTCTACAGAGCAAATTCTGAAAAATCAAATGCTTTCAAAACACTAACTCAACTCATTTTCTATGTAACATCACATTAGCCCGTCATAAACAGCTGTTATGACCAATCAACTGCACGAGTCAGAACAGTAAACAGCAATGAGCTAAAGCACAGTTCTGTATGTTGTGAAAGACTTGCATTAGCCTCATGTGTAATCAATGACCGACCACACTTTACTTCAGTGGGCCAATTTGCTTCAGGATTTCATGACAACTTCTGCCCTAAATGACTTAACAGATTGATAATTTATTTGATATGACATTTATTTAATTGAAAAATTATGAAAAACGGGGGAAGTCTGCATACAACCTCCACTAAAGAGTTTAGCTGCCGTGGTGTAATAAATGAAGTGCTGGTGTAAACCACGACATGTTGGAAAATATAAGTAATGAGGTAACTCAGGGAAAGGTAGAAATAGATCTTTCTAGTCTTATATACACCTGAAATACTGAGAAATACTCTGAGAATGAAAAATATACTGGCATCAAACTGAATTCAGTTGCAATCCACACCTCAATACATACAGTGGACTGAGACCACTTGATGCTCTTAAACTTGAAAAAATGTAATCCAGTCTTTTTACTTTTATACAGTTAATTGGTCATTATCTTTAATGGAGGATAAGATACTCGTCCCCCCGCCTCTCCGTCTCTGTCTCTGTCTCAATCTCTCTCTCTCAGACACTCCCCCTTCCTCACCCTCTGCCTCTCTCTTCACACATTGCTTTCAGATACACCAGTAGGTGCTGGACAGGTTAGAGGGTGGAGCCCCCCATTGTCATTGAGTCTCTTGGCTCGGTATGTTTCATAGTAAATGTTGTGAGTAACTTCCTTAAGGTCCTGCAGGTGAGATCTGGTGGTGCCAAAAATAAAGAAGGTATTGTTAAATGATAGACTGGCTGTGCTGTCAGTATTTGAACTCAAGACCATCATAAGACAATCACAACTCAAAAAGACAAGGACGTGAAAGTGTACATGTTATCCACCAGGGTGCTGCACTTAGTATGTTCTTTGAGTCAGTCACCTTACCTGATCAGAAAATCTCGCAACTGGGCAAATTCACAATGATTAGGGTTTTCAACTAGAATAAGGAAAAGAAACAGGATGGTTGCAGGATGATTACTTCACACTAATTCACTGTATTGTGTGTGTGTGTGTGTGTGTTCAAGTTGACATAACACGTGTTGGCCTCTGATTCACAATTATTCACAATGTGTGTGTGTGTGTGTGTGTGCTATGACACAACTCGTGTGTAGTTGCAGAATAAATCATGCTTTTCCTAAGAGACAGTTAGATCATCTCTCCTGAACATCTGGGATATATACAGAATAAAACTGTAATATTTCACTCCAACATATTGTTATGCCACAAAGTAGTAAATATGACAAATATTCACATAATATATACTTTGGCAAAAAAATAAAAAATAAAAACATACCAGTGATGGGAACAGCGTACTTCACAATATATTAGATTCTTAAGAAGAAAACAGAACCCTGGCCAACCCCTATTACATGCATGCATCCTAAAGTGTGAGCTGGCTTCTGAATGAGGCGATTTGTGTGGTGCTTTGGTATGTCCAGGATAAAGGGCTTCCTGATGCTAAACATGCTAAATGCTTACCTTCAACCACTCCCCAGGCGGTCTTCCTTCCCAGAACACGTTTATTGTTCACCTGGTACTCTCTGTCACTGCCCACCACTGCGAAGGGCATGGCCTCCTGTGAGGGGGTTATAATTACTGAATTATGTAATAATGACATTTTAGGTTATTTAACAGACACCGCATATGTTTGCTTACATACAATCCATGTATACAGCTGGATGTTTAATGAAGCAATTCAGGTTAAGTACCACGGGCGATGGTGCCATCTGGCAATCAAACCTGCCGCTAAGACGTTACAAGCCCTCATGCAGCACTGCTTCCTGTCTCACAGGGAAAGATGGAACAGAACGCTTACCCTGATCTTGTTGTTTTCGTTCTTGTCCTCCATGTCCTCGTCAAACTCTCTCTGAGGGTAAAAATCTATGCCGCTCGTCTCCAACTCCTTTCGCACCTTAAACCAGGAGACAAAGGAGAAGTGGTGACAATTGATATATTTCGCAATATATTTCTATATTTCTGCAAAGTTATTGTTATATTTTGCTATCGTTGTGTAGGTAAATATTGTCAGAACAGCTCTAAATTTTTCACAAAAAATCACAAGTCAAGAATGGTGACACTTTGGGCATCCATATACTGTGGAAGAACCTGTAATTCTATGATGGACCTATGCCCCCTCCCCCCAGTCCTCTTCCACAGACATGTCTACTCTCACCCTTTGTTTGAACTCGTTCTTCTCCTCAGGAGTCAGAGTGTCAGACTTGGCAATGACAGGGACGACGTTCACCACGGTGCTCAGCCGTTTCATGACCTCCACATCCAGTTGTCTCAGACTAGGGAGACGGACAGACACACGGCAGGCAGCTCTGGTATTCACCACAGCAACTGTACAGCAAGCAATTCTTCATTCTCAGAACATTCTCAGAATGTCTGGACAGTGCGGGTAAACTTTCCCAGTGTGCACATTTCTCTGGTTGCTTGAATGTCTCTTGAATATTGCATTTTAGCCACAACATTGCAGAAACAGTCGGGGAATATTATTCAGTTTTGTTTCTCCTGTTTCCTGCATATGACTCAGTATTGCTCTCCAACCACAAGCACTGAAGCTCCAGGACAGACAGACGGACAGACAACAGAAACTCCTTGACTTTTTAAAAGGTGCATTTAATTTGCAGTTCAACTCACTTTGACCCGGGCTGAGGGGGGGCCACGATAAGGGACGTATCTATTTTCAATTTGTTACAAAATATATTGGGACCCTCCCGATATATTTTCTGCCAAACCTGAGAATTCATGGCTGCAGCCCGGTGTGTGTGGATGTGTGCGTGTGTGTGTGTGTGTGTGCACATGTGCGTGTGTGTGTGTGTGTACTTACGAGTGTCCAGTAGGAGAGATGAAGTACAGGCAGCAGTGGACTCTGGTGTCTGGGATGCGTTTCTTACGGGCGATGTTCATCTCCTCCTTGAGAAACTTTTCATATTGCTCACTGATGTACTTAGAGACTGGCTCCCAGCTGCAGCGGGCAAGCAAATATGATCTCACATACAGTACGTCTCCATATGCACATCAAATGCAGTGGCACTGAAGGAGTATCACCAGCAAGCTTACTGCCAAATTAACAGCATAAACTATTCTGTATGTGATAGAACAGCATGTAAACTATTTTGTATGTGATGGAACAAACAGAAACACACACGTGTACACACACACACACACGCAAATACGCTAATTTCCTCACCAGTTTTCGTTATTGATCTGGTCCCCAAAGCCTGGAGTGTCGATTACAGTTAACGTCATCTTCACCCCACCTTCCTCAATCACTGAGATTCACACATTGCACATGTTACACACACTACAAACACAATTCTCTATGCACATTATACACTTTACACACAGTAGACACACTACATACACTACACCTACTGTACTACACACACTCCACCTTACAGTGTTACACAGATAACACATACTACAAGTGCTATATACATATAGACCAGACATGCTACTCACACTACACACACTAAATACATATACATTATACACGTTACTCACACAACACACTACACACATAAAATATCCTACATACACTATACACACATTAACACATCATACACATTAACACACGTCACACACGCTACACTCACTACACATACATACACATTCGACACACATTAACAAAACGTACACCATTTACAGCTACTACAATGTCGTACAAGCACTTACCAATCGAATGCGACTCGTACAAGCGCAGTCTTACCAGCCAACTCCTCCCACTGATACCACACTACACATACACTCATACATACAACACAATATAAATATGAAGGCTGCCAATCAGCTTTAAAAAAATTATTTCCTCTCTCTCCTGTCCACTGTCTATCTCTCTTTCTCACCACGAGTATTTCTTGCTCTCCTTCTCTCCCCTGTCAGTCTCAATCTCAATCACTTTCCTTCCCCTCTCTCTATCCCTCCTTCTCTTCCATGTCTCGTCCTTCTCTCCCTCTCTTACCATGGGACACACTCTTGATCTCTACGGTCCTGGGGATCTTCTCGAAAGTCCATGCAGAGCTCCTTCTGCTGACCTGGGACTTGAAGAGAGTGTTCACCAGGGTGGATTTTCCCAGACCACTGTGACCTGCGCAGGGCGGAGCCAGGCTACATCACTGCTATATTCACTGTTCATTGGTCAGAGATAAGAACTTGGTCACAAACACCTTTTACTTACCCACTGTCATGATGTTGAAGTCAAACCCCACCTTCATGGTCTTTTTCCTCATTTGCTGGATGATGGTGTCAATCCCTATGTATCCCAGCAATGTGAATGGGGGCCCTCCCCCTGACCCTGGTGAGCTGAGGGTTGAGGCAGGGGGGGGGACGGCATGTGAAGGTTTGGCTGGGATTGCTGGTTTGGGTCTCACTTCTGGAGGGGCCATTTCTGACATGGCTACAGGAAAGAGAAAGGAGTTGACACAAAGCTCACCGACTGACATCAAACACAGATTATTACACTGACATTTTACTGTACATTACACTGACATTACACAGACTGTCTCACTTCCACACAAACACGCACACACACCCTTAGAATAACGATACAATTTCCAGTAGTTTACTATAGCGGCAACACGCTACTGAGAGAAACGCAGGGGTCACTACAGCCCTTTAGACACGTTGCAACACCACATTTTGCCCCGCAATGTACATACTGCGCACAGCCCATGGAGCGATGCACGTCTGGTCTGTATTTTCTCCTATCGAATGGCTTGCTCTCCCAGATCACTAATATGCATTTCTCTAATGGACGTTTCTGTCCGTCGTCTCTTTTGCAAAGAAAATATCCTTTTTACATGCATTTGAGTTAAAATGTAATACTCTACATAGGAACATCGAACTTACCGATCTGTTAGTTTTATTTTTACAAATATGCTCCACCAACTATAGCCTATTATTAGTATCGCAATGTATCCGCCTCAGCATCGCACCATTTTAAAAACGAATGCCGTCCGAAAACGGATGAGCAGCCCGATATCACACCGTACACTGTGACTGCGATATCGTATAGACATAAGCCATGATGTGACTCACCTGGGTACCAATGTCTCCCTTTGCTCGACTCAGTAGACAGGCCCCTTTCTGTTGTCAAGGCGACGAGAGAGAAAGAGGGAGAGGGAGAGGGAGAGAGAGTGGTGGAGTGGAGGGAGGAGTGATGCAGCGCCCGTGGCTTATTCCTACATTGCTGCGTTGGTTTTTTGTTTTGATTGTACTCAATAGCTGAAGAGACGGGGCAGATGCGCGTGCCATGTGATCACTGCGGTGGACTACAGGGTACATTTCCGCTCTGCGTTCTTACTGAAGTGTTTGAAAGCTGTGTCGCTGCATGTGCCACTTTGCCTGCCAGACTGTGGCTCCTATCTGTTTTACGAAGTTAGCACAGGTCCTCTGCACTTGAAAGTTCATACACTTGAAAGTCCTATAAAATGTGATTTAAAAAAAACCGAGTTGAATTACAGATTGTCTTCTCTGTTTCAAGTGCCCTGCCATGCTCTTTAAATCTGTGCTTTGTCTAGACCCACGTGCACATAATATCACCCCAGGTCGCGATTGTGAATGGTTAACGGGGTTTCACACCTGAAGTGAAAATCAACCGCGTCTTTTGCCTTGCCCTGAACACGAAGCATGGATCAATTACACAGAACGTCCACGAGAGGGAAGCAGTACGCTACAGCTTTCCAAAGCTCTGAATATTTAGACCAGGGGTCTCAAACTCATGTCATGAAGGTCTGCTGTGTCTGTGAATTGCACTCCTGTCCTATAAAAATTAAAGCAACAAAAGAGGAATACAAGAGACACCGTGGCCCTCAGGAATCTTGAGTTTACTTGTGTGAATTTCTAATGCTCTGCAATGATGACAGCAGCCAGTGAAATTCAGGTATTAAGGTAAGGCAAAATTCAGATTTGTAAATGCTTACTGTGTCTAACACTGTGTCCCATGCGGTTTATTCTCCTTAGGCATTATTGATGCTTGAAAAATGGTCATGGTTTATTTTAAAAAAGCCTTTTATCCCATTCTACTTTATTCTTATTGGTTACAATCTTTCCAGATTGTTGTTGAGAATATCCAAAGCAATAATCACAGTGCACAAAACCTGTCTGGATAACATTTACTTTTAAAACTTTCAACCCAAATTTTCTTGTAACAAAAACACCAGCATACATAAATGCAAGATATAAAAAAGCAATTTAAACATGTCTGAAGAGCAAACAAGACAATGTCATACGTAAAACCAGCTGAATAACTCAAAGCATATAATCATTTTGGTCACATAAGTAGAGATCTCTCATTTGTCATTTCTGAAGTATCATACCCATCACATGATGCTGTTCATGACAGAGAAGACAGAACTAAGGCACTTAACTTAAAAAAAATCAACTGAACTTAGCTGCACTTGATTAATGAAAGAGATGGTTGACAATATCTGGGTCTCAGCCCGTGTTTTACAAACTGTCATTTGTTTTTATTTCTGATATAACCAAATGGGCCTGAACTTAACAAATTCTTCTACCAACATTGTTTGCACTCAGAAGGTTTGCACTCAAAAAAAGATTTAATAAAACTGCAAATGCCAGCGAATTATGTGCCACTTACCCAGTGTAAAGACACATTTGCACATTGCAAACGTATGTGTGAGTTAGAAACTAATTGAAAAAATATACCAGTTGTACATGTACATGATTTATAGTGCCAGGTTAACCACTCCGGTTCATTCATGCACAAGCTGGCTGTATATGGAATGTTCCCTTTTGCGCTGAAGCAGCATAACTAGAAAAAGAACCGTTAGCGGTACAAACGTTCAGTACGCACAGGCAGGAGAACGTGCTGACCGCAGAAACATACAATCAATAAAAAAGCCTATCAACTAAAGGAGGAGATCTTCTGAGCCATGTGCAGACGGTCCCTTTGCATGAGCTCCAATCACAGGGCAGCATCAGCAGCATCACCGGTGTGAAAAGAACTGAATGGCTGTGCAGGGTGCACTGGAGCCACCGCCCCTTGGCAGAGCATGGCCGGTTAGGTTAGTAGTAGGTGGAAACTGGCTGGTGGAACCTCGTGATCTGCTTGTTCAAGATGCTGCAGCACACCAGGGCACAGATCTGTGTGGGAGGGTGGGGGAGGAAACAAGAGTAGTATAGACAGAGGAACAGAAATGGCGCTCCCCCACAGTCACGTCAACGCAAATGAAAAACCCCCAAGCCCAAATTCTATACCTTCAAAGAAAACTCCCCAAAAACAAGAGGAGGGGTTACAGGAGCACACAGATCAGGCTGAGAACACAGAGCACGAGGTGAGAAGGAGGTGAGCAGGAGGAGCAGTTACAGTTGCTCGATTACGTCCTGGTTACAGGATGGGATGCAGTGTTAAAGAAAACGGAGACAGGCCACACCCCCTTAGGGAAATATAAACTGCAATATATTGAAATAAAATATACTGTCATAATCAGCTGTGGAATACACTCATCATTATATTATCAAACAATCTGCATATTTACAATCTATTGGCAGTATATTTAATTTCCATAAGGATCACTGGGGGGGGATTGGGTACGTTCTACACTCCATAGGGTACGGAGCCGTACTGAGCAGGGGGCATAGCGGGGATACGTGTGTATGCATTAAAGGCAGAGGAGAGGGAGCGAGAGATCGCTGCACTGAGGATGCAGGAACAGAAGGAAGTAAAAACCTGAGAGAGAGGACAGGAGAAGATACAAGGGAGAAATGAAGGAGAGGAGAGAGAAGCAGGACAAAGAACAGAGGGAGGAGAGGGAAACAGGCATCTGTTAATTGTCAATGCTAATTTTTCTCTTCTCTATAACTTTATTTTCAGTTAAGGGCTTCTTCAGATTCTGTTCTTCCTATGACTCATGGGCTCCCCTTCCCTTCAACAGTCCCCGCACCCCTGAATCCTGAACCCTCACCCTGAACTTACCCCTCAGCCCGGACATGCACCACTCACCCTTGAACTCTCACCCCGGAATCCTGAATGCTCCCTGCTCACCACTGAATCCTTACCCTCATACCTGATCGCTCACCCCTGAATCATCAACCCTGAGCCCTCACTGCTCACCCCCAAACCCTTACTACTGAACCCCAAACCCTTCAGTGGACTAGAAAGGGTGCAGTGCCGTACCATCACAATTGATATTCCGATGAAACACCCCAAAACCAGCGGGGCATTTGTATCGAACAGGGTTTGAATCGCGTTAGGGCAGGACTGGGGAGAGAAAGCAATTTACATGTCATTAGTAACTATTAAATTACTGAAAGCATTACAGACAAAACATTGATTACATGTCTTGTAATTTAAACACTTAGACACTAAATTATAATTCTGATACTTGAATGTGATATAGAAAACTTGAGTGTGGCAAATAAGAACTACATACAGTTTCTGTGGGCGAGACTAGTGTATCTCACACAGACCACCACCATCTTACCTTTAAAACAGCCATTTACCTACACTAGAAATCTGTTTAGGTTTAGGAAAATATCCTCGCCTTTGTGGTTATTTAGAGATATAACTGTGTGGTTCATGCACACAGACAGATGTATAACCACGTGACTTCAGCAAACGGACAGTTGTATAACCACATAGCCCCTGCAGACAGAACTTGTGGTCTCTCAAACGGAAACTTCCGGAAAAAGATTTCAGCGTTCGAAAACAAAGAATGGACAGAAATCAGATACTCACAGCCGTGGTGAAGAGGCTAATGAAATCTTTCTTGGGGCAAGTGTCTTGGATCAAGGCCTCCAGTGGCACCCCAATCCCACAGCAGTCCAGCTGACAGACAGCAGGAAGAACAGTGAGATGGAGGCGTCATGCTGTTTGCATACATGCAGATTGTTTCTTCAGTTACAGTGACCTGTGCACCACAGAAAGCTGTGCACCACTGCTGCATCTGTGTGTGTGTGTGTGGGTTTGTGGTTTTGTGTAACACGCATACAGTGACGTACACCCGTGTTACACAGTTGCATTCTCTGTGTTGCAGCTGACAGGTCCCTGCAGGTAAGCAGGAATTGAGGCTTTTCGCAGTTTGAAGGTAGTGTGCAGTTTTGTAAGTGTGCTGTTAGAGGGGTACAGGATGGCTTGGGGTGCTTACCGCATTGTTGAAGAGCTTCAGGGTGGCGGCCAAACCCGGGTCCCCTTTGTTAAGGTACTGTAGGTACACAGTCTTGTAGAACTCTGCAAGCTGCCGTCCCACCTGCACAGAAAAAAACAAAAAACGCTCAACACCCTACAGCCGATCAGCTCTACAGCCAATCAACTATACAGCTAATCAGTGCTACAGCCAATCAACTCTACAGCCGATCAGCTCTACAGCCAATCAGCTCCGCAGCCAATCAGCTCTACAGCCGATCAACTCTACAGGCAATCAGCTCTACAGCCACTCAACTCCACAGCCAATCAGCTCTACAGCCGATCAATAAATCCAGGTAGATGCTGGTTTATATAAATTTTAAATTCTATATCTATACAATCACTATTCGTTTTCTAGGCAAGTTTTTTTTTTTTAGATTTTTAAGTACTGATGCTTGCTGTTGTCCTCATTTACACATCGGTGAAGTCAGACAACATCTCTGGAGGAGGGAGTTTATCAGAAGAGCAAGCAGCCCAGTTACCTCGATATAACTGGTGGCAAATACCATACGATCCACTATCCATGGCACAATTTTGCCCTCTATAGTTGAGGAAGTGTAACAATTTCCCATTACAAGCTATACACAACAAAAAAAATTAATTATGCATTTGACTATTTTTAGTGAAAAGGATGTTGGCTGTGTCTATTGCATGACAGATAGGTCTTCCAGGATTTACAGCATTCAGAGGATTAGTAGGAGAGGCCTTAGAGCCACTCATTCCTGCTACAGACATACAGACATATCTACAGTTATTTAGTAAGCTCTCTCTTGCTCTCGCTCTCTCTAGCACTCTCACCTCATGGCTGTTTATGTAGGCCAGGACTCCGGCAGCGATGAACACGCCAGCAAGAACACCCAGCAGGGAGGCATACTGGGAATATTAAAACCAAAACGAATTACGATCAGCACTGAGGATCCACGTGTCCGCGTTATCAGTTCAGAAAGAAATCTTCAAAGGTCACGATGAAGAATACACGCACACTGTAAAAGGACATGGAAAAGGTGCGACTGACCGCATCATAACCATCTCCAGACCATAGGTGCTGTGTGTCCGGTGACAGTTCAGTATAGTACAATGGGTAAGGAACTAGTCTCGCAACCCAAAGGTCACAGGTTCTACTCTTGGGTAGGGCATTGCCGTTGTACCCTTGAGCAAGGTACTTAACCTGCACTGCTTCAGTACATATCCAGCTGTACGAATGGATGCAATGTAAATGCTATGTAAAAGTTGTGTAAGTCCGGAAGAGTGTGTTTGCTAAATGCCTGTAATGTAAATGTAATGTAGGTGGAAAATCCAGTTTCAGAAAGTAAAATACCTCCCCAGTATTTTGTTCCAATCACACTTATTAATAAGCAAACTTCCTCAGCCAGCAGATTCATCTGCCAGCCAGAGCTATTCAATGAAATCAGCTGTCAGTTCATGAGTTGAAGGAACACATGGCAGGACTTCTACTTTCTGACCCCTGGACTTTCCCACCCCGCTCCAGAATCACACGGTCATAACACGTGTCACAGGATGGGAGATTATTCATCGACAAAACAGGAACTGTGCAACCACAATACAGTTACACCCACAATACTCACAATATTCAGGAGCCAAAACACATGTACATCTGAACTTTAAGAAAACATAGGCCTCCCTCCTGCCCTGTGGAAGGGTGAAAATGTATGGAGAGATGGAGAAACGAACTGTCCTGTTTCAGCATGACAATGCCCCCACGCACAAAGCGGTCCATAAAGAAATGGTTTGCCGAATTTCGTGTGGAAGAACTTCACTGGCCTGCATAGAGCCCTGACCTCAACCCCTTCGAACACCTTTGGGATGAATTGGAATGGCAACTGCAAGCCAGGCTTTATCGCCCAACATCAGTGCCCAGACCTCACTAATGATCTTGTGGCTGAATGGAAGCAAATCCCCATGGTCATGTTCCAAAATATAATGGAAAGCCTTCCCGAAGAGTGGAGGCTGTTATTGCAGCAAAGGGGGGGGACTAAATCCATTTTAATGCCCATGGTTTTGGAATGAGATGTTCAACAAGCACATATGGGTCTGATGTTCAGGTGGCCACTTACTTTTGTCCACGTAGTGTGTATATATTATATAGCACAATATAAGCTGTGCTAAGTGAGCAAAAACTAATTAAATATGTATGCTACCATGCCTGTAAAATATAACTGCAACCCCAAACTATTTCTCCATACCGCTGTCAGGGCACCCTTGCTCCCACTGCAGGCTCCACAGTGTCCGAGAACAGCCAGGATCAGCAGGATGATTCCCAGTGCAATGAGCACTGTCACTCCTGAGAAAGAGATGCGAGAGGGAGGTGCGCCGAAAGAGAGAGAGAGATAAAGAGCGA
Source organism: Anguilla rostrata (assembly GCF_018555375.3). Taxonomy (NCBI): domain Eukaryota; kingdom Metazoa; phylum Chordata; class Actinopteri; order Anguilliformes; family Anguillidae; genus Anguilla; species Anguilla rostrata. The sequence goes on along the minus strand of NC_057949.1, from coordinate 17,953,308 downwards.
GAGCAAGCAAGAGATAAAGAGATGGAGAGAGAGCAGAGTAAAAGAGAGAGGAAGACAAAGTTTGCTCACATCCGATTTTCATGTGACGACAAATTTTCGTCAGACTTTAAAAAAAACAAACAAACAATTTAAAAAAACAATGAACAAGAGAAGTGGTTCAGAAAAGAAATAAGTGAATAAGTACCAATGACAAACTGCTTTGTGTTGAGATCAATGTCGAAGAATCCCTGTGTCTGTGAGCTGAATCTCAACCACAAACCCAAAGCCAACATCACAAAGCCAACAATCTGTGCGAGAAAGAGCAAGCGAGGGAGAGAGAGAGGCAAACATTCATTAAAAATAACTTCTATTTGACTTGAATTTGACAGAGACAGAGGGAGTAGAGAATGGCTGCATCCGAATAGTCTTTTTTGCTTAGGAAGGTTCCTAACTGAGTGAAATGACCCAGAAGTATTTAAGTGGCAGCCATGATAAGAGCTGGTTGAATTCTCTAAATGCTAAGGAAAGGTGCTGCAATGCTGTGGGGCGGCAAAGATAATGCCGCCCCACAGTTCCTTGCGGCAGCAACATTTAAAGCGACGCACCATTCGGTCGTTCATGAAAACAAACGATCAACATGACTGAGTTGTATGGTGGTTCTTAAGCTATTATATGCAAAGGCTTATAATCAGATCATAATCAGCATATTAACCATAACACAGAAGTCTGACTTTCAAGAAAAAGGGATATGAGACGTTTTTAGCCAGATGATGTTTTTAATTCAACATGTTTGAAACTTAAGAATGATATGTACAGTAGTAGATTTGTAGGCCTAACATGTTATGCCTATCTTGCATAAATGTAACAATTATTTTCATACAATCATACTAATTTGGACTCATGTCGATAAATATGAGTGGACAGGAGGGTGAGCATGAGCAACTATTCTCAATGTGACAACCATTTCGTTTCACTTTTGTGACTGGTAGCCTATATTTCTTTTTTTATTTCAATAACAACCTTGGTAATGAAGTAATATTTTTCACCGGGTTGTCCACGTTTATATAGCCTGCATGAAACAAAATGGTAAGAACGCGAAGTATCTAAAATGCGCTTTTAGTAGTCCATCTTCGGAACATTGTGATTTCACCACGGCAGACCCACCTCAATAACATCCGCCGTCGCATAATTACGTAGCCTAGTGTAAGTGCAGTCGGATTCTCTTAGCACCGCGGTTGTCTTTCCCTATGTCGTTATGAATTCTCCTTCTCAGTTGTTGTTTTTTTTTTATAACTTGGTTATAGGTTTTATATTTGTATAATTATATGATCATACTGTTTTAATTAAACTGGAATTAATTGTTCAATGAATATTAAATTGCTTTAACTATATAAATATTCTTGGGAGTTTATTGTGGTCCTTGGTATTTATATGAAGGTATTATGTGTGTTGTTACAATTGCCCCCATATGCTGTTACAATCGCCCCCGCACATGGGGGCAGATGTAACATTTGACGTCTAGTGTTTCAATCAATATTGTTACTCTAACATTGCGTGTAAAAACATTTGATGACTGTTAACAAGTAGAACACAGATACAAGTTACCTACATAAAAATTGTATCCAAATAGTTCAAGAGGTTTTTGAGTAATGACATCAAAACCACAAATTGTTACAATTGCCCCCGGTCTCCCCCGCCCCTACTTCAAAAAAAAAAAGAAAAGAAAAAAAAGAAAAATCCTAGCAGTTTGTCTTCAACCCTCAGAACCGCATACAGGTGCACATACTTCCGTTTGTTGAACAACTACGAACACAAGCAGTGACGTCCGCACACCACAGTAACTGCATGCCTACAAGCGTTTCCTTTTTTATACGCACATGTGTGCCAAGCTCAATTATCTGTTGATGTTCGGGGACAGGTAAATAGGCGTAAATAGTACAAATACCATAGCTGAACATCCTATAAACTAGAACTAGAACAAAATAATGTTCGATTTACACGTGATTTCTGATATTAAAATCATATTGGCCTACACAATTACAACTGAGCAAATTTCGATAACTAAAAAAGACTGCAGCTTGTAAATATAAATTATAATACTTACGGCAATAACGATGTTGAACAGGATTACGAAACATTTGGATACCCGACCACAATCGTCCATGGCTGTGTCCGTTTCAGACTTTCAGTGCTTTTCTTCTGTCGCCCAAATCGAACATTTGAAAAAGAACAGAATACAGTGTGGCATCACAGACCGAAGTCAGAGGAGATTTTCAGTTTCTACTCAGCTATTAGCAGACCAACGGGAAACAATTCGACATAAATAACTGCGTCAGAACAGAGCAACGAAATTGTAGCTTTCCATGGAGACTTTTTATAAACCTGATGAAACACCTATATAAAATCCCTACCGCTTCCTGATTTGTGAAAATACACAATTAAAATGTGTAACCCCGCTATGAAACTGGAATTAGCAATTGGCAATTAGCAAATAGCTGGAATTCCTGAGATTATTTGCTGGTGCATTCTCAGTGTTTCGGTCATTATTGATATATGCTAACCGAGTCTACCTACCCAAAGTACCGACGATTTTCCTTCCTCGCAGCAAGAATACCAACCGTGATTACCGACGTATGAGCTCAGGTTTTCGCATTAATGTCCACACAGAGAGAATGCGTTCTAGACATAGTCGAAACGCAGTGCCATGATTGGCTCAGAGCGTTAACAGCTCAGGATGGGAGGTGTAAGCGAGTTTGAGGAAAACGAAACTAAACAAACCCTTTTCCAGTAATATTCGTTGTTTTCGGCATTTTTTGTCCAAACAAACAGGATCTACAGGATTAAAATAAACGGCCTTGTGGGATTCAAATAGCCTTGCAGGATTCAAAATATAATTTGGCTTAACCTTGACTTTGACTGTAGTTAATTTTTTTCCCTTTGCAAATCACAGCTCAGTGGTCACCAAAACTTATTTTCTTAAACCATGTTTAATGGGGGAAACAAGCAACATTGGACTTAGTTGAGAGTTAAAGTTAAGGCCAAATGTTGATCCAATCCAGGCCTGAGTGAGTAACTATAACTGGAGGAAAGCATCAGTTTGCAGGGACACACCCTCCATTTCTATTACAGGAATCCTGCCACTGCGAGCATCAGTTGTGTTTTTCAGGAAACACAACTAAGAAAAGTATGTAATGGTTTATTTGCAGACATGCATGACTACAGAATGTCGACAGAGCCTCACAGAAGGTTCAGTGGAGTGTGTCCATACACCTAAAGCTCATTTCCCATATCATTGTGTTATTTTAATGCATTTATATATTATTTTGGGTTCAAAAGTTAAGAGAATTAGCAAGCACACAACTCACCCAGCAAACACAGGCTTTGTAGAAAACTGGCTGAGCAGAGAGGCGCAGAATCATTTTTTTATACTCAAGTAAATTGGTGTTGATTTGTATTGCCAGTGACATCTCTTTAATTCTTATGAGAGGAACTATAGACATGAAATACCGAACATATGTCTGTCTTTTCCATTCTCACTTCCTCTCCCTAACTTTCTGCCTCTTTATTTTTTCCGGCCCCCATGATAACAGTAGTCCACAATAAGGCTATCATAAGTACTAGCTTTGTTATACTTGATTGTGTGCCCTCGAGAAACCTTGTCATTTTTATATTGTGCAGTTTCAATTAGCAGCATGACCCCATTGTACTTTGTAAGGTTTTGCATTCTTCTCTCAAATGTCAAACCTCTCTCAAAGAAGGGTGTGTGTGTATGTGCCTGTGTATACGCAAACGTGTCTGTGTGTGTTTCCATGGGATTTCAAAGGAGAGACATCCTGAGCAGGGGGTGTTTTACAGTGTGACTCTCCTTTAAGATGTGGGGTGTTTTATGGGTGAAGCTTATCCCTTCCCACTGACTGGTGGTGTAGTTGGCCACTTTCCTGTTGCCATAGCGATGGACTGATGACTCCCAGCTGCCAGCTTTGGTGCTTCACTATCTCTCTCTTTTCCTCCCTCCCACTCTCCCACTCTCCCCCACAGATCTATGACATATACCCTCAGGTATGACAATCAATCAATCAATAAAATTTTATTTGTATAGCGTGTTTTACAGCAGTTGTCACAATACGCTTTACAGATAACCCTGGCCTAAACCCCCACAGGAGCAAGCCTAAGGCAACAGTGGCAAGGAAAAACTCCCTGTGGCAGATGGGAAGAAACCTTGGAAGGAACCAGGCTCAAGGGGGAAACCCATCCTCATCTGGTCGGCTCAGCGTGCCGACTGGTGACCAATATGTCAGTCAGTTTTATAGGGTTTATGATGTGGCTCAAATGATGGGTGGGGCCGGGTGGCGGTGATAGGGAGCAGCAGGTGGCGACAGATATGGGCAGGGTGGAGGCAATGACGAAAGAGGGGCTGGACCGCAGGTGGGGGAGGTGGGGAGACCAGACGACTCTTGAAGCGCTCTCGAAGAGAGGGTAGAAATGGCAATTAGGGAATTTGCAATATAGCAGACAGTGGGTAAAGTGGCAGAAGTATGTATTGGGGGGACCCCGCCAGGAGTAATATATGTGTCCTTGTGCTGTAGAGTACAGGGGAGAATGTGTGTATGCAGGAAGCGTGAGAACTTCATATGTTCCTCCACTGACTAACTGCAGCACTGCAACACAGACAGCAGGGGGCGCAAATGAACTGCAGTAGGGCTGAGTGTGCTTGGCTGTACAACAGAGCTCCACAAAGAATGCTCAATTCTTCCTTGTCCTGCCTGTTACAACTGAGATAGCACTCTTTCCATCTCACACAAACGTACGTGCACACACACACACACACACACACAAACACACGTTGCATAGATGCACACACACCATAAATACAGGCTCAATGTATTTTATTCTGCACCATACAAACATGGAGAAAGGCAGGGTGGAATGAGACGTTTGACATCTTCCTGTTGGTACAGAACATTTATTTGGAGCAGATGGCTGTTGAGCAGTCACTGCAAGCACACCACTGTCCCATCGCCAGTCACAGCAGGTAATCATACATGTCAACGGCAGCACTGGAGACCGAACACAGAACACACGGGCCGCACACACCCTGCTCTCCCCAAATGTCTTTTTGTTTCTTCAACTCTTTTGTGTGAAGATAAAATTAAAATGTTTTCTTCCAAAAAAAGACAACACCCATTTGCTTTTGTACTATTTCTTCATCTCCAAGAAAGTAATGAAAAATTAATAATATAATAATAATAATAATAACCACCAACATCAGCATCTTTATTAATATTATTAGTATGAACAAAAATGTGGAAAACAATGTTTAAAAAGGTCATTCTGACATCAGCATGACATCACCCAGTTAAATACACAGGGAGTGAAGGCGTGGCCACGATGTAGGGATGCATAGCTGTTACACTGGGCAGGGTGGGGCAGGACGAGGCAGGGTGGGGCAGACCAGGTGTGACCCCAGTTCACTACTGTGGAAGGGAGGAAAGCAATGCCCACCTGCACCAGGAGGCGTTCCTACAGCAACCACAGCCACAGGTGTTTGTGAAGACTCAGTGACAGGCCAGCTTCAGTACATAAGTTACATTCTTCTGAATGCACAGAAAAGCACCCTGCAGTAACTAAAGAACAAACAAACAAAAGCAAGGCACAAATATAATTACAAAAAGAAATGCATAAAAAAACTTAATCGAAGAGGTCAGCATGAGTACTTACACAATGACCAGTCATAGCCAAGCATACTGCAGTAAAGAAGCTCTCATAACAAAAAAATATTAGATATTTTACATTTTTTTTTGGAACACACATAATTATAAAAGAAGAAATGCATTTTTTTTTCCTGCAATTCAATTTGAATACCTAATGCTGTACTGGATAATACATACCATTAAATACTTCATTTATTTATGTAGAACTATATTCATACATTTATAATAAATTAAATATTACTTATATTCTCTCAGAAGAAAAGAAAAAACAGAACTTTTGTGAGTGATCTGTGCACTATGAAGACACCTTCGTTCAGGTAAGAAAGACAGGATATCATTTTAATAAAGTACAACTGAAATATCTACTCAAGCATATCATATTTAATTTTATTTTATCCGTATAGTTTATCATTAGCCTTGAGGCCTTTCAGTGAATCAGTGCCATCGCTGTAGTCACACCCCCCATTTGTAGGAATGCTGGATGGTCAGGTCTTTGACACAGGAGCTACCATGGCGACAAAGGCAGAGATTGTCGGGTTACAGAACAATGACAGCATGGCGTTAGGGGTTGTGAAATGACAGGCTAAAGAAACGACTGGGACAGTAGCAGTGTGGAGTGCAGAAATACTGATAATCACACAGCGTGAGGCTACAGTAATGGAGCACTTATCTGCTGAATACACACACACGCAGACATAAACACACACACACACACGTACACACATTTTCACAGTTGTGCGTGCACACACATGCAGGTACGCACGTACGAATGCACACACACACCCACACAGCCGGCTAAAGGAGCCAGCCTAAAAACACACAGACACATGCTCAACTTGCAGCAGTGAAATTATGGTTAATTTTATGCGCAACAAATCCCTTTTAATCCCTTTATCGTGATTTAAAAAGGGGCAGAAAATGGGCACCACGAGTCGCACAGGGAAGTTGGCATCCAGTATTATGAAGGTTTAGCACTTCCAGCTAACACTGGCACTGCATTTATGGCAACTCTCACAGAGAAGTCTCCGGCGCCGGTTAAAACCAATCCTGCTATGCAGGATGTTCTCCCAAGCCGCACCCCAACCCTCGCCTAGCTTCCTAGCCCCACCCCGTCCCCTCATCACTCACTGCTCTCATGCAAATGGTAAAAAGGCAACATCTTCCTTGTGCTTATTTTGGTTGCAATGGCTACTACCGACAGATTTGTACTCTCACATCAGGAGTAGAAAGACAACACTGTGTGTGTATGTGTGTGAGAGACAGAGAGAGAGAGAGAGGGAAAGAGAGAGAAAATGAGAAAGAGATGTTGCAGCTGTGTAAAGCAGAGAAAAAGGCTGGTGGAGACTGAAATGCCTTAACACCCTCTGTACAGCCCTGAACACTGCTTAGACTGGAGTGCTTTAATACCCCTTGTCCACACCTGAACACCGACTCCAGCTGCACACGGTGCTATAGGGATTAGTCTTAGAGCCATCTGGAGTGCATCAGGTAGCCTGTCTGTTGTCACTTAGAAAGCAAAGAGTTGGATGCATTTCCCAGGATTCCCTGCCCCAAATGGAGCCCCAAAGTGAAAAAAATAATAAATCTAAAAT